>NC_135235.1:138331907-138956907 GCF_051348905.1 Ranitomeya variabilis | reverse complement strand
ACAATTCAACGTCACCCGCCATTCAGAAGCCTTGCAAAGGTTGGCACCACTGCAAGCTTGCCTTTACCATTCCAAACATGGAAAATGCCAAGAATGTTATAATTCATACCATACAACATGAATGTTATGCCAAAAAAATAGGTAACCTCAATAAAGGTCAACCTGTTTCTAGAGACAGTGTTTTGAAGAAACTTGATCCAATCATCGACCAAGATGGGCTACTAAGAATTGGAGGTCGTCTTCAAGAAGCTGAAGTGGAATTTGGGGAGAAGCACCCTGTAATAATTCCTGGACACCATCATGTCATGACCCTGCTTGTGCAACACCACCACGTCTTGGTGAAACATCAGGGCCGACTGTCTACCGAAGGAAATCTACAAACTGCTGGACTATGGATAGTTGGAGCAAAGCGATGCATGAGTAAACTCATTTACAATTGCGAGATTTGCCGGAAACTCCATGGCGGGACTCAAAAGCCGAAGATGGCCAATCTCCCACCAGACAGACTTAGTACAGAACCTCCCTTTACTAACATCAGACTGGACGTATTCGGGCCATGGTCTGTGGTTGCACGGCACACTAGAAGAGTCCAAGCCAACGCAAAACGCTGGGCGGTTATGTTCACCTGTATGTCCATCAGTGCAGTCCACATCGAAGTAATTGAGTCCATGGACACTCCAGGGTTTATAAATGCACTCCGACGTTTCATTGCCATCAGAGGCCCCGTGAAGCACATACGCTCCGATAGAGGCACCAACTTTGTAGGAGCAGTGAAAGAACTTCAAATTCCTTCCAACCTAGACACCACCAGTGTGGAAAGATACTTGAATGAGCAGGGATGCACTTGGACTTTCAATCTGCCAAACTCTTCTCACATGGGAGGTGCTTGGGAGAGGATGATAGGAATGGCACGCAGAATCCTTGACTCCATTTTCTTGCAAGCAGGTAGTGCAAGACTCACACATGAAAGTTTGACCACATTCTTGGCAGAAGTTTTGGCCATCATCAATGCTAGACCATTGACTTCACTTTCTAGTGACTCTGGAGATCTGACCATTCTCACTCCTGCCATGTTGCTTACTCAGAAAGCCAGCGTCCTCAGCGCTCCACCTGGAGATTTCAGCAACAAGGACCTTTACAGATGACAATGGAGACAAGTGCAAAGTCTCTCCAATACTTTCTGGGACAGATGGAGGAAGCAGTACCTCTCCACCTTACAACCAAGGAAGAAGTGGCAGACCGACAAACCAAACATCAAAACCGGTGATGTCGTCCTCATGAAAGACAGCCAGTCTCACCGTAATGAGTGGTCACTAGGCCTCATCACTAAAATATTCCCAAGCAAAGATGGGAAGGTGCGTACGGTCGAGGTCAAAGTAGGCAAGTCTGGGGAGAGTAAACTATTCCTCAGACCAGTTGCGGAACTTGTCTTACTGTTTTCGCCAAAAGAACCTGTAGGTGGCATCGGTTGATGCCAAGCGGGGAGTGTTCTGTCCATTCTACTCAAGGACAGGGTGTTCGTTTCATGCATTAAAGGTTCACTACTATTAGTGTTTTGGGTTTTGCTGTGTTATAGCACCACCCAGTGGTGGTTAAATTTATAACCTGTGTTTTTTTAGTAATAATTAGAGTGTTGCATTGTGGGTTGCACCAAGGCATTTTGGGATGAGGAACCTCCATTTTCCCTCTGTGTTCTTCCTGGACACATGTGTTCTTCTGCTGTGCTGGAAATACCTTACTTAGTTGCCATCCTGGTAAAGTTTATCTGGTAAGATCATTATCCCTGTTCTTGCAATGTAGTGTTCTACAGAATGTGATTAACTGTATAGCAGCCAGTACACAGGAAATGTGATTACCAGGGACTTACCGTATGTAGTTATGTACATAGGTTGCATCATACTGTATACTTTCTTTGTCAGTTGTAAAGTATCAGCTGTGTGATTGTTTAGCCCAATACTTATATATGTCATTTGTATTCCTTTAGTTTTATCGCATTTTCAATACCTGTGTTACCAATAAACAAGTTAGACTACAGAGAACAGTCTGCTTATTTGGAAGACAGAAGTGGTTTATGTTGTATGTTGTTGGATCACACACCGTATCAACGTGTATGAAGACAGAACACCTCCCTTTCTCAGACATACAGTGTTCCTTTGCCTGTGAATATTTTTGCGATCCCTAAAACTGAAACTTTTGCTTTCTTCCTGTTACATTACGGTGGAGTAAACTCATAAAAAACACTTTAGTTAGTGCTGGTGCTGAATATATTTCTTTTATTAAAAATAAACTTAGTTTCTAGAGACCTAGCAATTACAAAATGCATAAGTAGTGCTATAACCCCTTAACGACTGCCGATACGCCTTTTAATGGTGGTAGTTAAGGTACTTAAACCACAGCACCGTTAATTAACAACACTGTGGAAAAAGTGTTTAGCACCCCCCAGAGTCGGAGTCTCGGCTGCCGGGGGTAGCTGAGACCCCAGAGAACATGATTCCAGCATATGTCAGTTAAGAATCCAACTTGGTGTGCAGTTTGACTGGGTACACAATTGGTGCCATCAGGTGACATCACTGCCTCTTCCCCTGTGCTAGGTGCTTCCAAATCACCTGTCCAGATGCCTCTTTATCTACACCTATCCTTGAATGTTCTGACTTACCAACATCAGGGATTTCCAAATCCTTGTCCCAGTGCAGCGTTCAGCTTTCCCAATCTCAGGCCTTGAAAAAAAGGCCACCCATTGACCCAAGTGCTAAATGGGCATATTTCCAGGCTGCTTGCTATTTAAATTTTGCCATTCAAGCTGGTAGACACAGAGGATTTCCGCTGACTCACGGCAGCAGCCGTCCATAGGTACTTTGTCTCCAGCCACCACTTTTTCCCCTAGTGTCGTGTTCCCACCTTGTACCAGCACATATCCGGGAACATCACCTGTGCCCCTACCAGCACACTTACTGGCATTGTCCACTTAACAATTGACATGTGAACAAGTGCTTGTGGCCAGGTACATTACATTTCTTTAATGGCACACCAGGTGAACATTGTGGAGGTTGGAGTCGAGTCCTACCCTTTGCTCCCAACATCGTAGATTGCTGGCCCTACTTCTATCAGGGTTTTCTCTTCCTCCTACATCAGATCCTGCAACCCCTCCTGCTATTTCTCATCCTCCATCTCCAATGTGGTATCTCAGGGCATGTCGTCCACACCAGCCGGAAGCTGTTGTGAATTAGACTTTTTGGCTCCCTCTTGTGGTCACTAGTGATATGACTCTGGGATTGTCTTTCTTCACTTTGGCACTCACCTGGGCCGTTAGTCCAGGGGTGTTGCTATATTAACTTCCTGGATCCTTAGTCCAGTGCCTGGCATCGTTGTAATCAGATCCTTCTGTTTGCTCCTGTCCGCTGGTCCTGGTTTTTGCAAAATTAAGCTAAGTCTTGCTTTTTGGTTATTTGGGTTATTTGCTTTGCTTCTATTTTTGTCCAGCTTGTACTAATTGTGATTCCTGACTTTGCTGGAAGCTCTAGGGGGCTGGTGTTCTCCCCCCGGGCCGTTAGACGGTTCGGGGGTTCTTGAATATCCAGCGTGTATATTTTTGATAGGGTTTTTTGCTGACCATATAAGTCATCTTACTATATTCTGCTATTAGCTAGTGGGCCTCTCTTTGCTAAATACCTAGTTCATTCTTATGTTTGTCTTTTCCTATTACCTCACCATTATTATTTGTTGGGGGCTTGTATCCAACTTTTTGGGGTCTTATCTCTGGAGGCAAGAAAGGTCTTTCTTTTCCCTTCTAGGGTTAGTTAGTTCTCCGGCTGGCGCGAGACGTCTAGAACCAACGTAGGCACGTTCCCAGGCTACTTCTATTTGTGGTGCTAGGATTAGACATATGGTCAGCCCAGTTACCACTGCCCTATGAGCTGGTTTTTTGTGTTTGCAGACTTGGTTATTATTTCTGAGACCCTCTGCCATTGGGGTCATAACAGTATGCTAGGCCAACATTGAATGTTTAATGCATTGCAGAAGTGGGATTATAAGAAAGGAAATTCTGAGTTTTTTTTTTTTTTTTTCTCTCTCTTCCTCCCCTTTACCTCGGAGTGGCTTGTGCTTGCTGCAGACATGAATGTCCAGACCTTGATTACAAGTGTGGACCAGCTTGCTGCTCGTGTGCAAGGCATACAAGATTTTGTTACCAGGAGTCCTTTGTCTGAACCTAAAATACCTATTCCTGAACTGTTTTCTGGAGATCGATTAAAGTTTAGGAATTTCAGGAATAATTGTAAATTGTTTCTATCTCTGAGACCCCGTTCATCTGGAGACTCAGCTCAGCAAGTTAAAATTGTTATCTCTTTTTTACGGGGCGACCCTCAGGATTGGGCCTTCTCGCTAGCGCCAGGAGATCCGGCATTGGCAAATATTGATGCGTTTTTTCTGGCGCTTGGATTGCTTTACGAGGAACCCAATCTTGAGGTTCAGGCAGAAAAAGCCTTGCTGGCTATTTCTCAGGGCCAGGATGAAGCTGAAGTGTATTGCCAAAAATTTCGGAAATGGTCCGTGCTTACTCAGTGGAATGAGTGCGCTCTGGCCGCAAATTTCAGAAATGGCCTTTCTGAAGCCATTAAGAATGTGATGGTGGGTTTCCCCATTCCTACAAAACTGAATGATTCCATGGTGCTGGCTATTCAAATTGACCGGCGTTTGCGGGAGCGCAAAACCGCTAATCCTCTGGTGGTGTTGTCTGAACAAGCACCTGATTTGATGCAATGTGATAGAATTCAGACCAGAAATGAGCGGAAAAATCATAGACATCAGAATGGGTTGTGTTTTTACTGTGGTGATTCTACACATGTTATATCAGCATGCTCTAAACGCCTAACAAGGGTTGTTAGTCCTGTCGCCATTGGTAATTTGCAACCAAAATTTATTTTGTCTGTAACTTTAATTTGCTCATTGTCCTCTTACCCTGTTATGGCGTTTGTGGATTCAGGTGCTGCCCTGAGTCTTATGGATCTGTCATTCGCCAAGCGCTGTGGTTTTGTTCTTGAGCCGTTGGTAAATCCTATCCCTCTTAGAGGTATTGATGCTACGCCATTGGCGGAAAATAAACCGCAGTTTTGGACGCAGGTAACCATGTGCATGACTCCTGACCATCGGGAGGTGATTCGTTTTCTTGTTCTGCATAAAATGCATGATTTGGTCGTTTTGGGTTTGCCATGGTTACAGACTCATAATCCAGTCTTGGATTGGAAGGCAATGTCTGTGTCAAGTTGGGGCTGTCAGGGTATTCATGGTGATTCCCCGCCGGTGTCTATTGCTTCCTCTACTCCTTCGGAAGTTCCTGAGTATTTGTCTGATTATCAGGATGTGTTCAGCGAGTCCAGGTCCAGTGCTCTGCCCCCTCATAGGGACTGTGACTGTGCCATAGATTTGATTCCAGGTAGCAAATTTCCTAAGGGTAGACTATTTAATCTGTCTGTACCTGAGCATACCGCAATGCGTTCGTATATCAAGGAATCTCTGAAGAAGGGGCATATCCGTCCATCCTCTTCCCCTCTTGGTGCGGGATTCTTTTTTGTGGCCAAGAAGGACGGATCTTTGAGACCTTGTATTGACTATCGGCTTTTGAATAAAATCACTGTTAAATTTCAGTATCCTTTGCCTCTGTTGTCAGACTTGTTTGCCCGAATTAAAGGTGCCCAGTGGTTCACCAAGATAGATCTTCGTGGTGCGTACAACCTTGTGCGCATTAAGCGAGGAGATGAATGGAAAACCGCGTTTAATACGCCCGAAGGTCATTTTGAGTACTTGGTGATGCCTTTTGGGCTCTCTAATGCTCCTTCAGTGTTTCAGTCCTTTATGCATGATATTTTCCGGAAGTATCTGGATAAATTTATGATCGTTTATCTGGATGATATTCTGTTTTTTTCTGATGACTGGGACTCGCATGTGGAGCAGGTCAGGATGGTGTTTCAGGTTTTGCGCGAGAATGCGTTGTTTGTTAAGGGCTCAAAGTGTCTCTTTGGAGTACAGAAGGTTCCCTTTTTGGGGTTTATTTTTTCCCCTTCTGCGGTGGAGATGGACCCAGTCAAGGTCCGAGCTATTCATGATTGGACTCAGCCCACGTCAGTTAAGAGTCTTCAGAAGTTCTTGGGTTTTGCTAACTTCTACCGTCGTTTTATTGCTAATTTTTCTAGCATTGTTAAACCTTTGACGGATATGACCAAGAAAGGTTCTGATGTTGCTAATTGGGCTCCTGCAGCCGTGGAGGCTTTCCAGGAGTTGAAACGCCGGTTTACTTCGGCGCCTGTTTTGTGCCAGCCTGATGTCTCACTTCCCTTTCAGGTTGAAGTGGATGCTTCTGAGATTGGGGCAGGGGCCGTTTTGTCGCAGAGAGGCCCTGGTTGCTCTGTGATGAGACCTTGTGCCTTTTTCTCTAGGAAGTTTTCGCCTGCTGAGCGGAATTATGATGTTGGCAATCGGGAGTTGTTGGCCATGAAGTGGGCATTTGAGGAGTGGCGTCATTGGCTCGAGGGTGCTAAGCATCGTGTGGTGGTCTTGACTGATCACAAAAATTTGATGTATCTCGAGTCTGCTAAACGCCTGAATCCTAGACAGGCCCGCTGGTCATTGTTTTTCTCCCGTTTTGACTTTGTGGTCTCGTATTTACCAGGTTCAAAGAATGTGAAGGCTGATGCTCTTTCAAGGAGCTTTGTGCCTGACTCTCCGGGAGTTGCAGAACCAGTTGGTATTCTTAAAGAGGGAGTTATCTTGTCAGCCATTTCTCCGGATTTGCGACGTGTGTTGCAGAGATTTCAGGCTGGGAGACCTGATTCTTGTCCACCTGACAGACTGTTTGTTCCTGATAAGTGGACCAGCAGAGTCATTTCCGAGGTTCATTCCTCGGTGTTGGCAGGGAATTTTTGGCACCAGAGATCTGGTGGCTAGGTCCTTTTGGTGGCCTTCCTTGTCTTGGGATGTTCGGTCGTTTGTGCAGTCCTGTGGGACTTGTGCTCGGGCTAAACCTTGCTGTTCTCATGCCAGCGGGTTGCTCTTGCCCTTGCCTGTCCCAAAGAGGCCTTGGACACACATTTCCATGGATTTCATTTCAGATCTTCCGGTTTCTCAGGACATGTCTATCATCTGGGTGGTATGTGATCGCTTTTCTAAGATGGTCCATTTGGTACCTTTGCCTAAGCTGCCTTCCTCTTCCGATCTGGTTCCTGTGTTCTTTCAGAATGTGGTTAGTTTACACGGCATTCCTGAGAATATTGTGTCTGACAGAGGATCCCAGTTTGTTTCCAGGTTCTGGCGATCCTTTTGTGCTAGGATGGGCATTGATTTGTCGTTTTCGTCTGCCTTTCATCCTCAGACTAATGGACAAACGGAGCGAACTAATCAGACTCTGGAGGCTTATTTGAGGTGTTTTGTTTCTGCGGATCAGGATGATTGGGTGACCTTCTTGCCGTTGGCTGAGTTTGCCCTTAATAATCGGGCTAGTTCCGCTACATTGGTTTCGCCTTTTTTCTGCAACTCTGGTTTCCATCCTCGTTTTTCCTCGGGACATATGGAGCCTTCTGACTGTCCTGGGGTAGATTCTGTGGTGGATAGGTTGCAGCAGATCTGGAATCATGTGGTGGACAACTTAAAGTTGTCACAGGAGAAGGCTCAGCGTTTTGCCAACCGCCGCCGCGGTGTGGGTCCCCGACTTCGTGTTGGGGATTTGGTATGGCTGTCTTCTCGATTTGTTCCTATGAAGGTCTCTTCTCCTAAATTTAAGCCTCGCTTCATCGGTCCTTACAAGATATTGGAAATCCTTAATCCGGTGTCCTTTCGCTTGGATCTTCCGGTGTCGTTTGCCATTCACAACGTGTTCCATAGGTCTTTGTTGCGGCGGTACGTTGTGCCTGTGGTTCCTTCTGTTGAGCCTCCTGCTCAGGTGTTGGTTGAGGGCGAGTTGGAGTACGTGGTGGAGAAGATCTTGGATTCTCGTCTCTCCAGGCGGAGTCTTCAGTATCTGGTCAAGTGGAAGGGCTATGGTCAGGAGGATAATTCCTGGGTGGTTGCCTCTGATGTGCATGCGGCCGATTTAGTTCGTGCCTTTCACGCTGCTCATCCTGATCACCCTGGTGGTCTTGGTGAGGGTTCGGTGACCCCTCCTTAAGGGGGGGGTACTGTTGTGAATTAGACTTTTTGGCTCCCTCTTGTGGTCACTAGTGATATGACTCTGGGATTGTCTTTCTTCACTTTGGCACTCACCTGGGCTGTTAGTCCAGGGGTGTTGCTATATTAACTTCCTGGATCCTTAGTCCAGTGCCTGGCATCGTTGTAATCAGATCCTTCTGTTTGCTCCTGTCCGCTGGTCCTGGTTTTTGCAAAATTAAGCTAAGTCTTGCTTTTTTTTTATTTGGGTTATTTGCTTTGCTTCTATTTTTGTCCAGCTTGTACTAATTGTGATTCCTGACTTTGCTGGAAGCTCTAGGGGGCTGGTGTTCTCCCCCCGGGCCGTTAGACGGTTCGGGGGTTCTTGAATATCCAGCGTGGATATTTTTGATAGGGTTTTTCGCTGACCATATAAGTCATCTTACTATATTCTGCTATTAGCTAGTGGGCCTCTCTTTGCTAAATACCTAGTTCATTCTTATGTTTGTCTTTTCCTCTTACCTCACCGTTATTATTTGTTGGGGGCTTGTATCCAACTTTTTGGGGTCTTATCTCTGGAGGCAAGAAAGGTCTTTCTTTTCCCTTCTAGGGTTAGTTAGTTCTCCGGCTGGCGCGAGACGTCTAGAACCAACGTAGGCACGTTCCCCGGCTACTTCTATTTGTGGTGCTAGGATTAGATATATGGTCAGCCCAGTTACCACTGCCCTATGAGCTGGTTTTTTGTGTTTGCAGACTTGGTTATTATTTCTGAGACCCTCTGCCATTGGGGTCATAACAGGAAGCTCTGCAGAACTGTCTTAGAAAAGTAGCAACAAGCTCTGCTGAAGCTAATTTGTCTAGAGACAAACCACACACCACAGCAGAATTGCTTAAAGGAATAACAGATCAGACAGATCTATGGTATTTGCTGTTGAACCTCTAATCAGGCATGGCCGTGTGTGATAATAGCTATGATCTGGTGGCAGCTGTGAAGATTGGCAATCTCACATAAGTATCATGCTTGGCACATGCGCTCAACTTGGTCATTCAGTGGTTTCTGAAAACATAACCAGATTTGCAAGAGCTTCTGGTTAAGATACGCCATGACAGAACCCATTTCCACAAGTTGGCTACAGCTTCTGCCTTTCTGGCAGTGCTACAGCAGCACATGAATGTTCCAGATCACTGACTGATGTGTGATATCACTACATGCTGGAACTCCACACTGCATATCCTGGCAAGGCTTTGTGAGCAGAATACGCAAGTGGTTAAATATTAGCTCCAACACGCACATCAGTTTTCTGGTTTACCTCCGCACATAACAGATGGAGAGTTTGCATGTATGTCTGACATTTGGTTGGTTCTCCAAGACTTTGAGGACATGAAAAAGCTAAGTGGCAATGATGCCATAGTCAGCTCAACTATCCAACTTCTGTGCCTACTTACTGTATATAGTAGCGTTACATGCTGACCAGTGGGATGGAGGAAGATATACCTCAGAGATTGTAGCCAAACCAGCCTCATCTCAACTGCTGAGGAGGTGGATGCTGAGGAGGAGGTGGAAGAGGAGGAAAAGAAGCTGATGGCTAGCACAGCAGAGGCTAGTAGCCACACAACCTTCATCCCATCTGTCCTATATGGATGGGTTGGGGATGAGAATGAGGAGGAATAGAAGTAGGAAGAGCAGGAGGAGATGGAGAGTTAACAACATGGTGGGGATAGGGAAGGGTTGGCTGTAGGGAGCTTTGCACATATGTCCAACTTTATGTACCGTTGCCGTTCCCGTGACCCTCATGTTACATTCATCTTAACAAAGAGTACTGGTTGTTCATCCTGCTAGACCCATACTACAGGAGAACTTTGCATCTCTTCTTTCTGAGGTAGAGAGGTCTTTTAAAATTGTGCTATATCAGAAGGACATTGTTGAAAAAGTTCCCATCAGACAATGCTAGCCGCAGGGGGCAAGCTTCCTTGCCCAAACAAGGAGGAGAGGCCAGGGAGACACACATCAGAGGTAGGGATACAATGTTAGGGGCTTGTGCCAATTTCATGACACCAGATCAGCGCCCAGAGGCTGATGACTGGGTATATTTGACAAGGAGGGAAAAAATGTTTTAAGATGGTCTAACAATAACTACCAGACAACACCGGGGTACTCACTAATTTCGCTGCGACTTTCAACTATTGGGTCCCAAAGCTTGACATTTGGAGGTGTTGTGCTGCCTTGCCAGTAGCATCTAATCTGAAGTTTTTTTAGTGCCACGGGGGGCCATAGCAGACAGGAGCTTTTGCCTGTCAACAGAGAGAGCTGACAGGGTCACTCTCATAAAAATGAACAACCACACTTTTCCACACCACCAGATGACAGCAGCACATAAAGTGTTTGTAATATTCAATATTTTAATGATGTCCGCCAGTTGTTGCCTTTCAGGAGTCTACAGCTGACCATCAACAAAGAAGTTCTGAAGCAGAACACTGAAAACATAAATATGATATACGGTTAAAGATATGTGGAAACAAAGCGATAAAAAAAACTAGAAAAGATACAGCCTAATTGTTTTTTATCATGGTTGCACGATCAACTGTGCCATGTTTCCTTTTAGAGTAATTGTGATATTTTGGAAATCCTGCTATTTCATCATGACTTATGCCCAGCCTAAAAGACAGTTGAAGAACATAATGAAAAAGATGACTTCATAATTTGGATAAACATTTCTCCTAATAACTTAATGGTCAAAAGGAGGAAGCTACATTAATGTTTAGCATGGGAATACTCCAAGAAAATCAGGGGACCATCGGGCATAAACGAGTGTAGCGCCAATGAAATTTAACAGCAGTACACGGACAGAGTAACTATTTTATTCATTTAAAAGCACTTTGCTTACTTGTCTAATAATATATTCTTAGATTTACCACCTGGAGGTAAGTTAATATAGGTCAATCTGTCTGATCTTGTTCAATTGCCTGAAAAGCATTCCCAACCTTAAAATATCATCCCAGTGTATGAAGGTATTGAAGCATGAAAGATTGATGTATTTCTTTTTTTGATTGCGATATGCCTGAAGCTACTGTACGTGAGCTATCAGAGCACTGGTTACTTATTTCTATTATTTGTACGTTACTTATATATTTATTTGACAAACAACATAAATGTTCTATGTTTAATAAATGAATATAAATCTGCATGACTAAAAATATAATTATCATTAGCATATATTATTTTAGTTGAATAATATTAATATTGTTACAGTTTTATGTATACATGAGATAACTGTAAAAAGAAATCAACACTACCTGTCAGTAAATTCAATTTGTGCAAACTGCAAGCACTATGAATCTGAGCTTAGCTGCATGGTTGGAATTCAGAGAAATATAGTTTAAATATGTGGACCGGAACATAAGTAGACATGACAGTAGTCTGGCATCACCCCTGAATTCTCCCCTCACCATTGTAGATGACTGACAGGTCTATCCTCTGTGTACACACATTGCAGAGACATGTCAATCAAATGGAATGGTGTGGGGAGAAGTCAGCCACGAGCGACAGAGGACTAGTTTTGTCTCTTCCTGTAGTGCCGGGCAGGATTCTACGCTCACAGCTCTCGTTGACTCATAGGCCTCTCAATGTGTTTAAATAGGGAAAGACCTGTCAATCACCTGACCAATATGTGAAGAAGTGGTCCCAGGTCAACACAGGATTAATCACGTAATTCCTTATGGTCCCTGACCTTATCCTTAAGCTTTGTTTTCTCTGAAACATCATGGTTTGGGCAACATGAATCAACTGAAAGGATCCCTTTAATCATTATGTAAGACTAATGATAGAGAATAGGCATAGACTTCAGGCATCAATCATTTCAGGAAGGGTAGACATTATTAGTCAGCACCTGACATTCAGTATGGCCAACAACATTAAATTATTGACCAATACTCAAAAAAGGTTCCATAAAGAGGGGTTAAATATCTGTTGTAGCTTTTAGGAGCAAACAGATTTTTCCTTTGTGTTTTTCTCTCAAATCTTAAACCATCAAAACTCTGACAATAGTAATGTATATACTGAGAGTATAGATGAGTATTAAATAGTTATGCTTTATGTAATGCACTCAACTGGGATATCAGGCTACCAAGTCTGAGGATGTCATGTAAATACTAAATGCCAACCACCATAAGGGCAAAATTCTGTGCTCTTTCTTAAGGGTGTTTTTGCCCTGTAACACTTACAGGCCCATGCCACTAAACTAATGCAAAAAATTATAAATAAATAATAATAATCACAATAATGTCCAACCTTATGTCCCAGTAGAACAAGGTAGTCACTCATTGGTTGGTCAAGCCATATAGCAATGCTTCCACCCACCTGGCTCTTGTGTGTCACAATATGTGGATATTTGAAAATGAACAAGTTTTTTTTAGCACTAATTTATTTTTGCAACATGTGGAAGGGGGTTTAGAATACTATTTTCACATATTTTTTAGTCTAAATCTTGCTATGCATATGAGATAACTGTAGCAGAATGTCCGTTTGACAGACAATTATCGCTTCTGATTCCACATGATTTCTTGGCAAAGCATTCATGTGTTTTAAATGGTTATAGAGGAACAAACCACTGCCAGACTCCTTATTGATAACTTTTCTCCTCTGAAAAAAGAATCAACCTAATCCTTCTCTTGTCTGACATCCCCTGAAATCAGTGGATTTTGCCAACTTTCTTCGCATGTGCAAAGGGGCATGTCATTCTTTCTGCCTTTAGCCTAACAGATAAATGTTCAACTATCCAGAGAGTCAGCCACTGGTCTTCTGGCATGAGAAACACAAAGCACAATTATAGGGCAATGTAACCAGATCAGGTTGAATACACAATATTGAGGAAGCAATTATTATTATTATTATTATTATTATTATTATTATTTATTGTTATAGCTCCATTTATTCCATGGCGCTTTACATGTGAGGAGGGGTATAGATAATGAAAACAAGTACAATAATCTTAAACAATACAACAATGAAATGATTTTTGTGACCTGAAGTCAACAAGTCACAAATAAAATATTTAAATATTATTACTCCAAAAAAAGTCCACGTTATTTTCAAAATGTGTAATAAGCTATAAATGATTACTAGCCACTATACACTTTTAATATTGTGTCCCCATGATAGGCAGCCAATACAGAAACATTAACAAACATGTTCTCATGACTTGTGCTACAGATGTTTCAAAGAACCAGTGATCTCAAAATTGATATTATTTTAGAAATAGGCTCTAGAGTTTTGCTATATTAGAAAGTTTAAGAAATCTTGGTATGTGTTTAAACTTTAAATAGACAGAAGATTGGAATAATTTTTTCAATCTTATCCATGCACTTAGATGCCGTGGTAAACCTTAATAGCGTGTATTAAAATGGTAAATTGAAATACAGCATTTTATGGTATTTTTTCATTCAGCATTGGTATTTCCATATTGTGAATATGTCTTCTTTTGTAATGAGAAAATTACACGATGATATTTGGCTATAGATATAAGAAAGAAAATATATGTTTGCAATTTTGTGCATTTGGGACAAAGATATGGGTAACTTTGTGTTATTGTTAGTACATTCATGTCACTATTTAGCCTATACTTTCTTACTAGTAAAAAATAGCTGAAGGTAACACTACTGTGTAGACATGAGATAGAATTCAAATTTTGACCAATAGACTAACTTTGCTGGTGGCCACTCCTCACTCTGGTGGAAGCCAGACAGTGGTCAACTTGTCAGCTAAAGCAAGTAGGCTGTGTCCAACTCACAACAGCTAACAATGGGACTAGAATAGGGTCAGACCTTCTTGGATTCCTCTGAGTATTCATTCTTTATTCTCCAACAATAAAACATCAACAGAAGTTTTTAAAAGAAATCCGTCAACATATTTTTGCTATGTAATATTAGATCAGCATGATGTAGGCGCTAAGAGCCTGATTCCAATGGTGTTTCACTTACTATGCCTTGTGTTTCTGTTACAATAAAATCAGTGTTTTGTCAGCAGGAGATTGTCACTACAGGATTAGGAGTCTCGAGCCTACTAGTCAACGGAATTATGTATCCCCTCCCCACCACTGATTAGCAGCTGACTGTCAATGTACAGTTTACACAGAAAGCTGCTAATAAGTTGTGAGGGCGACATTATTCAGGAATCAATGTTCTGACCACTGCTGAACCAACAGCAGAGAAAACAGTGATTGTATCAAAATGACAACATGCAAATCAGGAAGCGACACATAGCTGGAATCAGGATCTCAGCCCCTACATTATGCTGCTCTCAGATTACATAGCCAAAACATGGAGACTGATTACTCTTAATATCCAATGTACTGATCACTAATTCCTCTAACATCTGCATTCAGAGGTAGTCAGAAGCCCCTCATACATACTGAATTGGTAGATTTGGCTGACTAACCTCCGAAAATTTCTTCTTTCTCTTTTCTAAAAAATAATTATAAATAAATGTCCATGTTAATCTACTGCTAAGTAAATAATTAAAAATAAGAACAAAAAAATGTCAGTATTCATGAGCACATTCTGTGGTATGTAAAAAAAATATTAAGGATGCAAGCTCTAAGCAAATACTGTGTTTATGTTAATTGTTAGCATTTAATTTCGACTAGCAGTTAAGACACCACTTCCTTTAATTAGTGGTTCATTGACAGACAAATTATCTAATAAATTAAACTAATTTGCTTAAATATAAGGAACATTGAAGATATGGTGATATTTATACACCATTTGACATGGCAGTCAAGTTTTGACATGCAGAGCATGCCTAGCACTTACAAGGACAATTCGAAAAAGTTTTGCTTCTTTATTGACCGATCAGGTGAATACAGAATCAACAATTATATTGATTAAAGAAAATGAGTAATTAAAATAAATTAGCATGTTTCAGGATTGTTTCTTGATAAATACAAATGACAGGAGCCTGGAGAGAGTCCATATAATTTAAAGTGATTAATGCTTTCTTACACACACTTATTATGAGATATCTCTTGGCCTTTTTTCATCCCCAAGGTGTATAATAATGCCATCCAACTTTAAATGGATGCTGTTAAATTGATGCATCGTCCAAGAATAAATTCTAAAAAATTTGAAGCAATTATAATTTACACACATTACATCAAGCCAACAATTTTCAATTATTAAAATAACAACTGCCTCTAGTGTTTCTTGCATGTGCTGAACAGAGACAAAAGTGTTAATTTGGCTCCCCTGGAAGCTGCATGGATTTATCTACACTCCGATCAAACTCCCAACAGCTTGAAAAACATGACCAGCACTGCTACTCAAAAAGTCTTGTAAACTTTATTCCATATCCATTAAACTCCAATAGAAATTAGGAAAAACAATAGCTCTGTATGGGAAGTAACAAAGGCATTAAGAGACACAGCAAAATTGGTGTTTGGAAGTCATCTCTTTTAAGTTGGCCCCTTGAATGTACTACCTAAATTGCTGGATATTTTGTGCCAATATGAAGTTTCAGCTGCAGAGATTAACACATCTAACAACTAAAAGCTCTTGTTAGGGGTCGAGTTCCCGCCTATGCACAGGGAGAGTCTCGAACCATCTCTGCTTCGGTCTCCCATTCTTCTCCAGCCGCAGTGGAGATGTCGGTCTCAGCTTCTGGCTCAGCCTGATACTGTGTGGATGGTTACTGCTGCCTTTCCAGGCTCAGCCATTGTAGCCAGTACTGGTCAGCGGCGAGCAGACATCTCTGGGACTAAGTCCTGCTTTTCCCCTTCTGAGCATGCTAACAAAGCAATATCTGCATATAGAGTGTGAGTCCTACAGATGATCCCACTATAAATTAGACATATTAAAGCAAAAAAGTGGAAAAAAAACACATAACTTTTAATGTAGAAACGTCAATAAAAACTAGTCACCCAAGTGAACACATAATACGGGGCCAAGTCACCACCATATATAATGGACTATGAACAATGACAAGCCCTAGACAGGATTAAAAGTTTCCAACAATAAATGCGGAATCAATCTGGAATAGGGTTTATGAAGAAGCTGTACAGCAATATATAAGACAGCGACTAACCCTATACCAACAGACGCTTATAGAAACAATAGACAGTAATCATCATGTACTGTGAGATATGCTTACTGTAACTATAAAAAAGGAACGGTCTCACCAATTCCATAAGGCAGGCATCGGAGCACCGGGTTTTCTTTAGTCAGGTAAACATCCGGTTAGTGAAGAGACGACAATCCCTATGTCAATCCCTATGGGGCTGCAATAAGCTATCCCCCAAGCTCCTGCCCTTACAAGGGCAGTCCACATCTACCCCTGTAAACATATGCCCTGCACTCTCCCTGTGTTGTCCCGACGCATTTCTTCCAAGCTCAAGTCATCAGGGGAATTGCTTGTATGAGGAGATTATGTGCTGATAACAGAGGAACAAAAAGTCCTGCCACCCTCTATGCTGTCCTGCAGAGAGTGGACCGGCTAGGGCCATTATTAAATAGGAGGTGTGAAAAACGAATCACACTTCCCATAGGGCAATCTAAATAAATGGCAGCTGTTAGCAGTTAGGGTATAATACAAAAGGTGGTAACGGCGCCCTGTGTACTACATAATATGTGTATACCAAGAATAAACAAGAGCGTATAAATCCATAGGGATAGAGCACTCACGGTTTGGATGCCCAGCTCCATGTGGAGTACATGTCTTCGATACAATAGAGGCACTTCCGGTCATGCGTCCCAGAACCGGAAGTTGCCGTTGCCTAGTAACCGGACCGCGCACTATGTCTGAGTAACGCCCGCTGTAACAAGCAAATCCTTTCCACAATGACGTGCAGATGGTCCCGGGAGGGCGAAACATCCTACTATGTATTGTATAGTGGAAAATAAATATGGCCAGTATACAAAGAAAAAAGTTTGGTACAGGAACCGAAAGTCACCGTAACCCGGAAACCAAAATGAAGCCACCACAAGTATACACTTAGAGTTAGAATACCCGGACCGCGCACTATGATTGAATAGCACCCAATAATAGAAAAATCCTTTCCACAACAAGGTATATGGGGTCCCAAAAGGGCAAGATATCGTCCTGTGTGTAACGCAGTAGAAGGTGAATGCGGCCAATGTGAAAAAGTTCAGTGCAAAGACCGGAAGTCAAAGTAACCCAGGCAACAAAAATAACATAGAATGTGCAGCAGAATTATCACTGCAACTATATAGATGTAGTTAAAGAAGTGCCGGGATCTAAATAATTCGGTGCGAGAAACGGAAGTCACCGTAACCCTGCAACCAAAATACCATAAATGGTGCGGTAAATTTGCCACCTCTACTGCACAATTGTGGTTAAAGGGGTCCCGGGTGTAATAAAATATATCAAAAGCCGCCGCTTAGCACATAGTATGACACATTTAATCTGTCATGAAAACATGACAGGAACGGGCCGTCACCTGGCGGCCTAGATGTAACAACACAAAATCAAAATATTAGATTGTGTCTTATCATACCAAGGCATGCATCAGGCTGGTATAGCTATGATCCAGTCTAGAAAAAAGCGGGGGGGGGGGGAGGGGTGCCCAGACCAAACATGGTTCCTCTGTTATCAGCACATAATCTCCTCATACAAGCAATTCCCCTGATGACTTGAGCTTGGAAGAAATGCGTCGGGACAACACAGGGAGAGTGCAGGGCATATGTTTACAGGGGTAGATGTGGACTGCCCTTGTAAGGGCAGGAGCTTGGGGGATAGCTTATTGCAGCCCCATAGGGATTGACATAGGGATTGTCATCTCTTCACTAACCGGATGTTTACCTGACTAAAGAAAACCCGGTGCTCCGATGCCTGCCTTATGGAATTGGTGAGACCGTTCCTTTTTTTATAGTTACAGTAAGCATATCTCACAGTACATGATGATTACTGTCTATTGTTTCTATAAGCGTCTGTTGGTATAGGGTTAGTCGCTGTCTTATATATTGCTGTACAGCTTCTTCATAAACCCTATCCCAGATTGATTCCGCATTTATTGTCGGAAACTTTTAATCCTGTCTAGGGCTTGTCATTGTTCATAGTCCATTATATATGGTGGTGACTTGGCCCCGTATTATGTGTTCATTTGGGTGACTAGTTTTTATTGACTTTTCTACATTAAAAGTTATGTTTTATTTGTCCACTTTTTTGCTTTATTATCCCCTTCTGAGCATGCCCAAGGTAAAACCTCTCATTGGAGGTCAGGGGTCACATGCTCAGGTACTGCAGCAGCTCCCATTGGTCCTCTAGGAAGGTCCTGAAGTTGCTAAGGTACTGTGGCAGTTCCCATTGGTCCTCTAGGAAGGTCCTGAAGTTGCTGCAGCTATAAAAGGTTTGCATGGCCGCACAGCCATGCACTAGGATCAGCTTATGTCATGAGCTTTTGCTATTCAGTGGTCTTGTGTGCTTGTGGTCAGGGTCCGGCTGAAATAAGCCACTAGAATACCGGCACCTCCGGTGAGGAGTTTTGTGTGATGGATTCAGGGCTGGCGTAAAGCCATTAGAATTCTGGCTCCACCGGAGAGGAGATGTTTGTGTGCTTGCTACTCCCTGACCACTGATTGCTTTTGCTCTGTTAGGCAGCTGTGTTCCCCTGTGACACTAACAGGGCACAGCATTTTCCCTTCTGTGCGACTCTGTGAAGTAACAGAGTTCGCTTATACCGTCATATTGTGCCACCATTTGCTAGCAGCAGGTTCGTCTCCTGCACGGTGGACCCCGGGCTGCGAACGCACCAATAATTACATCTAAATATACTCGGTGCGTTCCACCAGCCCTAACAGCTATTTTCAGATGGATACATTCTTAGCCAACTTCAGTATGTTGGTTTATTGGTATATGTGGCTGGTTTCGCTACAACTCACTGTGTTGTAAGCACTTAGTTCTCATGTTATACAATAGACATGAGGATCAAACAGATTTATGTTTTCGTTCCCAAAACTTTTCAAGTCTTTACTATACATAAAAACTAGAAAGTTATTAATCCAGATAGTGGCCATCTATGAAAGCCACGTTCTCTGTGGCAGAATAATTAATTCGTAATTTCTAAAGGAAATATCCAGGTTTAATGGAATTATTCATTTTTAGGGGCAAAAATCTTTAGTCAGTCTATAGCAACATGTGGTGCACTTGTTGTCTTGATTCCCTTCCATTCCCAGTGCTAGTTGGCAATTATGTGACATATTTCAAATAGACTTGTTTGGTTTCTCTTAATAGATGAGAACTGAAAGAAGTGCCTGAGTCTCGTCAGCAAGTGACTAGGGATGAGCGAATGTGCTCGGTGATACTCGGATATCACTCGAGTATCTGGGTGCTCAGATGTGCTCAGCACTTGACGAGCATTGACTTGTCGTTGGATTTGAAGATTACTAAGAAAATCATAATTTACACAATGTTATATTGGAAATAACTGTCTTGAGAAAAACCTCATTAAAGACAGATGAAAAGTTATACCTTTATTAATAATTACAAAAAGGGACAAACAACATACAGTGACACACACCATACAAAAAGTGCACACTATGTCCACCCTATAGATGGTCCCTGACCTATCACCTACCTTCCTGCGGAGGTTGGCACCCTATAAAGAAAATTACGGAAACGGCGCCTCCCGCTCAACAACGACTGATCCTATTGCCCTGTGTGGCCCCCACCATAAGTGACCAATGCACACCTCTCATGTCCTAAGGGGACCTACAGACAAACTTGATACTGAATGGACAGCAGGAAAAAGGAACAAATAGGTGTATGTAAGGTCAGAGAAGGTGACCCGTTATGCAGGATGATAAAAGAGATGTAGACTAATTAGTATAAATTACATGACCCCTCTGTACTATACCTGCACTGTGCCCAGCCTAAACAAGATGTTGGCACCCTACTGGTCAGCGGAAATGGCGCCCTCGCTCCACAGTGGCTGCCCCTGGGAATCCCTAATAGACTCAAAACCAGGGGTTTACCAATAGTGATATGTGGAGGCAGAAGGTAAATAAGTGCTAATCAAATGGCTAAAAAATTCATATAGGAATATAAACCAAGTCTCAATCCATTAGCAAGCATGTCCTTGTCCTAGGGCAGAGTTCAGTTGTCCATACCTCAATCCTTGGAATGTAAGTGCAAATATGCAGTCATAGCCGCACAGGCCACCCTACTAAATTCCCACATTTCGCAACTGCTTGCGCTTTAAATGTTGTCTTTTAGGCTCGTAGAGATGAAAGCTTTCTGCAACCTGATGGTGGCAACCAACCGTCGGTACTCGGTCCCCAGCCACCACTATTTTTTTGGGTGTGCCGTCCCTGCATTACACAAGCACGTGTCCCTCAACATTAGCCGTGCCATTAGCAATGCAGTTACTTGGAAAGTCCACCTAACCACAAACACGTGGACAAGTGCTTGTGGCAGAGATGGTACATCTTGCTGACAGCACACTGGTTAACATAGTGGAAGCCAGGACCCAGTCAGACTTTGGGATGGAAAATGTCCTCCCGACGCCAAGGATTGCGGGCCCTAGGTCAATCAGGGTTGCCCCCACAGGCTACAGCTCCTGCACCTCATCCTTCTCCTCCTCTTCAGCCTCCATCCCCAAAAAGACCACATTAGTCACAAGCTGGAAGCACTGCAGCACTGCCTCAGCCAATCAGCAACAGGCTGTGCTGAAGCTAATATGCTTAGGTGACAAACTGCACAATGCTGAAGAGTTGTGGACAGCTCTGAAAGAGCAGGCAGATCTGTGGCTGACACCGCTGAACCTACAGCTAGGCATGGTCATGTGTGACAATGGCCGAAACCTGGTGGCAGCTTTGAGGTGAGATGAGCTCACACACGTACCATGCCTGGCCCATGTGCTTAACCTCGTGGTCCAGTGATTTCTCAAAACCTTCCCAGAGCTGCCAGATCTGCTTGTCAAAGTATGCCGCCTGTGTGCCCATTTTAGAAAGTCAGCTACAGCTTCCACCGCCCTTGCTGTGCTTCAGCACAATTACAGCTTCCGGCTCAATGACTGGTGTGTGATGTACCTATAAGGTGGAACGCTACACTGCAGATGTTGGGAAAGATTTGTGAGCAGAAGAGGGCAGTTGTTGATTGCCAGCATCAACAAGGCCATCGGTATTCAGTACAGACTCCACATATAAGACCTCAGTAGTGGACATGGATGTCAGACATATGTACCATTCTCCAAAACTTTGTGAACTCCACCAAGATGGTGAGTGGTTATTATTAGTGTTGAGCATTCCAATACCGCAAGTATCGGGTATCGGCCGATATTTGCTGTATCGGAATTCCGATACCGAGATCCTTACTTTTTTGATATCGGGAATCGGTATCGGGATTGATATTAATGTGTAAAATAAAGAATAAAAATAAAAAATATTGATATACTCACCTCTCCGACGCAGCCTGGACCTTACCGATGTAACCGGCAGCTTCCATTCCTAAGAATGAGCGCTTGAAAGACCTTAGATGACATCGCGGCCTGTGATTGGTCGCGTGAGCGGTCTCGTGACTGCCACGCGACCAATCACAAGCCGCGACGTCATCTAAGGACTTTCAAGCACTTGAAAGACCTTAGATGACGTCGCGGCTTGTGATTGGTCACGTGGCTGTCATGTGACCGCTCACGCGACCAATCACAGGCCGCGACATCATCTAAGGTCTTTCAAAGCGCTCATTCTTAGGAACGGAAGCTGCCGGTTACATCGGTAAGGTCCAGGCTGCGTCGGAGAGGTGAGTATATCAATATTTTTTATTTTTATTCTTTATTTTACACATTAATATGGATCCCAGGGCCTGAAGGAGAGTTTCCTCTCCTTCAGACCCTGGGAACCATACAGGATACCTTCCGATACTTGGTGTCCCATTGACTTGTATTGGTATCGGGTATCGGTATCGGCGATATCCGATACTTTTCGGGTATTGGCCGATACTATACGATACCGATACTTTCAAGTATCGGATGGTATCGCTCAACACTAGTTATTGTGCCATAATTAGCATCACCATCTCGCTTCTCTGTGTTCTGAAATGCTCTCTGCTAACAATCAAACAGTATTCATTGCAGGCGGAGCATGATGAGATGGAGCAAGGAAACATACAGGGTGATTACACACAGCCCAGCCTCATCTCATCCCAAAATGGATTGGGTGACTATGAGGAAGAGGAGGAGGAAGAACAGAAGCTAGTTTCATGCGCTATAGATGGTACTACAAGCACAACTGTCATACCATCTGTTCATCGTGGATGGCCTGAGGACAGGGAGTAGGAGGAAGAGGAGGAGGAGGAGAGCATGGTCAGTCATCCTCTTGTTGAGGACACGGAATTCTTGCCTGTTAGCAGTCTGGCACGGATGGCTGAGTTTATGTTGCGCTGCCTTTCCCATGACCCTCGTGTTCTCAAAATGACAGTCATTACTGGTTGGTGACACTTCTAGACGCACGCTACAAGGAGAACTTTCTACCTCTTATTCCAAAGGTAGACAGGTCTACAAAAATGGGGAAGTACCAGAAGGCTTTTGTTGTGGAATTGTTTAAAATATTCTCATCTAAAAATGCTGGCGGCAGAGGTCATAGTTCATTGGACAACCAAGGAGTACAGGTGAGAGAGACACAACTCCAATCCAGCAGAGGTAGGGGAACACTGGCAAAGTACTGAGAGAGTTTCCTCAGACCCTTCCATCGCACAGGCCCTGAGGCGCGGGGTACTCTGACAAGGAGCGCAAAGTTTGGGAAGATGCTGAGGGAGTACCTTGCTGACAATACCAACATCTTCCGTAATTCCTCTTTGCCCTATAATTATTGGGTATCCATGCTGGACACGTGGCATGAACTGGCTCGCTACACCTGGGAGGTCCTGACCTGTCCTGCCACTAGCATTTTGTCAGAGAGGATTTTTAGTGCCGCTGGTGGAATTATAACTGCTAAGCGCATCCGCTTGTCAAATGAAAATGCTGACAGGCTTATTCTTATAAAAATGAACAAGGGCTGGATTGGGCCAGTCTTCTCTACACCAGCGAATGATAATGGCAAAACATAACCTCCAATACAGTGTCTTTTTTTGGGAGGTGTATTCCCATGCATGATTTTGGCTATTTGCTGTTATCCTCCTCCTTTTCCTCCTCCTCTTCCTCCACCACCAGATCACCAGTGTGACAGTGGTCCATGATGCAACACCCCCATAATAAGAGTGTTTATGATGCCTGCTTAAATTTTTGTTTTGCAGTATGTTCATGTATACCCCCCAGGTTAAATGTTTGTCAGCCCATACACTTAGTGCATAGGCATTACAAGTATAGGAGACCCACTCCTTTCTAATGAGAGCAATTTTTATGAGGCCTTCCTCTCCATCTCTTCAAAGGGGCATTGGAGTGCCTCAAAATTTTTGGCAGCCCTTGCATTCACTGCACAGGCAAACAGTATGGGAGACCCACTTCCTAATAAAGTGAACATTGTTTTCAGGAGGCCCTCCTGTATGTTACTTCAAAGGGGTATTGGGGTGCCTCCAAATTTTGGGCAGCCCTGACACTCACTGCATACGCAATAACAGTACAGGAGACCCACTGTTTAATAATGGGAACAACAAAGCATTGCCGGCTCATGGCTCTCTAAGTATAGTGAGGGCCGACTGCTGGCCATTTAAGAATAGTAAAGGTTGCCTGATGGCCCTATAAAAATATGCTTTGTGACTTTCAAAAGCCTTCCTTCATAAATGAAACAGGATGTGTCTGATGATGTGTTATACACCACATGGCCAACTAAAGGTGTAAAATGTTAAAATGACATTTCCCAGTGAATGCATTTGTCTTTGTTGAAAGCAATGCTAAAGTTAAAAAACGCATCAAAATCGCTACGTGTGTACATAGCCCAAGGTGTGGAGGAGCATTTTTGTTTTGTTTATTTATTTTGCTTTATATACAAGTCATTACCCTGGAAAAGATATTCCTTAACATATTTCCCAGGAAAATGCATTTTGGTATTGTTTTTGTATGTTTTATTGTGAGTCTGTAAAAGTGGCATAAGACTCTGACAACATTGTTCACAGCAGTGACCTGGGAGTCAGAAATGCTTCCAGGGGTCTTCCTCATGCCATTCCCATGTCATTAGAGCACTGTTCCTATCGATATCTGCAATTTCTAGTCCCTCTGCAGACCGCCGGGGAGGCAGTCGGAAAAATGCTCGAGTTTCCCATTGACTTACATTGGGCTCGTTGCTCGGGTCAAGCACTCAAGCATTCCAATTTCCTCAACCCAAGCATTTTAGTGCTCGCCCATCACTAGTGAAGTCCGTTGAGTGTTTCCAGGAACATGGACAGAAAGTGTGCATAAATCCAATTTGCCTGGGTCTCCAACTTGTGTCACAAAAAAAAGAAATAGTTCATTATTTTTATACATATCAGAATTGGTGATAGTTTGTACTATAATTCTTCTCCTGCCTTGGTCCACCCACATTCACATCGCCAGATCTTTAATCATCGAATGGCAGATATTGTAAAAATGGATATTAACGTTGCATGACAGATGTTACAATGATAATGCCTTCATATATCATACTAGATAGCATTGTATTGTTCAGTTAGATACTGAATACGACATCTTGACTCCAATATTAATATATTTGAGGCATATGTGCTATATTTTCCAATAGAATTAATGATTCTAGTGGAGATGGTGCACACAAAGGTAAAATATTAGTATTAGGCTTTTTTAGGTTACCACATTACACATTTCTATAACACTAATCTTTCTGTTGATTTTGTGAAAGGGGATATAATGTTATTATATATGGAATGTTTTGAAATGTTCTGCTGATTTCACTTCAAAGGGTAATTTCATGAGCCAATATGCTGTACTTTACCAGAGCTGGCCATTCACTACAAATAGCGGTAAATCAAAAAGGGATGTTTAGGCTATTTTCTACAATACTTTATTTAAAAAGTACGGTATGTTGTTTTACTTCCTAAAATCAGTTTAAAGTGCTGGCCATGTGCAGCAAGTTATAAAGCATGAGAATTGGGATAGTATCTGGATATTAGACTGGTATGTTGACCAATTATAACTTGTAATGGAGATGTAGGCAGCAAGATTGTCCTGTACATATTACAGATATTGGCAGGATAGAAAGGTGTAGTATATTTCAAGATTGGTAACCAATAGTGATGAGCGAATACATTCGGTACTATTCGTTACACACACGAATAGTACATTATTAAGGATATTCCTTAATCAGTGAGTAATTTGATATTTGGTGCTATTCGTTACGCGCATGAATAGTTTATTATTTGGGATATTATATATCAGTGAGCAATTTGCTATTCGCCTTAATATATTCGAGTGACCTGCTCAGTATGTTTGGCGCTTTATTTGCAGCCAATGAACATGCTGGACTTGCTTGTAAATCACAGTAATGTTGGCACAAATCATCACCATTCGTCAGAGAGCCGCAATTCCCATGCTTTCAAAAGACAGCTTGAGCTGTCGGTGGTGTAAAGCTAAATAAATATTTCAAAAAAACAGTGTGGGTTCCCCTGTATTTTTGAAAACAAGCCAGGCAAAACACAGCTGTCAGCGTAAAGAGAACCTGTCACCCCCCAGGGTCTATTAAAGTAAAATAGCCACCTTCAGCAGCACTAAGTCTGCATTCTGTGAAGGTGGCTCTTATGTTTATTATCCCTAGTGTAAGATTGCTCTCACTGAGTGTATTGGGGGACACTCATTTGGCAGCAGATTAACGTAGTCAGGCACAGGTTTTCACTTTAACAGTCCATGTGGTTTATTATAGAGTCATAAGCCACAGAAATATGAACGACAACCAAACAGTCTTTACATCAATCTTCACATCATCATATATGGCTTTTAAACGCGGTCACTAAACACGCCAAACCTCTGTGTCCAGTTATCGTGGGTGACCGCATGCCATACAGTTCATTAATGTCCATGGAGCACAACAGGCACCAACATACGACATTACGGTTGCAGTCTCTAATCATGCTGGACTTTACTCCGTCCAGTTACAATGGGTGACTGCACAGCACCCCATACGCTGGGTTACCTTTCAGGAGCTCCTGCTCCATACACTGACTCCTGTCAGTACTCTCTGAGGGAAGCTGCCAAACTGGGATCACCGTCCCGGGCAATGCCTTGCTCACCAGGCCACCTGACAGTCCAGATCCTCAGATGGGCTGTAGCTTCCCCAAATGCAGGGCCATCACGGACTCTGCACATGCATCCTCTCTGTGCGCTATTCAGGACGTCCATCCCTATCTGGGACCATCCAACACACAGGCCTCAGGTCCAAGGCCTCCCCCATGTGCTCTTCAGGGATCTAGTCCTACTCCCAGGACCTCCCAACACAGAGGCTCTCCAGGACCTGGCACACAGACCACTCAGGTCCATCCATCTTCCTCCCATGTGACCCACATGGTCACATTATATACTTGTAGCCACTCCCGTAGGTGGGAGGTGTGTGTGGCTAGTTCAACCATTACAACTATAGATATGCCTCCATGCATATCCTGAGGAGCACATGCAGTGCCACCTAGCTGTAGCAGGGGTCACTGCATCACACTAGGAATGCTGAAATAATGACTTTTAGAAATGTCCCGCCATACCTCAATAGAAGTGACGAAGTCTCGCGAGGCTTCACAAATCTCATGAGACATTGACACTATCTTCAAAAGAGAACAGTGACCCGCTCCACTGCACAGGCACCAGATTCCCAGTCCCTCAGTGTGAATACATCATAAGACACTGCAGGGTGGGATCTGGGGCCTCCGCTAAACACAGGCGCAGGCACCTGATGAAAGTTCACGGGCAGTGCGCACGGCGCATGCCTGAGAACTCATTGCAGAGTGCAGGCGCCGGTGACGTCAGGACAAAGGCGTACAGAGGAAAAAGCTGGATGATGGACAGCTGTGAGGCAGTTGAGTTAGGGGGAGAAAACATACCTCCCTGACTCAATAAAGGTATGGTGGGAAATTTATAAAAGTCATTATTTCAGCATTCCTAGGGATAATAAACATAAGAGCCACCTTCACAGAATGCTGCCTTAGTGCTGCTGAAGGTGACTTTTTTACTTTAATAGGACCAGGGGGAGTGACAGTTGCCTTTAAACAAGTCTGGGTATCAACAATAAAGGGGTCCTCACACCATATTTTTTAATTATTGAAATAAATAATTTAAAAAGCGGTATTGGGTCCCACAATTTTTGAGAACCAGCCTTTCTAAAGCAGACAGCTGTGAGCTGGTATTCTCAGTCTGATAAAGGTCCAAGGATATTCACCCCCAACTAAAAATAACAGCCCGCAGCCACCCAGAAAAGGAAAGAAGAGCAGGGCAAAGCACCAGCAAAGGAGCATATAATAGATGTGCCTTTTCTGGGCAAATGCGGGCTGTTTTTTTTAGGCTGGGGGGTCAATATCCAGTCCCATCAGTCTCCACCTGCTGTCATTGTTATCACTTGAATACAACTCTCATCAGAGTCCCCTGCTTGTGTTGATTGCCGACAGAGCAGGGGAGAATGATGAGAGTCGTCTTCAGCATCCGGGGCCGGAGAACAGTGATTACTGTACGGCTTTAACCCTGGTGCCCCCCATGTGGTACTGATGTGGCACATGAGTGGCACTCGGTTGCCACCCATGTGCCACATGCATTACATGCATGGACACTGACATCTCCGGTACCGATTTGCTGTAAGCATGAGCACTGTCTGAAAATTTCTATCTGCACTCGCATTGATGTCAGACAGGTGAAGTAAATTAATAGGCAGTAGACTCGCCAAACCTTTCTGATATCAGACAGGTCTAATGAGGTCACCTTGAGACCCTGGGCAGCAGTATCAGATGCTGCTCAGTGTCTCTGCTGGATGGTAGGCTGTATGATTGGATCATGCAACCATGCAGCCTGTCATCTAGATGTAGCAGAGCTAGACCCGTCGCGGGACAAATTAATCATCATTTCTCCGTAAAAGTGAGGAATATTGTTGTTTTTTTATTTTAACTCTTTTGCAGAAGACAATGGCGTCACTGGAATGGGCGATGTCGTAAGTATGGTTTAATTAAGATTTATTAAAGGAGTCTGTGTCATTCTTTCAATTAAAGGACTTTATTATGGGTGTCTGTGTTTTTATAAAATATGAGAATAGGGTTAGTAATGTGGGGGCATCCTATTGATGCCTCTCCATTACTAACCTCTGGGCTTTATGTCACCTGACAATACAAAGGTGACACCAATCCCCAACTATCACCTCACTTGACAGCGTTACAGGGCAAGTGGGAAGAGCAAGTCTAAGTGCCAGAATTGGCACATCTTATAGATGCGCCTTTTCTGGGGCAGTGGAGAGCTCATTATTTTGGCCTGGGGGGTCAGTATCCATGGCCCCTTCCTAGGATATTAACATCAGCCCACAGCTGTCTGCATAGCCTTTGCTGGTTATTAAGTAAAGAGAACACTACATCATTTTTTTGGGGGTCCCCCATTTTAATGGCTAGTAAAGGCTAAGTATGTAGATGTGAACTGATATTAATAGCCTGGGAAGCTCCATGGGTATTAACCCCTTCACAGGTTATAAAAATCTGCCCCCAGCCATTGGCTTTCCCTCTGCTGGTTAAGAAAATTATATGGGAGCCCACTCAATTTTTTTCCAATAAATTATCTTTTAATAATTAAATTCATGTACATTAAGCTGTACACACTGTACTAACTGTATTTGTCACTGACATATGTATGTCTATCTATTCTATGTGTTTGTACTGTGTTTAATCCATCTATTCTTTGCTGTTGGCTGCTGCGATTTTACAGTACGTGGCTGCTGAATTGCTGGCGTTTTTTAGATAGATAGATATAATACAAACATATATACAGTATATACAGTATATGTGTGTGTGTTACTGACATCTATATATCTATCTATTCTATGTGTATATTTCTATTCTATTTGCTCTATTCTAATCTGTCACACTGTGATTTTACTGTACGTAGCAGATGAATTGCCAGGTTTTCATTTATATCTATCTATCTACAGTTGTGCTCAAAAGTTTACATACCCCCTGCAGAAGTTTTGCTTTCTTGGCCTTTTTGTCAGAAAATATGAATGATAACACCAACACTTTTTCTCCACTCATGGTTAGTGACTGGGTGAGAGCGATTTGTTACCAAACTGCTGTTTTTTCTCTTTTTAAATCACAATGACAATCCAAAACATCCAAATGACCCTGATCAAAAGTTCACATACCCTGGTGATTTTGGTCTGATAACATGTACAGAAGTTGACACAATTGGGTTTGAATGGCTGCTAAAGGTAACATCCTCACCTGTGACCTATTTGCTTGTAATCAGTTTGTGTGCATAAAAGCTGAGTGATTTTCTGGCATCCAAGCAGCCACTGACGGTTCTGAATTGTGAGTCATGGAGAAAGCAAAAGAATTGTCAACGGATCTACGGGAATAGGTAGTTGAACTGTATAAAACGGGAAAAGGATACAAAAAGATATCCAAGGAAATCATAATACCAGTCTGCAGCGTTCAAACTGTGATTAACAAATGGAAAATCAGGGGCTCTGTAAAAACAAAACCATGGTCAGGTAGACCAACAAAAACATCGTCCACAACTGCCAGGAAAATTGTTCAGGATGCAAAGAAAACCCCACAAATAGCATCAGCTGAAATACAGGACTTTCTGAAAACTAGCGGTGTGGCTGTTTCAAGATGCACAATAAGGAGGCATGTAAAGAAAATGGCCTGCAAGGTTGAGTTGCCAGAAGAAAGCCATTACTATGCAAATGCCACAATGTATCTCACCTACAATATGCTAAACAACACAGAGACAAGTCTCAAATTTCTGGAACAAGGTAATTTGGAGTGATGAGACTAAAATTGAACTTTTTGGCCACAACCATAAACTTTGCATTTGGAGAGAGGTCAATAAGGCCTATGATAAAAGGAACACCATTCCTACTGAAAAGCACGGAGGTGGATCGCTGATGTTTTGTGGATGTGTGAGTTACAAAGGCACAGGAAACTTGGTCAAAGTTGAAGGAAAGATAAATGCAGCAAGTTATCAACAAATTCTGTAGGCAAGTTTGCAACCATCAGCCAGGAAGCTGCACATGGGATGTACAATACTTGGACGTTGCAACATGAGAGCGATGCAAAACACTTGGCCAAGTCGACCTGTTGTTGGCTACAGCAGAACAAAGTGAAAGTTCTGGAGTGGGTATCTCAGTCTCCTGACCTTTATTTCATTGAGCCACTCTGGGGATATCTCAAGCATGCAGTTCATGCTAGACAACCAGGAATTTACAGGAACTGTAAGCTTTTTGCCAAGAAGAGTAGGCAGGTTTACCAACTGAGAAAATAAAGAACCTCATCCACAATTACCACAAAAGACTTCAAGTTGATGTTAGAGGGGGCAATACATGTATTAAGAAATGGGGTATGCAAAGTTTTGATCAGGGTCATTTGGATGTTTTGGGTTGTCATTATGATTTAAAAATAGAAAACGCAGTAGTTTCACAATAAATGGCTTCACCCAACCATTAACCATGAGTGGAGAAAAAGTTCTGGTGTTATCATTCATACTCTCTGAAAAAAGGCCAAGAAAGCAGATATTCTGCTGGGGTATGTAAACGTTTGAGCACAACAGTGGGGGAAATTAGTATTTGATCACTTGCTGATTTTGTAAGTTTGCCCATTGACAACGATATGAACAGTCTATGATTTTAACATTGAGAAATACAATGTCAAAAATATAATCCAGAAAATCACACTGTAAAAATTATATAGTTTTATTTGCATTTTGCAGTAAGTATTTGATCCCCTACCAACCATTAAGAATTCTGGCTCCTACAGACCGGTTAGACGCTCCTAATCAACTCGTTACCTGCATAAAGACAGCTGTCTTACATAGTCACCTTTATAAAAGACTCCTGTCCACAGACTCATTTAATCAGTCAGACTCTAACCTCTACAAAATGGGCAAGACCAAAGAGCTTTATAAGGATGTCTGGGACAAGATCATAGAACTGCATAAAGCTGGAATGGGCTAAAAAGCCATTAGTAAGTCACTGTGTGAGAAGGTGACATCTGTTAGTGCAATAGTAAGAAAATGGAAGAAATACAAAATGGCTGTCAATCGACATCGATCTGGGGCACCATGCAAAATCTCACCCTGTGGGGTACCCTTGATCAGGAAGATGGTGAGAGATCAGACTAAAACTACATGGTGGGAACTTGTTAATGATCTCAAGGCAGCTGGGACCACAGTCACCAAGAAAACCTTTGGTAACACATTATGCCATACAGGTTTAAAATCCTGCTGTGCCCGTGCCCACAAGGTTCCCCTGCTCAAGAAAGCACATATGCAGGCCCATCTGAAGTTTGCCAATGAACACCTGGATGATTCTGTGAGTGATTGGGAGAAGGTGCTGTAGTCAGATAAGACAAAAATTGAGGTATTTGGCATTAACTCAACTCACCGTGTTTGGAGGAAGAGAAATGCTGCCTATGACAGAAAGAACACCGTGCCCACTGTCAAGCATGTAGGTGAAAAAAATTTTTTTTTTGGGGGGTGTTTCTCTGCCAAGGACATAGGACTACTTAACTGCATCAATGGGAGAATGGATGGAGCCATGTACCGTAAAATCCTGAGGGACAACCCCTTCCCTCTGCCAGGACATTAAAAATGGGTTGTGGCTGTCCAGCAAGACAATGACCCAAAACATACAGCCAAAGCATCAAAATAGATGCTCAAAAGAGGCAAATTGAAGGTCATGGAGTGGCCTAGCCAGTCTCCAGACCTTAATTCCATAGAAAACTTATGGAGGGAGTTGAAGCTCTGAGTTGCCAAGCGACAGCCTCAAAATCTTAATGATTTAGAGATGATCTGCAAAAAGAAGTGGATCAAATTTCCTCCTGACATGTGCACAAACATAATCAACTGCAAAAAAGTCTGACTGCTGTGCTTGCCAACAAGGGTTTGGCCACCAAGTATTAAGTCTTGTTTGCCAGAGGGATGAAATACTTATTTCTCACTACAAAATTAAATAAATTTGTATAATTTATACAAAGTGATTTTCTGGATTTTATTTTTGATATTTTATCTCTCAATGTTAAAATTAACCTACCCTTAAAATTATAGTCTGTTCATGTCTTTGTCAGTGGGCAAATTTACAAATCAGCAAGGGATCAAATACTTATTTCCCCCACCGTATGTTAGTTGTCAAGTTCCCGCCGCTGCACAGGGGGAATCTCGAACCACTTCCGCTGCAGTCTCCCATTCTTCTTCAGCCACAGTGGAGCCTGCTCAGCGGAGATGTCGGTCCCAGTGTCTGGCTCAGGCAGATACTGTGTGCTTGGTTACTGCTGGTCTTCCAGGCTCAGCCTTTGTAACCAGCACTGTTCTGCGGCGATGTTCTGGGACTAAGTCCTGCTTTTCCTCCTTTTCCGGAGAGGAGTTGTTTTGAGTGCTGTTGCTGACTGTAAGACCACTGTATGCTACCTGCTCCGTTAGAGAGCTTTGATCCTCTGTGAGGTTAACAGAGCACAGCGTTACCTTTAATCCCGGCGACCCTGTGAAGCAACAGAGTTCACTCCTATACAGACCGAGTGACGGAACCCGTGTCTACTCAGGCGTAGTACTGCCATATAGTGCCACCATTTACTAGCAGCAGGCTCCACTCCTGCACAGTGGACCCCGGGCTGCGAACGCACCTATACCATCTCTATATTTAATCGGTGCATTCTGCCAGCTCTAACAGTATACTAGCGGCAGGGTCTGGCTAGTAATGGCAGATGATCAGCTTCTAAAAAGGTATATCCAGCAGCTGGAGGGCAGGTTGGCTGCTCTTGAACGCACAACCTCGGCTGTGGATGTCACAGCAGTCGCTGTTCAGGCTGCTGACGTAGCTGCAGCCAGTTTGTCCACTGCCACCCCTGCTCCAACTTTATCCCGTCTCCTGCTACCAGACAAGTTTGCTGGTGACAGTAAGCTTTTTCGGGGATTCGTGAGTCAGTGTGCTATACATCTAGCGCTCCTGGCTTCCGTTTTCCCACGGAATGGGCTAAAGTTGGATTTATTTTATTCCTTCTGTCGGGCAGGGCGTTGGAGTGGGCAACGCAACTGTGGGAGCGCGATGATCGTGTGGTGCAGAGTGCTCCTCGCTTCTTGGACTCTCTGAAACAGGTCTTTATGGGACCACGTGTCACCCATGATACGGCGCAAAACAGTCATCAAAGCAAGAGTGTGCAAAACAGTCATCAAAGCAAAAGGTGGCTACTTTGAAGAACCTAGAATATAAGACAGAATTTCAGTTGTTTCACACTTTTTTGTTAAGTATATAATTCCACATGTGTTAATTCATAGTTTTGATGCCTTCAGTGTGAATGTACAATTTTCATAGTCATGAAAATACAGAAAAATCTTTAAATGAGAAGGTGTGTCCAAACATTTTTGGTCTGTACTGTACATATATATATATATATATATATATATATATATATATATATATATATATATATATATATATATATATATATGTATATATATATATTATATATACATACATATGCAGTATGTATTTATTTACCTGTTATCAAGTTTAATGGACAGCAAATACAACTAAAGCAAAGCTATTAATTTGGGCATAGGGCGGGTTAGTGAGTTGAAGTTGATTTATTTTGTTTATGCTATATACTATGGAATTATTATGTCATTCATGTTATTGAAAAGATAGAAATTTGTATTTTCAATAAAAAATATTTGATTTTAAAAAATAGAGCTATGCTCAAGTTCCGCATCCTCTTAATTTGTGGGAGAAAATGTAACTTCTAACAGGAACTAGCTGTTACCATGGTGCCCTATCTGTAAATTACTTAAGAATATTGTGTAAATTCCAGCTATGCTAAAGTGGGCATGAAGAGCTGTAGAGTACAGGGCTAGAACTTTAGAGAATAAGTAAGAAAATTATATCAAATTGATCCTAATTAGCTATGCTAAAGATTTAAGAGACATTCAGATATGTGGGAAGTTATTTTTAAATCCCTGAAGTCAGGTATGTATTCAATAAATTTGTTCTAATGCATTTGCTGAGAATATTGAGTACCATCAGTAATTGTTATGTGTTCCATATTCTGTGACTTTTTTTTTTTTTACATTTTATTTATGATGTTTAGCAAGGATTTTATCAGGCAGTAGCTTGTACTGTATGATTATTTGACAAGTTCTTCAAATTCAAGGCAAAAACATGTAACAACATTTAGGTAACAATAGAAATTTAGGTGAGGCTTCATGGTGATGAATGAATATAATTTATTCACTTTTGTCCTGTATTTAAAAAAATATATTGCTGTATTGGAACGTAGGTGTCACATTTAAAAGCAATTAGTAAAAGAATAGAACCTGAGGCTTTTATCTACCCTTGACCTCATTTCACCAGCCATCTGTCCAAAATGACCTCAATATTGATTTAACGTTTGTCAATATGCAGGATCTTAAGAATAAAGTTTCTCCACCTTTCTTTCAAGTAATTATCTCAGACAGATAAGCAGCTGCAGGCCAATTAGAAAACAATTACTACCAGAAATCAATATTGTCCAAGAAGATGAAGAAGCTAGTTAAGATGACACTTTCTACAGTTGAGTCTCCTCTTTGGTGTTTTTCAATGAACCTATTAGAAACCGCCTTCAAAGTGTTGGAAAGGTGTTTGCTTAAGATTAAGATAAACCTCAGAAAAAAAAGTTTAAATGTAGAACTAAATTTAAGCAAGAAACATTACAAAGACAAAACTTCATTATTGAATCTGGTAGATATTTGTATTCTAAATGTGCATACAGTGTAATAAAAGTTACATACTGTTAAACTGAACTACAAGCAAAAGAGAACTTGAAAAGAAAGCGGGAAGCAAAGAACTGAAGAAAAACTTGAGAGAATAGAAGAACAGAAACATCACTTAAATCAATAGTTTTTTATGCTTTATTTAAGACAAATGACTGAAAGACAAGGCAACAGCATTTCCATGAATGATAATTAAAGGGGTTTAAGAATTATTCAGCACTAGTGTTGAGCATTCCGATACTGCAAGTATCGGGTATCGGCCGATACTTGCTGTATCGGAATTCCGATACCGAGATCCGATATTTTTGTGATATCGGGTATCGGTATCGAAACAACATTAATGTAAAAATGTGTAAAAGAGAGAATTAAAATAAAAAATATTGCTATACTCACCTCTCCGACGCAGCCTGCACCTTACCGAGGGAAGCGGCAGCGTTCTTTGTTTAAAATTCGTGCTTTTCTTTCCTTTACGTGAGTCCCGGCTTGTGATTGGTTGCGTGCCGCCCATGTGACCGGGACGCAACCAATCACAGCAAGCCGTGACGTAATTTCAGGTCCTTCAGGATTTTAAAATTACGTTCCGGCGTTGTGATTGGTTGCGTCGCAGTCACATGGGAGACGCAACCAATCACAGCAAGCCGTGACGTAATTTCAGGTCCTTAAGGATTTTAAAATTACGTCCCGGCTTTGTGATTGGTCCGCGTCCCGGCAACATGGCCGCCATTAACCAATCACAAGCCGTGACGTCACGGGAGGCTGGACACGCGCGCTTTTTAAAATGGGCGCGTGTCCAGCCTCCCAGCTTGTGATTGGTTGACCGCGGCGCAACCAATCACAAGCCGGGACGTCACGGGAGGCTGGACACGCGCCCATTTTAAAAAGCGCGCGTGTCCAGCCTCCCGTGACGTCACGGCTTGTGATTGGTTAATGGCGGCCATGTTGCCGGGACGCGGACCAATCACAGCAAGCCGTGACGTAATTTCGTCACGGCTTGCTGTGATTGGTCCGCGTCCCGGCAACATGGCGCCGTGACCAATCATAAGCCGGGACGTCACTGGAGGCTGGACACGCGCGCTTTTTAAAATGGGCGCGTGTCCAGCCTCCCGTGACGTCCCGGCTTGTGATTGGTTAATGGCGGCCATGTTGCCGGGACGTGGACCAATCACAGCAAGCCGTGACGTAATTTCGTCACAGCTTGCTGTGATTGGTCCGCGTCCCGGCAACATGGCCGCCCTGACCAATCACAAGCCGGGACTTCACGTAACCAAGTAAAAGCGCGAATTTTAAACAAACAACGCTGCCGGTTCCCTCGCTGAGGTCCAGGCTGCGTCGGAGAGGTGAGTATAGCGATATTTTTTATTTTAATTCTTTCTTTTACACATTTATATGGATCCCAGGGCCTGAAGGAGAGTTTCCTCTCCTTCAGACCCTGGGAACCATCAGGAATACCGTCCGATACTTGAGTCCCATTGACTTGTATTGGTATCGGGTATCGGTATCGGATTGGATCCGATACTTTGCCGGTATCGGCCGATACTTTCCGATACCGATACTTTCAAGTATCGGACGGTATCGCTCAACACTATTCAGCACAAAATGGTTTAAAAGAAGACAAAACACATTACCTATTTTTACTCTACCGCTCCAGTGTTAATGCGCTGATGTTTTCATACTTCTGGAGTGATGACATTTAACTGTCACATATTATTAAATGAACTACGAGCAAATCAAGAGACATGGAAATCACTGAATTAGTGTTGAATACAATATATACTCCTACATCAAAAGATACTTGTTTTTAAAATAAAAAAGCTCTTAAACAACTGCAGACTGAATACAATAATGCCGTTTACTCGTGTAATAGTGCATTGTCTGAGGAAGGCTGGTAGCTCTTAATATGACTTCCATAAACTGGCTTTGAACAAGAAGCTCCATTTTACCAGGTCACAGGGGAACCCTGACCTTCACCCTTTACATTCTATACAGGGATTTGTACAAACTGAGGGCCATCTAGGTTACATTTACAGAGTAGTTGCTAGCCAGTTGAGCAATCTGGCAGAGCGAAAAGTTGTCAAGCCTGGTCACATCCAGGAGGTCAAATTGTGGAAAAAAAATCAGAGGACCACAACATGGTAGATCAAATTAGCTGAGAACGAGCAGAAAAACAGGATTTTTTTTAACTAGGTTAGGTATAACTAGCAGCTAGAAGTAGCTACTGGGGTGGTTAAAAAAAGTGGACCCACCCATGACTCAGAGTAGGGATCTGATTACTACAGAATTAGCACTCTGTAGAAAGACATAAAAACCCTGTTTGGGTGGGACCAATGAATTAAAACAACAACAAAAAAGAATGTGCCTTCATCTGTGAATCAGTAGTGCAAATGTGGCAGAGGCTTCAGACATGGCCGTAACAAATGGACTATTAATATATGCTAACCATATTATAATGTATGTAAACAGGAAATGATGTCCTCAGCAGCACATGTCCTGTTCGCACATATGTTCATTCCAGTTAGTCAGCCTGTTTAAATGGATCTGAAGTTATTTTTCAAAAAACTTCAACTTTACGATTCAGCACATTGAAGTTGGTTTAACTCTGAAAGTAGTTGTCTCAGAGGTTAAGTTTATCTATCTATCTATCTATCTATCTATCTATCTATCTATCCATCTATTTATCTATCTATCTATCTACAGTGGGTATGGAAAGTATTCAGACCCCTTTAAATTTTTCACTAGTTGTTTCATTTCAGCCATTTGTGACTTAAATATGAGTGTCTGAGTAAAGTGTCTGAATACTTATGACCATGTGATATTTCAGTTTTTGTTTTTTTAATAAATTTGCAAAAATGTCTTCATTTCTGGTTTTTTTCAGTCAAGATGGGGTGCAGAGTGAACATTATTGAGAAAAAATGAACTTTTTTGAATTTACCAAATGGCTGCAATGAAACGAAGAGTGAAAACTTTAATGGGGTCTGAATACTTTCCGTACCCACTGTATCTATCATACGCAATAGTGCTAATGATAGTAGAGAAGACATCCAGACAGCAGTGCAAACATAGCCATATGGAACAGCAGTGCATCAATAAAGAAATGACTAAAAACAAAAACTTGGGATAAAAGCCAAACAAATATCTCAACACGCAGACATGGTTTTTCTGAGTGTTGTAAGTGCAAGGTATGAGAACTGTTTTTTACTTTAAAAGCAGACAATCTGTTCCTGTTCCAAATATAAAGAGATAATGTTTGGAAGGCTTTATAAAAACTTCTTGAAATTTTTTAGTCATTTTTTTAGAATAGTAAACCTGTGTTGGATCCCCAAAATGTAATATAATGATTATGTAACACAGATGGGGGACAGGATTACAGGTTTTTTTTAATGTATTACTGTGTGGGGCATAAAGGTTAGGTACAGTCCATAGGCCGAATGAAGGCGGAACAGGAAAGTGACTATGCTCAAGGTATGCATAGAAGGAGGCCAGTTCATAGCTAGCAGAAGCAAAGTAACACCTCCGCATTCTGTGATCCACTTATGTTTTTCTGTTGCTAAACTTGGAATTGACCTAATAGGCAGTGGACAGGTTACAGAGGAACACAACACCTATATGTCAGCACATAGGACATCTTTAAGGGTAAGAGTATTTTCTGTAAGTAAAGTGGCTATTAAATGAAGTTAATTTTATTTAAACAAAAGTATTTTTAACATTTGGGCACCCCCTTTAAGACATGAGTCATCTAAAATGTTTGCAATTCCTCTTCTAGATGGGATATAATATCCTTTTTATAACTGAAGCTTGCAATCTGGCTAAGTGATATCTACCTAGCACATGGGTTGTTCTCTACGTGGATTGGCTCTTGTCTAACTGCATTGTAATTACTGCCAACTAGTGTTGAGCGATACTTTCCGATATCGGAAAGTATCGGTATCGGAAAGTATCGGCCGATACCGTCACAGTATCGGAATCCAATCCGATACCGATACCCGATCCCAATGCAAGTCAATGGGACGAAAATATCGGAATTAAAATAAACCCTTTATACACTTGTAGGTTCATTCTACATGAAGGAAAACAACTAAAAATATTGTAGGATGTATTGGGGGACGTGGCGGAGATATTAAAGGGACAGAGGTTTAGCCCAATGTAATAGAATAGCAGGATTTTTTTTTTTTTTTTATGAAGTTCGGCGTTAGAAAGAATTTGACTATGTTTTTTTTTTTTTTTTTATGTCAGATATTGATGTTTCACTACTTCCACGCCCTTCACCTTCTTTTTTACTTCTCCCACGCTTTCTTCTTAATTATCCTCATCATCAGCTTCTTTGACATCAACTTCTTCACCTTATTCATCTTCTTCTTCATCTTCTACCTATTATTTTTTGGGTTACATTGTTCATATTCTTTTTATTTTACTATTATCTTCATCATATTCAACTTCTTCATCATATTCTTATTTGTGACAGGCATTCCCGTAGTTGTTATCTATAAAAGTTTGAAGATTACACCTTCCGTTCTGCCTGTCACAAAACAGTTACATTTGTCCGCGTTCAGTTTGGCCTGCAGCATCAGGCTTTATCCAGGGGCACCACGAGGAGGAACGGACTCACCCCCATACACTGCTTAGTCTTCTTCTGCTTATAATTTACATAATATTTTTTGCTCTGATATTTTGTGTTATGCTTAATGTCCTTCTGCTCTTTGTTCTGCAGCCTCTTGTTCTTCTGCTTCTCGGTCTTCCAGGTCGTCGTCGTCTCCAGGGTCGTCGTCTCCGGGGTCGTCGTCATCGGGGTGGTCTTCAGGGTCGTCGTCTCCGGGGTCGTCGTCATCGGGGTGGTCTTCGGGGTCATCGTCTCCAGGGTCGTCGTCATCACGGTGGTTGTCGTCTCTGGTGTCGTCGTCATCTTAGGGGTGGTCTTCTGGGTCATTGTGTTTAGTCTCTTGAACTTGGAAATGTAGCAGAAAGTACAAGAAGGCTGAGAAAATGCCGAGAACCAGCTGATGGAACTGGAACTCGGATGGCTACCCGAAGGTCCAAGAGCCAATGGAACTACCGAGGACCAGCTGACGTTACTGGAACCCGGTTACTAAGCAGGAGGTACCTGTGCTGAAAGCACTACCAAGGACCACCTGACGTTGGTGGAACTCGGATACCCAGAGGGAGGCACCTAAGCCAAAGGCTCTGCCCGGAACCAGCTGACGGTACTGGAACCAGGATGGGGAGCAGAAGGTACAAGAGCAAAAGACACTGCCGAGAACCAGCTGACGGTGCTGGAACCCGGATGGGTAGCCGAAGGTCCAAGAGCCAATGGAACTACCGAGGACCAGCTGACGTTACTGGAACCCGGTTACTAAGCAGGAGGTACCCGTGCCTGAAAGCACTACCAAGGACCACCTGACGTTGGTGGAACTCGGATACCAAAGGGAGGCACCTAAGCCAAAGGCTCTGCCCGGAACCAGCTGACGGTACTGGAACCAGGATGGGGAGCAGAAGGTACAAGAGCAAGTGTCTGCGTGGCTTTTGCAGGACACGATGCCGGCTGCACAGCAGGGGAACAGCTGGCGGTGCTGGACCCCACTGACACATTGGCGAGGTGTTTTTCTCTGTGCAGCTAGCACATCTGGGCCCCAACTGGCGGTGTGTTAGAGCCCAGGGTCAGCAGGAGGAGGAGCAGGAGGAGGAGGAGCAGGGGGAGGGGAATGTAGGCCGAAGCCTGCACTGGCGGCAGCTTTGGGTCTGTTGTGTCTGCGTGGCTTTTGCAGGACACGTTGCCGGCTACACAGCAGGGGAACAGCTGGTGGTGCTGGACCCCACTGACACATTGGCGAGGTGTTTGGCTCTGTGCAGCCAGCACTTCCGGACAGCAACTAGCGTTGTTGGAGCCCGGGCTCTGCAGGTGGAGCAGAGTGTAGGCCGAAGCCTAATTGAACCGATTTCAAAAGTCACCTTTAACCCCCCCTCAGGGGTTACAAAGTAGAAGAGCCACAGCTTATGCAGCAGCAGTGCTGCGCAAGTCAAAGGTTGCTCTTGTAATTTTTCTCCTTGCACACGCTGAATGGAACACGTATAACATTCAGCCCTTTATACAGTCAAACTGTGTAATGGAGGCGCGAGTTCCCTTTGTAATGAGACGCAGCACAGGTGTCAAGAATCCCACCTTGGTGCTGGGTGCAGCCTCCCGAGCGTTGTTATTTGCTGTACAGGAGTCTGCGCTGTCGTGTTATCCCCTGGCCTAGCGCCGTTAGCGCTGCCCATCTTCTGGCATCATGTAATGTCGGCCGGTGCGGTTCGCGATGACCATGAATCCCAGCCCCGCAGTGTCTTAACATTGTTAAAACACTGCGGGGCTGGGATTCAGGGCCTGGCGCAGCACATATGTTGGCCTCTCACACTCGGGTCCTTACACCCGCTTCAGACTGTGCGGCGTCATCTGATCCCTTATCGCATGCCACGGCCATGAAGCCGCACAGTCCGAAGAAGGCGGAAGGAGAGGAGGGACAGGCGAACTGATGCACTGATCCTGCCCATGAATCACACCCTCGCAGTCCCAATAAATAAGACACCGAGGGGCGTTGTGTGGGTCAGGGCGGCCGCAGAGGCGCAGCCAGCCAAACAATGATGCCAGAAGACGGGCAGCGCTACCAAGGGGGTTGCAGCGTGTCATTACAAAGGAAAGTCACACCACCGGGACGGTTAACTGGTCACACAGAGGACACATTTCAGACGTGTTTTCAGTTCCACATGTGCGAGGAGAATACGTTTCTGAGCCACCTTGCACACATGCAGCATTACCGCTGTACAAGGTGGCTGGATAACGTAAAAACGCCTGGGGGAGGGGGGACAGGTTCCCTTCAATTTCAGTTCTTGTGTCTGCGTGGCTTTTGCAGGACACGATGCCGGCTGCACAGCAGGGGAACAGCTGGCGGTGCTGGACCCCACTGACACATTGGCGAGGTGTTTTTCTCTGTGCAGCTAGCACATCTGGGCCCCAACTGGCGGTGTGTTAGAGCCCAGGGTCAGCAGGAGGAGGAGCAGGAGGAGGAGGAGCAGGGGGAGGGGAGTGTAGGCCGAAGCCTGCACTGGCGGCAGCTTTGGGTCTGTTGTGTCTGCGTGGCTTTTGCAGGACACGTTGCCGGCTACACAGCAGGGGAACAGCTGGCGGTGCTGGACCCCACTGACACATTGGCGAGGTGTTTGGCTCTGTGCAGCCAGCACTTCCGGACAGCAACTAGCGTTGTTGGAGCCCGGGCTCTGCAGGTGGAGCAGAGTGTAGGCCGAAGCCTAATTGAACCGATTTCAAAAGTCACCTTTAACCCCCCCTCAGGGGTTACAAAGTAGAAGAGCCACAGCTTATGCAGCAGCAGTGCTGCGCAAGTCAAAGGTTGCTCTTGTAATTTTTCTCCTTGCACACGCTGAATGGAACACGTATAACATTCAGCCCTTTATACAGTCAAACTGTGTAATGGAGGCGCGAGTTCCCTTTGTAATGAGACGCAGCACAGGTGTCAAGAATCCCACCTTGGTGCTGGGTGCAGCCTCCCGAGCATTGTTATTTGCTGTACAGGAGTCTGCGCTGTCGTGTTATCCCCTGGCCTAGCGCCGTTAGCGCTGCCCATCTTCTGGCATCATGTAATGTCGGCCGGTGCGGTTCGCGATGACCATGAATCCCAGCCCCGCAGTGTCTTAACATTGTTAAAACACTGCGGGGCTGGGATTCAGGGCCTGGCGCAGCACATATGTTGGCCTCTCACACTCGGGTCCTTACACCCGCTTCAGACTGTGCGGCGTCATCTGATCCCTTATCGCATGCCACGGCCATGAAGCCGCACAGTCCGAAGAAGGCGGAAGGAGAGGAGGGACAGGCGAACTGATGCACTGATCCTGCCCATGAATCACACCCTCGCAGTCCCAATAAATAAGACACCGAGGGGCGTTGTGTGGGTCAGGGCGGCCGCAGAGGCGCAGCCAGCCAAACAATGATGCCAGAAGACGGGCAGCGCTACCAAGGGGGTTGCAGCGTGTCATTACAAAGGAAAGTCACACCACCGGGACGGTTAACTGGTCACACAGAGGACACATTTCAGACGTGTTTTCAGTTCCACATGTGCGAGGAGAATACGTTTCTGAGCCACCTTGCACACATGCAGCATTACCGCTGTACAAGGTGGCTGGATAACGTAAAAACGCCTGGGGGAGGGGGGACAGGTTCCCTTCAATTTCAGTTCTTGTGTCTGCGTGGCTTTTGCAGGACACGATGCCGGCTGCACAGCAGGGGAACAGCTGGCGGTGCTGGACCCCACTGACACATTGGCGAGGTGTTTTTTTCTGTGCAGCTAGCACATCTGGGCCCCAACTGGCGGTGTGTTAGAGCCCAGGGTCAGCAGGAGGAGGAGCAGGAGGAGGAGGAGCAGGGGGAGGGGAGTGTAGGCCGAAGCCTGCACTGGCGGCAGCTTTGGGTCTGTTGTGTCTGCGTGGCTTTTGCAGGACACGTTGCCGGCTACACAGCAGGGGAACAGCTGGCGGTGCTGGACCCCACTGACACATTGGCGAGGTGTTTGGCTCTGTGCAGCCAGCACTTCCGGACAGCAACTAGCGTTGTTGGAGCCCGGGCTCTGCAGGTGGAGCAGAGTGTAGGCCGAAGCCTAATTGAACCGATTTCAAAAGTCACCTTTAACCCCCCCTCAGGGGTTACAAAGTAGAAGAGCCACAGCTTATGCAGCAGCAGTGCTGCGCAAGTCAAAGGTTGCTCTTGTAATTTTTCTCCTTGCACACGCTGAATGGAACACGTATAACATTCAGCCCTTTATACAGTCAAACTGTGTAATGGAGGCGCGAGTTCCCTTTGTAATGAGACGCAGCACAGGTGTCAAGAATCCCACCTTGGTGCTGGGTGCAGCCTCCCGAGCGTTGTTATTTGCTGTACAGGAGTCTGCGCTGTCGTGTTATCCCCTGGCCTAGCGCCGTTAGCGCTGCCCATCTTCTGGCATCATGTAATGTCGGCCGGTGCGGTTCGCGATGACCATGAATCCCAGCCCCGCAGTGTCTTAACATTGTTAAAACACTGCGGGGCTGGGATTCAGGGCCTGGCGCAGCACATATGTTGGCCTCTCACACTCGGGTCCTTACACCCGCTTCAGACTGTGCGGCGTCATCTGATCCCTTATCGCATGCCACGGCCATGAAGCCGCACAGTCCGAAGAAGGCGGAAGGAGAGGAGGGACAGGCGAACTGATGCACTGATCCTGCCCATGAATCACACCCTCGCAGTCCCAATAAATAAGACACCGAGGGGCGTTGTGTGGGTCAGGGCGGCCGCAGAGGCGCAGCCAGCCAAACAATGATGCCAGAAGACGGGCAGCGCTACCAAGGGGGTTGCAGCGTGTCATTACAAAGGAAAGTCACACCACCGGGACGGTTAACTGGTCACACAGAGGACACATTTCAGACGTGTTTTCAGTTCCACATGTGCGAGGAGAATACGTTTCTGAGCCACCTTGCACACATGCAGCATTACCGCTGTACAAGGTGGCTGGATAACGTAAAAACGCCTGGGGGAGGGGGGACAGGTTCCCTTCAATTTCAGTTCTTGTGTCTGCGTGGCTTTTGCAGGACACGATGCCGGCTGCACAGCAGGGGAACAGCTGGCGGTGCTGGACCCCACTGACACATTGGCGAGGTGTTTTTCTCTGTGCAGCTAGCACATCTGGGCCCCAACTGGCGGTGTGTTAGAGCCCAGGGTCAGCAGGAGGAGGAGCAGGAGGAGGAGGAGCAGGGGGAGGGGAGTGTAGGCCGAAGCCTGCACTGGCGGCAGCTTTGGGTCTGTTGTGTCTGCGTGGCTTTTGCAGGACACGTTGCCGGCTACACAGCAGGGGAACAGCTGGCGGTGCTGGACCCCACTGACACATTGGCGAGGTGTTTGGCTCTGTGCAGCCAGCACTTCCGGACAGCAACTAGCGTTGTTGGAGCCCGGGCTCTGCAGGTGGAGCAGAGTGTAGGCCGAAGCCTAATTGAACCGATTTCAAAAGTCACCTTTAACCCCCCCTCAGGGGTTACAAAGTAGAAGAGCCACAGCTTATGCAGCAGCAGTGCTGCGCAAGTCAAAGGTTGCTCTTGTAATTTTTCTCCTTGCACACGCTGAATGGAACACGTATAACATTCAGCCCTTTATACAGTCAAACTGTGTAATGGAGGCGCGAGTTCCCTTTGTAATGAGACGCAGCACAGGTGTCAAGAATCCCACCTTGGTGCTGGGTGCAGCCTCCCGAGCGTTGTTATTTGCTGTACAGGAGTCTGCGCTGTCGTGTTATCCCCTGGCCTAGCGCCGTTAGCGCTGCCCATCTTCTGGCATCATGTAATGTCGGCCGGTGCGGTTCGCGATGACCATGAATCCCAGCCCCGCAGTGTCTTAACATTGTTAAAACACTGCGGGGCTGGGATTCAGGGCCTGGCGCAGCACATATGTTGGCCTCTCACACTCGGGTCCTTACACCCGCTTCAGACTGTGCGGCGTCATCTGATCCCTTATCGCATGCCACGGCCATGAAGCCGCACAGTCCGAAGAAGGCGGAAGGAGAGGAGGGACAGGCGAACTGATGCACTGATCCTGCCCATGAATCACACCCTCGCAGTCCCAATAAATAAGACACCGAGGGGCGTTGTGTGGGTCAGGGCGGCCGCAGAGGCGCAGCCAGCCAAACAATGATGCCAGAAGACGGGCAGCGCTACCAAGGGGGTTGCAGCGTGTCATTACAAAGGAAAGTCACACCACCGGGACGGTTAACTGGTCACACAGAGGACACATTTCAGACGTGTTTTCAGTTCCACATGTGCGAGGAGAATACGTTTCTGAGCCACCTTGCACACATGCAGCATTACCGCTGTACAAGGTGGCTGGATAACGTAAAAACGCCTGGGGGAGGGGGGACAGGTTCCCTTCAATTTCAGTTCTTGTGTCTGCGTGGCTTTTGCAGGACACGATGCCGGCTGCACAGCAGGGGAACAGCTGGCGGTGCTGGACCCCACTGACACATTGGCGAGGTGTTTTTCTCTGTGCAGCTAGCACATCTGGGCCCCAACTGGCGGTGTGTTAGAGCCCAGGGTCAGCAGGAGGAGGAGCAGGAGGAGGAGGAGCAGGGGGAGGGGAGTGTAGGCCGAAGCCTGCACTGGCGGCAGCTTTGGGTCTGTTGTGTCTGCGTGGCTTTTGCAGGACACGTTGCCGGCTACACAGCAGGGGAACAGCTGGCGGTGCTGGACCCCACTGACACATTGGCGAGGTGTTTGGCTCTGTGCAGCCAGCACTTCCGGACAGCAACTAGCGTTGTTGGAGCCCGGGCTCTGCAGGTGGAGCAGAGTGTAGGCCGAAGCCTAATTGAACCGATTTCAAAAGTCACCTTTAACCCCCCCTCAGGGGTTACAAAGTAGAAGAGCCACAGCTTATGCAGCAGCAGTGCTGCGCAAGTCAAAGGTTGCTCTTGTAATTTTTCTCCTTGCACACGCTGAATGGAACACGTATAACATTCAGCCCTTTATACAATCAAACTGTGTAATGGAGGCGCGAGTTCCCTTTGTAATGAGACGCAGCACAGGTGTCAAGAATCCCACCTTGGTGCTGGGTGCAGCCTCCCGAGCGTTGTTATTTGCTGTACAGGAGTCTGCGCTGTCGTGTTATCCCCTGGCCTAGCGCCGTTAGCGCTGCCCATCTTCTGGCATCATGTAATGTCGGCCGGTGCGGTTCGCGATGACCATGAATCCCAGCCCCGCAGTGTCTTAACATTGTTAAAACACTGCGGGGCTGGGATTCAGGGCCTGGCGCAGCACATATGTTGGCCTCTCACACTCGGGTCCTTACACCCGCTTCAGACTGTGCGGCGTCATCTGATCCCTTATCGCATGCCACGGCCATGAAGCCGCACAGTCCGAAGAAGGCGGAAGGAGAGGAGGGACAGGCGAACTGATGCACTGATCCTGCCCATGAATCACACCCTCGCAGTCCCAATAAATAAGACACCGAGGGGCGTTGTGTGGGTCAGGGCGGCCGCAGAGGCGCAGCCAGCCAAACAATGATGCCAGAAGACGGGCAGCGCTACCAAGGGGGTTGCAGCGTGTCATTACAAAGGAAAGTCACACCACCGGGACGGTTAACTGGTCACACAGAGGACACATTTCAGACGTGTTTTCAGTTCCACATGTGCGAGGAGAATACGTTTCTGAGCCACCTTGCACACATGCAGCATTACCGCTGTACAAGGTGGCTGGATAACGTAAAAACGCCTGGGGGAGGGGGGACAGGTTCCCTTCAATTTCAGTTCTTGTGTCTGCGTGGCTTTTGCAGGACACGTTGCCGGCTGCACAGCAGGGGAACAGCTGGCGGTGCTGGACCCCACTGACACATTGGCGAGGTGTTTTTCTCTGTGCAGCTAGCACATCTGGGCCCCAACTGGCGGTGTGTTAGAGCCCAGGGACAGCAGGAGGAGCAGGGGGAGCGGAGTGTAGGCCGAAGCCTGCACTGGAGCAAGTTGAAAGGAAACCTTTAACCCCCCCCCCCCAGGCGTTTGTAGCTGGAAGAGCCATCGTGTACAGCACTAATGCTGGAAAAGGTAAACTTAGCTCTTTTAATTATGGTCCTTGCAGATGCTGAACCTAACACTTATGAAATGTGTCCCCTCACAGCGTTCAACCGTCCGGTCGGTGGAACTTTCCTTTGTCATGTGACGCAGCACAGCCGTCATTTTTACCCCCTTGTCGCCGTGCGCCGCCTCCTCAGCGTTGTTTGAATCTGTCCCGGAGCCTGCGCTGTTAGGTTACCCCTTGGCCATGCACACATTTTGCGCTGCCCGTCTTCTGACATCATTTGCTGTCAGGCTGGCTGCGCCTGTGCGGGTGCGCTGTCCGAGATTCAGCCTCGCGGTGTCGTCTAATGTAATCCCACCGCGGGCCTGGGATCCGTGTCCATGCGCAGTGCATATCCTCGCCTCTCACTCCCCTCCCTACGGCTTCTAAAGACTGTGCGGTGTCACGGCCGTGGCATGCTATTAGGGACCAGCTGACACCGAACAGTCATTAGAAGCCGTAGGGAGGGGAGTGAGAGGCGAGGATATGCACTGCGCATGGACACGGATCCCAGGCCCGCGGTGGGATTACATTAGACAACACCGCGAGGCTGAATCTCGGACAGCGCACCCGCACAGGCGCAGCCAGCCTGACAGCAAATGATGTCAGAAGACGGGCAGCGCAAAATGTGTGCATGGCCAAGGGGTAACCTAACAGCGCAGGCTCCGGGACAGATTCAAACAACGCTGAGGAGGCGGCGCACGGCGACAAGGGGGTAAAAATGACGGCTGTGCTGCGTCACATGACAAAGGAAAGTTCCACCTACCGGACGGTTGAACGCTGTGAGGGGACACATTTCATAAGTGTTAGGTTCAGCATATGCAAGGAGCACCACGAAAAGAGGCACTTTTTCCCTTTGCATCATTACTGCTGCACAAGGTGGCTCCTTCAGTAACAAACGCATGGGGGGGGGGGGACAGGTTCCCTTAAATTTAACTTGTTGTGCCTGCGTGGTGGTCGCAGTACACGTTGCCGTATACACAGCAGGGGAACAGCTGGCGGTGCTGAACCCCACTAACACATAGGCGAGGTGTTTGGCTCTGTGCGTACAGCACTTCTGGACGGCAACTGGCGGTGTTGGAGCCCAGGGACAGGTGGAGGAGGAGGAGGTTGGAGGAGGTAGGAGGGATTGCCACACACACAGCAGGGGAACAGCTGACGTTACTGAACCCCAATAACAGAGGAGGGACTGTTGACTGTGCGTACAGCACTTCTGGACGGCAACTGGCGGTGTTGGAGCCCAGGGACAGGTGGAGGAGGAGGAGGTTGGAGGAGGTTGGAGGAGGTAGGAGGGATTGCCACACACACAGCAGGGGAACAGCTGACGTTACTGAACCCCAATAACAGAGGAGGGACTGTTGACTGTGCGTACAGCACTTCTGGACGGCAACTGGCGGTGTTGGAGCCCAGGGACCGGTGGAGGAGGAGGAGGTTGGAGGAGGTTGGAGGAGGTAGGAGGGATTGCCACACACACAGCAGGGGAACAGCTGACGTTACTGAACCCCAATAACAGAGGAGGGACTGTTGACTGTGCGTACAGCACTTCTGGACGGCAACTGGCGGTGTTGGAGCCCAGGGACAGGTGGAGGAGGAGGAGGTTGGAGGAGGTTGGAGGAGGTAGGAGGGATTGCCACACACACAGCAGGGGAACAGCTGACGTTACTGAACCCCAATAACAGAGGAGGGACTGTTGACTGTGCGTACAGCACTTCTGGACGGCAACTGGCGGTGTTGGAGCCCAGGGACAGGTGGAGGAGGAGGAGGTTGGAGGAGGTTGGAGGAGGTAGGAGGGATTGCCACACACACAGCAGGGGAACAGCTGACGTTACTGAACCCCAATAACAGAGGAGGGACTGTTGACTGTGCGTACAGCACTTCTGGACGGCAACTGGCGGTGTTGGAGCCCAGGGACAGGTGGAGGAGGAGGAGGTTGGAGGAGGTAGGAGGGATTGCCACACACACAGCAGGGGAACAGCTGACGTTACTGAACCCCAATAACAGAGGAGGGACTGTTGACTGTGCGTACAGCACTTCTGGACGGCAACTGGCGGTGTTGGAGCCCAGGGACAGGTGGAGGAGGAGGAGGTTGGAGGAGGTTGGAGGAGGTAGGAGGGATTGCCACACACACAGCAGGGGAACAGCTGACGTTACTGAACCCCAATAACAGAGGAGGGACTGTTGACTGTGCGTACAGCACTTCTGGACGGCAACTGGCGGTGTTGGAGCCCAGGGACAGGTGGAGGAGGAGGAGGTTGGAGGAGGTTGGAGGAGGTAGGAGGGATTGCCACACACACAGCAGGGGAACAGCTGACGTTACTGAACCCCAATAACAGAGGAGGGACTGTTGACTGTGCGTACAGCACTTCTGGACGGCAACTGGCGGTGTTGGAGCCCAGGGACAGGTGGAGGAGGAGGAGGTTGGAGGAGGTTGGAGGGATTGCCACACACACAGCAGGGGAACAGCTGACGTTACTGAACCCCAATAACAGAGGAGGGACTGTTGACTGTGCGTACAGCACTTCTGGACGGCAACTGGCGGTGTTGGAGCCCAGGGACAGGTGGAGGAGGAGGAGGTTGGAGGAGGTTGGAGGGATTGCCACACACACAGCAGGGGAACAGCTGACGTTACTGAACCCCAATAACAGAGGAGGGACTGTTGACTGTGCGTACAGCACTTCTGGACGGCAACTGGCGGTGTTGGAGCCCAGGGACAGGTGGAGGAGGAGGAGGTTGGAGGAGGTTGGAGGAGGTAGGAGGGATTGCCACACACACAGCAGGGGAACAGCTGACGTTACTGAACCCCAATAACAGAGGAGGGACTGTTGACTGTGCGTACAGCACTTCTGGACGGCAACTGGCGGTGTTGGAGCCCAGGGACAGGTGGAGGAGGAGGAGGTTGGAGGAGGTAGGAGGGATTGCCACACACACAGCAGGGGAACAGCTGACGTTACTGAACCCCAATAACAGAGGAGGGACTGTTGACTGTGCGTACAGCACTTCTGGACGGCAACTGGCGGTGTTGGAGCCCAGGGACAGGTGGAGGAGGAGGAGGTTGGAGGAGGTTGGAGGAGGTAGGAGGGATTGCCACACACACAGCAGGGGAACAGCTGACGTTACTGAACCCCAATAACAGAGGAGGGACTGTTGACTGTGCGTACAGCACTTCTGGACGGCAACTGGCGGTGTTGGAGCCCAGGGACAGGTGGAGGAGGAGGAGGTTGGAGGAGGTTGGAGGAGGTAGGAGGGATTGCCACACACACAGCAGGGGAACAGCTGACGTTACTGAACCCCAATAACAGAGGAGGGACTGTTGACTGTGCGTACAGCACTTCTGGACGGCAACTGGCGGTGTTGGAGCCCAGGGACAGGTGGAGGAGGAGGAGGTTGGAGGAGGTAGGAGGGATTGCCACACACACAGCAGGGGAACAGCTGACGTTACTGAACCCCAATAACAGAGGAGCGACTGTTGACTGTGCGTACAGCACTTCTGGACGGCAACTAGCGGTGTTGGAGCCCAGGGGCAGGTGGAAAAGCAGAGGAACACAATGTAGGCCGAAGCCTGAGAAAGTCGAAAGGGAACCTTTAACCCCCCCCCCAAGGCGTTTGTAGCTGAAAGAGCCAGCTTGTGCAGCACAAAAGATGCAAAAGGAAAAGGTGGCTCTTTTCATCATGCTCCTTGCAAACACAGAACTAAACACTTATAAAATGTGTCCCCTGAAGCCGTGAAACCGTCCCGGAGGTGGGACTTTCCTTCGTAATATGACGCAGCACAGCCATCATTACTACCCCCCCGCCGCCGTGCCCCGGCTCCTCAGCGTTGTTTGATTCCGTCCCGGAGCCTGCGCTGTTATGTTATCCCGTGGCCAGGCACACTTAGCGCTGCCCATCTTCTGACATCATTTGGTGTCAGGCTGGCTGCGCCTGTGCGGCCGCGCTGGCCGAGAGCCCGCCTCGCAGTGTCTTCTGATGTAATCCCACTGGGGGCCTGGGATCCATGGCCATGCGCAGTGCATATCCTCGCCTCTCACTCCCCTCCCTACGGCTTCTTTTTCAGACTGTGCGGTGTCACGGCCGTGGCATGCTATTAGGGACCAGCTGACACCGAACAGTCTGAAGAAGCCATAGGGAGATGAGTGAGAGGTGGAGGTTCAGATATGCACTGCGCATGTCCATAGATCCCAGGCCCCCAGTGGGATTAAATCAGAAGACACTGCGAGGCGGGCTCTCGGCCAGCGTGGCCGCACAGGCGCAGCCAGCCTGACACCAAATGATGCCAGAAGACGGGCAGCGCTAAGTGTGCCTGGCCACGGGATAACATAACAGCGCAGGCTCCGGGACGGAATCAAACAACGCTGAGGAGCCGGGGCGCGGCGCCGGGGGGGTAGGAATGACGGCTGTGCTGCGTCCTATTACGAAGGAAAGTCCCACCTCCGGGACGGTTTTACGGTATCAGTGGACACATTTTATAAGTGTTAAGTTTTGCGTGTGCAAGGAGCAAAACCAAAATAGCTACCTTTTTCCTTGTGCAGCATTACTGCTGCACAAGGTGGCTCTTTCAGTAACAAACGCCTTGGGGGGGGGGGGGACAGATTCCCTTACATTTCAGTTGTTGTGTCAGCGTGGCGGTCGCATGACACATTGCCGGCTACACAGCTGGGGATCAGCTGACGTTACTGAAACCCAATAACACTGGGTCGTATGTTTTGACTGTGCAGACGGCACGTCTGAGCCTCAACTGGCGGTGTTGGAGCCCAGGAATTTAAGTTCAGGTGGTAGAAAGATGAACACAACAGGAGACCTGGATAACGTATACAGTGACCTAATTATTTAATCAGGAGGAGGAGTGGCAAATTCCTGCGAGATCCAGGCCTTGTTCATTTTCAGAAAAGTAAGCCGGTCAACGTTATCGGAGGATAGTCGCATGCGACGGTCAGTTAGTACACCACCTGCAGCACTAAAGACACGTTCCGATAATACACTGGCCGCAGGGCAAGACAGCACCTCCAATGCATACTGGCTTAGCTCTGGCCATGTATCCAGCTTTGAGACCCAAAACTTGAAAGGGGAAGAGCCGTCTGGGAGTACAGCAAGAGGGCAAGACATGTAGTCTGTCACCATCTGACGGAACCGTTGCCTCCTGCTGACTGGAGCCGTCTGTGATGGTGTAGACTTTTGTGGGGGGCACACAAAACTGTGCCACAGTTGGGCCATACTGGTCTTGCCTTGGGCAGAGGCACTGCTTCTGCTCCCTCTTTGTGCAGAGCCTCCACCACTGCCTGGACGCACTGAGCTGCTTTGGAATGCAGTAGCAGCACTTCTCTCAGTTGGAATGGAGAAGATGATGGAACTGACCAGTGTGTCTTGGTACTCCCGCATTTTTCGCTCCCGGTTCAACGGTGTGATGAGGCTTTCTACGTTGTCCCGGTAGCGAGGATCGAGGAGGGTGAACACCCAATAATCAGACATGTTGAGAATGTGGGCGATGCGGCGGTCGTTTCTCAGGCACTGCAGCATGTAATCCACCATGTGCTGCAGACTGCCAACTGCCCAAGAAACGCTGTCCCCAGCTGGAGGCGTGATCTCTGCCCGCTCGTCATCACCCCACCCTCGCTGTACACACTGAGTACTGGACAATTGTGTAACTCCCTCCTCTGGACGGATGTCTTCCTCCTCCATTGACTCCTCCTCATCCTCCTCACAAACTGTCCCCTGCCTACGCGTTTGTGAGGAACCACGTGGCGCTGACTGTCCAGAAGATGATGGAAGTGGTGAATCCTCATCCTCCACCTCTTCCACAACATCATCCCTTAGCGCTTGCAGTGATTTTTCAAGCAGGCAGATAAGGGGGACAGTCATGCTGACTAGTGCATCATCTGCACTCGCCATCCGCGTGGAATAATCAAAGGGACGCAAAACCTGGCAGACATCCTTCATAGTGGCCCACTCTGTGGTTGTGAAGTCTGTACGGCGCTGACTGCGACTTTTTTGCGCCTGATACAGCTGGTACTCCATTACAGCTTGCTGCTGCTCACACAACCGCTCCAACATATGTAACGTGGAATTCCACCTGGTAGGTAGGTCACATATGATGCGATGTTCCGGCAGGCGGTGTCGGCGCTGCAGAGCCGCAATGCGCGCTTTTGCCGTGCTGGAACGCCGCAAGTGAGCACACTCTAGGCGGACCTTGTGCAGCAGTGCATCAAGATCCGGATAGTCCCTCAAAAAACTCTGCACGACCAAATTGAGCACATGTGCCAGACATGGGATGTGAGTGAGGTTGCCGAGGCCCAGGGCTGCCACCAGATTTCGGCCATTATCACACACTACCATGCCTGGCTGGAGATTCGCTGGCTCAAACCACACATCGCTCTCCTGCTTGATGGCATTCCAGAGCTCCTGCGCTGTGTGGCTACGATTCCCCAAAAAAATTAATTTCAAGACGGCCTGTTGACGTTTGGCCACGGCTGTGCTCATGTCGGTCGTAACAGGTACACGTTCATCACGGGTCCATGTGGAGGTGGACTGTGACGGCTCCTGCAGCGATGATTCTGAGGAACTGGTGTAAGAGGAGGAGTCAATGCGTACAGAATGGATTCCTGCAATCCTTGGAGTGGGCAGGACACGTCCTGCGCCACTCGCACGGTCTGTACCCGGCTCAACTACATTAACCCAATGGGCAGTGAGGGAAAGGTATCGCCCCTGTCCATGTTGACTGGTCCACGCATCGGTGGTGAGGTGGACCTTGCTACTGACGGCGTTCAGTAGCGCGTGTTTTATGTGTCCCTCCACATGCTTGTGCAGGGCAGGGACGGCTTGCCTGCTGAAGTAAAAGCGGCTGGGCACATTGTACTGTGGGACTGCCAATGACATCAAGTCACGGAAGCTGTCAGTCTCCACCAGCCTGAATGACAGCATTTCCAGTGACAGAAGTTTGGCAATGCCTGCAGTCAGAGCCTGTGCTCGTGGGTGGTTTGACGAGAAAGGCCGCCTTTTCTCCCATGCCTGTACTACCGATGGCTGTAGACTGGGCTGGGAGTGTGTGGATGACTGGGAAAGTGGTGCTGCGGGTGGAATGACAGCGGGTCTCTGGACAACAGGGCCAGAGGTTCTTCCACGGCGATCCTGGGAGGAAGCCGAACCAGCTGCGTGTGAGCTAGAGGAAGAGGCAACACGAGCTGAAGAGGTGGTAGCTGCCGCTGTTGGTTGGCCTAGCTCTTCAGTGTGTTTGTCTAACTCCGCCGGGTGCCTGTTGCGCACATGTTTCCACATGTTGGAGGTATTGAGGTTGGCGACTTTTTGACCTCTTTTGATTTTTTGATGACACACCTTGCATCTGACATAGCAAATGTCATCTGCAACTGGGTCAAAAAAGGACCAGGCACTGCAAGTCTTGGGAGCCCCCCTTTTGACTTTTGGAAGAGACATGCTCCTTACGGGTGCCAAAGCGGAGGCTGCAGGATCCGCAGTCTTCCCCCTCCCTCTCCCTCTTTGGGCCGTACGGGGAATCTCTTCCTCAGAGCTGCTCCCACCACCTTCCTGTCCCTGACGCCAAGATGGGTCAAGGACCTCATCATCTACACTACCCTCTGCCCCCAACTGCTCCTCCTGGGTAGTCTCAGCAGCAGAGCACGCACCAGTAAGTGGCACCTGAGTGTCATCATCAGCTGATGCGGCCTGCGAGGTGGTGACCGGAGCCACTGGCCCACCCGCCTCTTCAGAGGAAGACAGAAAAAGCGGTTGGGCATCACTGCACCCTGCCTCTTCTTCCATTTCTCCAATGCTGCTTGGCTGGCCCCCTGTTTCCAAGCCAAGAGATGATTCAGAGAACAGAAGTAGAGACTGCTCCTGTCCTGGGATCTCTGTCTGCCTGGGCAATTTTGCAGGTGGTGAAGAGACAGATGGCTGCTCTCCAGTGCTCTGTGTCTGAGAGGATGTGGCACTAATGGAAGTTGATGCATTAGCTGCCATCCATCCCACAACGGCTTCAATTTGGTCTTGACGCAGCAGCGGTGTACGGCGCTCGGCGACAAAGCTGCGCATGAACGACTGTTCCCTTGTGAAAGTGGGTGCTGATGACTCACCGGTGCCCGCAGCAGGCACAGAATCCCCACGTCCCCTCCCTGCTCCGCGCCCACGCCCACGCCCACGTGCCTTACTCACTGCCTTCTTCATCTTGGTTGACTGATAAAGATAAGCAGAAAAGTACTAACGGCTTTGTGTGCTTATTCCTGAGCAACTCCTCCTAACAGGTATAAGACACACTAATTTTCTAAAGTGTGGACTAGACTTGAATATGAGCTAATGTGGCCTACACAAATGTAAAGTGGTGTAACTGGTGTGTTTGGTGAACTTTATTATTTATTTTTTTGGGGCTGAACTGACAACGGATAGAGCTGCAGTCACACGGAGACCGTGCAGACAGACGTAAACGGCGCTGCAAGGCCCAAAAACCCTCCTCTACTTTATCCTATGTAGTGTTTTTCCACAAATTAGCTGGAGACGGGTGGAAAGACACTAATAGGATTTTTTTAAATTAATTAGCAGCAGACTACACTACTTGAAAACAAAATGAAAATTGATTTGGCAGTATGACGCAGTGAACAACCCTGAGCTGGAGACAACCAAGCTACGGCTGCTCACAGACTACAGGGCGAGCTGCAGTCACACGGAGACCGTGCAGACAGCCGTAAACGGCGCTGCAAGGCCCAAAAACCCTCCTCTACTTTATCCTATGTAGTGTTTTTCCACAAATTAGCTGGAGACGGGTGGAAAGACACTAATAGGATTTTTTTAAATTAATTAGCAGCAGACTACACTACTTGAAAACAAAATGAAAATTGATTTGGCGGTATGACGCAGTGAACAACCCTGAGCTGGAGACAACCAAGCTACGGCTGCTCACAGACTACAGGGCGAGCTGCAGTCACACGGAGACCGTGCAGACAGCCGTAAACGGCGCTGCAAGGCCCAAAAACCCTCCTCTACTTTATCCTATGTAGTGTTTTTCCACAAATTAGCTGGAGACGGGTGGAAAGACACTAATAGGAATTTTTGGAAAAAATGTGCAGCAGCCTGCACTACTTCAAAAAAAAAAAAAAAAAAAGAACAGTATGAGGCAATGAACCACCCTCCCTGAACTGAATACAACCAGCTATGGATGGCCTATGTGGCTGCACTCAGACTAGAGAGTGGGCTGCACTCACACACACACACACAGAGAGACCTTGCAGATCGCTGTGAAAACAGCGCTACAAGGCAAAAGGAAGGTGAATAGTAGGTGAACACAGCGGTTGCTAAATTAGCCTTTGGAAAGCACAAAGAAGCAAATCGCTATCTCTAAACTGTCCCTCAGTCAGCAAACAGCGTCCTGTCACTAACTGAATTCACAGCAGAGTGATCGCAAAATGGCGCCAGCGACTTTTAAACTGCATCATGACATCATTTCAGCAGCCAATCACAGCCATGCCAGTAGTTTCATGCCCTCCATGCTGAACAGGATGTGCCCACACTTGAAATCATTCTCATTGGCTGAATTTCTGCATTTTGAATCTGGGAACTTCCGATTCCGGTATCCGATACGCGGCAAGTATCGGAATCCCGGTATCGGAATTCCGATACCGCTAGTATCGGCCGATACCCGATACTTGCGGTATCGGAATGCTCAACACTACTGCCAACATTACTCCTCCAGATGGCAAATATTACTTTTGCAACTTTTTTTGCTTAAAAGTTCCCCTTCAACAAAAAATATTTTATTTTGAACCAGGATAATTTTGAGTTAAGAATGACCATAGCTCCCATGAATGAGGGGTATGTGAGACATGCTCCCTAGCAACAAAGGGTCTGAATCAAAAGAGAGATGACTTAACTGGAGTGCCTGGAGATGTAATTTCATCTAATATTGATCCCTCTGCCTATTTTGATAACAAATGGTTCCCTTTACTATGTCTACTTGGAAACTGCCTTCAGAACCATAGAGCTGCCATTAGAACTGTAGTTTTAACTAGAGGGGTGCATAGAAATTATGAGACCCAGTAGGAAAAGTCAGAATTAGACTTAGTCATTGTGGCAACCACCCTAGAGTGTTTGTTTGACCTTATGATATTGATGAGACTTCCTTAGGCATCCGGTTAAATTACTGGAAAAGTTGATCAATTTGATATATGTGGGAAAAAATTCAGCATAACATGGGTTTACCTTATTTACATCGCAGCTTAAAGTGAATCTGTCACCAGGAGTTTACTACCCTTATTGCAGTGATGTGTCACTTACTTTACTTTGTGCTGCAGTTTTTATTAAAACCTGTTTTATTAGCTGCAGATCTATCAGTTCTGTGAATGCTGATCTTTATATAACCCTGCCCATACCACTGATTGACAGCTCTTTGTGTATACTATGCATAAACAGAAAGCTGCTACTCAGTGGTGAGGCATGATTGGACTATCTGGCAGCAAGCCAAGTAGTCCTCTAGTGTTAATCAATTGCTGATAAATCAGTGATTTTATTAAAACAACAGCAAACAGCCAAGTAAGGCTTCTTTCACACTTCCGTTGTTTGGCCACCGTCGCAATGCGTCGTTTTGGAGAAAAAACGTATCCTGCAAAGTTGCCCACAGGATGCGTTTTTTCCCCATAGACTTGCATGAGTGACGCATTGCGACGTATGGCCATACGTTGCATGCGTCGTCCACTGGATGCGTCGGGTTTTGGCGGCCCGTCGTTTCAAAAATACGTTCAAGGGAACGTTTTTTCGTATGCAGCATCCTGCAATTTGGACTGCGCATGCCCAGGCAGAGATCGCTATCTCCTCCCAGGTACTTTAGAATGAGCAGAGGACGTGTTGAAAAACTCTGTCCGCTGCTCACGTTTGGCACAATTTCGAAAACCAACGTCCGTCGGTACGTCGTGCCGACGCTTTGCGACGGCCGAGTACCAACGGAAGTGTGAAAGAAACATAAGGCTGCTTTCACACAGGCTCAATCCGGCAAATTTTGATAAAAACGGATCGGGCAAGAGATACCGCCGGATCTGTTTTTTTCTCATAGACTTGTATTAGCGTCGGAATGTGCCGGATGGTCTCACGTTTCGTCGTTTTTTTACCGGATCCGTCAAAAATTGTTTTTCCAGCATCTGGAAAAAATGTATATACAGTAACATTTTTTCTCAGCAGCGAAAAAACGTACAGCGACAGATCCGGCACCATAGAGTAGAAGCCTATGGGCACCGGAAGGCGCCAGATCCATCAACTTATGGATTCCGGTGCCAAATTCCAGTTTTTTTCCAATTAGGAAACAGATATAAAGCCAGCCAGGTAGGCCTTCACTCATCCATTTACCAGCCAGCAAGACACAGACCAGAGCTTGAACCTGCTAACAGAGCTGAATCTGCAGCCAGCCTGCAGCCAGCCAGACAGCAGCCAGCCAGACAGCAGCCAGCCAGCCACATCCTGCCAGCAGCCAGCCAGACAGCAGCCACCCAGCCACAGCCTGACAGCAGTCAGCAGCCAGCCGTGTTTTCTTCTGGGAGCCCTTCCCTGCGTCGTAAGTGCTGTGAGGTACATAACTATTATTTGTTTTCTTTTAGGTGATGTTCACGTAAAAAAAAAAATATATAATATATTAACCCCTTCATGACCCAGCCTATTTTGGCCTTAATGACCTTGCCGTTTTTTGCAATTCTGACCAGTGTCCCTTTATGAGGTAATAACTCAGGAACGCTTCAACGGATCCTAGCGATTCTAAGATTGTTTTTTCGTGACATATTGGGCTTCATGTTAGTGGTAAATTTAGGTCGATAATTTCTGAGTTTATTTGTGAAAAAAACGGAAATTTGGCGAAAATTTTGAAAATTTCGCAATTTTCACATTTTGAATTTTTATTCTGTTAAACCAGAGAGGTATGTGACACAAAACAGTTAATAAATAACATTTCTCACATATCTACTTTACATCAGCACAATTTTGGAAACAATTTTTTTTTTTGCTAGGAAGTTATAAGGGTTAAAATTTGACCAGTGATTTCTCATTTTTACAACAAAATTTACAAAACCATTTTTTTTAGGGACCACCTCACATTTGAAGTCAGTTTGAGGGTTCTATATGGCTGAAAATACCCCAAAGTGACACCATTCTAAAAACTGCACCCCTCAAGGTGCTCAAAACCACATTCAAGAAGTTTATTAACCCTTCAGGTGTTTCACAGCAGCAGAAGCAACATAGAAGGAAAAAATGAACATTTAACTTTTTAGTCACAAAAATGATCTTTTAGCAACAATTTTTTTATTTTCCCAAGGGTAAAAGGAAAAACTGGACCACGAACGATGTTGTCCAATTTGTCCTGAGTACGCTGATACCTCATATGTGGGGGTAAACCACTGTTTGGGCATACGGCAGGGCTTGGAAGGAAAGGAGCGCCATTTGACTTTTTGAATGAAAAATTGGCTCCAATCTTTAGCAGACACCATGTCGCGTTTGGAGAGCCCCCGTGTGCCTAAACATTGGAGCTCCCCCACAAGTGACCCCATTTTGGAAACTAGACCCCCCAAGGAACTTATCTAGAAGCATAGTGAGCACTTTAAACCCCCAGGTGCTTCACAAATTGATCCGTAAAAATGAAACAGTACTTTTTTTTCACAAAAAAATTATTTTAGCCTCAATTTTTTCATTTTCACATGGGCAACAGGATAAAATGGATCCTAAAATTTGTTGGGCAATTTCTGCTGAGTATGTTGATACCTCATATGTGGGGGTAAACCACTGTTTGGGTGCACGGCAAGGCTCGGAAGGGAAGGAGCGCCATTTGACTTTTTGAATGAAAAATGATCTCCATCGCTAGCAGAGACCATGTCACGTTTGGAGAGCCCCCGTGTGCCTAAACATTGGAGCGCTCCCACAAGTGACCCCATTTTGGAAAGTAGACCCCCCAAGGAACTTATCTAGAAGCATAGTGAGCACTTTAAACTCTCAGGTGCTTCACAAATTGATCCGTAAAAATGAAAAAGTACTTTTTTTTCACACAAAATTTCTTTTAGCCTCAATTTTTTCATTTTCACATGGGCAACAGGATAAAATGGATCCTAAAATTTGTTGGGCAATTTCAGCTGAGTATGTTGATACCTCATATGTGGGGGTAAACCACTGTTTGGGTGCACGGCAAGGCTCGGAAGGGGAGGCGTGCCATTTTACTTTTTGAATGGAAAATTAGCTCCAATCGTTAGCGAACACCATGTCGCGTTTGGAGAGCCCCTGTGTGCCTAAACATTGGAGCTCCCCTACACGTGACCCCATTTTGGAAACTAGACCCCCCAAGGAACTTATCTAGATGCATAGTGAGCACTTATAACCCCCAGATGCTTCACAGAAGTTTATAACGCAGAGCCGTAAAAATAAAAAATATTTTTTTTTTCCTCAAAAATGATTTTTAGCCCAGGATTTTTTAATTTTCCAAGGGTAATAGGAGAAATTGGACCCCAAATGTTGTTGTCCAGTTTGTCCTGAGTACGATGATACCCCATTTGTGGGGGTAAACCACTGTTTGGGCACACGGCAGGGCTCGGAAGGGAAGGCTCGCCATTTGGCTTTTTGAATGGAAAATTAGCTCCAATCATTAGCGGACACCATGTCATGTTTGGAGAGCCCCTGTGTGCCTAAACATTGGAGCTCCCTAACAAGTGACCCCATTTTGGAAACTAGACCTCCCAAGGAACTAATCTAGATGTGTGGTGAGCACTTTGAACCCCCAAGTGCTTCGCAGAAGTTTATAACGCAGAGCCGTGAAAATAATAAATGTGTTTCCTTTCCTCAAAAATATTTTTTTAGCCCAGAATTTTTTATTTTTGCAAGGGTAACAGGAGAAATTGGACCCCAAAAGTTGTTGTCCAGTTTCTCCTGAGTACGCTGATACCCCATATGTGGGGGTAAATCACTGTTTGGGCACATGCCGGGGCTCGGAAGGGAAGTAGTGACGTTTTGGAATGCAGACTTTGATGGAATGGTCTGCTGGCGTCACGTTGCATTTGCAGAGCCCCTGATGTGCCTAAACAGTAGAAACACCCCACAAGTGACCCCATTTTGGAAACTAGACCCCCCAAGGAACTTATCTAGATGTGTGATGAGCACATTCAACCCCCAAGTGCTTTGCAGAAGTTTACAACGCAGAGCCGTGAAAATAAAAAATCATTTTTCTTTCCTCAAAAAAGATGTTTTAGCAAGCAATTTTTTATTTTCACAAGGGTAACAGGAGAAATTGGGCCCCAATGTTTGTTGCCCAGTTTGTTGTGAGTACAGTGATACCCCATATGTTGGGGTAAACCACTGTTTGGGCGCACGTCAGGGCTCGGAAGGGAAGTAGTGACATTTGAAATGCAGACTTTGATGGAATGGTCTGCGGGCGTCACGTTGCATTTGCAGAGCCCCTGATGTGCCTAAACAGTAGAAACACCCCACAAGTGACCCCATTTTGGAAACTAGACCCCCCAAGGAACTTATCTAGATGTGTGATGAGCACATTCAACCCCCAAGTGCTTCGCAGAAGTTTACAACGCAGAGCCGTGAAAATAAAAAATCATTTTTCTTTCCTCAAAAAAGATGTTTTAGCAAGCAATTTTTTATTTTCACAAGGGTAACAGGAGAAATTGGGCCCCAATGTTTGTTGCCCAGTTTGTTGTGAGTACAGTGATACCCCATATGTGGGGGTAAACCACTGTTTGGGCGCACGTCAGGGCTCGGAAGGGAAGTAGTGACATTTGAAATGCAGACTTTGATGGAATGGTCTGCGGGCGTCACGTTGCATTTGCAGAGCCCCTGATGTGCCTAAACAGTAGAAACACCCCACAAGTGACCCCATTTTGGAAACTAGACCCCCCAAGGTACTTATCTAGATGTGTGATGAGCACATTCAACCCCCAAGTGCTTCACAGAAGTTTACAACGCAGAGCCGTGAAAATAAAAAATCATTTTTCTTTCCTCAAAAAAGATGTTTTAGCAAGCAATTTTTTATTTTCACAAGGGTAACAGGAGAAATTGGGCCCCAATGTTTGTTGCCCAGTTTGTTGTGAGTACAGTGATACCCCATATGTGGGGGTAAACCACTGTTTGGGCGCACGTCAGGGCTCGGAAGGGAAGTAGTGACATTTGAAATGCAGACTTTGATGGAATGGTCTGCGGGCGTCACGTTGCATTTGCAGAGCCCCTGATGTGCCTAAACAGTAGAAACACCCCACAAGTGACCCCATTTTGGAAACTAGACCCCCCAAGGAACTTATCTAGATGTGTGATGAGCACATTCAACCCCCAAGTGCTTCACAGAAGTTTACAACGCAGAGCCGTGAAAATAAAAAATCATTTTTCTTTCCTCAAAAAAGATGTTTTAGCAAGCAATTTTTTATTTTCACAAGGGTAACAGGAGAAATTGGGCCCCAATGTTTGTTTCCCAGTTTGTTGTGAGTACAGTGATACCCCATATGTGGGGGTAAACCACTGTTTGGGCGCACGTCAGGGCTCGGAAGGGAAGTAGTGACATTTGAAATGCAGACTTTGATGGAATGGTCTGCGGGCGTCACGTTGCATTTGCAGAGCCCCTGATGTGCCTAAACAGTAGAAACACCCCACAAGTGACCCCATTTTGGAAACTAAACCCCCCAAGGAACTTATCTAGATGTGTGATGAGCACGTTCAACCCCCAAGTGCTTCACAGAAGTTTACAACGCAGAGCCGTGAAAATAAAAAATCATTCTTCTTTTCTCAAAAATTATGTCTTAGCAAGTTTTTTTTTATTTTTGCAAGGGTAACAGGAGAAATTGGACCCCAACAGTTGTTGCCCAGTTTGTCCTGAGTACGCTGGTACCCCAAATGTGGGGGTAAACCACTGTTTGGGCACACGTCGGGGCTTGGAAGGGAGGGAGCACCATTTGACTTTTTGAATGCAAGATTGGCTGGAATCAATGGTGGCGCCATGTTGCGTTTGGAGACCCCTGATGTGCCTAAACAGTGGAAACCCCTCATTTCTAACTTCAACACTAACCCCAACACACCCCTAACCCTAATCCCAACTGTAGACATAACCCTAATCCCAACCCTAACCCCAACACACCCCTAACCACAACCCTAACCCCAACACACCCGTAACCCTAATTCCAACCCTAGCCCTAATTCCAACCCTAACCCTAAGGGTATGTGCCCACGTAGCGGATTCGTGTGAGATTTTTCCGCACGACTTTTGAAAAATCTGCAAGTAAAAGGCACTGCGTTTTACCTGCGGATTTACAGCAGATTTCCAGTGTTTTTTTGTGCGGATTTCACCTGTGGATTCCTATTGAGGAACAGGTGTAAAACGCTGCGGAATCCGCACAAAGAATTGACATGCTGTGGAAAATACAACGCAGCGTTTCTGCACGGAATTTTCCGCATTATGGGCACAGCGGATTTGGTTTTCCATAGGTGTACACGGTACTGTAAACCTGATGGAAAACTGCTACGAATTCGCAGCGGCCAATCCGCTGCGGAGCAGCGGCCAATCCGCTGCGGATCCGCGGCCAATCCGCGGCGGATCCGCGGCCGATCCGCGGCGGATCCGCGGCCGATCCGCTGCGGATCCGCGGCCGATCCGCTGCGGATCCGCGGCCGATCCGCTGCGGATCCGCGGCCGATCCGCTGCGGATCCGCGGCCGATCCGCTGCGGATCCGCGGCCGATCCGCTGCGGATCCGCTGCCAAATCCGCACATGCCATAACCCTAACCCTACCCGTAACCCTAACCCTAGATCTAACCCTAACCCTAGTTCTAACCCTAACCCTAGTGGAAAAAAAAAAAAAAAAAAATATTTTCTTTATTTTATTATTGTCCCTATCTATGGGGGTGATAAAGGGGGGGGTTTATTTATTATTTTTTTTATTTTGATCGCTGTGGTAGAAACTACCACAGCGATCAAAATGTACCTGTAAGGAATCTGCCGGCCGGCGGGCGTACTGAGCATGCGCCCGCCATTTTGGAAGATGGCGGCGCCCAGCGAGGAGACGGCCGGACACCGGGAGGATCGGTAAGTATGAAGGGGTGGTGGGGGGGTGGATCTGAGCACAGGGGGGGTGATCGGAGGACGGGGGGAGCGGACAGCAGGACGGGGGAGCGGGCAGGAGCACGGGGCAGCGGAGCACAGGACGGAGGGGACCGGACCACGCACCGGAGCACTGGGGGGGCGATCGGTGGGGTGGGGGGTGGTCACTTCAGGTTTTCCAGCCATGGCCGATGATATTGCAGCATCGGCCATGGCTGGATTGTAATATTTCACCTGTTTTTTAGGTGAAATATTACAAATCGCTCTGATTGGCAGTTTCACTTTCAACAGCCAATCAGAGCGATCGTAGCCACGGGGGGGTGAAGCCACCCCCCCTGGGCTGAAGCACCACTCCCCCTGTCTCTGCAGATCGGGTAAAATGGGAGTTAACCCCTTCACCCGATCTGCAGGGACGCGATCATTCCATGACGCCACATAGGCGTCATGGGTCGGATTGGCACAGGTTTTCATGACGCCTATGTGGCGTCATGGGTCGGGAAGGGGTTAATATATAATTTTTGTATAACAGGAAGCTGCAGCATCAGAGGTGCTTCCAGACTGAGATAGACAGGGTGAGAAATACCCGGAGCGGGCTCGCAATTGGTAAGTTTCTTACATGCATTGCAGGACCACATCATCACAGACATCACAGTACACACAACACATAAGCCTACATCCAAGCACATAATTTATTTGTTCAGTCTTCTGATTCTGCAGCTCAATCTAGAGGTCCTCAAAGCGCCTCCCAGGGTCGTCGGCGTGAGCATCAGGGCGGTCGCCATCGAGTAAGTACCTTTTTTCTCCACTTTATGTTGTTGTTTTGAGTCTAATGTCTTTGTTTTTTGTCTTTTTTTAACTCGGACGGTGAGGAGCCCGGGCTAGACATCAACCTCTTCATCGATCTAATCCAAGAGTGGGAGCCGCTGTGGAATATGGGGGACCGCAGTCACGCCGATCTTGTTGTGACCCGTCGGCTCTGGGAGGAAGTTTGCCAAGAAGTTGTGGACCACTGGGAGGACCTTGATGTTTGGGCCCAGAATCAAGCGCGTAAGTATTCACAGTTCAGTTATGTTGCTGGATGTAATGTGTTGTATACTAACCAATTTGTGCTTTCACTTTATAGGCAAAAGAGTTGTCAAGCAGTGGCGGTCAATCCGGGATTGCTTCAAGTGGTTCAACAAGGAGATGCAGGCCCCGAGTGGATCGGGAGGATGCAGGAGCAAATACAAATATGCTAGAGCTCTGTCGTTCCTCCGGTCGACGATGGTGAGCAGAAGGTAAATATTATCCACCCCATTTAATAAAAAAATGTTTACATGTCTAACACTTTTTGGGGGTTTCAGCCAGGGCCAAGCAATATCAATATATTAATGACTTTTTTTTTCCACAGCACTGTCTGCAGCACTCGGGAGCCTGCAGAGTTGAACCCTTCTGAAACGATCCCTCAGGAGTCCACAACCACAGGACACTTCAATAGACCCGATCCATTTACACCTTCCTTGCCTTCACTCACATCTGATCCCTCGGTCCCACCCACTAGTCCTGGAGCATTGTGGCCGACTCCGTTACATGAAGCTGCTGGTGAGGATATAGCTTTTCCTTTACCCCACCCCTCTGACACTGCTGCCACCTCTAGAACACCTGTGGGTTCTGGGCGGCAGCGCCAGAGGGGTCAGGAAAAGAGCTATGTGCCTGAGTTCTTGCATCTGAATGCAGCCTTCCAGAACTGTCTCAAACTGTTGTCTGAGCAAATGACTGCAGGAATTAATTTGCTCAACAACAGTATTCTTGAGTTGCACACACGTCTGGATAGGATGCATTCAGATGTGAGTAAATCACCTAATCATTCCTTTTTCCAGGCAGTACTCGAGTGCATAAACAAGCTATCTCCTGACCAGCAGATGCATTCAATGCAAGCCTGCCAGTATGTCCTAGTGCATGTTACCTCCCAAGCCCCTCCACCCACCCCGGTAGTTCCTCCTGCACCTGCCCCCCTCCAGCCACTGTCCCTCCTTCCCCTCCTATACAATACCAGTTTCCTGCCCCGTACCAGCTTCATGCTCCATACCAGGTTCATGCCCCATACCAGCATCCTGCCCAGTACCAGTTCCCAACCAGATCATCTGCGCCTCCACTCCCTGCCCAACCTCTTCTCCCTGCCCACTGCCACCAGTCTCCTTCCACACCCATCATGGCCCAAATACAACCCTCTTCTCCACCTACCACCTCTTCTGCCTCCCAATCCCTCCACTTCACCTCTCAAACCTTCCAAATTCCTAACACTACTCCCGGTTTCATGTCCACACATTCTCTTTCTTTCTCCACCCCTTCACCTTCTGTTTTTCCTCCTAATCCATCACCACCACAATCCTCTCTCCACACTCCCACTGTCAAATTGTCCCAATCTGACAGCCCCTCCAGTAATATCTCCACCCCACACTATCTAAATTTATAAAAATTTTGTTACAACAAATGTGTAAATAAAACAGTTTTTTGGTTCAAAAATTTTATCTTTCATTTATTAAATTATAAGGTTAAATACTTTGGGTAAAACAAGGTACTATACTTTGGATAAAACAGGTACAACATTTTGGTTAAAACCAAACTAGGTACAATACTTTGGGTAAAACCCAATCAGGTACAATACTTTGGGTAAAAAAGGTACAATACTTTGGGAAAAACCCAACCAGGTACAATACTTTGGGTAAAACAAGGTCAAATACTTTGGGTAACAAGGTCCAAGACAAATATTTCAAACTCTCTCATCCTGCCAGTCTACTTTTCCTTGAGGTGAGATAAAGTATTCAGCAAATTTGTCCCTCATTCTGGAAACTGACACAGAACTTCTAAAAGTAATGTTCTGATAATCATGCAAGGTGGATTCTTCAAAGTGGTCATCATCATCAATGGAAAACTGTTCCTTGCATATAACAGAATTGTGCAGGACCACGCAAGCTTTCACCACCTCATCAACAGTGTCAGTCTTCAGGTTGATAGCAGTCAACAGAATTCGCCATTCGGCTGTTAGAATTCCAAAAGTGCATGTCACTATTATTCGCGCTTGTGTTAAGCGGTAATTGAAAACTCTTTTTTTGGGGTCAATCCACTACTTTTGTAGGGTTTCAGCAGGTGCTTCAAGAGTTGGAACGCTTCATCTCCAACACATACAAATGGAATTGGTGGTCCCGAGGTTTCAGGCAGCGATCTTGGTGGTGGAAATTGGAAGGTGTTTCCATAGAGATGACGCCCCATTGCAGACACTTTAAAAACTTGGAAATCATTGGTAGGGCCATAGGCCCCAATATCAACCACTATAAATTTGTATTCTGCGTCTGCGATGGCCATGAGCACAATGGAGAAATATTTTTTGTAGTTAAAATATTCAGATCCAGATGCAGCAGGTTTGATATTTTTCCCGTCCACTGCACCCAAGCAATTGGGAAACTGACAAATTTGTTGGAATTTTTCAGCTATTTCCAGCCAACTCTACGTTGTAGGATGTGGTATAAATTCGCCATGTAAAGAGTCCCACAATGTACGGCAGGTGTGCTTCACAATTTCCGATATGGTGGAAATTCCAAGTCTAAACTGAAAATGGAGTAACAAAAGGGATTCTCGAGTTGCAAGGAATCTGTGGAAAAAAGCAAGGCAAAAATTAGTACAAAATACCAGAAATAACATTTCAGATATAAGTCTGCTTTAACAGTAGGAGATACAAGAAAAATAATTATTAAAAATACCAGCAACAACATTACAGTTATAAGTGTGCTTTAACAGTAAGAGATACAATAAAAATGGCTTACCTAAGGGTACTGTTGCACTAAACGATTTACCAACGATCACGACCAGCGATACGACCTGGCCGTGATCGTTGGTAAGTCGTTGTGTGGTCGCTGGAGAGCTGTCACACAGACAGCTCTCCAGCGACCAACGTTGCCGAAGTGCCCAGGTAACCAGGGTAAGCATTGGGTTACTAAGCGCAGGGCCGCGCTCAGTAACCCGATGTTTCCCCTGGTTACCATTGTAAATGTAAAAAAAAAAACACTACATACTCACATTCCGGTGTCTGTCACGTCCCTCGCCGTCAGCTTCCCGCACTGACTGTGAGCGCCGGCCGTAAAGTAAAAGCAGAGCACAGCGGTGACGTCACCGCTGTGCTGTGCTTTACGGCCGGCACTGACACAGTCAGTGCGGGAAGCTGACGGCGAGGGACGTGACAGACACCGGAATGTGAGTATGTAGTGTTTTTTTTTTACATTTACAATGGTAACCAGGGTAAACATTGGGTTACTAAGCGCGGCCCTGCGCTTAGTAACCCAATGTTTACCCTGGTTACAAGCGAACACATCGCTGGATCGGCGTCACACACGCCGATCCAGCAATAACAGCGGGTGATCCAGCGACAAAAGAAAGTTTCAAACGATCTGCTATGACGTACGATTCTCAGCGGGGTCCCTGATCGCAGTAGCGTGTCAGGCACAGCGAGATCGTAAGTATATCACTGGAACGTCATGGATCGTGACGTCGTAGCGACCAAAGTGCCACTGTGAGACGGTACCCTAAGAGTCACCATCAGATGCTCCACAAGTGAAACTGAGAAGCGGCAACATGTATCACTTCTTGCGATGAGGTGTCCAATCTGTTCCACCAGCAAGTCGAAGTTCTCCGCTTTCATCCGCACGTAGCTGAAAAAGTTCTCAGGGTTTCCTCGTAGCTCTATGTATAAAGTAGAATACACCCCACGCATCGCTCTCTGTGCTTTGATTGGGTTGATCCAAAAACGCCATCGGTGCAGACACATGATGCGCTGTCTCTCTCGCTCCTACTCCAGAACAATCACTTTCAAACTATTCGCCTCAAAAGTAAAATCCGCAGAAATCTTCAGAATGTTTGCCATCACGCCTTTCATCTTCACCACCTGCTCTACAACCTGTCAAAGATGGGCTGTAGGAACACTGTATATATAGGTTTTCAGTAGCCAATCACACTTGGGAGCCTCCCATGGGCATTTTTAAAAGACGGATCCGTCTTAAAATGAATAAAAAAAGGACGAAACGGATGAAAAACTGATGCGATGGATCCGTTCTTTTGCCGGATCCGCTAGTCGGATCCAGTGGAAAAACGGATCCGTCTCATCAGTTTTTCACAATTTACTCCGGATCCGTCGCTCCGTCATGCCGCCGGATTGAACCTGATGGCAAAAACCTGATGACCTGTGTGAAAGCAGTCTAAGTGTCACATCACAGGAATCAGTGGCTCTGCCTCTATGTTATGCTGCTCACAAATTAAGTGGCAAAAGCCCTCTGACAGATTTAATCTTGGCTTTTCAATCAAGTCAATGGTCATATACAGTGTCTAATAGTCATTTTTGTAAGCACAATGATAAAAGGAAGGCTGTGAGTCAGTGAGCAAAACCAGCCACTTCACTGAACAACCTAGAATAAGTAGATATTTATATGTACTGTATGAAGCACAGGTTAGGATATGTGCTTTGGAGAAAGTGGGAGGTCTTGTTTCTGAAGCTGGTTTGCTGACCATTTTATCATTGTTTAAACTATAGGCAGTGAGTGGCTTTCCAATCACTAATACATTTAAAATAAGTAACAGAAGACTGAACAGATGCACAGATAGCTAATTTTTGTATAGCTATGCATTATGTTTATTTTTTGTGGCTTTGCTTTTTCGGTTTGATTCTAGCAGAATCCACCTGATCTAGATGTTGTGTGCATTCAGCGTCATGCTGATTTTTTTTCTCACAAAACTCTTTATCATACCACTAAGTTCTTCCAGTTTTACTTGCTTCTTGAAAATTTGTCTGCATTGTCAATTAGACTGATTTCCATTACATTTATTGTTACTTATGTCTTATTCTTTGACAACACATACTGTATATACACAAATTTTAATGCCTTCCCACATGTGATGAAATGTATGCTTCATGTCTGATTATTTCTCATTATTTAACTCCCAATTGATTTTTTCAATTTTTTGGTACATTGCATAGTTAAGTAAATGAAACTATTCAAAAACACAACTTGTGCTGCATAAAGCAAACTCTGTTATGACTATGTCAACCAAACTGTAAAAATTGATATGACTTTTAGAAGAAGATGAGAAAAATACAAAAAGGGAAAATTTAAAATTGGCAGTGTACAGTACAAATGGTCTCGAAATGTATTTGTCCATGTCAGTTTGATTAAGTGAGAAAATTGTTTATGTCATCATTGACTGAGACCTTTAACCCCTTTCCAACATCGGGTGTAATAGTATGCCAATGTCAGACTCCCTCCCTTTGATGTGGGCTCTGACGCTGAGCCCACATCTTTTCTGACACATGTCAGCTGTTTTGAACAGCTGACATGTGCCTCTATCAGCCGCTGGTGGAATCGAGATCCATCCGTGGCTGTTAACTAGTTAAATGCCACTGTCAAACTCTGACAGTGGAATTTAACACGCTTTTCCTGGAAGCACGCCAGAAATCCAGCCCATTGGTAACCCGTCACGTGATCACGGGTTACTGACGGGTTGGCATGACAACCAGAGGTCTCGATCAGACCTCTATAATTGTTACTGCCGGATTGCTTTGACTGCCGTCCGGTGGACGGTGCTCATTACAAGTCAGCAATTCTGCTACATACAGGCGATATACAGACAGTTTCTAGTCTCCCATGGAGCCTATTGAAGCATGCCAAAACTTAAAAAAAATGTTTTTTGCAATAATGGGCGATCCAAAGATCATACCTGCACCAAAATGGTATCATTAAAAACATCAGCTAGACACGCAGGAAATAAGCTCTCAGTCAAACCAAGATCACAAAAAATTAAGATGCTACGGGTATCGGAAAATGGCACAATTTTTTTTTAACAAATTTTGACATTTTTTTCAACCACTTAAATTAAATAGAACCTAGACGTGTTTGGAGTCTATGAACTCATAATGACCTGGAGAATCATAATGGCTGGTCAGTTTTGGCATTTAGTGAACATGGTAAAAAAAAAAAAACAACAACTGTGGGATTGCACTCTTTTTTGGAAATTCACCGCACTTAGAATCTTTTTCACACATTCCAGTACACGATATGTTAAAACCAATTGTGCTTTTCAAAAGTAAAACTTGTCCCTCAAAAAACAAGCCCTCACATGGCCATTTTGACCAAAAAGTAAAAAAGTTATGGCTCTGGGAAGAAGGGGAGCAAAAAATGAAAATACAAAACCAAAAATACCTCCGGTCATTAAGGGGATAACTTTTATTTTCTCATCGATGGAGCTGTGTGAAAGATTATTTTTATCACGTCAAGCTGTAGTTTTCATTAGCATCATTTTGGCGCACATGAATTTCTCTGATTGCTTTTTATAGCCTTTTTTGTTAGCGTCATGGTAAACAAAAACAGCAATTCACTGTGTTTTTTTAACTTTACAATGTTAAACATATTGGTTAAATAATTTAAAATGTTGATAGATTTTAATTTTGTGGATGTGGCGATATCAAATATGTTTAATTTTTTTGTTGTATTGATTTTTGTATTTTTGTATTGTATTCAATCTTTTATTTTTTTTATTTGCTTTTTCACTTGATGTAGAAATGATTTGTACCCTCTCGTGTAAAGTTTGTGTCCTTGATGACAGTGTAAAACTAGAAGAGAGTATTGTTTTATTGTTTTATAAGGGTTGTTGATTATACAGGCCCATAGCTGCATAAAAGAAAAATTGTACTTGGTCCCATCCATCTTATACTATGCCTTCTACTGCAAGAATAACGAGACCAATGACCCCTGTGAAGGACTTAAGATGCTATGTGTTCTAATGTTTGGGGGTTTTTTGCTGTAGATTGGTGCTTTTACTATCAGCAATCTATTTCTTAACAGAATATTACCCGGTAAATTGTAAACTTTATCCTTTGTCTATCTGGCAAAAGAAACTGAACAAACTTACATTAAATCACTGTTTGTGAGCACGGAATCGTATTGTAGACATTAACATTCAACTATATCTTTTTCACAAGATACATCCAGGTCTTCTAAATTGTGGGACAATAACAAATATTTACATCTAGGAATGTCAATCCCATCTCTACCAGTATTGTCAAAACAGAAAAAAGCTGTATGGGTTGTGTTCAAACATATCCTGTGATGTTACATAAAACTGTTCAGGTTATAGAGGAAAGAAAATGGCTAGGTAATAAATGTTGAAGAGTGTAATACCCCTTTAATTGTTGAGAGAAAAGATATACAATTGAGTATTTCTAATCAAAGTTATAAACGCGTCCTCCTTTTATGCCATCAATAATTTTGTATTCTACCCTTGAGTATTTTTTTTTTTATTAATTAGTTGACCACTATGCTGGACCATTAAATTAAGACTTCATTTAGAAACATATAATACAATATACTCAGATTTTGACATTTGGAACATTCCTCAACTTCCAACTACAAATATCTTGATACTTTCTAACACTACTAGAAAAAGGAAACGTGGAAGTCCATAGCAAAGCATAGTTTGCTTTGGTAACTTTTGTTCTTGAGCCTGAGTTTGCTAAGGGTTTTGGTAACTTCTGTCCATGGGCATGGATTTTAATGAAAGGTTACTTTGGATAGTGGGCCTGTTCTTTCATCTTACCTGGTTTTCCTTGTAGCCGTTTGTCAGTTCACGTGTTGTGCTGATTCTTAACTGAGTTTAGAAAGGTGTGTAGTGTGTGCACACAAGTGAGAGGAGAACTGAAAAATCAAAAGGTGTTTGTTCAAGAGACTCTTAATGAGAACTGCTAATCTCTAGTTAGTGCTACTAATGTGAGGTTACTCACAACTGTCATGTTCTTTTTTCTGTTGGTTGATATTAGGCTACTTTTATAGTCTGGCAAATGGATGTCTAGTTAGTGCTCAGCCGCACACACGATAATTTGTATTTTGTGCTTGGATTCAAAGAACTTGCATATTGCTATGGTTGGCGGATCGCACTAAATATAAATAAAGATGAAGTGCAATCACAACCACAACCTGGGGTCCACCGTGTGGACATGTAAAACCGCAGCTAGTAAACAATGGCGGAAGTGTGCGGCAAGCGATCCTGAAAGCACATGGGGTTAAATGTCACCCTGTGTGAACTAGAAAGTAATTAGCTCTGTTAGCTTTCACAGAGGGGTAGAAACAGTATGGCGTAGCTAGGTGCCACACTAATGGTAATGGTGCTATGTGAAATCCCCTGTTACTTCACAGGTGAGCGCTACCCTCTCGGGGGCAAGGGAACAGGTAGTTGACACAGTCACAGCGTATGCACTCACACAAACTCCTCTCCGGACGTGCCGGAATTCTAAGAGCTATATGCCTGCCCTGAGCACAAGCACAAACTCCTCTCCGGGGAAGTCAGAATTCTAAAGGCTTTACGTGTGCCCTGAGCACATGCAAGCAAGTCCACACTACTGTAGTGTTCCACACATGCACGTAACATAAATGATCTTAGCGTACAGATGGGCGCATCAAAGATACTTTTATAGATTGTGCCAATCAGACAGGACCTTGCTCGTGGGCCAATCTGGAGCCGACACAGGACCTGAGCAGCTGAAGGCCGACCACCAATGACAGGTTACCTCATGAGCATGCTCAGTGGAGTGATTTCTGGACTTAGACCCAGGAACGTCTGTTCGCTGCCGCCTATTGCTAGTTACTATAGCTGTAACCGGAGAGCCAGCAGTAACTAACCGAACAGCACGAGTCTGAGCCAGATGCTTAGACCAATGTCTCTGCTGAGCAGGCTCCACTGCGGTCGAAGAAAAATGGGAGACCTCAGAGGGAGACAAGACGTGGGATCCACCTCATGCAGGAGGAGAATCCTGGCACCTAACACATATATTTTGCACATTAGCAAGAAATTTAAATTTAAACTTAACTATATACCCTCCATAGTGTGTGTGTTGTAGAGAAAAATTAAAAAAAAGTTGTATGTTTCCTTGTTAAAGTAGTCCAATATTACAATCGCGATGCTACCCCATCCAAGTACAGCGACCTGATGCAGGTCCTAGTTTTTAGTTTGTGAAACTACCTAGCTTTACTTGTCCCATCCTTTTCTGTAAAGGCCAATTGGTGTTGTTTTCTTTTACATTTTTGAATACCTTTTAATTGTAGAAATTTGCACCCACACCCCCATGACAATACTAAATGCTGTTGCCACATATTCTTTTTTTGGACTATTGTACAGTTTTGCTCCATCATGAGTAATTTAACCCCCTTACCATAACATAAAAGGGAAAAATGATATAGAAAATGCAGTTAAAGCCTCAAAAATACTGCTGACTGCTGCCACAACTTTCTATATACATTGCAGAAAATAAGTATTTGATACACAGCCAATTTTGCAAGTTTTCCTACCTACAAAGAATGTAGCGGTCTATAATTTTTATCGTAGGTACACTTCAACTGTGAGAGACAGAATCTAAAAATAAAAACCAGAAAATCACATTGTATGATTCTTAAATATTTAAATTGCATTGTATTGCATGAAATAATTATTTGATCCAATACCAATCAGCAAAATTTTTGGCTCTCATAGTGTTACGGTTGACGGAACACACGAAGTACATATATGTAATAATGGATACGTTTGCAACCCGAGGTCCACCATGCAGGAGAGAAACCTGCAGCTAGCAAAACGCGGTACTATATGGCGGTATAAGCGAAGTCTGTTACTTCGCAGAATCGCAAGGCTGGAAAACGCTGTGCACTGTTAACCTCACAGAGGATTACAGCTACCAAATAGAGCCATAAGCAAACTGTGGTCATGCAGTCAGCATAGCACACTACAACTCCTCTCCGGTGGAGCCGGAAATCTAGTGGCTATAAGCCAGCCTTGAATTCACACACACAAAACTCCTCACCGGAGGTGCCGGTATTCTAGGAGCTTATTTCAGCCAACCCTGACCACATACTACCATGACCATAATGTAGCAAAGCTCATAGCATAGGTTAATACTAGCACATGTCCGTGCAGCCATGCGAACGTTTTATAGTTGCACTCTTCAGGACCTTCCTGGAGAACCAATGGGAGCTGCTACAAGGGCCTGAGCGTGTGACCCCCGACCTCCAATGAGGTTGTGGGCATGCTCAGTGTGTGCAAAGCAGGACTTAATCCCAGAAAAGCCTGCTCGCCGCTGAACAGTGCTGGCCATAAAAGCAGAGCCATGAAAGGAAGCAGTAACACTTTGCACAGTATCAGACTAAGCCAGATGCTGGGACCGACATCTCCGCTGAGCAGGATCCACTGCGGCTGATGTAAAATGGGAGACTGTAGCAGACATGGTTCGAGATTCCTCCTGTGCAGCAGCGGGAACTCAACACCTAACATTACCCCCCCTTGGGCCTTGCTATATTCAAAGGCAGCAATGAGCTGCAGAGCTCGAATGTGCTCAGCAGGCTCCCAGGACCTGTCCTCTGGGCCATAACCCCTCCAGTCCACCCAATTTTTTTGCCACGTACCACCTTGCACCCCAAAATAGCGTTCACCTCGTAATCATCCGTAGACGAACCCGATGTCCTGGCAGATGACTCGGAAAACCGGGACATGTGAACGGGCTTTGAGAAGGACACATGAAAGGTGTCGGTGATACTTAGGCGTGGAGGAAGGGCCAGACGGTAGACCACAGGGTTAACCTCTTCGAGGACCTTGAAGGGACCCAAGTAGCGAGGTGCAAACTTAGTGGACTCAACTCGCAGCCTGATGTTATGGGTGGAGAGCCACACTAAGTCACCAGGAGCAAAGGTCGGAGCGGGGCACCGATGTGTATCGGCGGAGGACCTCATTCTCTCATTGGAGGCCCGGATGGCATCCTGAGTGCGGTCCCAAATGTCCCATGCTTCCACAGCCCAATTTGCCACCCTGGAGTCAGCAGAAGACATGGGCATAGGCACAGGAACCAGCAGATGCTGACTGTAATTAAGGAGGAATGGAGTCTGACCAGTGGAGTCAGCTACAGCGTTGTTAAGATGCAAACTCCACCCACGGTAGCAAGAATGCCCAATTACCTGCCTAGCAGAAATAAAATGTTGCAGATATGTGACTGAGGTCTGGTTGGCCCTCTCTATCAACCCATTAGTCTCGGGATGGTATGCTGAAGAGAGATTCAACTGAATGCTGAGTAGATGACAAAGATCTCTCCAGAACCGAGATGCAAACTGGGGACCCCGGTCACTGACAATTTTGTCTGGCATGCCGTGTAAGTGAAAGATATGTTTAATAAACAACACTGCCAGGGCCCGTGGAGAAGGTAGCCGTGGAAGAGGCACCAAGTGCAGCATTTTGGAAAAATGGTCGGTAATCACCCAAATAATGGTGCAGCTAAGAGACTTGGGTAAGCCCACCACAAAATTCATCCAGACCATCTCCCAGGGCCTGTCTGCCACGGGCAGGGGGTAAAGCAACCCAGTTGGCCATTGTCGAGGAGAATTGTTCTTGGCACAGGAAACACATGCCCAAACATAGTCTCCGATGTCACGAGCTATATGCGGCCACCAGTATGTCCTTTTGGTTCCAAAAAGTCCACCCACCCTGTACGATTGAGCCCAAGAGAGAACCTCCGGATGCAGATTTGATGGAACAAAAGTCTTGCCCGGAGGCACAGACTCTAGCAAAACCAGAGCCAAGTTCTCAGGCTCCTAGAAGGGACAATAAGCTGAGGTTCCTCTTCCTCCTCCTCAGATGATACAAGGGAGCGAGAGAGAGCATCGGCACAAATGTTCTTCTCCCCGGAAAGAAAATGGAGGGTGAAATGGAAACGGGAGAAGAACAAGGACCATCTGGCCTGGTGAGAATTTAACTGCTGGGTTGTCTGTATGTAAACTAAATTCTTGTGGTCTGTGAATACTTGGAAGGGAAAATGAGCCCTCTCCAAAAAATGTCTCCGCTATGAGAAAGCCAACTTCATTGCCAGCAACTCCCTGTCCCCAATGGAATAATTCCCCTCCGCTGGTGAGAAGGTCTTGGAAAAGAAGAAGCAAGGATGCTTCTGGCCTTGAGCATCCTTTTGGAAAAGGACTGCTCCAGCACCAATGGATGAGGAATCCACCTCCATTATAAATGGCTTTTCTACATCGGGGCAATGTAGGTTGGGAGCGCTAGCAAAATGAGATTTAATAGAAGTGAAGGTCTTGGAGACCTGCTCAGACCACAATTTGGGATTTGCTCCCTTCTTGGTGAGGGCTACCAAGGGAGCTACCAAAGTTGAGAAATGATAAATGAACTGGCGATAATAGTTAATGAACTCCATAAAGAGCTGCACCGCTTTAAGAGAATGGGGTTCTTGCCAGTCCATCACAGCCTGTAGTTTGGCAGAATCCATAGCCAATCCCTGGGCAGAGATGATATAGCCCAGGAAAGGTAAGGACTCCTGCTCAAACACACATTTCTCCAACTTGGCATAGAGGGAATTTGCCCGTAAGAGGTCGAAGACTCTGCAAACATCTCTCCGGTGGGAGTCAATATCTGGAGAGTAGATGAGAATATCATCCAGATAGACTATGACTGAGGTGGAGAGCATATCCCAGAAGATATCATTAACAAAGTCTTGGAAAATGGCTGGGGCATTACAGAGCCCAAAGGGCCTCACTAGATATTCATACTGCCCATCCCTGGTATTAAAAGCCGTCTTCCATTCGTCCCCCTCACGGATGCGAATCAGGTTGTAAGCACCCCGCAGATCTAGTTTAGTGAATACCCTTGCTCCCCAAGCCTATGAAAGAGCTCAAATATCAAGGGCAGGGGATACTTGTTCTTAATAGTGATGGCGTTAAGACCTCTGTAGTCTATGCATGGACGTAGTTCCCCGTTCTTCTTCTGCACGAAGAAGAACCCAGCCCCTGCAGGAGACACTGACTTCCTAATGAATCCTTTTGCCAGATTTTCCTGGATATACTGTGATATTGCATCCATCTCCGAGAGAGATAATGGATTGACTCGACCCCGGGGAGGCTCAGCACCAGGCAAGAGGTCAATAGGACAGTATTTGGGGCAGTGAGGCGGAAGGTCTCTGCAGCCTTTTGGGAGAACACATCCGCATTGGGCCAATATTGCTTGGGGAGAGAGGATAGATCTGCGGGTATCTCAGTAGTAGCAACCTGAATGCTTTCCCTCTGACATCTACCACCACAAGATTCACCCCATACCAAAATTCTGCCTGTGGACCACTCAATATGAGGAGAGTGATACCGTAGCCAAGGCATCCCTAACAGGATCTCATCAATTCCCTCAGGAAAGACGAGCAGAGATATAATCTCCTTATGAGATGGCGACATGGACAAAGAAAAAGGGATGGTCTGATGTGTTATCTGTGAGGGCAGTGTCGACCCATTCACCACTCATACAGTTACAGGTTGAGCAAGCATCGCCAGTGGTATTGCATGACGTTGGGCGAAGGCAGAAGACATAAAATTGCCCTCCGCCCCAGAATCCACGCAGAGCTCAACCAAATGAGTGAATGAGCCTATTGTAATTGTCCCCTTAAAGGACCATTTGGAAGCAAATGTCGCTGCGTCTAGTGTACCTCCACCAACTACCACTAGACACTGACGTTTTTCCCGACCATCTGGTGGCAAGATGTTCTGACTGCTGGCAAACATGACAGACCTTGAGTGCAGAAGCAGTCTGGGACTTAGATCCCACTCGTGACACTTCCATGGCCTCATGTGACTCAGGAGCCCGGACCAGATATTCCAAAGGTTTGGGGAAGGTGGGAGCCAGCCAAAACCTCTGCCTATACTGGGCTCGCTCTAACTTTTGCTCATTAAAACGGAGGTCAATACGAGTGGACACAGCTATTAGCTCCTCCAGTGTGGCGGGAATCTCCCTAGTGGCCAAAGCGTCCTTGATGTGGTCAGCCAGCCCCTTCCAAAATATAGGGATGACAACTTTATCCGACCACTCCAGCTCAGATGCTAAGATGTGGAAGAGGATGGCAAAGTGGCTGACCAAGGAAGAGCCCTGAGTCAATGCCAACAGTTGGAGCGCCGTATCATGTGTGACTCAAGGTCCTAAAAAGACCTGTTTCAGAGTGCTCAGGAACAGCGGACCACATGACCACCATGCTCCCACAGCGGCGTAGCCCATTCCAATGCCCTGTCCGACAGGAGAGACAAAATGAATCCCACCCTTGTCCGCTCTGTGGGGAAACGTGCAGCCAGGAGCTCGAGGTGTATAGAGCACTGGCTCACGAAACCCCTACAAGATGAGCTATCACCAGAAATTTTTTCTGGCAGCGGGAGGCGAGATAGGGTCAGAACAGGGGTGGCAGTGGACAAACTGGCTGCAGCTACACTAGCAGCCTGAACAGTGACTGCGGTGACATCCACCACTGAGGTTGTGCGCTCAAGAGCCACCAACCTACCCTCCAGCTGCTGGATGTACCCCTGTAGACGCTGATTGTCCGCCACTTACTAGCCAGACCCTGGCGGTAGTATTATGCTACGGTTGACGGAATGCACCGAGTATATATATGTAATAATAGATGCGTTCACAACTCGGGGTCCACCATGCAGGAGAGAAACCTGCTGCTAGCAAAAGGCGACACTATATGGCGGTATAAACGAAGTCTGTTACTTCACAAAATCGCAAGGTAGGAAAGCGCTGTGCCCTGTTAACCTCACAGAGGATCACAGCTACCAAATAGAGCCGTAAGCAAACTGTGGTCATGCAGTCAGCATAGCACGCAACAACTCCTCTCCAGTGAAGCCGGAATTCTACTGGCTATATGCCAGCCCTGATTTCACACACACAAAACTCCTCATCGGAGGTGCCGGTATTCTAGGGGCTTATTTCAGCCTACCCTGACCACATACAGCCATTACCACAATGTAGCAAAGCTCATAACATAGGTTAATACTAGCACATGGCCGTGCGGCCATGCAAATGTTTTACAGTTGCAGCTCTTCAAGACCTTTCTGGAGAACCAATGGGAGCTGCTACAGGGCCTGAGCGTGTGACCCTCGACCTCCAATGAGAGGTCCTCCCGTGGGCATGCTCAGTGTGTGCAAATCCGGACTTAGTCCCAGAAAAGCCTGCTCGCCGCTGAACAGTGCTGGCCACAAAAGCAGAGCCAGGAAAGGCAGCAGTAACCCTTTGCACAGTATCCGACTGAGCGAGATGCTGGGACCGATGTCTCCACTGAGCAGGATCCACTGCGGCTTATGTGGAATGGGAGACTGCAGCAGACATGGTTCGAGATTCCCCCTGTGCAGCGGCGGGAACCTAACACATAGACCTGTTATTTTTTGTTTAAGAAGCCCTCCTACTCTGCACTAATTTAACCTGTTTGAACTTGTTACCTGTATAAAAGACACCTGTCCACAATGTTAGGAGTCGAGTTTCCTCTGCTGCACAGGGGGAATCTCGATCCGTCTCTGCTGCAGTCTCCCATTCTCCATCGGCCGCAGTGGAGCCTGCTCAGCGGAGACGTTGGTCCCAGCGTCTCACTGAGTCTGATTCAGTGCAAAGGGTTATTGCTGCCTCTCCAGGCTCTACTATTGTACCCTGCACTGATCTACGGCGAACAGGCTTTCCTGGGACTAAGTCCTGCTTTGCACATACTGAGCATGCCCAGGGCAAGATCTCTCACTGGAGATCAGGGGTCACATGTTCAGCTTCTGCAGCCAAGTCCATTGGTCCTTTCAGGAAGGTCCTATAGGTGCTAGGACTAAGTCCTGCTCTGCACACACTGAGCATGCCCAGGGCAAGATCTCTCAGTGGAGATCTAGGGTCACATGCTCAGGTATGGCAATCTCTCATTGGTCCTCTTCTTTAAGGTCCTGTAGGTGCTGCAGCTATTTAAGGCTCGCATGGCCGCACGGCCATGCGCTAGTATCTTCATACGTTACATGCTTTGCGCCATTGTGGTCATTTGTGTGAATGTGTTCAGGGACCCGGCTGAAACAAGCCCTTAGAATGCTGGCACCTTCGGCGAGGAGAGCAGTATGCATGAATGACCACTGACTGCTCGCGTCTGGGTAGTTAGCCTGTGTCTCTGTGACAGTTAACAGGGCACAGAGCTTTGTCTTCTTGGCCACTCTGTGAAGCAGAGCTGGTTATTACCGCCATATAGCGCCGCCATCCACTTAGCAGCAGGAAATTCCTGTACGGTGGATCCCGGGTTGCGAACGCACCAATCACCTCAATAAATATATTTGGTGCGTTCCGCAAACCCTAACACACATAATCAATCACACTCCAAACTCTCCACCATGGAAAAAAGACCACAAGATGCCTAAGAACACCAGGTACAAAATTGTAAACCTGCTCAAGGCTGGAATTGGCTGCAAGACAAATGGCAAGCAGCTTGGTGAGAAGGCAATAACTGTTGGCACAATTATTAGAAAATGTAATAAATAAGATAACTGTCAATCTTCCTTGGTCTAGGGCTCCATGCAAAATCTCGCCATGTGACCTGAAGAGAGCTGGGACCACAGTCTCAAACATTATCATTACTAACACACTATGCCGTCATGGGTTAAAATCCTGCAGTGCAAGCAAGGTCCCTCTGCTAATGCCAGCACATGTCCAGGCCCATTTTTAAGTTCACGGATGACCATCTGAATGATCAAAATGAGGCATGGGAGAAGGTCATGTCAGATGAGCTCAAAATGGAACTTTTTGGTATCAACTCCACTGGCCATGTATAGAGGAGGAAGAAAGACGAGCACAACCCCTAGAACACCATCCCAGCCATGAACCATGGTCGGGGAGACATACTTTGTAGGTGTTTTTCTGTAAAATGGACAGGAATACTTCACCGTATTGAAGGGAGGATGGATGGGGTTATGTATCACAAGATTTTGGCCAACAACCTCCTTCCCTGAGTAAAAGCATTGAAGATAGGTTGTGACTGGGTCTTCCAGCATGAAAATGACTCAAAACACTCAACCAGGGAAACTAAGGAGTGAGTCCATAGAAGCATTTCAAGGTCCTGGAGTGACCTAACCAATCTCCAGACCTGACCCCAATAGAAAATCTAAAATCTGAAAGATCGGGAGAAGATCTGTATGGAGGAGTAGGCCAAAGTCCCTGCTGCAGTGTGTAGAAACTTGGTGAAGAACTACAAGAAACGTCTGACCTCTATAATTGAAAAGGTTTCTGTACCAAATATTAAGTTATGTTTTTCTATTGTATCAAATACATATTTCATACAATAAAATGCAAATTAATTATGTAAGCTTATACTATGTGACTTTCTGGATTTTATTTTTAGAATCTGTCTCTTACAGTTGAAATGTAGCTAAGATAAATATTACAGACTTGTACATTCTTTGTAGATGGGAAAAATCTGCAAAATTAGCAATGTATCAAATACTTATTTTCCCCATTGTATTTGTACACCTACCACCCACAATTTTTTTTCAGGGGAAATTATTTTGTGTAAATAGGAAAATATATACAACTCCAAAACCTTAGACACACATTTTACATTTTGAATACCTGTTTTAATATCTAATTTTGCAGCACTGCATCTATACTGCCATCTGTTGCAGCTTTTTGATGTGACCCTACCACATAAGACATTTGCTGCTATGTTGTTCTTTTTGGGCATGAAGAATTAATCTGCTTAACCAAAAATCTAAAAAGAAATTCTTACACTAAATAGAGACATTTCACTGTGTAGATCTGGTTTGGCAAACCTGCTTAAGTTGTCAAATAGGAGACACATGAATGGCACGTCGATAAACGAAAAAGTGGCAATGGCGAAGGATGTGGAGCCACTATCAGTAGCATCACCACCAGCACCACTGGCAATTCTGGCAGCACCTGTCGCAGTAGTAGTAGTGTGAAGCACAGGTAATACTTTTCCGACTTTGCTGAACTAATGGAAAATATGTCACATCAGTTACTTCAGTCACAGCAGAAAGATGTAGCCTCTAACATTGGCACAATTAGCTTGGGTTTGGTAATCAGTCAGTGCTTAGTACACGTCTTCCACCATCACCCAAACAGACCACATTATCCTCTGCAAGCATGAAAAACCTTACATTTATTAAAAATAATCAGTCATGGATCAGTGCTGATTTCCATTTACCTATGGCTGATGCCAGTGATTAAAATCAGGCTAACCCACCAGTCAGCCTGACTTTCCGTTGTCTGCCTTCTAGACTGTTCTGCTTCTACCATTGTCAATGACTCAAGCTCAGATGCTGATTTTCTCCCCATGCATCATGTCATCTACTGTACTGTATGTATTGTACTGCTGCTGTTGCAATTGCTTACCATACCGTGCTGTACATCTGCATTCCGGACCAGTCATATTTTGTTACTTTGCGAATTCTGTTACTGCCATTGCCTCTACACAGCCATACCAACCACATATCCACTGGCTCCATGCTGTATTTGCTAACATAGGTGACCGCCTGCCTATTGTACCCTGTGCCAGTCATTGACTGCTCCAGGCTTCAGCTGCTCCCTACCAACAGAAAGTTGTTTCTCTTCCTGTTGACAAGACAGGACTACTGACATCAAGCTGATTGAAAGCCAGCTTCCCCCAAATAAACAGCGAAGAGCCAGCTGTCAATCAGTATGACAACAGTAGTCTCGCCCTAGCAACAGAAAAATAATCTGCATCTCTGTTGATGTGACATCAGCAGAATTCTGTGACCACACTGTGTTGGAGAATGGCACAGGGCCCAAGAAGCAGGTAGCAAATAGCTGCCTGTTAGTGCTTAGGCACTTTATGTTAAAAGTCCCGGATATTCCCTTTACCTTTTCCCTTTACTTAACCCCTTAACGACCGCCGATACGCCTTTTAACGGCGGCCGCTAAGGGTACTAAAACCACAGCGCCGTTAATTAACGGTGCTGTGGAAAAAGTGAATAGCGCCCCCCAGAGTCGGATTTTCTCTGGGGTCTCGGTTGCCGAGGGTAGCCGAGACCCCAGAGAACATGACTCGAGGGGTTTTTGCCGACCCCCGAGTTGCGATCGCCGGTAATTAACCGTTTACCGGCGGTCGCAACAAAAAAAACAAACCGCGATTTGCCTTTTAATTTCTCTGTCCTCCGATGTGATCGCACATCGGAGGACAGAGAAATAGGGTTTCCGATGGCCTCCGATAGCCCCCCAATACTTACCTATCTCCCCCGGTGCTCCTCGTGGCTCCCGATGGGCGCCGCCATCTTTTTTCCGGGAAAAAATGGCGGGCGCACGCGCAGTGCGCCCGCAGCCCGGCACCCGGAAGATCTTTGGGGTCTCGGCTGCCGGGGGTAGCCGAGACCCCAAAGAACATGATCGGGGTCGGTTTGCACCGACCCCTGTTTTGCGATCGCCGGTAATTAACAGTTTACCGGCGACCGCAAAAAAAAAAAAAAAAAGCGATCTGTAATTCTCTGTCCTCTGATGTGAGCCCATGAAGTGGGCTTTTGAGGAGTGGCGTCATTGGCTTGAGGGGGCTAGACATCAGGTGGTGGTATTGACTGACCACAAAAATCTAATTTATCTTGAGTCCGCCAGACGCCTGAATCCTAGACAGGCGCGCTGGTCGTTGTTTTTCTCTCGGTTTAATTTTGTGGTGTCCTACCTGCCGGGTTCTAAGAATGTTAAGGCGGATGCCCTTTCTAGGAGTTTTGAGCCTGACTCCCCTGGTAATTCTGAACCTACAGGTATCCTTAAGGATGGAGTGATATTGTCTGCCGTTTCTCCAGACCTGCGGCAGGCCTTGCAGGAGTTTCAGGCGGATAGACCTGATCGTTGCCCACCTGGTAGACTGTTTGTTCCTGATGATTGGACCAGTAAAGTCATTTCTGAGGTTCATTCTTCTGCGTTGGCAGGTCATCCTGGAATCTTTGGTACCAGGGATTTGGTGGCAAGGTCCTTCTGGTGGCCTTCCCTGTCTCGAGATGTGCGAGGCTTCGTGCAGTCTTGTGACGTTTGTGCTCGGGCCAAGCCTTGTTGTTCTCCGGCTAGTGGATTGTTGTTGCCCTTGCCTATCCCGAAGAGGCCCTGGACGCACATCTCGATGGATTTTATTTCGGATCTTCCTGTTTCTCAGAAGATGTCTGTCATCTGGGTGGTGTGTGATCGTTTCTCTAAGATGGTCCATTTGGTTCCCCTGCCTAAGTTGCCTTCTTCTTCCGAGTTGGTTCCTCTGTTTTTTCAAAATGTGGTCCGTTTGCATGGTATTCCGGAGAATATCGTTTCTGACAGAGGTACCCAATTCGTGTCTAGATTTTGGCGAGCATTCTGTGCTAGGATGGGCATAGATTTGTCTTTCTCGTCTGCTTTCCATCCTCAGACTAATGGCCAGACCGAGCGGACGAATCAGACCTTGGAGACATATTTGAGGTGTTTTGTGTCTGCAGATCAGGATGATTGGGTTGCTTTTTTGCCTTTAGCGGAGTTTGCACTCAATAATCGGGCCAGCTCTGCCACCTTGGTGTCTCCCTTTTTCTGTAATTCGGGGTTTCATCCTCGATTTTCTTCTGGTCAGGTGGAATCTTCGGATTGTCCTGGAGTGGATGCTGTGGTGGAGAGGTTGCATCAGATTTGGGGGCAGGTAGTGGACAATTTGAAGTTGTCCCAGGAGAAGACTCAGCTTTTTGCCAACCGCCGGCGTCGGGTTGGTCCTCGGCTTTGTGTTGGGGACTTGGTGTGGTTGTCTTCTCGTTTTGTCCCTATGAGGGTTTCTTCTCCCAAGTTTAAGCCTCGGTTCATCGGCCCGTACAAGATATTGGAGATTCTTAACCCTGTGTCCTTCCGTTTGGACCTCCCTGCATCTTTTTCTATTCATAATGTTTTTCATCGGTCATTATTGCGCAGGTATGAGGTACCGGTTGTGCCTTCCGTTGAGCCTCCTGCTCCGGTGTTGGTTGAGGGCGAGTTGGAGTACGTTGTGGAAAAAATCTTGGACTCCCGTGTTTCCAGACGGAAACTCCAGTATCTGGTCAAATGGAAGGGATACGGTCAGGAGGATAATTCTTGGGTGACTGCCTCTGATGTTCATGCCTCCGATTTGGTCCGTGCCTTTCATAGGGCTCATCCTGATCGCCCTGGTGGTTCTGGTGAGGGTTCGGTGCCCCCTCCTTGAGGGGGGGGTACTGTTGTGAAATTGGATTTTGGGCTCCCCCGGTGGCCACTGGTGGAATTGAACTGGTGTGCATCATCCTCTCTGTTCACCTGTTTCCATCAGGATGTGGGAGTCGCTATTTAGCCTTGCTCCTCTGTCACTTCCATGCCGGTCAACATTGTAATCAGAAGCCTTTCTGTGCATGTTCCTGCTGCTAGACAACTCCCAGCTAAGTTGGACTTTAGTCCTTGTTTGTTTTTGCATTTTGTTCCAGTTCACAGCTGTAGTTTCGTTTCTGTGTCTGGAAAGCTCTTGTGATCTGAAATTGCCACTCTGATGTTATGAGTTAATACTAGAGTCTTAAAGTTATTTCAGGATGGTGTTTTGATAGGGTTTTCAGCTGACCATGAAAGTGTCCTTTCTGTCTTCCTGCTATCTAGTAAGCGGACCTCAATTTTGCTAAACCTATTTTCATACTACGTTTGTCATTTCATCTAAAATCACCGCCAATATTTGTGGGGGCCTCTGTCTGCCTTTCGGGGAAATTTCTCTAGAGGTGAGCCAGGACTATATTTTCCTCTGCCAGGATTAGTTAGTCCTCCGGCCGGCGCTGGGCGTCTAGGGATAAAACGCAGGCTACGCTACCCGGCTACTGTTAGTTGTGCGGCAAGTTTAGTTCATGGTCAGTTTAGTTTCCATCCTTCCAAGAGCTAGTTAGGGTTAGGGTTGGGGCTAAATTTAGGGTTAGGGTTAGGGCTAGGGTTAGGGTTAGGGTTAGGATTGGGGCTAAATTTAGGGTTAGGGTTAGGGCTAGGGTTAGGGTTAGGCTACTTTCACACTAGCGTTTTTTGGCTTCCGTCGCAATGCGTCGTTGGAGAAAAAACGCATCCTGCAAAAGTGCTTGCAGGATGCGTTTTTTCTCCATTGGCTTGCATTAGCGACGCATTGCGACGGATTGCCACACGTCGCATCCATCGTGCGACGGATGCGTCGTGCTTTGGCGGACCGTCGGCACAAAAAAAGCTACATGTAACTTTTTTGTGCGACGTGTCCGCCATTTCCGACCGCGCATGCGCGGCCGGATCTCCGCCTCCCCGCACCTCACAATGGGGCAGCGGATGCGTTGAAAAAACAGCATCCGCTGCACCCGTTGTGCGGCGCTTACAACGCTAGCGTCGGTACACACTGCGATGGGCCGAGTATGACGCTAGTGTGAAAGTAGCCTGAGGCTTCTTTCACACTTGCGTCGGTACGGGGCGGTCGCAATGCGTCGGCCCGACGTACCGACGCACGTTGTGAAAATTGTGCACAACGTGGGCAGCGGATGCAGTTTTTCAACGCATCCGCTGCCCAGTCTATGTCCTGGGGAGGAGGGGGCAGAGTTACGGCCACGCATGCGCGGAAATGGCGGACGCGACGTACAAAAAAAAGGTTACATTGAACTTTTTTGTGACGACGGGGGCTAAAGTTATGGTTAGGGTTGGGGCTAAAGTTAGGGTTAGGGTTGGGGCTAAAGTTAGGGTTAGAGTTGGGATTAGGGTTAGGGTTTGGATTAGGGTTGGGATTAGGGTTACGTTTGGGATTAGGGTTGGGATTAGGGTTAAGTTTGGGATTAGGGTTTGGATTAAGGTTAGGGTTGGGATTAGGGTTAGGGGTGTGTTGGATTTAGGGTTTTGATTAGGGTTATGGTTAGGCTTGAGATTAGGGCTGTTTTGGGGTTAGGGTTGTGATTATCGTTAGGGTTGTGATTAGGATTATGGATCGGGTTGAGATTAGGGTTAGGGGTGTGTTGGAGTTAGGGTTGGAGTTATAATTTGGGGGTTTCCACTGTTTAGGTGAATCAGGGGGTCTCCAAACACGACATCCAATTTTGCGCTAAAAAAGTCAAATGGTGCTCCCTCCCTTCTGAGCTCTGCCGTGCGCCCAAACAGTGGTTTACCCCCACATATGGGGCATTAGCCTACTCGGGATAAATTGGACAACAACTTTTGGGGTCCAATTTCTCCTGTTACCCTTGTGAAAATAAAAACTTGGGGGCTAAAAATCTTTTTTGTGGGAAAAAAATATTTTTTTATTTTCACTACTCTGCATTATAAACTTCTGTGAAGCACTTGGGCATTCAAAGTTCTCACCACATATCTAGATAAGTTCCGTGGGGGGTCTAGTTTCCAAAATGGGGTCACTTGTGGGGGGTTTCTACTGTTTAGGTACATCAGTGGCTCTGCAAACGCAACATAATGCCCGCAGACCATTCTATCAAAGCCTGCATTTCAAAATGGCGCTCCCTCCCTTCCGAGCTCTGCCGTGCGCCCAAACAGTGGTTTACCACCACATATGGGGAACCAGCATACTCAGGACAAATTGGACAACAACTTTTGTGGTCCAATTTCTCTTGTTACCTTTGTGAAAATAAAAATTTGGGGGCTAAAAAAATCTTTTTTGTGGGAAAAAAAATATTTTTTATTTTCACTACTCTGCATTATAAACTTCTGTGAAGCACTTGGGCATTCAAAGTTCTCACCACATATCTAGATAAGTTCCTTGGGGGGGTCTATTTTCCAAAATGTGGTCACTTGTTGGGGGTTTCTACTGTTTAGGTACATTAGGGGTCTGCAAACGCAACATAACGCCTGCAGACAATTCTATCAAAGTCTGCATTCCAAAATGGCGCTCCTTCCCTTCCGAGCTCTGCCGTGCGCCCAAACAGTGGTTTACCCCCACATATGGGGTACCAGCATACTCAGGACAAATTGGACAACAACTTTTGGGGTCCAATTTCTCTTGTTACCCTTGTGAAAATAAAAACTTGGGGGCTAAAAAATCTTTATTGTTAAAAAATATATATTTTTTATTTTCACGACTCTGCATTATAAACTTCTGTGATGCACTTGGGCATTCAAAGTTCTCACTACACATCTAGATAAGTTCCATGGGGGGTCTAGTTTCCAAAATGGGGTCACTTTTGGGGGGTTTCTACTGTTTAGGCACATCAGGGGCTCTCCAAACGTGACATGGCGTCCGATCTCAATTCCAGTCAATTTTGCATTGAAAAGTCAAATGGCGCTCCTTTGCTTCCGAGCTCAGCCATGCGCCCAAACAGTGGTTTACCTCCACATATGGGGTGTCGGCGTACTCAAGACAAATTGTACAACAACTTCTGGGGTCCATTTTCTCATGTTACCCTTGGTAAAATAAAAATTTGGAGGCAAAAAGATCATTTTTGTAGAAAAAATGCGATTTTTTTATTTTCACGGCTCTACGTTATAAACTTCTGTGAAGCACCTTGGGGTTTAAAGTGCTCACCACACATCTAGATAAGTTCCTTAAGGTGTCTAGTTTCCAAAATGGTGTCATATGTGGGGGGTCTCCACTGTTTAGGCACATTAGCGGCTCTCCAAACGTGACATGGCGTCCGATCTCAATTCCAGCCAATTCTACATTGAAAAAGTAAAACGACACTCCTTCTCTTCCAAGCTCTGCGGTGCGCCCAAACAGTGGTTTACCCCCACATATGGGGTATCGACGTACTCAGGAGAAATTGCACAACAACGTTTGTGGTCTAATTTCTCCTGTTACCCTTGTGAAAATAAAAATTTGGGGGCAAAAAGATCATTTTTGTAGAAAAAATGAGATTTTTTATTTTCACGGCTCTACGTTATAAACTTCTGTGAAGCACTTGGGGGTTCAAAGTGCTCACCACACATCTAGATAAGTTACTTAAGGGGTCTAGTTTCCAAAATGTTATCAATTGTGGGGGGTTTCCACTGTTTAGGCACATCAGGGGCTCTCCAAACGCGACATGGCATCCGATCTCAATTACAGCCAATTCTGCATTGAAAAAGTCAAACGGTGCTCCTTCACTTCCAAGCTCTGCGGTGCGCCCAAACAGTGGTTTACCTCCACATATGGGGTATCGACGTACTCAGGAGAAATTGCTCAACAACTTTTGTGGTCTAATTTCTCCTGTTACCCTTGTGAAAATAAGAATTTGTGGGCGAAAAAATCATTTTTGTGAAAACAAATGCGATTTTTTATTTTCATGGCTCTACATTATAAACTTTTGTGAAGCACTTGGGGGTTCAAAGTGCTCACCACACATCTAGATAAGTTCCTTGGGGGGTCTAGTTTCCAAAATGGTGTCACTTGTGGGGGGTTTCCACTGTTTAGGCACATTAGGGGCTCTCCAAACGCGACATGGCGTCCGATCTCAATTCCAGCCAATTCTGCATTGAAACAGTCAAACGGTGCTCCTTCACTTCCAAGCTCTGCGGTGCACCCAAACAGTGGTTTACCTCCACATATGGGGTATGGGCGTACTCAGGAAAAATTGCACAACAAAATTTGTGGTTACATTTCTGTTTTTACACTTGTGAAAATTAAAAAAAATGGTTCTGAAGTAAAATGTTTGCAAAAAATAGTTAAATGTTCATTTTTTTCTTCCACATTGTTTTAGTTCCTGTGAAGTACGTAAAGGGTTAATAAACTTCTTGAATGTGGTTTTGAGCAGCTTGAGGGGTGCAGTTTTTAGAATAGTGTCACACTTGGTTATTTTCTATCATATAGACCCCTCAAAATCACTTCAAAGGTGATGTGGTCCCTAAAAAAAACATGGTGTTGTAAAAATGAGAAATTGCTGGTCAACTTTTAACCCTTATAACTCCCTAACAAAAAAAAAAATTATTTCCAAAATTGTGCTGATGTAAAGTAGACATGTGAGAAATGTTATTTATTAACTATTTTTTGTGACATATCTCTCTGATTTAAGGGCATAAAAATACAAAGTTTGAAAATTGCAAAATTTTAAAAATTTTCGCCATATTTCCATTTTTTTCATAAATAATCATAAGTAATTTTTTTTGACAAATAAAGGATTCACAGTACTAAGATAAATTGCTACATTTTTTGTCACCACCATTTACATTTTTTCAGAAAGTTTGATGAATTCAAATTTCCAAAAATATGTTTATCTCTAGCTATTGATGACCTATTCTGTAGACAGGATATCAATTACCATATATAGTTGAGTATAAGCCAACCCAAGTGTAAGCCGAGACCCCTAATTTTGCCACAAAAAACTGGGAAAACTTAATGACTCGAGTATAAGCCTAGGGTGGGAAATGCAGCAGCTACTAGTAAATTTCAAAAATAAAAATAGATACCAATAAAAGAAAAATTAATTGAGACATCAGTAGGTTAAGGGTTTTTGAATAACCATATTGAATCAGGAGCCCAATATAATGCTCCACACAAAATACACCCCATATAATGCTCCATAAAGTTTATGATGGGCCCCATAAGATGCTCCATAGAAACATTTGCCCCATACAATCCTGCATAAAGGTTGATTATGGCCCCATAAGATGTTTCATAGAAAATGTGCCCCATATAATGCTGCCTAAAGGTTGATTATGGCCCCATGAGATGCTCCATAGAAACATTTACCCCATATAATGCTGTACAGAGGTTGATTATGGCCCCATAAGATGCTCCATAGAAACATTTGCCCCATACAATCCTGCATAAAGGTTGATTATGGCCCCATAAGATGCTCCATAGAAACATTTGCCCCATACAATGCTGCATCAAGGTTGATTATGGCCCCATAAGATGTTTCATAGAAAATGTGCCCCATACAATGCTGCATAAATGTTGATTATGACCCAATAAGATGCTCTAGAATATTATGCCCCATATGCTGCTGCTGCGATAAAAAAAATGACATACTCACTTCTTGTCCTGAGCAGGCGGGGACACCGGCACTTGTGATATTCACCTGTCCCTGTTCAACCGCCACATGCCGCTATGTCTTCCGGGTCTCTGCAGTGACAGTTCAAGCAGAGGGCGGTGAGCACACTAAACACATCATCGTGCCCTCTCCCCCGTCATACTCACCCTGCCAGAGTGGTCCCTGCTTCTCCGATGCAATGGTCTCCGAAGCTGGCAGCTTGTTCCTGTGTTCAGTGGTCACATAGTACCGCTCATTAAAGTAATGAATATGCACTCCACCCCTATGGGAGTGGAGTCACGTCCATATTCATTACTTTAATGAGGGACGTGACCGCTGAACACAGGAAGAGCTGCCGGCACCCGTAGACCATCGGTGAAGCAGGGACGTGCAGAGACCGTGCCGGAAGCAGGTGAGTATGATATGACAGCTGCCACTCCCCCTCCCCCACCGACCGCCTGAGACAATGACTCGAGTATAAGCTGAGAGGGGCACTTTCAGCCTAAAAAATGGGCTTAAAATCTCTGCTTATACGCGAGTATATATATATATATATATATATATATATATATATACGGTATATAATTAGAAACACATAGATACATGGGAAAAGTGTTTACTATACGCCTGTTATTTTGATGATTTAATTTGATTAAACTGGACAGGCTCTAAAAATAACCTGCTTTAATTGTGTTGTCTTTACATTTCTAAAGGGATCCATTCAACTGCCAGACTCACTGTCAACTACTCAGTCTCATGTGTATTTCCTGTATATGCCCATACACTGCACATACAAAACAACAAGAAAGAAGCATCAGTCTTCCATAAACCAGCATGCCATCTAGCATATCCAAAATGAAACAGCTTCTGTCTGAAATACGTAGAGTAATCCACAGCAAATTCTGAGATGCTTTGGGTTTTATTGAGTTAATGAAAACAGAGCACCTGCTATCATTGAGAAATACATTCCTCTAAAAGGGCTACCATCCACCAGTTATTGATGAGCCACAAGAGTTCCGGATAGTTATTTTAGAATAATAAACAGAATTCATGGAGCTGAGTAGCAATAGTGAATTCCTAGTAAAGTCTAGGAGACACTTTTGGTCCCAACTGAATTCTAAATCCTCTGTAATGCTAAGCAAAAACCTTCTCAAGTAAGGAAGTTTAAACAGAAAGTTATGTCTGCATGAATGCAATATTTTAGCATAACATAACTTGTTCACTGCTTATCGGTCTCAGTTGTTAGAAAACTATTTGAGATGAAAAATAGCTTTGTAGGATTTTGTAAGGTAGATTTCTTGAAAAACAAATTTGTGTTATTTCAAAGAGACACTGAGCTCAATTCTAAATCGTAATTAAAAATTTGACATTAATGACAGCACATCAACTCTTTTATAACAATTTGGTTGCTACCCCACAGAATTTCCTCAGTAGTGACCTGCATGTCAGATATAGCTCTCCTTTGACTGCAATGTGTCAGGCTGTGAAAAAGCTGACCCAGACTCGGATCAACATTGACCTTAAACTGTGAAACAAAAATGCAGGCGGCATTCAAGGCCTCATAACCATCCGATCTCTGACTCGCCTCTGAAATGACACCTCTGATCTTCTGCTGTATTAAACCTCAGAACTTTTCTTTGATGTATACCAGTTATTATTAAAAATATTAAGAATAATCTGACCAGTGAACATCATGAGACATGCAATGTATAAAAAACTTTTTTCACCTGCTGTTCAATAAAAGAATCTGTAATGTATACTATTTTATTTTTATAAAATGGCAATTAAGCCTTGTTTTGTACAAAGTCAATATATTTCAGCTCCATCTCTAATTTCTAAGCTGTCACTGAACTAGCTTTTGGAAACTCTCTACTATGATGACTCCCATATGCAGTACACAGATAAATTTTACCTGCTCTATCTTTAATCCCATATGTCCAATCAATAAAAACAATGTTAGACACTTCAATATTCATAACACAATCTTTTACAGCACATGGCCGTTAGATCAGAAGTGATTCCAACTAAAAATAAAGTAAAAAAATAATATTTTATTAATTACAAACATAAAAACATATAAATATACAGGGCAAGAACCCTCAAAAAAGGTGGGAGAAAACACAGCATGAATTCATAAATTACCTAGTGGGGTTATCAAAATAAGGAGACCTATAATCAATTATATAAAATAACTAGCTAGAGGGCAGTAGCCTACATAACAATATATAATCAAGAAGGTTCCAAGAAAGTTAATTAAAGCTGGCTGCTAGATGATAGCTGGGTAGTAGGTAAAGATAGCAATTATGTAATCTGTCAATGAGCAGTGAATGATGCCAGTAATCAAAGTAAAAATTAAACATATCCCACGGTTAAAAAGTGTAAAAATGTGAAAAACATAAAATAAAATATGTAAAAAAAAAACAAAAAGCGCAAACAAATCACAAAAATTTCACCACTCAAAATGCAGTGTTTCTGGTAAAGCAAAAATAAACAAAAATACATACAGATAATTGGTATTGCTGCGTTTGGAACAAACTGCTCTATAAAACTGTCATGTTATTTATTTCGTTTGGGGAACGCTGTAAAAAAAAAACACTCTAAAAATTTTGCTTTTTCATCATAGTAACTCCTAAAAAAGGGAATAAAAAGTGATCTAAAAGTCGTATGTAAAAAAAATGGAACAAATGAAAACACCAAACCATCTCGCAAAAAACAAGCCCTAATATGGCTCATTCAGCAAAAAATAAAAAAGTTACAGCTCTCAGAATATTATGAAGCAAAAACAAATTCATTTTGCTAAAATATTGTTTTTAGTCTATAAAAAAAGCAAATAATAAAAAGCAATATAAAGCTGGCATCGCTGTAATCGTACCAACCCAATAAACAAATCAGCTTTATCACTTTTACTGCATGTTGAACGGTTAAAAAAATAAAATAAAATCAATAACTGAATTACTGCTTTTATTCATTCTGTGTCTGAAAATCTGAATGAAAAGTAATCTGTCAAATTGGCCTTTGAAGAATGGATGCATCTTTTGAAGGGTGTGGATCATCCAGCTACTGTGAACACTGATCACAAGAATTTAGCTTACATTGAATCAACTAAAAGGTTAACTCCTAGACAGGCCAGATGGTCCTTGTTTTTCTCTTGGTTAATTGTTCTACTACATTCAGCCCATGGTCTAAGAATGTGAAAGCTGTTGCATTGTCTCATAATCTAGATTGTGATGTCTTTGGTAACCTCGGAATTGGAAGAAGAAATTCGTAAAGTCCAGTAGTTGGTTCCTTCCACTTCCCCAGGGTCCAAATTATTTGTGTCTGTGTACCTAAGATTGCAGGTGCTACAAGAACTTAATGATTCCATTTTAAGTGGTCATCCTGGGGTTACTGCTACTTAAGGAAGCCATTGCTAGACTTTTTTGGTGGCCGTCCATGCATAATCATATTAAAGATTTTGTATCTGCTTGTGAAGTCTGCGCATGCCCCAAAGTCAATCATAGCCAGCTGGCTGGGGAATTGGCTCCATTGCCAGTTTCAGAAAGATCATGGACTCATTTGTCCATGGATTTCATTACAGATTTGCCTCTGTCTGATGGAAGAACTGTTTTCTGGGTGGTAGTTGATTGATTCAGCAAACAAGCTCATTTTGTTCCTTTGTCAGGATTACCTAATGCAGAGACACTCTCCAGGTTGTTTATTTCTCATATTGTAAGGTTACATGAAATCCCTCTGAATATTGTCTGATAAGGGAGTACAATTATCTCTCTAAATTTTGAAGAGCTTTCTGCACTAAACTAGTGATTGACTTGTCATTTTCATCTGCTCATCACTCTGAAACCAATGGTCAGACTAAAGGTACCTTCACACGAAACGACTTTACAACGAGAACGACAACGATCCGTGACGTTGCAGCGTCCTGGATAGCGATATCGTTGTGTTTGACACGCAGCAGCGATCTGGATCCTGCTGTGATATCGCTGGTCGGAGCTAGAAGTCCAGAACTTTATTTGGTCGTCAGATCGGCGTGTATCGTCGTGTTTGACAGCAAAAGCAACGATGCCAGCAATGTTAAACATGGAGCTAACGACCTGTGAGAACGATAAGTGCGTCACCGCTACGTCACAGGATCGCTCCTGCGTCGTTCTGGAGCTGCTGTGTTTGACATCTCTACAGCGATGTAAACAGCGACGCTGCAGCGATCAGATCGTTGTCGTTCTCGTTGTAGAGTCGTTTCGTGTGAAGGTACCTTAAGAGCACAAATCAGCCTTTTGAACAAATTTTAAGGTGCTTTGTGGCAGCTCAACAGGAGGACTGTTCTTTGTTTTTACCTCTCACTGAGTTTGCTTTTAACAGTAGAGTACATCAATCTACTGAAGCCTCACCATTCTTCTGTAAATATGGTTTTCATCCCCATTTTAGTGAATTTTCTAGGATTATTTCTGAATGTCCTGAGGCAGAGGCTGCCATACACAGACTTGGGGATGACTGGAGGGAGGTTCAGAAGAATATTGGGATTGCTCAGATTCGCTAAAAACGAAAGGCCAATAGAAGACTTTCAGTGGGTCCTGCTTTTAAGATTGTGGATAAGGTTTGGTTGTCATCTAGGAACATTAAACATAAAGTGCAATCAGCGAAATTGAATCCAAAGTTTATTAGTCCATATGAGATCTTAGAGGTGGTCAATCTGGTGGCATTTAGCCCCTTAGTGACCAAGCCAAATTTTTGAAGTCTTGGGGGTGTGCAATACCAAGATAGGTTATTACACTTGGGGCTATTTAGTTTGGAAAAAAGAAGGCTAAGGGGTGATCTTATGTTAATGTATAAATATATGAGGGGACAGTACAAAGACCTTTCTGATGATCTTTTTAATCAGAATAGACTTGAAACAGGGACAAGGGGGCATCCTCTACGTCTGGAGGAAAGAAGGTTTAAGCATAATAACAGACGCGGATTCTTTACTGTAAAAGCAGTGAGACTATGGAACTCTCTGCCGTATGATGTTGTAATGAGTGATTCATTACTTAAATTTAAGATGGGACTGGATGCCTTTCTTGAAAAGTATAATGTTACAGGGTATATACACTAGATTCCTTGTTAGAGTGTTGATCCAGGGAACTAGTCTGATTGCTGTTTGTGGAGTCGGGAAGGGATTTTTTTCCCCAGTCTGGAGCTTACTCTTTGCCACATGGGTTTTTTTTTGCCTTCCCCTGGATCAACATGTTAGGGCATGTTAAGTTAGGCTATGGGTTGAACTAGATGGACTTCAAGTCTTCCTTCAACCTTAATAACTATGTTACTATGTTACTATGTTACAGTGTCCCTTTGTGTGGTAATAACTCTTGAATGCTTTAACAAATCCCAATGATTTTGAGATTGTTTTTCGTGGCACATTGTAATTTATGATAATAGTAAACTTAAGTAAATATGTTTTGTGTTTATTTATAAAAATATCAGAAATGCGACAAAAATGTAAAAAATTGCAATTTTCAAACTATGAATGATTATCCCTTTAATCCACATGGTCATACCACAGCAAAACATTAATAAATAACATTTCCCTCATATGTTTTACATCAGCACCATTTGTAAAATGTTCTTTTATTTTGTTAGCATTTTAGGAGGTTTAAAATTGTAGCAGAAATTTTTCATTTTTTCATGGAAATTTGCAAAATTTATATTTTCAAGGACCTTTCTGTAAGCCTGCTTTGATGGGAGCCTTGATACCTCATGCAACAGCTCAAACTGCTTTTTGCTCAGCCCCACTCAGTGACATAAATATTAGCTTGGTAGACCGCAAATGTTATAAAAATTTAAGGATAGTAACACAGGCAGCTGACTGATCAATTCAGCCACAATAGAAATTTTAGAATGGCACAGCAGCAGTCAGCCACAGGCCATTCATGAGGTATTATGGTCTGGGGCAGCATTTATTGTTTTTAATTTAAATTTAAAATAAGACAAGGTGGGTGAGGGACAAGTGTAAGCATTCTTTGCTGAGAGCCTTGATACCTCATGGAACAGCTCAAACTGAATTTTTGAACAGCCGCACTCAAGTACCACAAACATCAGTTTTGTAGACTACTATTGGTATAAATATTTAAGGATACTAACACATGTGGTTGACTAGTGATCAATTCACACACAGTAGACATTTTTGAATGGCCCAGCAGCAGTCAGCCATGGGCCATGCAAGAGGTATCAGGGTCTGGGACTGCATTTAGAACTTTGAATTGAAGTTTAAATTAAGACGAGGTGGGTGAGGGATGGGTGTAAGCCTGTTTTGCTGGGAACCCTGATACCTCATGCAACAACTCAAACTGCTTTTTTGAGCAGTCACACTCAGGTGGCACAAATATCAGCTTGGTAGACTAATATTGGTATAAAAATGTAAGGATAGTTGTGCAGGTAGTTGACTGAAAGTAATTGCAGGCCTGCTGGTCTTGGAGTCATACTGCTACAGGCAACACACATGCAGGAGACCCAACTTGAAGTGCTAACATATCATAAAATCATTGCCACACAAAATTAAGTGACATCAATTTCTCCAAAGTACTAAATAGGCCTCTGACAACGCTTCCACTGCAGGCAACACACCAGAGGGAGATCCAACTTAAAGTCTCCACATTTGCAAAAATTATTGTAACACACCACTAAAGTGGCATCAATTTCCTCAAAGTAGAAATAGCATAATGGTACTCTAACACCCCTATCAGTACAGGCAACACACCAGATGGAATCTCCACATTTCCAAAAATTATTGTCACACACCACTAAAGTGGCATCAATTTCACCAGAGTAGATATAGTATAATTGGCCTCTGACACCCCTTCTGTTACAGGCAACACCAGATAGAGACCCAACTTCGAGTCTTCACATTTAAAAAAAAATTGTAACATCAGCTGCAGTAGCAGCAGCAGGCACAGAAGCCACAACAAAGGTGTCACAGTATGCAATAACACTAGATCAATGCATGACCCTAATAATGACACCATCGCCGAGTCTGCCCAGTCTCCTTCCTACACCATCTTCTCTAGTCACTCTCAATATGCTAGACTTGTACTCTGTTCCGCTGGTGAACAGGCTGGTCTAAAAAATTTGTGAAATGACTCATGGAAATTGTTTATGCCACTTACACTGCTGCTGCTGCAATTGTTTTTGCAGTGACGCCTTTATGTTCCCGGGGTTGGACGTCTAGAACTGTGATGCACACATTGCGCCTCACTGTTGTCTTGGGAAAAAATACTTTTAAGATTGTCTACAAGCCTATTTCGATACTTCAGCATGCGTGAGTCTCTTTCCAAGGGGAATCATCTGCCAACATTTTTCTAGGATCTTGGTCCAAGTCTATGGTGTACTGGTGGAGAGGTAACACTCAAGGTTGCTTCATCTGTTCCCTTCCACCAGCCACAGACAACAGTAAGGGATCATTATCCTCTTCATCTCCTGACTGTTGCGCACCCATCACCTCTTCTTTCTCATGCTCCTTCACTCCATTTATTCCTCAGCTCCTGAACCAGGTTTTCTGGTATTGTGAGTCCACCTCATTTGATGTAATCCACCCTCCCATGGCACCAGCCTGTGTGACAACAGTCTGGAACTTAGAGATATTGTAATCCTTTCCGCATCCTCCTCTGCTTTCACCTCGTCCTCTGAGACCACCATCTGAAGGCAATTGTCTATGCTATGAAAAGTCGAGATGTGCAGCATCTGAAACAACAGATACTGGAAGCCTGTGCTAGCATTTCTTCTGTGGTCTTGCTATCAGTGTGTCAAGAGTGGGAGAAGAGTGTTGCATTGACAATCCAACACAATGGGCAGCACTTTGAACACATATTATAAGTGGTCATAAACTTGTAAATAATTCATGAAAGAATAAAGACACATTAAAACCAAGCACACCATTGTTTTTCTTGTGAAATTCTCAGTAAGTTTGATGTGTCACATGACCCTCATCCCATTCTAAAAAATAAAGTTGGATCCAAAATTGACGACTTCAAAATGGCCACCATGGTCACCACCCATCTTGAAACGTTTTCCCCCTCCCATATACTAATGTGCAACAAGCAGGAAGTTGATATCACCAGCGATTCCCATTTTATTAGGTGTATCCATATAAATGGCCCACCCAGTACTTTGTATGTTAAAATATACAACAGTGTATGAAGTCATACTATTCCTTCAATTTTGTACTTTGAAATAAAATTGCATTATATCGCAAGTAGTAGCCTTCTTTAAAGCCGTATCTGAACCTTAGTTTTTAAAACTTGGCAATACATAGGGTGAACACAACAAAATGCTGGACTGTGAGTGCGGTGCAGACAGAGATGTTATGTTGGAATGAGAAATCTGTGGTGTGCTTAGTGAAATAAAAACAGGAGGCATCTCCATTTCCTCTGATAGGCTCTCACTCACCCCGACTGTAAGGGTAAACAATTGCAGGTTCTGCTGCCTGTGACCTGTGAGAGAATACTTGTCACGGTAACGGAGGAGAAAAAAGCAGCAGATGTGATTGATGGGATGGCTGGTGGTTGGCGAAACCCACTAGTCCGCATATTTGCTCAGTGAGATTCCCAGACTAACACATGCTGATCGCGCATGTGCTGATTCATGCATGTGGTAGTGAAATTAGTGCAATTTTTGATTCTGTTGAGTCATTTTTTGCAAAGTTGGTATTGAACGTGTGTTGGGTCATCCTTTGCCGTCTGAAGGAAAGTCCAGGCTATTCAACCCTAGCCACTAGTGAGGGGCGAGCTCTAAAATGCTCAGGTGCTTGTTGCTCTGGTCGAGCAAATTGGAATGCTCAGGTGCTCGACCTGAACAATGAGCCCAATGGAAGTCTATGGGAAACTCGAGCATTTTTCCGGCGGCCCCCCAGGGGTCTGTAGATGGACTAGAAATTGTAGACATCGATGGGAACAGTGCTCAAATGACATGGGAATGGCATGGTGAAGACCCCTGGAAGTATTTCTGACTCCCAGGTCACTGCTGTGAACAATGTTGTCAGAGTCTTACGCCACTTTTACAGACTCACAATAAAACATACAAAAACGAAACCAAAATGGATTTTAATGGGAAATATGTTAAGGAACAACTTTTCCAGGGTAATGACTTGTATATAAGGAAAAATAAATAACAAAAAGCAAAAATGCTCCTCCACACCTTGGGCTATGTTCACAAACGGCGTTTTTGATGCATTTTTGAACTTTAGCATTGCTTTCAATCAAGACAAGTGCATTCACTGGGAAATGTCATTTTAACAATTTACATTTACAACCTTATCTGGCCATGTGGTGTGGGACACATCATCAGACACATCCTGTTTCATTTATGAAGGAGTGACTCTGAAAGTCACAAAGCATATTTTTATAGGGCCATCAGGCGGCTTTTACTATTCTTAGAGAGCCATTAGCCAGCTGTGCTTTGTTGTTCCCACTATTAAACAGTGGATCTCCTATACTGTTATTGCGTAATGTAGTGAGTGGCAGGACTGCCCAACACCTGGAGGCACCCCAATACCCCTTTGAAGAGACATACAGGAGGGCCTCCTGAAAATAATGTTCCCATAATTAGGAAGTGGGTCTCCCATACTGTTTATCTATGCAGTGAATTCAAGGGCTGCCAAAAAATTGGAACTGCTCCAATGCCTCTTGGAAGAGACATAGAGGAGGGCCTCATGAAAATTTATTTTCCCATTATTAGGAAGTGGATCTCCCATAGTGTTTGCCTATGCATTGAAGCAACGGCTGCCAAAAATTTGGAGGAACTCCAATGCCCCTTGGAAGAGACGTAGAGGTCAGAGGGTCTCCTGAAAACAATGTTCCCATTATTAGGAAGAGTGTCTCTCATAGTGTTTGCAAATGCAGTGAACGCATGGGCTGCCAAAAATTTGAAGGCATTCCAATACCCCTTGGAAGAGACGTGGAGGAGGGCCTAATAAAAGAATGTTCCCATTAGAAAGGAGCGGGTCTCCTATACTTGTAATGCCCATGCACTAAGTGTATGAGCTGACAAACATTTACCCCTGGGGGTATACATGAACATACTGTATAACAAATTTGTTTTACGGGCATCATAAACACCCTTTAAAAATACATGTGGGTGTGTTAGGCGTTGAGTTCCTGACGCTGCACAGGGTGAATCTCAAGCCATGTATTCTGCTGTCTCCCATTCTTCCTCAGCTGCAGAGAACCCTGCTCAGCAGAGATGTCGGTCCCAGCGTCTTGCTCAGGCTAATGCTGTGCGTTTGGTTGCTGCTGCCTTCCCAGGTCCAGCTAAAAGCAACCAGCATTATTTAGTGGCGAGCAGACGACACTCATGGGACTAAGTCCTTTTTTTGCCTTCTGAGCATGACCATGGGATGACCACTCATTGGTGGTCGGAGGTCACATGCCCAGGTCCTCAAGCAGCTTGGAATGGACCTTTGGCAAGGTCCTGGAAGACTGCGGCTATAAAAAGATCGCACGGCCTTGCGCTGATATATCCATATAATGTGGCATGTGTGTGCAAGCGTGCTAATCTCTGACGCAAGCTCCTAATAATCCCCTATTCTCGTGTTGTGAGTGATTCTGGGTGTTTGGAGTAGGGACAGCGCCATTATTGGCACAGTACACGTTCTGTATCGTCAGTTCAGTGTGGCGCCGCGTTCACTTTGTGCACTAAATTACTTTCTTTAGCGTTGGTTAGTGGTGTTTGCCAGTGCCAGTTCGCCTTGCGCACTCTGTGCTCTAAATTCTTTTCTTAGACTTGGTTAGTGGTGTTCGCCAGTACGACACCACGTGCACTTTGTGCGCTAAATAAACTTAGCGTTTCTGTGCTATAACGGAGCTCACCTCAGTTCATACAGAGTGACGGCTAACCTGTGTGTGTTCGGTGCGATTCTGCCAATTTGTGTCCATCAATGCTGAGCAGCAGTACCATATCTGCACGGTGGACCCTGCGTTGCAAACACACCTTATTAGCACTTTATATTAATTTGGTGTGTTCCGCTAACCCTAACAGGGTGTTGCATCACAGACCACGGTCACCCTGGTGATATGGTGGTGGAGGATGAGGATGAAGGGAAGGACTAGGACAACAGCAAATTGACAAAATCAAAAAGTGTATACCCATGTGTGGGTGTGAAGAGGTGCATGGGAATAGACCTCTCAAAAAAGACACTGGATTTGAGTTTGTTACCCTGCTATCATTCGATGGCTTTGAGAAGTCTGGCCCAATCCAGCCCTTGTTCATTTTTATAAGAGTCAGCCTGTCAGCATTTTCAGTTGACAGGCGGATGCCCTTATCAGTTATAATTCCACCAGCGACACTAAAAACCAGCTCTGACAAAACGCTAGTGGCAGGGCAGGCCAGGACCCCCAAGGCATAGAGAGCCAGTTCATGCCATGTTTACAGCTTGGATACCCAATAATTACAAAACGCAGAGGAATCACGGAGGACATTGGTACGGTCAGCAAGGTACTCCCTCAGCATCTTCCAAAACTTTGCACTCCTTGTGAGAGTACCCCATGCCTCAGGGCCTGTGCGATGGGAGGTTCTGAGAAAACTCTTCCAGAACTTTGACAGTGTTCCCCTGCCTCTGCTAGATTGGATTTTTGTCTCACTCGCCTGTACTCCTTGGTTGTCCAACGAACTGTGACCTCTGCCATCAGTGTTTTCAGATGGGAATTTTTTTAATAATTCCGCAATAAGGGCCTTCAGGTACTGCCCCATTTTAGTAGACCTGTCCACCTTGGGAATAAGAGACAGAAAGCTCTCCTTGTAGTGTAGGTCTAGAAGTGTCATCAATCAGTAATGACTGTCACCCAAAATTTAAAGATAATGCGTAGGTCACGGGAAAGGCAGCATAACAAAGTCAGCCATGCATGCCCGACTGCTAACAGGCAAGACTTCCGTGTCCTCACCAAGAGGATGACTGACCATGCTCTCCTCCTCCTACTCCTCCTCCCTGTCCTCAGGCTATCCACGCTGAACAGAAGGTATGACAGTTGTGCAGGTAGTACCGTCTATAGCGCATGAAACTACCTCCTGTTCTTTCTCCTCCTCCTCCTCTTACTTGTTGTCAACCAATCCATATTGGGATGAGATGAGGCTGGGCTGTGTGTAATCACCCTGTATGGTTCCTTGCTCCATCTCATCTTGCACCGCCTGCAATGCATCCTCTTTGATTGTGAGCAGAGAGCATTTCAGAACACAGAGAAGCAGGATGGTAATGCTAATTATGCCATCATCACCGCTCACTATCTTCGTGGAGTCCTCAAAGTTTTGAAGGATGGTACATATGTCTGAAATCCATGTCCACCCTTGAGGTCTTATGTGTGGAGTCTGAACCAAATACCGATGGCTTTGTTGATGCTGGTAGTCAACAACTGCCCTCTTCTGCTCACAAATCCTTCCTAACATTTGTAGTGTAGAGTTCCAACGCTTGGGGGCATCACACACCAGTTGGTGAGCAGGAAGCTGCAAACACTGCTGAAGCACGGCAAGGGCGGAGGAAGCTGTAGCTTACTTTCTAAAATGGGCAGTAGAAAAAGTTAATGAAGAACACTCCGCTATATGGGAAGTGCTGGCTGAACTTGAGCAAGCCCAACAAATTAGCCGAGAGAGGAAGGAGACGCACACAATCAAGGTAGTAAATTGCAAAAAGTTACTGTGTTTATTACATGTACAAGAAAAACACCATGGAAAGTAGAAAAATATGGAGGCAAGGTTATGTTTTGCTCCTTCCCGGGTCTTTTCCAAACCTCACTCTAGGATGAGAGAATACGGCTGTAGTAATAATTAGAGTTAAGTCCTCACTGGGGCTCTATCAAAGGTGAAATTAGGGAATTGGCATGTCTCAGGAGCACGGACGGCAGCATAAGTGTTTTGTCATTTAAGAAGTCCTATTCTCAATGATCAATTATCATTATGCCAGCAATAACAATGACTTACACTTACCAGTATAAATTAAGAAAAAGATGAAACACTTATCATAATTTATTGTTGATCTGAGTTGATCATGTCACCATAAAACATTTTCTGGTGCACAAATAGTATAAGTGCTGGTTCTATTAACTCCAAATGTACAGTCATATATGACTGAAAAGTTCTGTTATAAATCCATTTGCGGTATTTATTACAGACCCGCAACAAAATGTTTATGTGTTACCTGAGGATTTAAATACTTGCAACTGATTTTATCAATCACACTGGAAAATGCACTACAGAGAAAATTCTCAGAAAGAGCAGATATGCTACAGAATTAAAAATCCACTGTTCAGGTCAATTTTCACATGATAGTTATCTTCAGCATGTGTTTGTTCTGTCTTAAGGCTTGTCCTTTTTCTCTTCTTGACAGGAAAGAATGAGTGGGTCATCTGGCTACTAATGGAGATTCAAAAGAAAGTCCCAGGATACGAGATTAATTATTGTGGTGTATTATCAACATATTTCAAAGTCATCTGACTTCTTCATCTGGAAAAACTACACACTAGAGACATAGCTACATTATAACAAAGTTAAATAACGTTTATATTCAAATTAAGGTGCCAAAAACAGAAGTCCAGAAGTCACATGGAATGTCAGTAAATCATCAATTTTTGGTTTCAATAATGATGAAGAAACAAAGAAAGAAAGAGAAAGAAACAAGGAAAAATGAGGAGGAGAAGTGAATTAATTAAGCATTTTAAATGTAAAAAAGTAATAAGAGAATAACGATGAAAGGAAAACAATTAATATAAAATATAGAAAATGTGTAACTATTAATAATAATGGTGAATTGTGTTACGAAAAAATTAAGTTTCTAAACATGATGAATTGTATGACTAATTATTATTACCGTACATACTCGAGTGTAAGCTGAGTTTTTCAGTACATTTTTTTATGCTGAATAAGCCCCCCCATGGCTCATACTAGAGTGAGGGTCCCAGAAGATGGAGGAGGAGAGGCACAGGTGGAGCAGTGAGTCACAGGAGACACAAACTGGTTGCTGCAGCTAAAGAAGCCTGTGCCCGCTGCTAAAGAGAAAAGAATATTCACTATGCTTGTAGTGAATATTCATTTCTATTTAATAGTTGGCACAGAAGTCAAAGTCGCCAGCTTCCTGCAGCAGACAGGCGTTCATGTGTTCCCGCTGCTGAAGGAAATTAATATTCACTGCCTTCCATGCCCATAGGGACAAGGCATGCCGAGCTTAACCTGGGAGTCATAAATAAAAAACAGGCGGACTATTTATTAGTACCGCATCCAACATTGCCAATACTGTATGGACTCCCAAATGTACATAAAACCAGCGGCATACCACCACTGAGGCCAATTGTCTCAAGTCTAGGATCCATGAACGAGCACTTGTGTGAATGGGTCGACACACTGCTGCAGCCACTTGTTTTAAGACTACCAGGATACATAAAAGACGCCAGGGAAGTCCTGAAAACTTTTTCCAAAAAAGTGGCAAAGCCAATACACATGGCTATGCTGCGATGTTATATCGCTTTATACATGCATACCACACGAACTGGCTATGAGAGCCTTGGAATTCCATATTGAAAAATACAGTGAATATTCACAAGATTTAGAAAAAAATTTGTTGCAGGTTGCTTTTTTTTCTGCTAACCCACAATATTTTTTCTTTTGATGATGATGTATTTCTACAGAAGACAGGTGTCCCGATGGGGGCTAAATATTCTCCGTCTTTGGCCAATCTGACTTTGGCCTTTTGGGAGTACAAATATATATATATATTATATATATATATATATATATATATATATATATATATATATATATATATATGTCCACGAAATAGAAAAAGATCGGACCGCACCAACAGCCTGTTTGGAAGACGTGATGGGAACCGCTCACCTGCGCGTAGATAGCCAAAGCCTCCAGTCCTGGGTGCGAAGCTCCATGAAAGAGGTGCGTCGATGAATGTGCAAAAGAAGAAGAAGGCACGCACTCGTCAGGATGTCCGGTGAAGGTAACTTTATTGGTATAAAAGGTACATCTTCACAGCCGGGGGTGCTGGAACAAGGAGTGCGGCGGTGCTTGACAACAGCTGTTTCGCGCCTGCCTGGCGCTTCAACAGGTCAATGGAAATGTGCACAGAAACGCCGGGTGAAATAGAGACAGGTGAGGACTAAGCGCCACCCATCAACTTCCTCCCTTCGTAAAATTGAACACACCCCACCTTGAAACAAGATCGTAAAACATACTTTAAAAACAATACTCTCAGTAACAATGAATATTTACAAAAGGAAAAAACAATCGCTAACTATTAGTTCACATGATTGATGTAACCCTCTTCCCATACTAATATATTTATTAAAGAACTGCAGAGTTACTTCATTACTTAAGAACGCTGAAATACTTTATGTATATATATATATATATATATACCCACATGAGTATATGTTAAGGATTAATAATAACTTGACTGGATGCATACTAAATAGCCAAATGGTGGATAAAAAGCTAAAGAAAAGAGAGAACGAATTATAGGAAAATGGCCATATCCACCCTGTCATTAAAACCCAATGGGCCCATCGCGTTAGTTTGCATGATCCACCGGGCTTCTTTTTGTAGAAGCATGTTATGGAGGTCCCCCCCTCTTTTTGGTAGGGTGATCTGCTCGATGCCGGCAAATGTCAAAACACCTGGGTCACCATTGTGGCTAGTGCGGATATGTTCGATACAACGGCAAACGGTTTAATTTTAGTTTTCAATTCAGCCCGGTAGACAGTTGTATACGCAGTGCAATACGTAAGAACTGGCACATTCTCGAAAAAGACAGAGACTTAGTAGATGTAGTCAAAAGGGGCCCCTTAATATCAAACCAACGCAGCAAAAATCTAAGGGACGTCTTAGTGTGTAATCGTTTACCAAGTGAGCACAACAATTGGTTAAACTCCAGTACACCAAAAGGGAATTTTCGATGTGGCCATTGTCCACACTGTAAATATCACCTTACAGGGCGGTTTTTCAGTATAGGACCTGTCAAGCATGTAGTCAACACATTTATAACTTGTAAAACGAAAAATGTGGTTTACGTTATATTTTGTCCATGTGGACGATTTTACATTGGCAAAATCATACGTTGTTTATACATGCGTTTTCGAGAGCATTGCAGTACTATTGGTACAGGCAAAGGGGTTCCCCGTTTAATCGAACATATCCGCACTAGCCACAATGGTGACCCAGGTGTTTTGACATTTGCCGGCATCGAGCAGATCACCCTACCAAAAAGAGGGGGGGACCTCCATAACATGCTTCTACAAAAAGAAGCCCGGTGGATCATGCAAACTAACGCGATGGGCCCATTGGGTTTTAATGACAGGGTGGATATGGCCATTTTCCTATAATTCGTTCTCTCTTTTATTTAGCTTTTTATCCACCATTTGGCTATTTAGTATGCATCCAGTCAAGTTATTATTAATCCTTAACATATACTCATGTGGGTATATATATATATATATATATATATACATAAAGTATTTCAGAGTTCTTAAGTAATGAAGTAACTCTGCAGTTCTTTAATAAATATATTAGTATGGGAAGAGGGTTACATCAATCATGTGAACTAATAGTTAGCGATTGTTTTTTCCTTTTGTAAATATTCATTGTTACTGAGTGTATTGTTTTTAAAGTATGTTTTACGATCTTGTTTCAAGGTGGGGTGTGTTCAATTTTACGAAGGGAGGAAGTTGATGGGTGGCGCTTAGTCCTCACCTGTCTCTATTTCACCCGGTGTTTCTGTGCACATTTCCATTGACCTGTTGAAGCGCCAGGCAGGCGCGAAACAGCTGTTGTCTAGCACCGCCGCACTCCTTGTTCCAGCACCCCTGGCTGTGAAGATGTACCTTTTATACCAATAAAGTTACCTGCACCGGACATCCTGACGAGTGCGTGCCTTCTTCTTCTTTTGCACATTCATCGACGCACCTCTTTCATGGAGCTTCACACCCAGGACTGGAGGCTTTGGCTATCTACCCGCAGGTGAGCGGTTCCCATCACGTCTTCTATACAGGCTGTTGGTGTGGTCCGATCTTTTTCTATTTCGTGGACATTATTGCCTTTGGAGGACTCAGCACACAGACTGACGTGAGAGCACATAGATGCTACCGTTTCACATTGGAGCAATAAATATAGAGCAATAAATATACAGCATACCTATATATTATTACCATGGATAACTATGGAAAGCCAAGCCATCCGAATGGGTTTACAAGCCGGCCGGGAGGATGTTTCTATTTATTTCAAGGAGTGTGAGCTAGCTGACGAGATTACTACACTCAGCACCAAGACATTGGAGTATAAAATTACCAATTTAACTGAAAAAGAAACTAAATTATTTTGGACAAACAATTCCCTGAAATCGTACGTTGATAGCGGCAGAGTGCCCAGAGGTCTCAGGGTATGGAAAGACATCGCACATTTTACTAATGACCCTAATTTTAAAACAGAGTGGGAAGCTATTATGCTGAAGTGCTCCCAAGAGTTACTCCAATTGGTCCTAAAATCTAATATGCAGAATTACGAGCAGGTGAACGCTGATTTAAAGAAAACACAAGAGGAATTAAAAAGCAGACTTACTGATAGCCAATGGACCCTATTAAATAAGAAATTGGATACTAAAATGATCCCTATTCAGGCAGAAATTAAGTCACGTAAAAGGGATAAATTTATACGAGATAAAAACGATTTTGAGAATGGACATGTCTTCACCTGGAATAAAACAGCAAACAGCGACAACAGGGGCCCAAGTCGGCCTTATAATAACAAAAATAGAAATAAAAAACGCAAACAGTATCCTAAAAGAGATTACTATACTACCGAATCCGATTCCAGCCTCAGTGAAGGCGCAACAGCCTCCATGATGTCAGATAACGATGTTTCCATGGATAAGGACAATAGTCGCATAGTGCCCCCTTTAGAAGGAGGATTAGACGAGGAGGAAGAAGGAGGAGGGAATTACGATCTACGCCGCAAAATAAAGAAGGTGTCTTGGAGAGGGAGACGACAGCGATAAGTGTTGATCAAAACGTATTAAACTTGACAGAGCATCAACTGCAGGCTGAACATTTGTCTTTATTGAGTAAAGGCTTGTCATATTGCATTCCAAAAGAGTTCAACTTGACTGATTTCCGCATTGATTTATTTAAAGCTACACGTAAAATGCACCTTCATAAGGCTTTTTTATCTTCTAATAAGCCTGGTATGACATTGGGACAGAAGGAGGAGGAGCGACCGGTTACAATAGGTCCATTGGGTTTTTTGGCCGGCACAGAGGTACAATCTTTAGCAGATATGAATGCAGAAGGAGCTTTATTGTTAAGTTTAACTGATGATATACCCATTACTCCAGTTTTACCTACTCCATCAATAGTACCGTTCACAGGTGGGGTCCCTTCTAAATACATGCCACCCACATCCCCTGGGAATGTGATCGACCTTTTTGAGACATTAGTCATAAAAGATGTTGAGGCACGAATATACAAAAAAGCGCCTTCCAATCTGTCTAATGCAGAACGCAAGGCGTTAAAAGAGATTTCTAATTGGTCTGACACAGTAATTAGGCAAGCGGACAAGGGAGGTAAGATAGTGCTGATCCCAAAATCCATGTATTTAAAAGAAGCCGAAAGACAATTGGCAGACAAGAATACGTATGTTAGATTGACACAAGACCCCACTCAGAGATTTAAAGGGTCCTTACAGGCTTTTTTAAAGAAATCAGTTGAAACAGGTATCATTTCACGGAGTAAAGCGGAGAGGCTGCTGCCGGAGTTCCCCATTAAGCCTCATTGGTATTGCGTTCCCAAAATACACAAGTCCGAAAAAGACCCTCCCGGACGCCCTATAGTATCCGGGGTGGGTTCTCTCACAGAACCCCTGTCGAAATACATTGATTGGCTTCTTCGCCCAGTACTGATGAGCGTCCCGTCTTATTTAAAGGATACAAATGCATTCCTCAAAGCCATAAACCATTTTCAATGGCAAACCGGGTTCGCCTTAGCTTCAGTAGACGTAGCCAATCTGTATACTAGGATTCCCCAACAAATGGGTGTGGACTCTATTAGAGTTATTTTGGAGTCCACTGATCGTTCCCAGTCTTTCATAGACTTTGTATGTGAGGGGTTGCAGTTTATTTTAATGCATAATGCTTTTACCTTTAGAGACTTGTGGTACAAACAGGTAACCGGGACTGCAATGGGGACTCCGGCAGCATGCACCTTCGCTAACCTGTTCTTAAGCCTTTTTGAGGAGAAATATATCTATGCTACACAAAATACGTTTTCTAAACATATAAAATTCTACCGCAGATATGTGGATGATATGATTTTTATATGGGACGGGTCTGAGGACACATTTTCCTCCTTTGTTACATATCTTAACGCCAACCAGATGAATATGCTGTTTACATCAGAATTTGGAGGCACACGTATTAATTTTTTGGATGTTTCAGTGGAGGCACAAGAAGGTACCCTGGTGACAACATTGTACCGTAAACCGGTCACAACCAATTCCCTATTACATTATAAAAGTTACCATCCATCACACGTTAAACGGTCCCTCCCCTATAGTCAATTTTTGCGGGTTAATAAAGTCAATAGTACACAAGAAGGAACTATAACCCAGTCTAATGAGTTGTCTAATAGGTTGGCGAGTAGAGGTTATCCCACCAGGTTGCTTAATGAAGCTAGAGCTAAGTCTGACATGCACAACACTGGGAATAGTCCACGGCTACCATCAGGCAAACGGTTTAATTTTAGTTTTCAATTCAGCCCGGTAGACAGTTGTATACGCAGTGCAATACGTAAGAACTGGCACATTCTCGAAAAAGACAGAGACTTAGTAGATGTAGTCAAAAGGGGCCCCTTAATATCAAACCAACGCAGCAAAAATCTAAGGGACGTCTTAGTGCGTAATCGTTTACCTAGTGAGCACAACAATTGGTTAAACTCCAGTACACCGAAAGGGAATTTTCGATGTGGCCATTGTCCACACTGTAAATATCACCTTACAGGGCGGTTTTTCAGTATAGGACCTGTCAAGCATGTAGTCAACACATTTATAACTTGTAAAACGAAAAATGTGGTTTACGTTATATTTTGTCCATGTGGACGATTTTACATTGGCAAAACCATACGTTGTTTATACATGCGTTTTCGAGAGGATTGCAGTACTATTGGTACAGGCAAAGGGGTTCCCCGTTTAATCGAACATATCCGCACTAGCCACAATGGTGACCCAGGTGTTTTGACATTTGCCGGCATCGAGCAGATCACCCTACCAAAAAGAGGGGGGGACCTCCATAACATGCTTCTACAAAAAGAAGCCCGGTGGATCATGCAAACTAACGCGATGGGCCCATTGGGTTTTAATGACAGGGTGGATATGGCCATTTTCCTATAATTCGTTCTCTCTTTTATTTAGCTTTTTATCCACCATTTGGCTATTTAGTATGCATCCAGTCAAGTTATTATTAATCCTTAACATATACTCATGTGGGTATATATATATATATATATATATATATATATATATATATACATAAAGTATTTCAGAGTTCTTAAGTAATGAAGTAACTCTGCAGTTCTTTAATAAATATATTAGTATGGGAAGAGGGTTACATCAATCATGTGAACTAATAGTTAGCGATTGTTTTTTCCTTTTGTAAATATTCATTGTTACTGAGTGTATTGTTTTTAAAGTATGTTTTACGATCTTGTTTCAAGGTGGGGTGTGTTCAATTTTACGAAGGGAGGAAGTTGATGGGTGGCGCTTAGTCCTCACCTGTCTCTATTTCACCCGGCGTTTCTGTGCACATTTCCATTGACCTGTTGAAGCGCCAGGCAGGCGCGAAACAGCTGTTGTCAAGCACCGCCGCACTCCTTGTTCCAGCACCCCCGGCTGTGAAGATGTACCTTTTATACCAATAAAGTTACCTGCACCGGACATCCTGACAAGTGCGTGCCTTCTTCTTCTTTTGCACACATATATATATATATATATATATATATATATATATATATATATATATATTCTGTGGATAATCCTTATTCCGGGGGCGTGGTCTGGTATGGCAGATACATCGATGACCTGCTCATCATATGGGGGGGAGATGTGTCTGCCATACCGGACTTCGTTAAATACATGAATAACAACAATTTTAATATTAAATTCACTCACAGGTGTGATAGGAAACATATTTCATTCCTGGATCTGGAGTTACTAGGCACAGAAGGTCATAACATTATTAGCAAAATGCATAAAAAACAATCAGTGGGAATACTGTCCTGCATGCTACAAGTAGCCACCCCAAACACACCATCAAGTTGATACCAGTGGGGGAGTGCACTAGACTAAAAGAAATTGCAGCAGAGCAGATAATATGAATAAAGAATTTAAAGAACTGGAAATTAAAGTAGGTGCAATAAAATATCCCAGATGGTCTTCAAAAAGAGCCAAAAATATAGTGGGTAAAAAAGATAGAGAAAGCATGTTAGCATCTAGGAGACAGGACAGGAAAATAAAAGATTACAGAAAAAAAACATTCATCTGTTTACAATATAGCCCACAATTCAATCAAATAAAACATATTATTAATAAACGCTTGCCAATTCTCTATGAGAACACTACACTATCCAATATATTTGGGGAGGGCATTAATGTGGTAGCTAGGAGAGCACCTACAATAGGAAACTTAATCTCCCCGGGACTATTTCTGACCAGAACCAAATCGAGAACATGGCTGGAAGTCAATGACTTCTACAAGTGCGGAACCACATCGTGCAGTACATGTGAACATGCACTTACAAGTAAACTTTCACTGACAAGAAAAATTCATCATTGTATAATATAAAGCAATTCATAAATTGTCATACGACTAATGTGGTCTATAAAATAGATTGGGAGATCTGTAATTTAACGCCTACATGACCTTGGGATTTTCCATTTTTCCGTGCTCGTTTTTCACTCCCATCCTTCCCAGAGCCATAACTTTTTTATTTTTCCGTCAATATGGCCATGTGAGGGCTTATGTTTTGTGAAACAAGTTGTACTTTTGAACGACATCATTGGTTTTAGCATGTCATGTACTAGAAAACGGGAAAAAAATTCCAAGTGCGGTGAAATTGCAAAAAAAAGTGCAGTCAAACACTTGTTTTTTGTTTGGCTTTTTTGCTAGGTTCACTAAATGCTAAAACTGACCAGCTATTATGATTCTCCAGGTCATTACGAGTTCATAGACACCTATTATGACTAGGTTATTTTTTTATCTAAGTGGTGAAAAAAAATTCCAAACTTTGCTAAAAAAAAAAAAAAAATTGTACCATTTTCCGATACCTGTAGCGTCTCTATTTTTCATGATCTGGGGTCGGTTGAGGGCTTATTTTTTGCGTGCTGAGATGGCGTTTTTAATGATACCATTTTGGTGCAGATAAGTTCTTTTGATCGCCCGTTATTGCATTTTAATGCAATGTCTTGGCGACCAAAAAAACTTAATTCTGGCATTTCAAATTTTTTTCTAGCTACGCTGTTTAGCGATCAGGTTAATGCTTTTTTTATTGATAGATCGGGCGATTCTGAATGTGGCGATACCAAATATGTGTAGGTTTGATTTTTTTTATTGATTTATTTTGAATGGTGCAAAAGGGGGGTGATGTAAACTTTTATATTTTTTTATTTTTTTTTTATGTTTTTTACTTTTTTTTAACTTTTGCCATGCTTCAATAGCCTCCATAGGAGACTAGAAGCTGGCACAACTCGATAGCCTTTGCAACATAGCAGCAATCATCAGATCGCTGCTTTGCAGCAAAAATGCAGGTGTGCTATGAGTGCCGACCACAGGGTGGCGCTCACAGCTACCGGGGATCAGTAACCATAGAGGTCTCAAGGACCTCTATGTTTACTATACAGAAGCATCGCCAACCCTCGATCATGTGACAGGGGTCAGCGATGCGCTCTTTTCCGGCCGCCATGCCGGGAGCGCCTGTTAAATGCCACTGTCAGCGGCATTTAACTAGTTAATAGCGGCGGGTGAATCGCAATTTCACCCGCTGCTATTGCGGGCACATGTCAGCTGTTCAAAACAGCTGACATGTCCCGGCTTTGATGCGGGCTCACCGCCGGAGCCCTGCATCAAAGAGGGGGATCTGACCTCGGACGTACTATCCCGTCTGAGGTCAGAAAAGGGGTTAACATATGTTGGTTGCACCACAAGAAAATTAAAGACGCGCATATCCAAACATTTGAGAGACACACTAAAAGGAAATAGTAATAATCACAATATTTCCATGGTAGCAAAACACTTTATAACCCACCACGCCGGAAATACATCAGCAATGAAAGTCCAAGGTATAGAACAAATAAAAAAATCACCGGGCAGTGGAGATGTAAAAAGACGCCTCTCTTAACCAGAGAGGCATTTTGGATTTATAATCTAGAAATCCAAATGGCCTGAATAGGAGAAATGAATTAATGTACCATTATTTGTAAATAGTTGTTGTATGCATTATGTCATTTATATGTATTATGACGTTTTAAAGATTTGTAATTTTTCTGTGAAATTTTGATAGGTGCAGACTCTGCAATTAATACCAGGTGATCAAAATCAGCTGTGTAAGAGTAGATGGAACACCTTATAAGAACTAGAAGGTAGATGTAGGATTAAGCTGTGATAAAGATCTTCGTTGATCGAAACACGTTGCTTATACCTTTCTTTTTTGCTGCCTATGCATCCATGATGTACAAGGATTCTTTGATGACTATGAAGTTTTAACTTGGAAAATAAAGACTTTGAATTTTAAGGAGCTGGAACTACCACTTCATTCCATATATTGCATGCCGAGCTTATAGTTGAGTCAATAAGTTTTCCCAGTTTTTTGTGGTAAAATTAGGTGCCTATACTTGGGTCGGCTTTGTCACAACTCATTTTTAGGAATCGTGACATCTCTGGTTCTGCTTTAATTTAAATGTGGTTTTTACTTTTGGGCCAGTAACGGTTAATGTCAGTTTCCTTCTTGTCAGCTGCTGTATTGCTGATCAGCTGATGTGGGTGGTGACCACTCCAAATATCCTTTAAATAGCTACATGACGCATCAGCTGACTGTTGGTAATAGAGTTTGTCTCTGGAGACCTGCCGAGGAGTTGGGAGCTCTCTGGTGCCATCTGTGTATCAGCTGCTTGAGGTTCTAGTTCAATGTCCTCTGCCTGCAGCAGAAGCTTGAGCTAAGTTTTTTCTTGCTCCTTTCTGTGTCTGTCTCCCTGTGTTGATACCATCTGCAGTGGTGAGGATAGCATCCTTACTGGCCAGTGCACTAGCCAGGGAATAGCAACATGACAGCTAGGTACTTGGCTCGTGACGGCAGCGGGGGAAGGACACGCATAGGGAAATAGGGGAGCTTAGGGATAGGCACAGGTCGTTGTTTAGGAGGTGCCCCATCCCTTGTTCCCTATTGTTTTTGCCTTCCTCTCCCTTTTTCCATCTCGATGTTTGTGTGTGTGGTGCCGTCCACTGTACTGACCCCTGTTGGGTCATGACAAGCTTTTACTTGAGTATATACAGTATTTATGTTATTGCTTTAGAAATGATTAAAAATAAAACAAGTAAACAAAATGCAGCATGCAACACCGAATTATGCTCTGTTCAGGACTTGGATTAATAGCACCTTAAGATGGTGAGACTCCCAGATGCCATGACAGTTGTAATAGCTGGTTCTGTGAATTCAGGTTTCTTTATAAAGGAAATTATTTGCATCTGAATTCAATGGGCTTGTATGAGGAATTAGCATATTGTAAAATAAGCACCATCTGTTAATTGAATGAATAAATAAGAAAAAAGTGAGCATTAGAGGAGTACAGGATTAAAATGCAGACAATATCCACATCTCCACAAGCCTAAAATGCAACATTTCCAGCGTAAGCAGACAGAAATGTTTGAATTTAGTACTGTGGCTTGTGGGGCATTGGCTGCATATTTCCGCTTGCGTTCCAATGACTGAGGTATGGACAACTGAAGGCTGCACTGGGACAAGGATGTGGACTTGTTTGATGATGGTGTTATTTGAATGTGGGCAAAGGCAGGTGCAGGGCAGGAGGCATCTTCGCATGCACAGTGGACAGGGGATTCGCTTGTATGCACAACAGTGGAAGAAGCAGTGTTGTCACCCGCAGATACTGTTCCTGGAGCTGGGGTTGGGACCACAAAGTCGGGTGCTTTGCTGCCTTGTGCCTGATCATGCTAGTGGTTGTAAGGCTGGTAATTTTGCTACCCCTGCAGATGCTGGCATGACAGGTGTTGCAAATGGCCTGTTTATTGGCAGTCTTTAAAAAATAACCAGACTCTGGAAGACCTAACAGTTGGACTGGCAACTTCCGCCATGTTGGTGTTAAGTGGCACGGTTGCCAGCCTTCTGCCTGCAGCCACCACACTGCTTCTTCCTGCCTGTGGGGGTGCTATGCCTCTTTTCCCATGTGTGCTTCTGTCCTCCCTCTGCATGTCCTCCTGCCAGGTTGGGTCAGTTACTATATCATCCACCACCTCATCTTCCACTTTCGTACCCTGGTCCTCCTCCTGACTTTTTGGCAATTGTGTCTCATCATCATCCACCTCTTGTGGCCATGGCTGCTCAAATATTTGGTCATCACTACATGGAATCTCATCTTGCTTCAGGTGATCCCGGCTAGAGGGATGAATCTATAAATGGAAAAGTGAATAGCTCTTTGGAGTGTCCAAGTGTGGGATCAGTTGTCTCAGGGCACTCAGCATGGTGGGAGGAAGGAGGATCAGGGTGAGTAATATGTGGTCCAGATTCATGGCTACTCAGACTTGATCATGTGAAAGACAGGGTGCTGGTGGTGGTGGCAAAGTTTCTGGAAGTATTATCTGCTATCCAACCAACAACCTTTTCACACTGCTCTGGTATCAATAGTGCTGTCTTGCTGAGGTCCCCTAGGACTTCGGACACTAAAGTCCAGTGAAAAGATGTGGGTGTTTTTTGTGGCCCAATTTCAGCTTGCACACGGCCTCGGCATGCACCATCACCATCACGTCCACTTCCTCGTCCCTTGCCACGTGCCTTGCCCATTGTAAATGGACTAGACTATTTTAGACGTTCACTACAAATGGCTGAATTGGGAGCGAACTTGTATGTGATACATGTGCGAGAAAACCACACAATGTTTTTTTGGCTATCAAATTGGTGTCAATAAGTAGGGTAACAGACAGCAAAAACACTAGAATATGTATGTGTAAAAAGGCCAAATTTTTAGCACAGAGAGATGAGGCCTGTCACGGAAATACCACACTGCCAAATATGTGGCCTGTATTTTTTATTTTTTAACATGCAAAATAGTGCTGTATATGAGTAGAGTAACAGACAGGAAAAAGCTGGAATAATGGCCTAAAGTGTCCAAAATTGGAGCACGCAGATATATGATGCCTGTAACGGAAATACCACACTGCCAAATTTGTGGCCTGTATTTTTTATTTTTAAAAATTCAAAATAGAGCTGTATATATGTACAGTAACAGACAGAAAAAAAACTGGAATATCTGCCTAAAATGCAAAAACTTGGAGCACGCAGATATATGAGGCCTGTCAAGGAAATACCACACTGACAAATATGTGGCCTGTATTTTTTTTGAGGTTTGCTAAATAGTGCTGTTTATAAGTAGAGTAACAGACAGAAAAAAAAATGGAATATCTGCCTAAAATGCAAAAACTTGGAGCATGCAGATATATGAGGCCTATCACAGAAATACCACACTGCCAAATATGTGGCCTGTTTTTTGGGGGGGTCTGCAAAATAGTGCTGTATATAACTAGAGTAAGAGACAGCAAAAAAATGAAATTTAGGCCTAAAATGCCCACATTTTTTAGCACACGGGTGTATGAGGCGTGTCACAGATATACCACACTGTTAAATTTGTGGTCTGTATGTATTATTTTTGGGGTTCAGCAAAATGGTGTGAAGAAATTGTGTAAGACACGCAAAAAAATTCTACCACCGTACCACAAAAAAATGAAAGATTTCTCTGTGAACTTATTAGTGATTTTTGTGACCCAATAAATAAAATTGCTGGATTTTCACGCTGTGTTGGGAAAAGGTTATGGCTGTATTGTGCAGTGTCAAAAAGCAATTGGAGAAGAAAAAGGGGGTCTGGATTGCTTTGCAATAAAATAATCTCTATTAACCTGGCAATTTTTTCTGTCAATTTTTTTTCCTAGCCAATTATACCTGGGGATGGGTATATACGGTCAATATATGCTATAGGTAGCAGCAGCAGAAGACAGTAATGGAATGGACCCTCTGAATGTATGCAATTATATCTATATACTCACATACAGTGCCTGCAGGCCTTACACTGATATGTATAGAGAGACGTACACTCCCCTGCCTACCTAACACTGCAACCTATATACTCTGGAATTAGTCCTTAAAAGGACTGTTGGTTTAGCTGGATTTGAGGAGTCTAGGATGGTAGACCCCACACTGACTAAGGAATCCCCAAATCTGACCCTATCTCAGCAGCAGCTCTCCCTATAATATCTGATTCCAGAGCTGAATGCGCCGAGCAGGGCGGCGTTCGGTCTCTTATACCCCTGCTGATGCTGTGTGGCCAGCCAATCACTGCAAGACCACAACAAAGATGGCTGTGGCATTACAGTGCCTGGCAGACAATGCCTGCATGTTGATTGGGTCTCTAAAGACCGCCAAAAATACAGTGTGGAGACCTGAGTTCCCATCGAGTAATCACGGAAATGCTCGGGGCTTGCCGAGTACCCCGAGTACAGTAATACTCCGCCGAGTAACGAATAGTGGCGAGCACGTTCGCTCATCACTAGTAAGTTCTTCTACCTGTATCCTTTCAAGGTGGTATGTACTTTCCCAAATTGATTCCTCCAGAGCAGTATTTCTTAGATGAAGGCACCTAAACATGGATCAGGGCTGGAGAGATCTCTCAGACCCAGAAGGCAGAGAGGGGTTATTTTCTTATGTGTTTCTGTGTTGTTTCAAATTATATTGTCACAATTTCAGGAGGACAGGTTTTGATTATTGTTTTTGGGTGCAGAGGAACAAGGCATGCCCAAAGTTACTACAGTTGCTGCCCTTGGGACTTAAGGCAGACAGATTCAGGGATACATGGGAAACATACAGGCATGTATGGACTGAATAGCATGTTTTTACTTTATCAGTAACAATTTGATGCAGATTTGCAGTCATTGGGAGTTTCTTCACAGATGGTGTGCAGGTGACTGGTAAAATGTTGACTTTGGTGTTCTTGTTTATATGTTCAGGACCTTAAGATTTTAAAAATGTATTTTTTTTTATAAAGAAGACCATTCAAGAGAACAAGCTGGGAGTTATGAAACGTGAGTATCAGCAATGCTTGGGCTCTTTTCAAATGTTAGAAATTAGGACTGCACAAACTTCTTTTTATTTAGAATACTAGAATATTTAACTTCAGTTAGCTTTTTGCTCAGTTTTTATTGAAGTTTTCAAAGTGGGTTTGTAACATACCCACTTGACCATGATCAACTGATGTTTGCCAGGAGCTGCAGCACTGACTCCAGAGTCAGCGCTGGTGATAGGTGAAGCTGCACAGTCCCTTTAAGTTATAGAGATGCTTTTTCCATTGCTTGGCAGTGTGTGCCACCCAATTGCCTAAGATTCTTATGCCAGATGGTACACAGTCTATAGGTGTTAGTGGATGTTGTGGTGCTATCGAAGTAGTGTGTCCATCTGCTGACTAGCCTATTTATTGACTAGTCTTTTTTGATTAGTAATGTATCTCAATCTGGCAATGCCCTATTTAAATTCCTAGGGGTCTGCTGGGAGTTGCCACTTACTGTATTAGGCTTATCCCAATGCTCCTGATGACCTACCCTTGCTGTTGTGTTTTGATCCTGACCTGACTTGTGACCCTGACTTTGTCAGAATTTTTGATTCCCCATTTACATTTATGTTAGCTTGCTTAAATCCACTTTGTCTGATCATCTGGTACATGACTCAAACTATTCCTCTGACTAAAGAATTTGTCTTAATTCTATCACTGCAATTATTTACTCTACTATTGAGACCACTGCTGTCTCCAGCCATTGAGTTAAATTTTCAACTGTACAGCCAATGTTGAAGAGCTATTTTTATTATTTAAGAAAGATATGGCTTTGTCAAAGTTTTAGTTTGTTTTGATTTTTAAAAAGTGTTTAAGTCATCTTGGTGAAAAAATCTAGTTATTTACATTCAGACTTCTATCAAATTGTAGCTTATACAGAGGCAGCCAGTTGAGGTTTTTGTTGTGGACATGAGCTGCAGGATTTTGTGTTGGTACTCAACAATTTGGTTTTCTTTGTAAGCAGAATATGTGCAATTGGTTAAAACTGAATGAAATAGAGTAATATTTTGCTTTGATTTTAAGATTGTCGTAGACTTGATCACTCCTGAAATATTGTGAAATACATTTTAGTACCTCTAGAGATCTAATAAGAGATTTTAAAATAGATTGGTTGAGTTTGTGGACGCTTTATCCTGAAAAGTTAGTTGTCTTTTATAATTTTACTGCTAGGTGAGTTTAATCTTTTGGAAGGTTGGGTGAAAAAAATATAAAAGTATAATGTTTGGTGGTGTGGTTGTAAGACATTGTAGTTTAGAAGTTGCAACACAGTTTTATTCATGGCAAAGATGCAGCAGACATAAATAAAATTATTGGGAATCTGTGCACCTTAGTGCTGCAGGAAGAATTGGAAAATGTATTTTGAAGAAATTCAATCTTGTGAGATTTCTTAACCGCAAATTGTCATGGGAGAGATGTGAGGATAACGGTGTTATAAGCAAATATATGCCAAAATATAATATCTTTTGCATACCTTTTGCTAACAGAAGTAAATACCAATATTTTATTGTGTACAAAGCCTTAGGTGGTGTGTAATGTTAGTTGTCGAGTTCCCGCTGTTGCAGAGGGGGAATCTCAAACCAAGTCATCTGCGGTCTCCCATTCTTCCCCAGCCACAGAGAAGCCTGCATTGGTCCCAGTGTCTTGCTCAGGCTGATGCTGAGTGTCAGGTTACTGCTACCATCCCAGGCTCAGCTATTGTAACGAGCATTAATCACCGGCGAGCAGATGCTCCAGGGACTAAATCCTGCTTTTTGTCAACTGAGCATGCCCGTGGGACGACCTCTCATTGGAAGTCGGAGGTCACATGCTCAGGTCCTGAAACGGCCCTGATTGGACCACTGCGAAGATCCTGGAAGGACACAGATATAACAGGTTCGCATGGCAGCTCGGCCATGTGCTAGTATAAATCTAAATTGTGGATGTGTGTATGCAATCTGGTGAAAGCTCCTAATTGATTTCCTTCCCTAGTGTTGTTGTCTGAGTGTGGGTGATTGGAGCTAACTAGAGTCAGATTGAGCCATCCAGCACAAGGCATGACAGTACTGCATCTAAAACAGCGTCCATCGCAGCCTAGCTGTCTGCAAATACTGCGCTTTCCTGGCCCCAGCTTAGGATGGTTAGTGGCGTCCACCAGAGCGGCGCTGTAAGCACATAGTTCAATAAATATTTAATTTAGTTTCTCTCTGGCACCACAGTTGTGGCGCCGAACACTACTGGGTCTAGAGGGACTCTAAACTTGTGTCCTTGGGGCAGGGTCCTGTGACCAGAACACTAGCGTTCACTCTGTGGTATTGCGGCCCTGTGATGCAACAGGGTTCGCCTCCTTCATACCGGGTGAAGTTAACCCGCGTGTGTTCATGTTATATCGCCATATACTTTCCGTCATTACTGAGCAGCAGGTGTCATCTCTGCACAGTGGGTTCCACCAGCCCTTATATTATACTAGTGCCAGGGTCTGGCTAGTAATGGCGGATGAAGAGCGACTGCAGCAGTACATCCAGCAGATGGAGAGCAGGTTGGCAGCTCTCAAGTACACAACCTCAGCCATGGATGTTACCACAATAGCTGTTCAGAATGCTAGCTTGGCTGCAGCCAGTTTGGCCACTGCCACCCCTGTTTTGACCTTATCCCACCTCCCACTGCAAGATACGTTTTCTGATGATAGCTAGTTATGTAGGGGATTTGTGAGCCAGTGTGCTATACACCTTGAGCTCCTGGCTGCATGTTTCCCCTCAGAGCGGGCTAAGGTGGGATTCAAAATATCCCTCATGTCTGACATGGCATTAGAGTGGGCCACTGTTGTGAATTAGACTTTTTGGCTCCCTCTTGTGGTTACTAGTGATATGACTCTGGGATTGTCTTTCCTCAGTTTGGCACCCACCTGGGTCGTTGTCCAGGGGTGTTGCTATATAAACTTCCTGGATCCTTAGTCCAGTGCCTGGCATCGTTGTAATCAGATCCTTTCTGTTTGCTCCTGTCTGCTGGTCTTGGTTCATGCAAAATTAAGCTAAGTCCTGCTTCTTTGTTTTTTGGTTATTTGCTTTGCTCTTATTTTTGTCCAGCTTGTACTAAATGTGATTCCTGACTTTGCTGGAAGCTCTAGAGGGCTGGTGTTCTCCCCCCGGGCCGTTAGACGGTTCGGGGGTTCTTGAATATCCAGCGTGGATATTTTGATAGGGTTTTTGCTGACCATATAAGTCATCTTACTATATTCTGTTATTAGCTAGTGGGCCTCTCTTTGCTAAATACCTAGCTCATTCTTACGTTTGTCTTTTCCTCTTACCTCACCGTTATTATTTGTTGGGGGCTTGTATCCAACTTTTGGGTCTTTTCTCTGGAGGCAAGAAAGGTCTTTCTTTTCCCTTCTAGGGTTAGTTAGTTCTCCGGCTGTCGCGAGACGTCTAGAACCAACGTAGGCACGTTCCCCGGCTGCTGCTATTTGTGGTGCTAGGATTAGATATATGGTCAGCTCAGTTACCACTGCCCTATGAGCTGGTTTTTTGTGTTTGCAGACTTAGTAATTATTTCTGAGACCCTCTGCCATTGGGGTCATAACAGTATGTCAGGCCAACATTGAATGTTTAATGCATTGCAGAAGTGGGATAATAAGAAAGGAAATTCTGAGTTGTTTTTTTTTTTTTTCCTCTCTTCCTCCCCTTTACCTCTGAGTGGCTTGTGCTTGCTGCAGACATGAATGTCCAGACCTTGATTACAAGTGTAGACCAGCTTGCTGCTCGTGTGCAGAGCATACAAGATTTTGTTACCAGTAGTCCAATGTCTGAACCTAAAATACCTATTCCTGAACTGTTTTCTGGAGACCGATTTAAGTTTAGGAATTTCAGGAATAATTGTAAATTGTTTCTATCTCTGAGACCCCGTTCATCTGGAGATTCAGCTCAGCAAGTTAAAATTGTTATCTCCTTTTTACGGGGCGACCCTCAGGATTGGGCTTTCTCGCTAGCGCCAGGAGATCCGGCATTGGCAAATATTGATGCGTTTTTTCTGGCGCTCGGATTGCTTTACGAGGAACCCAATCTTGAAGTTCAGGCAGAAAAAGTCTTGCTGGCTATTTCTCAGGGCCAGGATGAAGCTGAAGGGTATTGCCAAAAATTTCGGAAATGGTCCGTGCTTACTCAGTGGAATGAGTGTGCTCTGGCCGCAAGTTTCAGAAATGGCCTTTCTGAAGCCATTAAGAATGTGATGGTGGGTTTCCCCATTCCTACAAGTCTGAATGATTCCATGGCGCTGGCTATTCAAATTGACCGGCGTTTGCGGGAGCGCAAAACCGCTAATCCTCTGGTGGTGTTGTCTGAACAAACACCTGATTTAATGCAATGTGATAGAATTCAGACTAGAAATGAGCGGAAAAATCATAGACGTCAGAATGGGTTGTGTTTTTACTGTGGTGATTCTACACATGTTATATCAGCATGCTCTAAACGCCTAACAAGGGTTGTTAGTCCTGTCGCCATTGGTAATTTGCAACCTAAATTTATTTTGTCTGTGACTTTAATTTGCTCATTGTCTTCTTACCCTGTTATGGCGTTTGTGGATTCAGGTGCTGCCCTGAGTCTTATGGATCTGTCATTTGCCAAGCGCTGTGGTTTTGTTCTTGAACCGTTGGTAAATCCTATTCCTCTTAGAGGTATTGATGCTACGCCATTGGCGGAAAATAAACTGCAGTTTTGGACGCAGGTAACCATGTGCATGACTCCTGAACATCGGGAGGTGATTCGTTTTCTTGTTCTGCATAAAATGCATGATTTGGTCATTTTGGGTCTGCCATGGTTACAGACCCACAATCCAGTCTTGGATTGGAAGGCAATGTCTGTGTCAAGTTGGGGCTGTCAGGGAATTCATGCTGATTCCCCGCCGGTGTCTATTGCTTCCTCTACTCCTTCGGAAGTTCCTGAGTATTTGTCTGATTATCAGGATGTATTCAGCGAGTCCAGGTCCAGTGCTCTGCCTCCTCATAGGGACTGTGACTGCGCCATAGATTTGATTCCAGGTAGTAAATTTCCTAAGGGAAGACTATTTAATCTGTCTGTACCTGAGCATGCCGCAATGCATTCGTATATCAAGGAGTCTCTGGAGAAGGGGCATATCCGTCCATCCTCTTCCCCTCTTGGTGCGGGATTCTTTTTTGTGGCCAAGAAGGACGGATCTTTGAGACCTTGTATTGACTATCGGCTTCTGAATAAAATCACTGTTAAATTTCAGTATCCTTTGCCTCTGTTGTCGGACTTGTTTGCCCGGATTAAAGGTGCCAAGTGGTTCACCAAGATAGATCTTCGTGGTGCGTACAACCTTGTGCGCATTAAGCAAGGAGATGAATGGAAGACAGCATTTAATACGCCCGAAGGTCATTTTGAGTACTTGGTGATGCCTTTTGGGCTCTCTAATGCTCCCTCAGTGTTTCAGTCCTTTATGCATGATATTTTCCGGAAGTATCTGGATAAATTTATGATTGTTTATCTGGATGATATTCTGGTTTTCTCTGAAGATTGGGACTCACATGTGGAGCAGGTCAGGATGGTGTTTCAGGTTTTGCGTGAGAATGCTTTGTTTGTTAAGGGCTCAAAGTGTCTCTTTGGAGTACAGAAGGTTCCCTTTTTGGGGTTTATTTTTTCCCCTTCTGCTGTGGAGATGGACCCAGTCAAGGTCCGAGCTATTCATGATTGGACTCAACCCACGTCAGTTAAGAGTCTTCAGAAGTTCTTGGGTTTTGCTAACTTCTACCGTCGTTTTATCGCTAATTTTTCTAGCGTTGTTAAACCTTTGACGGATATGACCAAGAAAGGTTCTGATGTTGCTAACTGGGCTCCTGCAGCCGTGGAGGCGTTCCAAGAGTTGAAGCGCCGGTTTACTTCGGCGCCTGTTTTGTGCCAGCCTGATGTCTCACTTCCCTTTCAGGTCGAAGTGGATGCTTCTGAGATTGGGGCAGGGGCCGTTTTGTCGCAGAGAGGCCCTGGTTGCTCGGTAATGAGACCATGTGCTTTCTTCTCTAGGAAGTTTTCGCCTGCTGAGCGAAATTATGATGTTGGCAATCGGGAGTTGCTGGCCATGAAGTGGGCATTTGAGGAGTGGCGTCATTGGCTCGAGGGTGCTAAGCATCGTGTGGTGGTCTTGACTGATCACAAAAATTTGATGTATCTCGAGTCTGCTAAACGCCTGAATCCTAGACAGGCCCGCTTGTCATTGTTTTTCTCCCGTTTTGACTTTGTGGTCTCGTATTTACCAGGTTCAAAGAATGTGAAGGCTGATGCTCTTTCAAGGAGCTTTGTGCCTGACTCTCCTGGAGTCGCAGAACCAGTTGGTATTCTTAAAGAGGGAGTTATCTTGTCGGCCATTTCTCCTGATTTGCGACGTGTGTTGCAGAGATTTCAGGCTGGTAGACCTGACTCTTGTCCACCTGACAGACTGTTTGTTCCTGATAAGTGGACCAGCAGAGTCATTTCCGAGGTTCATTCCTCGGTGTTGGCAGGGCATCCGGGAATTTTTGGCACCAGAGATCTGGTGGCTAGGTCCTTTTGGTGGCCTTCCTTGTCACGGGATGTGCGGTCATTTGTGCAGTCCTGTGGGACTTGTGCTCGAGCTAAGCCTTGCTGTTCTCGTGCCAGCAGGTTGCTCTTGCCCTTGCCTGTCCCGAAGAGGCCTTGGACACACATTTCCATGGATTTCATTTCAGATCTCCCGGTGCCTCAGGGCATGTCTGTCATCTGGGTGGTATGTGATCACTTTTCTAAAATGGTCCATTTGGTGCCCTTGCCTAAGCTGCCTTCCTCTTCCGATCTGGTTCCTGTGTTCTTTCAGAATGTGGTTCGTTTACACGGCATTCCTGAGAATATTGTGTCTGACAGAGGATCCCAGTTTGTTTCCAGGTTCTGGCGATCCTTTTGTGCTAGGATGGGCATTGAATTGTCGTTTTCGTCTGCCTTTCATCCTCAGACTAATGGACAAATGGAGCGAACTAATCAGACTCTGGAGGCTTATTTGAGGTGTTTTGTTTCGGCAGATCAGGATGATTGGGTGACCTTCTTGCCGTTGGCTGAGTTTGCCCTTAATAATCGGGCTAGTTCCGCTACTTTGGTTTCGCCATTTTTCTGCAACTCTGGTTTCCATCCTCGTTTTTCCTCGGGACATGTGGAGCCTTCTGACTGTCCTGGGGTAGATTCTGTGGTGGATAGGTTGCAGCAGATCTGGAATCATGTGGTGGACAACTTAAAGTTGTCACAGGAGAAGGCTCAGCGTTTTGCCAACCGCCGCCGCGGTGTGGGTCCCCGACTTCGTGTTGGGGATTTGGTATGGCTGTCTTCTCGATTTGTTCCTATGAAGGTCTCCTCTCCTAAATTTAAGCCTCGCTTCATCGGTCCTTACAAGATATTGGAAATCCTTAATCCTGTGTCCTTTCGCTTGGATCTTCCGGTGTCGTTTGCCATTCACAACGTGTTACATAGGTCTTTGTTGCGGCGGTACGTTGTACCTGTGGTTCCTTCTGTTGAGCCTCCTGCTCCGGTGTTGGTTGAGGGTGAGTTGGAGTAGGTGGTGGAGAAGATCTTGGATTCTCGTCTCTCCAGACGGAGGCTTCAGTATCTGGTCAAGTGAAAGGGCTATGGTCAGGAGGATAATTCCTGGGTGGTTGCTTCTGATGTGCATGCGGCCGATTTAGTTCGTGCCTTTCACGCTGCTCATCCTGATCGCCCTGGTGGTCTTGGTGAGGGTTCGGTGACCCCTCCTTAAGGGGGGGGTACTGTTGTGAATTAGGCTTTTTGGCTCCCTCTTGTGGTTACTAGTGATATGACTCTGGGATTGTCTTTCCTCAGTTTGGCACCCACCTGGGTCGTTGTCCAGGGGTGTTGCTATATAAACTTCCTGGATCCTTAGTCCAGTGCCTGGCATCGTTGTAATCAGATCCTTTCTGTTTGCTCCTGTCTGCTGGTCTTGGTTCGTGCAAAATTAAGCTAAGTCCTGCTTCTTTGTTTTTTGGTTATTTGCTTTGCTCTTATTTTTGTCCAGCTTGTACTAAATGTGATTCCTGACTTTGCTGGAAGCTCTAGGGGGCTGGTGTTCTCCCCCCGGGCCGTTAGACGGTTCGGGGGTTCTTGAATATCCAGCGTGGATATTTTGATAGGGTTTTTGCTGACCATATAAGTCATCTTACTATATTCTGTTATTAGCTAGTGGGCCTCTCTTTGCTAAATACCTAGCTCATTCTTACGTTTGTCTTTTCCTCTTACCTCACCGTTATTATTTGTTGGGGGCTTGTATCCAACTTTTGGGTCTTTTCTCTGGAGGCAAGAAAGGTCTTTCTTTTCCCTTCTAGGGTTAGTTAGTTCTCCGGCTGTCGCGAGACGTCTAGAACCAACGTAGGCACGTTCCCCGGCTGCTGCTATTTGTGGTGCTAGGATTAGATATATGGTCAGCTCAGTTACCACTGCCCTATGAGCTGGTTTTTTGTGTTTGCAGACTTAGTAATTATTTCTGAGACCCTCTGCCATTGGGGTCATAACAGGCCACACCGCTATGGGAGCGTGATGATCATGTGGTGCAGAGTGCTCTGCCGTTCCTGAGCACTCGGAAATAGGTCTTTTTGGGACTTCGAGTCACCCATATGGTGCTCCAACTGCTGGCACTAACACAGGGCTCATCCATGGTCAGCCATTTTGCCGTCCACTTCCGGACTTTAGCATCTGAGCTACAGTGGCCAGATAAAGTCCTTATCCCTGTATTTTGGAGGGGACTGGCTGCCCATGTAAAGGATGCTTTGGTCTCTAGGGAGATTCGTGCAACACTGGAGGGGCTAAAAGCGGTGTCAGCTTGCATTGACTTTCGTTTTAATGAGCAAAGGTTGGAGCGAGCCCAGTGTAGGCAGAAGTTTCAGCTGGCTCCCACCTTCACCAAACCTCTTGAATCCCTGGTCCAGGCATCCGAGCCACATGAGGCCATAGATGTGTAACAAGCAACATCTAAGTCCCAGACCACTCGTGCACTCAAGGTTTGTCATGTCTGCCAGAAGTCAGGACATCTTGCCTCCAGATGTCCCCAGCTGTCGGGAAAACATCCCCATTTACTGACCGCAGGAGGTGGTTCACTAGACACATCGGCATTTTCTTCCAAACTGTCCTTCAAGGGGACAATAACCATAGGCCCATCCACTCATATGGTAGAGCTGTGCATGGATTCCGGGGCGGAGGGCAACTTCATGTCATCTGCCTTCGCCCATCAGCACGCAATACACCTGGTTATGCTCGACAAGAAAGTCACCATACGAGTGGTAAATGTGTTGACACTGCCCTGATAGATAACTCACCAGACCATCCAATTTACTCTTTCCATGTCTCCTTCCCATCAGGAGATTATTTCCCTGCTAGTTATTCCTGGGGAAATTAATGAGATCCTGTTAGGTATACCCTGGCTACGTTTCCACTATCCTCATATAGAGTGGTCCTCTGGGAGAATTCTGGGATGGAGTGATTCTTGTGAGGGTAGATGTCTGAGGAAGTACATTCAGGTTGCTGCTACAGAGGTACCCACAGATCATTCCTCTCTCCCCAAGCATTATTGGCCCTATGCGGACGTGTTCTCCAAGAAGGCTGCGGAGACCCTTCACCACCCCTATGACTGTCCTATTGACCTCTTGACTGGTGCTGAGCCTCCCCAGGGTCGAGTCTATCCACTATCTCTCCCTGAGACTGAGGTAATGTTATGACCCCAATGGCGAGGGTCTCAGAGGAACGTGGAAGTCTGCAGAATACAAAAATCCAGCTCATAGGGCAGTGGTAACTGGGTTGACCATATATCTACTCCTAACGCCAACACTAGAAGTAGCCGGGGATCATTCCTACGTTGATTCTAGATGACACGCGCCAGCCGGAGAATCTAGCTACCCCTAGTAGAGGAAAACAAAGACCTTTCTTGCCTCCAGAGAAGGGGACCCCAAAGCTGGATAGAAGCCCCCCACAAATAATGACGGTGAGGTAAGAGGAAATGACAAACACAGAAATGAATCAGGTTTAGCACAGGGAGGCCCGCTTACTGATAGCAGAATAAAGAAAGGTAACTTATATGGTCAACAAAAACCCTATCAAAATCCACACTGGAAATTCAAGAACCCCCGAACCGTCTAACGGTCCGGGGGGAGAACACCAGCCCCCTAGAGCTTCCAGAAAAGGTCAGGATATAGATTTGGAACAAGCTGGACAAAAATACAAAACCAAAACAAATAGCAAAAAGCAAAAGGCAGACTTAGCTGATATAACTGGAACCAGGATCAGTAGACAAGAGCACAGCAGACTAGCTCTGATAACTACGTTGCCAGGCATTGAACTGAAGGTCCAGGGAGCTAATATAGCAACACCCCTAACTAACGACCCCAGGTGCGGATAAAAGGAATGACAGAAAAACCAGAGTCAAAAAACTAGTAACCACTAGAGGGAGCAAAAAGCAAATTCACAACAGTACCCCCCCCTTAGTGAGGGGTCACCGAACCCTCACCACGACCACCAGGGCGATCAGGATGAGCGGCATGAAAGGCACGAACTAAATCGGCCGCATGAACATCAGAGGCGACCACCCAGGAATTATCCTCCTGACCATAGCCCTTCCACTTGACCAGGTACTGAAGCCTCCGCCTGGAGAGGCGAGAATCCAAGATCTTCTCCACCACGTACTCCAACTCGCCCTCAACCAACACCGGAGCAGGAGGCTCAGCAGAAGGAACTACAGGCACAATGTACCGCCGCAACAAGGACCTATGAAATACATTGTGAATAGCAAACGACACAGGAAGATCCAGACGAAAAGATACAGGATTAAGGATTTCCAATATCTTGTAAGGCCCAATAAAACGAGGTTTAAATTTGGGAGAGGAGACCTTCATAGGAACAAAGCGAGAAGAAAGCCATACCAAATCCCCAACGCGTAGTCGGGGACCCACACCGCGGCGGCGGTTGGCAAAGCGCTGAGCCTTCTCCTGTGACAACTTCAAGTTGTCCACCACATGATTCCAGATCTGCTGCAACCTATCCACCACAGAATCCACCCCAGGACAGTCAGAAGGCTCCACATGACCCGAAGAAAAGCGAGGATGGAAACCAGAGTTGCAGAAAAAAGGCGAAACCAAGGTGGCGGAACTAGCCCGATTATTAAGGGCAAACTCAGCCAACGGCAAGAATGTCACCCAATCGTCCTGATCAGCAGAGACAAAACACCTCAAATAAGCCTCCAAAGTCTGATTGGTTCGCTCCGTCTGTCCATTAGTCTGAGGATGGAAAGCAGACGAAAACGACAAATCAATGCCCATCCTACTACAAAAGGATCGCCAGAACCTGGAAACGAACTGGGATCCTCTGTCTGACACAATATTCTCAGGGATGCCGTGCAAACGAACCACGTTCTGGAAAAACACAGGAACCAGATCGGAAGAGGAAGGCAGCTTAGGCAGAGGAACCAAATGGACCATCTTGGAGAAGCGATCACATATCACCCAGATAACGGACATGCCCTGAGATAGCGGAAGATCAGAAATGAAATCCATGGAGATATGTGTCCAAGGTCTCTTCGGGACAGGCAAGGGCAAGAGCAAACCGCTGGCACGAGAACAGCAAGGCTTAGCTCGAGCACAAGTCCCACAGGACTGCACAAATGACCGCACATCCCTTGACAAGGAAGGCCACCAAAAGGACCTGGCCACCAGATCTCTGGTGCCAAAAATTCCCGGGTGACCTGCCAACACCGAGGAATGAACCTCGGAAATGACTCTGCTGGTCCACTTATCCGGGACAAACAGTCTGTCAGGTGGACAAGACTCAGGCCTATCAGCCTGAAATCTCTGCAACACACGTCGCAGATCCGGAGAAATAGCTGACAAGATAACTCCATCTTTAAGAATACCAACAGGATCAGCGACTCCAGGAGCATCAGGCACAAAGCTCCTAGAAAGAGCATCGGCCTTCACATTCTTTGAACCTGGTAAATACGAGACAACAAAATCAAAGCGGGAGAAAAACAATGACCAGCGGGCCTGTCTCGGATTAAGGCGTTTAGCAGACTCGAGATACATCAGATTTTTGTGATCAGTCAAGACCACCACACGATGCTTAGCACCCTCGAGCCAATGACGCCACTCCTCAAATGCCCATTTCATGGCCAACAACTCCCGATTGCCCACATCATAATTTCGCTCGGCAGGCGAAAACTTCCTAGAGAAAAAGGCACAAGGTTTCATAACAGAGCAACCAGGGCCTCTCTGCGACAAAACGGCCCCTGCCCCAATCTCCGAAGCATCCACCTCAACCTGAAAGGGAAGTGAGACGTCAGGCTGGCACAAAACAGGCGCCGAAGTAAACCGGCGTTTCAACTCCTGGAAAGCCTCCACGGCAGCAGGAGCCCAGTTAGCTACATCGGAGCCCTTCTTGGTCATATCCGTCAAAGGTTTCACAATGCTAGAAAAATTAGCAATAAAACGACGGTAGAAGTTAGCGAAGCCCAAGAACTTCTGAAGACTCTTAACTGACGAGGGCTGAGTCCAATCAAGAATAGCTCGGACCCTGACTGGGTCCATCTCCACAGCAGAAGGGGAAAAAATGAACCCCAAAAAGGGAACCTTCTGTACACCAAAGAGACACTTTGAGCCCTTGACAAACAAAGAATTTTCACGCAAAATTTTAAAGACCAACCTGACCTGCTCCACATGCGAATCCCAATTATCAGAAAAAACCAAAATATCATCCAGATAAACAATCAAAAATTTATCCAGATACTTCCGGAAAATGTCATGCATAAAGGACTGAAAAACTGAAGGTGCATTGGAGAGCCCAAAAGGCATCACCAAGTACTCAAAATGACCTTCGGGCGTATTGAATGCGGTTTTCCATTCATCACCTTGCTTAATGCGCACAAGGTTGTACGCACCACGAAGGTCTATCTTGGTGAACCACTTGGCACCCTTAATCCGGGCAAACAAGTCAGACAACAGCGGTAAAGGATACTGAAATTTGACAGTGATCTTATTTAAAAGCCGATAATCAATACAAGGTCTCAAAGATCCGTCCTTTTTTGCCACAAAAAAGAATCCCGCACCAAGAGGGGAAGAAGACGGACGAATATGTCCTTTCTCCAGAGACTCCTTGATATATGAACGCATAGCGGTATGTTCAGGTACCGACAGATTAAACAGTCTTCCCTTAGGAAACTTACTGCCTGGGATCAAATCTATAGCACAGTCACAGTCCCTATGAGGAGGCAGTGCACTGGACTCAGACTCACTGAAGACATCCTGATAATCAGACAAATACTCCGGAACTTCCGAAGGCGTAGAAGAAGCAATAGACACAGGCAGGGAATCCCCATGAATACCACGACAGCCCCAACTTGAGACTGACATAGCCTTCCAGTCCAGGACTGGATTATGGGTCTGTAACCATGGCAGCCCTAAAACAACCAAATCATGCATTTTATGTAAAACCAGGAAACGTATCACCTCGCGGTGTTCAGGAGTCATGCACATGGTAACCTGTGTCCAATACTGCGGTTTATTTGCTGCCAATGGTGTAGCATCAATACCCCTAAGAGGAATAGGATTTTCTAATGGTTCAAGAGTAAAACCACAGCGCTTAGCAAATGAGAGATCCATGAGACTCAGGGCAGCACCTGAATCTACAAACGCCATGACAGGATAAGATGACAGTGAGCAAATCAAAGTTACAGACAGAATAAATTTAGGTTGCAAATTACCAACGGTGACAGGACTAACAACCTTAGCTATACGTTTAGAGCATGCTGAGATAACATGTGTAGAATCACCACAGTAGTAGCACAAGCCATTCCGGCGTCTATGAATTTTCCGCTCATTTCTAGTCAGGATTCTATCACATTGCATTAAATCAGGTGTCTGTTCAGACAACACCATGAGGGAATTTGCGGTTTTTCTATCACATTGCACCGAATTAGGTGTCTGTTCAGACAACACCATGAGGGAATTTGCGGTTTTGCGCTCCCGCAACCGCCGGTCAATTTGAATAGCCAGTGCCATAGTATCATTCAGACCTGTGGGAATGGGAAAACCCACCATAACATTCTTAATGGCTTCAGAAAGGCCATTTCTAAAATTAGCGGCCAGTGCACACTCGTTCCAATGTGTCAGCACGGACCATTTCCGAAATTTTTGGCAATACACTTCAGCCTCGTCCTGCCCCTGAGACATAGCCAGCAAGGCCTTTTCTGCCTGAATCTCAAGATTGGGTTCCTCATAAAGTAAACCGAGCGCCAGAAAAAACGCATCAAGATCAGCCAATGCCGGATCTCCTGGCGCCAGCGAAAAAGCCCAATCCTGAGGGTCGCCCCGTAAGAACGAAATAACAATTTTTACTTGCTGAGCAGAATCTCCAGATGAACAGGGTCTCAGGGACAAAAACAATTTACAATTATTCACGAAATTCCTAAACTTAAACCTGTCTCCGGAAAACAGTTCAGGAATCGGTATTTTAGGTTCTGACCTAGGATTTCTGATAACATAGTCTTGTATGCCCTGCACACGAGTAGCCAGCTGGTCCACACTTGTAATCAAGGTCTGGACATTCATGTCTGCAGCAAGCATAGCCACTCTGAGGTAAAGGGGAAGAAGAAAAAAAAAAAAAAAAAAACTCAGAATCTTCTTTCTTATAATCCCTCTTCTGCAATGCATTAAACATTTAATACTGGCCTGGCAAACTGTTATGACCCCAATGGCGAGGGTCTCAGAGGAACGTGGAAGTCTGCAGAATACAAAAATCCAGCTCATAGGGCAGTGGTAACTGGGTTGACCATATATCTACTCCTAACGCCAACACTAGAAGTAGCCGGGGATCATTCCTACGTTGATTCTAGATGACACGCGCCAGCCGGAGAATCTAGCTACCCCTAGTAGAGGAAAACAAAGACCTTTCTTGCCTCCAGAGAAGGGGACCCCAAAGCTGGATAGAAGCCCTCCACAAATAATGACGGTGAGGTAAGAGGAAATGACAAACACAGAAATGAATCAGGTTTAGCACAGGGAGGCCCGCTTACTGATAGCAGAATAAAGAAAGGTAACTTATATGGTCAACAAAAACCCTATCAAAATCCACACTGGAAATTCAAGAACCCCCGAACCGTCTAACGGTCCGGGGGGAGAACACCAGCCCCCTAGAGCTTCCAGAAAAGGTCAGGATATAGATTTGGAACAAGCTGGACAAAAATACAAAACCAAAACAAATAGCAAAAAGCAAAAGGCAGACTTAGCTGATATAACTGGAACCAGGATCAGTAGACAAGAGCACAGCAGACTAGCTCTGATAACTACGTTGCCAGGCATTGAACTGAAGGTCCAGGGAGCTAATATAGCAACACCCCTAACTAACGACCCCAGGTGCGGATAAAAGGAATGACAGAAAAACCAGAGTCAAAAAACTAGTAACCACTAGAGGGAGCAAAAAGCAAATTCACAACAGGTAATGACTCAGTACATCCAGGAGAATCTAGCAAGAGGATTCATTAGGAAGTCAGTGTCACCTGCAGGGTGGGGTTCTTCTTCATGCAGATGAAGAATGGAGTAATACATCCATGCATAGATTACAGGGGCCTTAACACCATCACCGTTAAGAATAAGTACCCTCTGCCACTGATATCTGAGCTATTTGATAGGTTGCGGGGAGTGAGGGTTTTTACTAAACTTGATCTGTGGGGTGCTTACAACCTGATTTGCATCCATGAGGGGGACGAATGGAAGACGACATTTAACATCAAGGACAGCCACTACGAGTATCTAGTGATGCCATTTGGGCTCTGTAATGCCCCTGCCGTTTTCCAGGACTTTTTATACAATATCTTCCTGGACATGCTCACCACCTCGGTCGCAGTCTATCTGGATTATATTCTCGTCTGCTCTCCAGATATAGACTCATATTGGAGAGATGTTTGCAAAGTCTTCAACCTCCTATGGGCAAACTCCCTCTATGCCAAGTTGGAGAAGTGTGTGCTTGAGCAAGAGTCATTGCCTTTCCTGGGCTATATCATCTCCGCCCAGTGGCTATGGATCCTGCCAAGCTACACGTTGTGTGGACTGGCAGGAACCTCATTCTCTTAAAGTGGTGCAGCACTGTATGGGATTCAATAACTATTATCACCAGTTCATTCCCCACTTCTCAAGTTTGGTAGCTCCCTTGGTAGCCCTCACTGAAATGGGACCAAATCCCAATTTATGGTCAGAAGAGGTCTCCAAGGCCTTCCTCTCTATCAAGTCCCACTTCGCTATCGCTCCCATTCTTTATTGCCACGATGTAGATAAACCATTTATAGTGGAGGTGGATGCCTCATCCATCGGTGCTGGATGCCTCATCCGTCAGTGCTGGAGCAGTCCTCTTCCAAAAGGATGCTCAAGGTTGGAAGCATCCTTGCTTCTTTTTCTCCAAGACCTTCACACAGGCAGAGAGGAATTATTCCATTGGGGACAGGGAGTTGCTAGCTACGAAGTTGGCCTTCTTGGAGTGGAAGCACCTCCTGGAGGGGGCTTGTTTTCTCTTCCAAGTTTACACTGACCACAATTTGGTGTACCTACAGACTGCCCGGTGGCTAAATTCTCGCAAGGCTAATTGGTCCCTGTTCTTTTCCCACTTCCATTTCACCCTCCATTTTCTCTCTGGGAAGAAGAACATTTGTGCTGACGCTCTCTTCCGCTCCATATTCTTGTTAGAGGAAGGGGAGCCTCGGTTAATTGTCCCTTCTGAGAGCCTGAGGACTGTGGGCCCAGTTTCGCTAGAGTCTGAGCCCCGGGCAAGACTTTTGTTCCACCTAATTTGCAACCGGAGGTTGTCTCTTAGGCTCACTCGTCCAGGGTAGGTGGAAAATTTGGGACCAAGAGGACATCTGAGCTTCTGGCTAGGACGTACTGTTGGCCGCATATGGCCTGTGACATCTAAGAATATATTCAGGTTTGTGTTTCCTGCGCCAAAAAGAGGTCTCCTTAACAACGGCCTGCTGGGCTACTTTACCCCTTGCCAGTGGCCCTGAGAAATGGTCAGGATGGACTTTGTGGTGAACTTACCCAAGTCCCGTAGCTGTATCGTCATTTGGTGTAGTCACCAACCATTTTTCCAAAATGGTGCACCTGGTGCCTCTACCGTGGGTACCTTCTACTCGGGTCTTGGGGGCGTTGTTCATTAAGCACGCTTTTTCGCCTACACGGTATGCCTGACAAAATTGTCAGTTACCGGGGTCCCCAGTTTGCATCTCGGTTCTAGAGAGAGCTTTGTCACTTTCTCAGCATTGAGTTGACTCTCTTTTCAGCTTACCATCCCAAGATGAAAGGGTTGGTAGAGAGGGCGAAGCAGACCCTGGTCACGTATCTGCAACACTTTGTTTCGGCCAGAAGGGATGACTGGGCATCCTTGCTACCATCTGCAGAGTTTGTGCTGAACAACGCCATAGCCAATTCCACTAGGCAAACCCCATTCCTCCTTAATTATGGCCAGCATCCGCGGGTTCCTGTGCCCATGCTCTTGTTTTCCATTGACTCTAGGGTGGCAGACTGGGCAGTGGAAAACGTGACATTTGGGACCACACACAGGATGCCATCTGAGCCTCCATGGTGAGAATGAGGGTTTCTGCCAATGCACACTGGCACCTCGCTCCGACCTTTGCTAATGGCGACTTAGTGTGGCTCTCTGCCTGTAACATCAGGCTGAGAGTTGAGTCCACTAAGTTTGCACCTCGCTACATGGGTCCCTTCAAGGTCCTGGAACAGGTTAACCCTGTAGTCTATCCTCTGTCCCTTCCTCCATGCCTATTTATAACCGACACCTTTCATGTATCCCTCCTAAATCCCGTTCAAATGTCCCGGTTTTCCGAGTCATCTGACGGGACATTGGGCTCGCCTACGGACGATTATGAGGTGAACGCTATTGTTGGGTGCAAGGTGGTACATGACAAAAAATACTATCTGGTGGACTGGAAGGGTAATGGCCCAGGGGACAGGACCTGGGAACCTGTTGACCACATTCGGGCTCTTCAGCTCATTGCAGCTTTTTAACATAGTGAGGCCCAAGGAGGGGGGTAACGTTAGGTGTTGAGTTCCCACCGCTGCACAGGGGGAATCTTGAACTACCTCCTCTGTGGTCTCTCATTCTTCCCCAGCCGCAGAGGAGCCTACTCAGCAGAGACACCAGTAAAAGCATCTTGCTCAGGCTGATGCTTAGCGTCTGGTTACTGCTGCCATCCCAGGCTCAGCTATTGTAACCAGCATTAATCAGTTCTGCCTTTTGTCAACTGAGCATGCCCATGGGGCCTCTCATTTGAGGTCGGGGGTCACATGCTCAGGTCCTGAAGCAGCCTGATTGGACCACTGGGATGGTCCCAGAGGGAAACAGCTATAAAAGGTTCACATGACCGCTCGGCCATGCGTTAGTATAAATCTAAATCGTATATGTGTGGATGTGTGTATGCAAACTGATAAAAGCTCCCAATTGATGCCCTTCCCTAGTGTTGTTGTCTGAGTGTGGATGATTGGAGCTAACTAGCACCAGATTGTGCCATCCAGTATAAGGCATGACAGTACTGCGTTTAAAGCTGCATCTGTCAGAGCAGAGCCATGCGCAAATAGTGCGCTTTCCTTGCCCAAGCTTAGGGTGGTTAGTGGCGTCCTCCAGAGTGGCACTGTGTGCACATAGTGCAGTAAATATTTAATTTAGTTTCTTTCTGGTACAACAATTGTGGCGCCGAATGCTAGTGTATCTAGAGGGACTCTAAACCTGTGTCCTTGGGGCAGGGTCCTTTGTCCAAAACACTAGCGTTCACTCTGCGGTATTGCGGCCCTCTGACGCAACAGGGTTCTCCTCCAACATACCGGGTGAAGTTAACCCACGAGTGTTCACGTTATACTGTCATATACTGTCCTTCATTTCTAAGCAACAGGTGTCATCTCTGCACGGTGGACCCCGGGCAGCGAATGAACCTTATATCCTCTTTAATATTATTTGGTGCATTCCACCAGCCTTAACATGTACCCATAACATCCATGGGAGTCAGATTTTTAATGAAAAAATAAACACACATTTAAAAATTTTGTAAAATATAGCTTTCACAGATATTGGAGAAAATACAAGCTTTTTTTCACTAGTTTCTTGTAAACTTTTTTTTTTCATGAAATACTAAATGGCTACTGATTACTACAGAAGCAAGTTACAAAAGAACCTGGTGTAGAAAAAAATCTTGACATAGGGCATTGCTTTTTTTCTACCTCATTATCTCATGGTTTTCCTCATTTGTGCTTCATTCTTTTCAAAAGGCCACATTATTTCCAATCCTATTCACTTGTCAAAAGTGATTTGAATTCTTGTTATTTCACAAACATAACAGCTCTCAGCTCACACCCTGTCTAGGGCCCCATTTCCTTTTGAACATTTTTCCACCATCACAGTTTGAAAATTCACCTCTATCACTGTTCAATCTATTCATGCCTCATCCACCTACACAGGACATTCTGAGCAAATCTGTCAAGCTCACGTCCAACCACAAGTCCTCCTGACCAATTAGCAGCTTCCCCAAACAGCAGAAATTTTAATTAGGAGACCACTCAATTATATCAATGAACAGCCTTTGCCCTCAACCTTCTGCTTCCCCCTTTCCCACCTCTTTTATGCTCTATACTGCTGGGCGTTCACAAACATGAATTGTTACAGCTCTTTTAGAAGGTGTTGGCAGCAGAAAAATAATTATTTTGGAGACCACGTATGTCTAAATGTCCTCTCTTTGAACTGCCACCTACATGGTTTCTGTCTTTTTATATGCTCTATATTACAACAGATTGCTTTAGGGCAAAGCATCTTCTAAGTCATTACATTTTCTTTGATATAAACTAACGTAACAATACAACTTTAAAAGTTGATTATTAAATAATTTTATATGACTTAGTGCAAAATGTTATGCCCAAACTCTGTACAACAGCACAAAGAGTGCTATATTATAGGCACTTGAAGTTCTTCCATATCGTGCTTACATAGGACAGCACATCTTCCACTGGATGTAGTACTCTGATGGATGTTATGTTAATATTATTTTATTAAAAATTGAAGGCAACCAGTATAGGTCCATACTTTGGTAGTGCATATGAGACATTGGTTAAATATTGCATAGTATCAACCAAACAAAATAATATGTTTAATGTTGAAGAAAATAATTTTGAGTGTCTTGGATGTAGAACAAAGGTTTGCATGCAGAATTATTTATCGTACCTTATTAAAGCTAGTTATTTAGGCTATATATTTCCAGATAATAGAAACTCTTTTGTGCTGAATCATATAATCGTATAAAAAAAAGTAAACAATTCTGAATTGGATTATTTGTCCTAAGCCCAGATGAATTTCTTGACTTGTTGCTGTTTTCTGCACCTGTGATGCACTTATAGCATTTGTACTGTTGTTTTTACAGTTTAAAGAGGCGCAATAGCAGAATTATTAATCATATTATAACAATCTGCACCTTTAAGTTACATATCTAACTCCGGGAACCAGTTTGACATTTCATCTGTCCTTGATTTTTTTGCAGTACATTTTTAAACATTTCTAAACTTTAGTAACTTCAGAACCAGATATAATTGAATGAGTACATTTGAGTCGCCTGCCAGGGCCATAGGGTACTCAATACTGGGTCTAGTGTTCACAGGGGGATGTCACGGTGGCGACCCGGTCCGTGGCCCTGGGCACCCATGTAAAATGGAGATTGAATAAAGTTTATGTTCGTGACGCCACCTGTGGTATTCAGTCAGTGTGGACCGACGCTGCTTAGAGGGGTCAACTGGGGTGATGTTATGGCAGCTAGATGGTATAACTTCCCACAGGTGAAGTATGTCCCCAGGGCTCCCAGGGACTGTAGATGAGGATGGTGTACGGTGCAGTAAAGAATGATGACACAGGTGTGCAGTCTCTTTAACTGGTTTACTGTAGGCTTTAGGCAACCGCAGTCCAGGGCACAAGATCACAGTTACAGGCAGGGTCCGGCCAGCTTGAAAGCGATTCCAGAGTTCCCCTTTACCAGGTGGAGATGAAAGCCTTCCTCTAGCATGGTGGTATTGTAGTCCCTTACTGCCTATGGCTTCTGATAAGGTCCTCACAGTTCTTCTCTGTCCTCCATATAGGATAGGACACAAACCCGTATGACAGGTGACTCGGGCTTTTTATATGGTCTCTATCATGACCCGGGCTCTATGTGTCACTGTGCCTGCTGGGTATTAGGAAAGACAGCTAACTTGCACTTCAGCTGTCCTGCCGGTCTCTGCTGTAAGTCTTAGAGTCCCTTACAACCTCGGTGTTCCGGCTACCGGTGATCTGCACTTGAGAGGGAGATAGTTCATTAGCAGCTGTCCTCCCCTGATGTAACTCTCCTGTGCTTTGCTCTCCTTCATGCTCACTGAACGATATTCTTTCCTTCTGTATGTCTCTTTCTCCAGGGGTTGTAGTACTTCAGACTACAGGGCCCCTTCAGACCTTCTGACACTCTATGTCGGTCTTCTCTGTAGCTCACTTTCTGACAGGAACTGACTGACTTTCCCTCCAAACCACAATATATAAAGGGGAGTCAGCTAGGAATAGGATCAAAAGCTCCCACATGTGGCCTGGAGTGGGAACATGTTGTGTGCATTGTGATTACCTGATAAAGAGATATCCTTCATCGCTTCCAAGCGTAACATCACTCTCCCCATGAGGAAAGCAATGTCACTGTGATGACCAGGACCCTGGAATGCCACACTTTCACTACCACTTAAGACCAACTTTGACCATTAAATGACGGCTGGTCTCCTACATGTTAACTGCTTAGAGAGTGTTTAATGACCCTTTTAAAGACCTTATACAATCGATCTCTGCCTAGAATATTGTGTTTTTGGCAACACATTTCAGTTTATTCAGGACATGTGCTGCTGAGAACAATGATTATTCAGCTTGCTTGAAAACAATTTTACACAAAGGGAAATATTTTGCTTATTTTTTCAGGTGATTGCAGATAGGCCAATGATCGGGAATGAATGTTCCCAGAAACACTCATTCCCAATTATAGATCTGTCTAAATGTGTTGTTAGTTCGTAAAGTGTCGGTGCCATCTTTGCAACTGATCCAAATTGGGTGATTGGTACAGTTGGTAAAATAAGTGTTTGATACACTGCTGGTTTTGCAAGATTTCCCACCTCAAAGAAAGGGGAGGTATTTAATGTTATCATAAGAAAGGGGAGGTCTTTAATTTTATCATAAGTACACATCAACTTCAAGAGACAAAATATAAAAATAAAAAATAAAAAAATCACATTGTATGATTTTAAAATAATTAAATTGCATTGTATCGTATTAAATAAGTAAGTCTTAGGCATCAGGATTCTCCTGGTGCGCGGGATTGATCCCAAGCATTGCCTCATGCTGTGGTCTCCCATTCAGGTCCGGCCGAGGCGGGCTCAGCACTGATGTCGGTCCCAACGTCTTGCTCAGGCTCGTGTTATTCAATTGTTTACTGCTGGCTCTCCAGCCAAGTCTATGGGAACCAGTGATATTCTGGTGCATCCCTGCTCTCCGGAGTCTAAGTCCAGAGATCACCTTACTGACCATGTCCATGATGTGACGTCTTCTCATTGGTGGTCGGACGTTATCTGCTCTGGTGATGTGGCGGCTCCGAATTGGCCTGCGAGCGATGTCACGGCCGGCTGGGCGTGAGTGTTTGGGGTGGAGCCTAGAGTTTAAAAGGCTCTCAGTGGTGCACATGGGTGCGCTAGTATCATTTATGTGTGGTGTTTGTGAGTGGATACTCTCCCACTCTGTTTATATGTGATGCTCTATACACTGAGAGTTCTTTCTTTGGCAAGTTAGGGTTAAGCATCAGGGCTTTGCACCTAACGTCACATGAGTTCTTCCTTTGGCTCAGCATCTGTTCATACTTGTGTGCGATTGACACAGTTTAGTTGCAGAACGAGCGCAATCCATGTGCTTTCATCCCTGTGACATTTAACAGGGTATAGTACTCAGCATATTGAGTGCAGTATCTCTCAGTGAAGTAACTGAGCTAACTACTTTGCGTACTGTTCATACTGTGTGGCGTTAACACAGTGCGGTTATTGTGTTCGTACGCTGTTGTGTCCCGCCATTGTTCACATGCAGTTAAACATCTCTGCACTGTGGACCCTGTGTTGGATTGCACTTTATTATTTATTTTTATTTAGTGCATTCTGCCAACCCTATCAGTATGTGATCATCTATCAACTAGCAAGAATTCAGGCTCTCACAGACCTGTCAGTTTTTCTTTTAGAAGCCCTCCCACTCTGCACTCATTAACTGTATTAATTGCACCTGTTTGAACTTGTTACCTGTCCACATAATCAGCCACATTCCAATCTCGCCACCAAGGCTAAAGGTACCTTCACACTAAACGACTTTGCAACGAGAACGATAGCGATCCGTGACGTTGCAGAATCCTGGATAGCGATATCGTTGTGTTTGACACGCAGCAGCGATCTGGATCCTGCTGTGATATCGCTGGTCATTGCTGAAAGTCCAGAACTTTATATGGTCATCAGATCGGCGTGTACCGTCGTGTTTGACAGCAAAAGCAACGATGCCAGCAATGTTTTACAGTGGTAACCAGGGTAAATATTGGGTTACTAAGCGCAGGGCCGCGCTTAGTAACCCGATATTTACCCTGGTTACCATTGTAAAAGTAAAAAAAAAAAACACTACATACTCACCTTCTGATGTCTGTCACGTCCCCGGCGTCCGCGCTGCTGCTCAGAGCTTCCTGCACTGAATGTGTCAGTGCCAGCCATAAAGCAAAGCACAGCGGTGATGTCACCGCTGTGCTTTCCGGCTGGCGCTTACACAGTGCAGAGAAGCACAGCGCCGGGGGACGCGGCAGACACCGGAATGTAAGTATGTACTGTTTGTTTTTTTTACTTTTACACTGGTAACCAGGGTAAACATTGGGTTACTATGCACGGCCCTGCGCTTAGTAACCCGATGTTTACCCTGGTTACCTGGGGACTTCGGCATCGTTGGTCGCTGGAGAGCTGTCTGTGTGACAGCTCTCCAGTGACCACACAGCGATGCTGCAGCGATCGACATCGTTGTCGATATCGCTGCAGCGTCACTTAATGTGTCGGTACCCTAAGTCCAAAAAGCTGTCTAAGGACTCCAGGGACAAAGACCTGCAAAAGGCTGTGCTGGGATACAGGACAATAGGTAAGCAGCTGGGTGAGAAGGCAACAACTGTTGGCGCAAATATTAGAAAATGGAAGAAACACAAGATGACTCAATCTTCCTCAGTGTGGGGTTCCATGCAAGATCTCGACTCATGGGGTAAGGATGATTGTGAGAAAGATCAGGAGTCAGTCAAGAATTACACTGGAGGACCTGTTCAATGACCTGAAGACAGCTGGGACCACAGCATCAAACATTACCATTAGTAGCACATTATGATTTCATGGATTAAAATCCTGCAGCACTATCAAGTTCTCTCTGCTCACACCGACACATGTCCAGGCCAATTTGAAGTTTGCCAATGATGATCTGAATGATCAGAAGAAGGTCATGTGGTCAAATAAGACCAGATTAAAACTTTTTGGTATCAACTACACTCATCATGTTTGGAGAAAGAAGAAGGATGAGTAGATCCCCTTGAACACCCACCCATCCATCCTTTAATCATGGTGGGGGGAAACTCATAATTTGGTGGTGTTTTTCTGCAAAGGGGACAGGATGACTACACGAGGAGGGATGGGGTTATGTATCTCAAGATTTTGACTAAAAACCTCCTTACCTTTGTAAGAGAATTTAAGATGGGTTATGGTTGAGTCTTCCAGCATGACAAAGACCCGAAACACACAACCAGGGCAACTAAGGAGAGGCACTGTAAGAAGAATTTCAGGGTCCTGGAGTGGCCTAGCTAGTCTCCAGACAACAACCCAATAGAAAATCTTTGGAGGAAGCTGAAACTCAATGAAGTACAGTGACAGCTCTGAAACCTGAAAGATCTGTAGATCTGTAGGAGGAGTGGGCCAAAATCTCTGCTGCAGTGTGAGAAAAACATGTTTAAGAGCTACAGAAAATGTCTGACCTTTGTAACTGCAAACAAAGGTTTCTTTACCAAATATTAGTTTCTGTTTTCCTATTTTATCAAATACATATTTGATGCAATAAAAAGCAAAATAATTATGTAGAAATCATACAATGTGATTTTCTGGATTTTTTAAAGATTCTGTCTCACAGTTGAAGTGTTACTACGATAAAAATTACAGACCTCTCCATTCTTTGTAGGTGGGAAAACTTGCAAAATCGGCAGTGTATCAAATACTTATTTTCCCTACTGTATGTTAGATAATAGATACCATAGAGGTAGTTAAATGGTTCCTGTAATTTCTTAACCTGTATTATGATCATCTATATGGCTTGTGAAAATATTAATGGATACTCAGCTTTCATGAATTTAGCAGCCTCCAATTACACTATATTTAATCATAGAGTCAGCTATAGTTATGCTCAAGTTTAGTATGGAGTTGTTAAAAGATGCACACAAAGGTGCATGGAGCTCCATAGTACCTACCTTTGCCTTTTAACTTTACATGGTAGTTTCCAAATAAATTTAAAGATAATCTGTCATTAGAATCAACCCTCCTAAGCCGTCTCTATGGGCATGCAGGAAATAGGAAGCTGAATTAAATGATACCTTGATATCTGCAATCTGATGTCTTACTGCAGAGAAATGTATGTATTTCTTAATATGTAAATGAGCTGTTAAGATCTATGGATCCGATCTAGATCTTCCTGAGAATTTGCCTACGGAGATTGTTGTAAATGAAAGATCAGCAGATAAAGCTCTCAGTTATTACATGCCTCACACTGGTAATGCTCCCTTTCATTTAAGATAAGTTGTGAAGGAAGATTCCTGGGAGATCTGTGTCCAGCCAGATCTTAACAGTCCATTTACATATTAAGAAAAATGTTTACAGAATCTCCCAATAAGGCACCCAACATTGCATTTAACCTCATGGAACTCCTTTTGCTTTGATGTGCTTCAGTACAACCACCTGCACATGGCGCTACTATGTGTATGAGGTCATAGGCTGCAGCACTATTCTCTTCCTTCAGTATGACTATAGAAGATGAAAAAACCTTAAACCATTGAACATCATTAAATAATAGTTTTGCGTTTTAATTTTTCCCTCATGCATGCACAGTGTAAGGCTAATTGACATGTGCTATGCATTTACAACCTAGTTTACAAATTCTACAGAAATGTTCACATTTTTTCCAATATCTCTTTTCAGGTAGCACAATTTTTTTTGCTAGTGTCATGAACACTTGTCACGTCTTGTGTTAAGAATTCCTAATGATCGAAGGTGCTGCAGACAAGCCCTTTCATTCACTACAACTGCAGACATCCCAATAACACTTTGGTCAGTATTTGAATTTGACCTAATGTGGTGGCCCTCAGCATGAACACATTTTGATAATTTCATTAAGCTTTTGCATTGAAGGGACAGACTGCTGTTAGAGTACACAAAATCAATTAGTGCCACACCAATGTCTTCATGGTAAAACAATTCTGACAGACAAGGTGCACGCAATACAAATATATTTAGATAACATTTTGATCCACATAGAGAGGGTATGCAAATAATCCAGTGGACTAGCATAAATGGTCATTAAAGATATTTGTGTGCATGCTTTTGTACAGTGTATGACAAATACCTATGCACTAAACCTGTAGTTTGATACTTCTTGTATAACTGTGTTGTAAAGGTGTAACTTAAGGCAAAAGAAAAATGATTACCCTCATGAATACAAACTTGTCACCAAGGATCCCTTCATGATGATGCAATGCAATGTATTTATACATTTACATATAAATGAAGGCTTAACGTTAAAGCATAAATTGGAATTGGTTCTTTGCCAGAAGGAGGACAGTCTATGGGTATGTACACATTGTGTATTTACAGTCATTCTACTAATTATTATCTTATAACATTTTTATAGAATAAACATTTGGTCTCTTTGTGTAGATCCATGGGAAAGTCTAAAGAAATCAGCCAAGATGTCAAGAAGAGAATTGTGTACTTGCACAAGTCTATCTCATCCTTGGGTACAATATTAAGATTCCTGAAGGTGCCTTTCTTCATCTTTACAAACAATTATATTCAAGTACAAACAAGATGGGAATCTCCAGCCATCATACTGCTCAGGATAGAGAAAGGGCTCTGTGTCTCAGAGATGAACGTGCTTTGTTCTGACATGTGAATGTTAACCCAAGAACAAAAGCTAAAGACCTTGTGCAGATGATGGCCAAAGCTGGTAAGATTGTATAAATATCCACAGTGAAATGAGTACTGTGTCAACATGGGCTGAAAGGACACTCTACCAGGAAGAAGCCCTTACTCCAAAAGAAACATAAAAAAGCCAAACAGGAACACAGAACTTAATTTTGCAGATATGTGCTGTGGTCTGATGAAACGAAAATGGAACTTTTTGGGCATAATGACCATTGTTACATTTGGAGGAAAAAGGGAGAAGCTTGGAAGCCTAAGAACACCATACCAACTGTGAAACACGAGGGTGGCAGCATCATGCTGTAGGGTTGTTTTGCTGCAGGAAGAACTGGTACACTTTATAAAATATATGGCATCATGAGAAAAAGAAGACTATGTGGCAATACTGAAGCAATATCTCTAGACATCAGCCAGGAAGTTAAAGCTTCAGTGGAAATGGGTCTTGAAAATGGACAATGACCTAAAGTATACTTCCAAAATGGTAACATAGTGGCTTAAGGATAACAAAGTCAATGTTTTGGAGTGGGCATTAGTGTTGAGCATTCCGATACCGCAAGTATCGGGTATCGGCCGATACTTGCGGTATCGGAATTCCGATACCGAGATCCGATACTTTTGTGGTATCGGGAATCGGTATCGGATCCATATTACTGTGTAAAATAAAGAATTAAAATAAAAAATATTGATATACTCACCTCTCCGGAGGCCCCTGGACATCACCGCTGGTAACCGGCAGCCTTCTTTGCTTAAAATGAGCGCGTTTAGGGCCTTCCATGATGTCACGGCTTCTGATTGGTCGCGTGCCGCTCATGTGACCGCCACGCGACTAATCACAAGCCGTGACGTCATTCTCAGGCCCTAGACTCCTCATTCAAGGAATTTAGGACCTGAGAATGATGTCACGGCTTGTGATTGGTCGCGTGGTGGTCACATGAGCGGCACGTGACCAATCAGAAGCCGTGACATCATGGAAGGCCCTAAACGCGCTCATTTTAAGCAAAGAAGGCTGCCGGCTAACAGCGGTAAGGTCCAGGATGCGTCGGAGAGGTGAGTATATCAATATTTTTTATTTTAATTCTTTATTTTACACATGAATATGGATCCCAGGGCCTGAAGGAGAGTTTCCTCTCCTTCAGACCCTGGGAACCATCAGGATACCTTCCGATACTTGGTGTCCCATTGACTTGTATTGGTATCGGGTATCGGTATCGGCGATATCCGATACTTTTCGGGTATCGGCCGATACTATCCGATACCGATACTTTCAAGTATCGGACGGTATCGCTCAACACTAGTGGGCATCTCAAAGCTCTGATCTCAATCCTATTGAAAATTTATAGAAAAAGCTGAAAAGGCAGGTATGAGCAAGGCAACTTAAAAACCTGGATCAGTTACACCAGTTTTGTCAGGAGGAATTGGCCCAAATTCCGACCAACTATTTTGAGAAGCTTGTGGAGGGATATCACAAACGTTTGACCCAAGTAATTCAGGTTAAAGACAATGGTACCAAACACTAATGAAATTTATGTAAACTTTTAATTTTGCAGTAAGTAATAAAAATGCCTTAAAACATTCTCTCTCATTCTGGCATTTGGCAAATATTAATTATTATCGTAATCCTAATTGACCTAAAACGGGAAAGGATTCTCATTTCATGTCAGATATTGAGAAAAACATGCATATGTGTGTTTTTATATAGTGTAAGTAAACTTCTGGTTTCAACTTATACTATATATATATATATATATATATATATATATATATATATATATATACACATATATATTCTAACGTCAATGGGTCTGTTAGTGGTTAAGATTAATGAAGCCAACTACAAAACATGAACCACCAAATTTGCAGTATGTTTGCTGCTTAAAAACCATGAAATGTTGTTGATCTCAGGGACTTTAATTTGAATAATCTCTTCCCTGTTCATACGTCTCGGCATCTATCACCATTACATATCCTCCATTTCCCATTGATTAATTGATATTCTAAAACAATTGTTCAATTTCTTCAAACTTTATTATTTAAAATCAACAAATCCCACTTGATTCAGAAAAACAGACAATACCACCCATAAATAACATAGATTACTTCATTGTGATTCCCTATTGGCAAACAAACTGATCACTACATCAATATTTTACATTATTAACGCAATTGAACCTGTATTTCTGTGAATTTTGTATTTCCTTAGGAAGATATATATATTCATTCCATCAGCCCTTAATAATTTATTTGGGAGACTTCTATGACTCATATGCTGAAGTAACTAATATACAGTGTGTCCGTAAAGTCATGGTGCACTATTGACCATTCACTGGAAAGCAACAAAAAACAATATAAATGTGAAATCTGCTCCAAATAAAAGAAAAACTCTCCCAGATTCATACCTATTCAGTGCAGTTCGAAGTGGGCTTCATTTGTTGACCTACCCACATCCAAACAATAGCATAAGCTTGTGGTTGCATGATGTCACTGACTTGGCAGTGTTTTAATCAATCAGAGTTCAGTTTATCAGGGGTTAATCTGACTGGGGGTCAGCAACAGCTTAAATGAGTTTGTGTTGTTGTTGGTTCTTGTTATGTCTACTCATGAATAGGTCTGATGTGATTGGGCCAGAGAAAGGGCACCGAAATGTAAACTACAAAAGTGCACCATGATTTTATGGACATACTGTATTTTAAGCTTAAATTACTCTTCTTTTAGCTGCAGAAAATGACTTGGTTGTCTTCGGTGTGGCTTATTTATTATATATTTAGATATGGCAAGCCTTCTCTTTTATGAAACTATGCTAACATGTAGTATTTATACTAATATATATATATATATACTGTATATACACTCACCGGCCACTTTATTAGGTACACCATGCTAGTAACGGGTTGGACCCCCTTTTGCCTTCAGAACTGCCTCAATTCTTCGTGGCATAGATTCAACAAGGTGCTGGAAGCATTCCTCAGAGATTTTGGTCCATATTGACATGATGGCATCACACAGTTGCCGCAGATTTGTCGGCTGCACATCCCAAAGATGCTCCATACAAGGCAGGATGGATCCATGCTTTCATGTTGTTTACGCCAAATTCTGACCCTACCATCCGAATGTCGCAGCAGAAATCGAGACTCATCAGACCAAGCAACGTTTTTCCAATCTTCTACTGTCCAATTTCGATGAGCTTGTACAAATTGTAGCCTCAGTTTCCTGTTCTTAGCTGAAAGGAGTGGTACCCGGTGTGGTCTTCTGCTGCTGTAGCCCATCTGCCTCAAAGTTCGACGCACTGTGCATTCAGAGATGCTCTTAGGCCTACCTTGGTTGTAACGGGTGGCGATTTGAGTCACTGTTGCCTTTCTATCAGCTCGAACCAGTCTGCCCATTCTCCTCTGACCTCTGGCATCAACAAGGCATTTCCGCCCACAGAACTGCCGCTCACTGGATTTTTTTTCTTTTTCGGACCATTCTCTGTAAACCCTAGAGATGGTTGTGTGTGAAAATCCCAGTAGATCAGCAGTTTCTGAAATACTCAGACCAGCCCTTCTGGCACCAACAACCATGCCACGTTCAAAGGCACTCAAATCACCTTTCTTCCCCATACTGATGCTCGGTTTGAACTGCAGGAGATTGTCTTGACCATGTCTACATGCCTAAATGCACTGAGTTGCCGCCATGTGATTGGCTGATTAGAAATTAAGTGTTAACAAGAAGTTGGACAGATGTACCTAATAAAGTGGCCAGTGAGTGTATATATATATATATATATATATATATATATATATATATATATATATATATATATATATATATATTAAATATATAATATATAATATTACATTATTATAATAATATATATATATATATACAAAAAATAGAAAAAATGGATAGCACTCACCGATCCTTAAAAATATTGCTTTATTTCAACGTCTGAAACTTCATGGCCAGGAGAACAGATGAAGGAGTGTGTAGGCCAGTGCTGATGATGGCCGTTTCACACACAACAGCGCTTCTACGGCACCAAAATGTAAACTATAAAAGTGCAACATGACTTTACGGACACAGTGTATTTTGAGCTTAAGTTACTCTTCTTTTAGCTGCAGAAAGTTACCTTGTTGTCTTTGATGTGGCCTTTTTACTATATATTTATCGTATTTGTCTGATCATAAGACGCACTTTTTTCCTCCAAATTTGGGAGGAAAGTGTGGGTGCGTCTTATGGTCCAGATGTAACGTGTGGAGTGGGCCGCGGCGAGTGGGATCGCACTGGGATCCCACTTTCAGGAGGCAGAAAATGTCCCTGCTGCCAGAGTCAGCACTGGGAAACCACATGGTCCCGATGATTAAAGTGCAGTGAATATTCATTAGCCGCTTCCCCACCCACCTGTCAGCACTGAGCAGTGATCGGGGAGCAGCAAATGAATACTCCTTCACTTAGACAGGGACACACATGGTTTCCCCAGTGCTGGATTCCTGCAGCGGCTGGGGAGATCTGTGTGTCCCATGGAGGAGGGGCCAGGGGAGACATGATCGCTGCATACCTGCCTGCCTAGGCTGGATGCCGAGTGCTGGGCATAAGGACCTGTGTGATGTCATGTAGTGGGCAGGCTGGAGCATCACATGGCCACATGGCAGCACAGAGCCCTCCCTCTTCTGATGTCATCACAGGTTCTTCAGACTCCGCACTAGAATCTTCAAGCTTCCTCTTATGACCTGTGCTGTGGAGAGGCAACAAGAGGGAGGGCTCTGTGTGTGCAGTCATGGGATGCTCCAGCTTTTACCTCACCACAGTGGCTGGCTGCGACAATTAAGAGGTTAGTCTTTACAACACACAATAAAGCACTCTGCCACTCCTTTGGTGAACTATAACTCCCAGCATGCCATAGGATCTGCAGGACATGCTGGGATTTATAGTTCTCCCATGGGATTTTAAAGCAGCACTCCAGTGTTATTTTGCAGTGCTGGAGTGATACTTTCAATATAAGCCCTCTGCCCCCATTCTTATACTCACCCTCCAGTGTTTTCATACAGTACTTTACAGCCAACAGTACTGGTCCCGCAGCACCATCTTCTATCCGCAGCTTCCAACATAATAACATACTATTATCTACAATAACACCACATATAATAGTATGTTATTTATGTTATTACATTTTCCACATTTTTTTGCTTCAAAGATTTTTTTCCCTATTTTCTACCTCTAAAACCTGGGTGCATCTTATAGTCCGGTGCGTCTTATACTCCGGTGCGTCTTATAGTCTAAAAAATACAGTAGTTATGGCAAGCCTTCTCTTTTATGAAACTATGCTAACATTTAGTATTTATACTAATATATAAATATATATATATATATATATATACATATATATTAAATATATAATATATAATATTATATTATTATAATAATATATAATAATAATATATATATATAAATATATTAAATATGTAATAAATATATACCGTATTTTTCTGACTATAAGACGCACTTTTTCCCCAAAAAAATAGTGAGGAAGATGGGGGGTGCGTCTTATAGTTAGAATGCAGTCTTACCGGCAGTGTGGCGGCGGCAGAGGTGCGGGGATGATGTGGCGCATTGAGCGGTATGGCGTGAGCTGGGTCCCTTCCACATTTGAGGTGACGCCGCGGCCCGGTATTGAAGGAGAGCAGCAGAGCTGGGTGAGTCACGGCTTTCCCGGTGGTGATGGCCATCTTCCTGAGGCCGCACGTGCGCAGATGGAGTTTTCTGCTTCCTGGGGCTTCAGGAAAACGGCCGCGGGAGGCCACGCGTGCGCAGATTGAGATCGCGGCGGCCATTTTCCTGATGGAAGGGACCCTGGCCGCCGCCACCTGAGGAAGTGACCGCACATCTGCTGCCACCACCACAGCCTCCCCATGGACACCAGGCCATGGCGTCGCCCACCTAAGCAGGAAGGGACCCTGCTCAGGTGCATGCCGTACCGCCCACCGCGCCTCAGCATCACCGCACCTCTGCTGACACCGTGACTCCTGTAACCCTGCTCTGCCACTGCCTGCCCTCAGGTAAGAGATCTTAAATTTGGACAATAAGACGGACCCCCATCTTATAAAAAATCTTTTTTCCTGCAATTTTCACCCCAAATTTGGGTACGTCTTATGGTACGGTGCGTCTTATAGTCCGAAAAATACGGTGTGTGTGTATATATATATATATATATATATATATATATATATATATACAGTTTATGTAGGGCTTGCTTTGATTGTACAGCTTAGAAATGTAGTTTTCACAGTGTGAAAAAAGGACCGCTCATTCGATTACATGAACCTGGATGCAGAGGACCAGATAGAGATGGAAAATAACACAAATCTACAAAAATGTACAAAAAAAGAAACATGTTGGGCTTAGTCTGTATATTAATAAGTATGCATTTACAGTACTTTGTGAAAAATAATGTGAACTTGGAAATAGCCATTTACATTTAAAAATGAATGGTTTGATAACTATTCAAATAAGTTCTCATAGAAGGATGTAAACTTGGGTTGCAGTTATGTTAAAATGATATTTTAGCTTACTTTAACCCAGAAAAATGATCAATTCTGATGCCTAATAACAGTCGTAGCAAATTTCTTTTAGTCAGATTATTCATGAACACAAATAGAAAATGTGAAGTATCTCTCACTTCTCAATGTTATCTATGGCCAAATTACCTTCTCAGGTTTTCATATTAATAGAAATATTCAGTTGTTTTTTTTTAAACTTTTATATACAATTTTCAGTTGTGTGTTATTCTACTCTTGTCTGCATTTTTTTTCTCTCTTAATCACAATAGCCACATCTATAATTGTATTTAATGAAAAAGAAAATACTATACAGTTTCCTTTTTACAAAAAAATTCTACATGGCGAAACTTAAGTATCTGATATCTGTGTCAGTTAAATAAAGCAGAAAGAACCGTAAAATAGAAAATGAAAGTCTTAGATTTGAATAGCAGTAACAACTCAAGATTGAACTTGACTTTTAATAATGCCTTTACGACAGTGGAGACACAAGAATGAATACTGCAATACATCATTTCTTTTTGCAATGGCACATTTCAGGTTACAAGACTTGGTGCTTGGGGGATCTGGACAAAATTATAGTTTTACAAATGGGACTTGAATCCAATATAGAATGAAAGGTCCCTTTCTTCAGTCAGTTTGCATTCACTTTGCACTTCCTCTTGAAAGGTTAAGTTCATATTTGATGGAAAAGGAATGTTATTTATAGATTCCCTCAGAAGCTCCTAAGGAAAGCCCACAGCACCTGGCATTTAAAGAATGGCAGAACACGTGCTTTGTATTGTTATCAGCTGACATATTAATGTCAAAATAAAAATACATTAGAATAATATTCATGATAGGTTTGAATATGCTGTACAATATACATAGAAGGATTTCATTGTCTGCAAATTATATTCCGATGAGATCTACACCAATATTCATGATATTAGAAATGGAGGTGAGAGCTGAAGAACAAAATCTTTCATGTATAAAATTGTCCATCTAGTGTATCACAGAAAATAATAGAATATAATCTATTTTCTGTAATTCATTTTGAAAAATCTTTAAATAAAATTTGAGAGGTTGAGAACTTTCCTTTGTTAAGCCACATATTAGGCATTAAATGTCCATGTTGGTAGAAAGCAAAAAACAGTGGAAAAACCTCACATAATAGCAATCATGTGCCTTTTATTATAAAGCTGTCTTCATATGTAGCAGATCTGAACCATTTCAGACCCCATACATTCTTGACTGCTATTTTGAGATCCCACTTTAGCTACAACCTCAAATAAAAAATTACATATTTCTGTCATGTAATGATGTTATTTATTTATATGAAAATTGTTTAGGAATATATAATGCTTTTATATGCATACAAGTATGTGAAGTTCAGGTCAGGAGACCAATATCCTATCATACTTGGAGCATGAATCGCATATGACATTCCTAGTTTGAGTATGTCCAAAACTCAATTGAATGGGGCTGCCAGCTGACTAATCATTGACTGAGAGTTCAATTGGTTATGGCTGATTTTGGACTGCTGATCACATTGTCCTCAGAGAGACAAGCCATCAGCCAATGTGTCAGCTGGAGACTCTCATATAGAACAAAGGAGTGCTTGGCTGAACAAACACTCATGTGTATGGGAAAGACAGTTGAAATGGCTTCTGGCTGAATGATCGGCCTGAAGCATTGTTTAGCCGACATCCATGTAGTGTGTATGGCTGGCCTTACTTTTTCTAAATCTGTATAAGTAGAATACTGTCAGTGTGAGTTTGCCAACAGACATTAACACTGTTCTATGCCATGTCACTAAACATTAAATATTGTTGTCTTGTTGAGGTATTTTACTCCAATAACATCAAAATTAAAGTTAGCTAAAAAAATATACATTTAATTACAAATTAAGTTCTTGAATACTTGACATTTTCTTGGAGTCGTTAGAAATTTTTGATTGTCAAAAAGAGCTGACCAAGTTACATTCAAATTCTCCTTGAATTTTACAAAAATCTGCATTTGCCAAAATGATAATTTTTTTATGATTCGCTTATGCAGAGATCCAGCAAAATGGAAAACAGCTGCTATTTCTCTGAACCATAAAGGGCCATCAAAAGTTTAAAAAAATCCTTATATTCACATTATCGGTCACCTCCCCGGTGCCTCTACCATTCACCGCCACCTGACTAGTCATCTGCACATTCTCTGATCCACTTCTGCTCATGCTGGAATCACCAGGTTTGATAAAAGCTGGAAATTCTGTCATGGAGTAAGAGGCCTGGGGATTTCAGTGCTAGCAGCGGGGACATTTTTTTTTTTTTTATCCTGTTTTTTGCCTGTTAAGGTTCAGAAAGATGGCTGCCATTTTACAGAATCCCAACGTGAGCAGAAATCTGCATTTTGGCAAATGTGAATTTTTTGTAAAATTCAAGGAGAACTCAATTACAATTCAATTTATTAATTCATCTCTACGTTACTGCTGAAAATAGAATTTTTCTGATAGGAATGAATGATATTCCGAAAGATAATAGTAAGAACATTCTTTTTGGCAATTCTATGCTCAAACACACTTCATTTTTTCTTAAAAACTTTTGTGTCTAAATCAGCTGGCGACTGTAAAATCATTAACATTTTGAGTGTAGCCTTCGGGTTTGTTGCTATAATATGTATAATGGGAAAAATTTCAGTCAAAATATCTTTCGTTCTCATTCTGTAAGAATCTGCGCAGAAAACCCAGGTTTCCAAAAACTAGAGTAAAAGATGGACAGCAAATCAGAAAAATAAAAAAAATACAAATGACATTGAGGCAGTTTAAAGGGCCACTGTCACCCCCTCCAGCCGTTATAAACTAAAAGAGCCACCTTGTGCAGCAGTAATGCTGCAGTCTAACAAGGTGGCTCTTTTAGTTTTTGATTCAGTTATTCCCTCAATAAAGCGTTTTAAAATTTGTACAAAATAACCTGTCCTTAGACCTGGAGGCGGTCCGAAGCTTCCTCGGTGAATCTCCCAACGGCCGTCACTCTTCTCTTCTGGGGATGTGGTCGCCGCCCCCTGTGCGCTGTTTCTTCTTAAATCCGGCGCCTGCGCTGTGCGTGCCTGCCTGGGGCAGGCGCAGTCTTCATTGTCAGTCATAGGTCAGATCCAGGGTGCCTGACTGCGCCTGTGCGGGCAGTGCGGCCACCCTGTTGCTGAATCCCCGCCCCGCACTGTGTTATTCATTATGCACAGTGCGGGGCTGGGGTTCCTGGGCATGCGCACTGCGCTGTTCAGACGCTCCCCCAGCTCAGACGCTCCCCCAGCTCCCCGCGCCTTCCAGCGTTGTTATTTGCGGCTGCTTCATTCCAAACGCTGGCAAGGAAACCTGTATATTACGGCAACGCTGGAAGGCGGGGGACCGGGGGAGCGTCTGAACAGTGCAATGCGCATGCCCAGGAACCCCAGCCCCGCACTGTGCATAATGAATAACACAGTGCGGGGCGGGGATTCAGCAACAGGGTGGCCACACTGCCCGCACAGGCGCAGTCAGGCACCCTGCATCTGACCTATGACGGACAATGAAGACTGCGCCTGCCCCAGGCAGGCACGCACAGCACAGGCGCCGGATTTAAGAAGAAACAGCGCGCAGGGGGCGGCGACCACATCCCCAGAAGAGAAGAGTGACGGCCGTTGGGAGATTCACCGAGGAAGCTTCGGACCGCCTCCAGGTCTAAGGACAGGTTATTTTGTACAAATTTTAAAACGCTTTATTGAGGGAATAACTGAATCAAAAACTAAAAGAGCCACCTTGTTAGACCGCAGCATTACTGCTGCACAAGGTGGCTCTTTTAGTTTATAACGGCTGGAGGGGGGTGACAGTGGCCCTTTAAAGATGTTACAAGTTACAGAAACTAAAAGAAACACCTAAGAATAAAAGGCTCAATTCAAAAGTAACTAATCAATAAAAACATGTTTATTTCAATACATATTAAAACTATCAAAATAGATAAGGGGAATGTAAAATGATGAGAACAACAGAGATGAAAAAAAACTGGTGGTGCAGCCTGGACATTTGTAGTAAAAATAAATGTGAGAAGGACACAAGTGTATCTAGATAATGATCATAAAGCATATATATAAAGGATATCATCAATTGTAATACATGTACACCCAGTGGAATTACAGAGACAAAATATATTACAACAATCGGCAGTGCAAATTATATACCATATTATATGTTAGGCATGGGACTGTTTTACAGTACAAATGCCATGCATAGAAAAAATTGTTTTTTACAACACCCAAAGAAAAAAAGCCATCAATTGCATGTCAAGTTGTCAGACATTCTCATAGTAGAGTCTACTTAGTAGGCTAATCCTGCACATTATGACAACATTAACAAAAGATGTAAAAAGATAACACATTACCAGTAGGGTTGAGCGAAACGGATCAGTCATTTTCATAAATCGTCAACTTTTAGGCAAAGTCGGGTTTCATGAAACCCGAACCGATCCTAGTGTGGGATCGGCCATGCGGTACACAATCAGAGTGCCAAAGTCGCGTTTCATATGACGCTGTTACTGCCGTTTTTCAGCCAATGAAGGAGGACGCTGAGTGTGGGCAGCGTGGTGACATAGGTCTCGGTCCCCACCATGTTAGACAAGGGCATGGCAGTGATTGGCTTGCTGTCTGCGGCGTCACAGGGGCTATAAAGGGGCATGCATGCCGACCGCCATCTTACTTCTGCCGATCTGAGCATAGGGAGAGGTGTTGCTGCAGTTAGTCAGCAGCAGGGACAGAGTTAGGGAGGAAATAAAAAACCCCAAACCGCTTGTGCTGGAGCGATTTTCACTGTCCCACACCACCTTTTTGTACAGGGACAGTGGAGGTCGTATTTTAGTGCAGAAGCTGCATAGCTGTGTGCACGGTGCTGTGCAAACCAACTGCTTTTTTAAAAGCAAAATTCCTGTTGCTCCTTTCTGCACAGTTACCTGTCTTGTTTATTTGTCCACATTTTTGTGTTCAGCAGTAGTGTTGAGCGATACCGTCCGATACTTGAAAGTATCGGTATCGGAAAGTATCGGCCGATACCGGCAAAGTATCGGATCTAATCCGATACCGATACCCGATACCAATACAAGTCAATGGGACTCATGTATCGGACGGTATTCCTGATGGTTCCCAGGGTCTGAAGGAGAGGAAACTCTCCTTCAGGCCCTGGGAACCATATTAATGTGTAAAATAAAGAATTAAAATAAAAAATATTGCTATACTCACCTCTCCGACGCAGCCTGGACTTCAGCGAGGGAACCGGCAGCGTTGTTTGCTTCAAATTCGCGCTTTAACTTCCTTACGCGAAGTCCCGGCTTGTGATTGGTCGCGCGCCGCCCATGTGACCGCGACGCGACCAATCACAGCAAGCCGTGACGTAATTTTAGGTCCTTCAGGATTTTAAAATTACGTTCCGGCGTTGTGATTGGTTGCGTCGCGTGTCATGAATCCCCAATGGCTAGGGATAGCACAGGATTAGCAAAGTATAATAAATATCGGACGAGCTCTAGGGTGATGGAACCTGGGCTGACCGCTGCCCTACGCCTGACAAACGCAACTAGAGATAGCCAGGGAGCGTGCCTACGTTGGTTCTAGACGCCACGCACCAGCCTAAGAGCTAACTAGTACTGCAGAGGAAACAAAGACCTCACTTGCCTCCAGAGGAATTAACCCCAAAGATATAGTTGCCCCCCACAAGTATTGACGGTGAAATGAGAGGAAGGCACACACATAGAGATGATGTATATAGCTTTAGCAAATAGAGGCCCGCTGAAAACTAGAAAGCAGAATGACACAAAAGGGGACTGAGCGGTCAGCAAAAAACCCTAATCAAAAAAACCATCCTGAGATTACAAGAACCCATGTGCCAACTCATGGCACATGGGGAGAACCTCAGTCCACTAGAGCAACCAGCTAACAAAGAGACATTCTAAGCAAGCTGGACAAAAAACCAAACAACTGAAAATCAGCACTTAGCTTATCCTGAAAGATCTGGGAGCAGGTAGGCAGGAACCAAACAGAGCACATCTGAACACATTGATAGCCGGCAAGGGAAATGACAGAAAGGCCAGGTAAAATAGGAAACACCCAGCCTCTGATGGACAGATGGAAACCAAAGGCCGCAACCCACCAAAGTCACCCAGTACCAGCAGTAACCACCAGAGGGAGCCCGCAAACAGAATCCACAACAGTACCCCCCCCTTGAGGAGGGGTCACCGAACCCTCACGAGAACCCCCAGGGCGATCAGGGTGAGCTCTATGGAAGGCGCGGACCAAATCAGTCGCATGAACATCGGAGGCGACCACCCAGGAATTGTCCTCCTGACCATAACCCTTCCACTTAACCAAATACTGGAGTTTGCGTCTGGAAACACGAGAATCCAAGATCTTTTCAACAACATACTCCAATTCTCCCTCCACCAGCACCGGAGCAGGAGGCTCGACCGAAGGAACAACAGGCACCTCATACCTCCGCAACAACGACCGATGGAACACATTATGAATAGCGAACGATGCTGGGAGATCCAAACGGAAAGATACAGGGTTAAGAATCTCCGAGATCCTATAAGGACCGATGAACCGAGGCTTGAACTTAGGAGAAGAGACCTTCATAGGGACAAAACGAGAAGACAACCACACCAAGTCCCCAACAAAAAGTCGGGGGCCCACGCGGCGACGGCGATTAGCAAACTGCTGAGTCTTCTCCTGAGATAACTTCAAATTGTCCACCACCTGATTCCAAATGTGATGTAGCCTGTCCACCACCACGTCCACTCCAGGACAATCCGAAGACTCCACCTGACCAGAGGAAAAACGAGGATGAAACCCCGAATTACAAAAAAAAGGAGAGACCAACGTGGCCGAACTAGCCCGATTATTAAGAGCAAATTCGGCCAGTGGCAAAAAAGCAACCCAGTCATCCTGATCAGCAGAAACAAAACACCTCAAATAAGTTTCCAAGGTCTGATTAGTTCGCTCCGTCTGGCCATTCGTCTGAGGATGGAATGCAGACGAGAAAGACAAATCAATGCCCATCTTGGCACAAAACGTCCGCCAAAATCTAGACACAAACTGGGATCCCCTGTCAGAAACGATATTCTCCGGAATCCCATGCAAACGAACCACGTTCTGAAAAAACAAAGGAACCAACTCAGAGGAGGAGGGCAACTTAGGCAAGGGCACCAAATGAACCATCTTAGAAAAGCGGTCACACACAACCCAGATAACGGACATTTTCTGTGAAACCGGGAGATCAGAAATAAAATCCATGGAAATGTGCATCCAAGGCCTCTTCGGGATGGGCAAGGATAACAACAACCCACTAGCCCGTGAACAGCAAGGCTTAGCTCGAGCACACACTTCACAAGACTGCACAAAGGTACGCACATCCCTAGACAAGGAAGGCCACCAAAAAGACCTGGCCACCAAGTCTCTTGTACCAAATATTCCAGGATGACCAGCCAACACAGAAGAATGGACCTCGGAGATGACTCTACTGGTCCAATCATCCGGAACAAACAGTCTTTCTGGTGGACATCGATCCGGTTTATCCACCTGAAACTCCTGCAATGCGCGTCGCAAGTCTGGGGATACGGCGGACAATATTACCCCATCCCTAAGGATACCAGCAGGCCCAGTGTCTCCAGGAGAGTCAGGCACAAAACTCCTGGAAAGAGCATCTGCCTTCACATTCTTTGAACCTGGCAGGTATGAAACCACGAAATTGAAACGAGAAAAAAATAACGACCAACGAGCCTGTCTAGGATTCAAACGCCTGGCAGACTCAAGGTAAATGAGATTCTTGTGATCAGTCAAGACCACCACGCGATGTTTAGCACCCTCAAGCCAATGACGCCACTCCTCAAATGCCCACTTCATGGCCAAAAGCTCCCGATTACCCACATCATAATTGCGCTCGGCGGGCGAGAATTTTCTAGAGAAGAAAGCACATGGCTTCATCACCGAGCCATTAGAACTTCTCTGTGACAAAACCGCCCCCGCTCCAATCTCGGAAGCATCAACCTCCACCTGGAAAGGAAGTGAAACATCTGGTTGACACAACACAGGAGCAGAAGAAAACCGGCGCTTAAGTTCCCGAAAGGCCTCCACGGCCGTAGGAGACCAATCAGCAACATCAGCACCCTTTTTAGTCAAATCAGTCAAAGGTTTAACAATACTGGAAAAATTAGCAATGAACCGACGATAAAAATTAGCAAACCCCAAGAACTTCTGAAGGCTCTTAACAGATGTAGGTTGTGTCCAGTCACAAATAGCCTGAACCTTAACGGGATCCATCTCAATAGTAGAAGGAGAAAAAATGTACCCCAAAAAAGAAATCTTCTGGACTCCGAAGAGACACTTTGAGCCCTTCACAAACAGAGAATTGGCCCGCAAAACCTGAAACACCTTCCTGACCTGTAGAATATGAGACTCCCAGTCATCAGAAAACACCAAAATATCATCCAAATACACAATCATAAACTTATCCAGATATTCACGGAAAATATTGTGCATAAAGGACTGAAAGACTGACGGAGCATTGGAGAGTCCAAAAGGCATTACCAAATACTCAAAATGGCCCTCAGGCGTATTAAATGCGGTTTTCCACTCATCACCCTGTTTTATCCGCACCAGATTATACGCACCACGAAGATCTATTTTAGTGAACCACCTAGCCCCCTTAATGCGAGCAAACAAATCAGTAAATAATGGCAATGGATACTGGTATTTGACTGTAATCTTATTCAGAAGGCGATAATCTATACAAGGCCTCAGGGAACCATCTTTTTTTTGCCACGAAAAAAAAACCTGCTCCCAGAGGGGACGAAGATGGACGAATATGTCCCTTTTCCAAGGACTCCTTAATATAATTCCGCATAGCAGTATGCTCTGGCAGTGACAGATTAAATAAACGACCCTTAGGGAACTTACTGCCAGGAATCAATTCTATAGCACAGTCACACTCTCTATGGGGAGGGAGCGAATTGAGCTTAGGCTCCTCAAAAACATCCCTATAATCCGACAAAAACGCAGGGATCTCCGAAGGAGTAGATGAAGCGATAGAAATCGGAGGTGCATCATCATGAACCCCCTGACATCCCCAGCTTAGCACAGACATTGTTTTCCAGTCCAGGACAGGATTATGAGTTTGTAACCATGGCAGACCAAGCACTAGTACATCATGTAAATTATACAGTACAAGGAAGCGAATCACCTCCTGATGAACGGGAGTCATGCGCATGGTCACTTGTGTCCAATACTGCGGTTTATTCATAGCCAATGGTGTAGAATCAATTCCTTTCAGAGGAATAGGAACTTCCAGAGGCTCTAGACTAAAACCGCAGCGTTTAGCAAATGACCAATCCATAAGACTCAGGGCAGCGCCTGAATCCACATAGGTATCGACGGAAATGGAAGACAGTGAAAAAATCAGAGTCACAGACAAAATGAACTTAGACTGCAGTGTATCAATGGCAAAAGATTTATCAACCCTTTTTGTGCGTTTAGAGCATGCTGATATAACATGAGCTGAATCACCACAATAAAAACACAAACCATTTTTCCGCCTATAATTTTGCTGTTCACTTCTGGACTTAATTCTATCACATTGCATAGTCTCAGGTGCCTGTTCAGAAGACACCGCCAACTGGTGCACGGGTTTGCGCTCCCGTAAACGCCGATCAATCTGAATGGCCATAGCCATAGACTCATTCAGACCTGTAGGCGCAGGGAACCCCACCATAATATCCTTAATGGCCTCAGAAAGACCATTTCTGAAGTTTGCAGCCAGGGCGCACTCATTCCACTGAGTAAGCACCGACCATTTCCGAAATTTCTGACAATATATTTCCGCTTCATCATGCCCCTGAGAGAGGGCTAATAAAGCCTTTTCAGCCTGAATCTCTAGGTTAGGTTCCTCATAGAGCAATCCCAATGCCAGAAAAAACGCATCCACACTGAGCAATGCAGGATCCCCTGGTGCCAATGCAAATGCCCAATTCTGAGGGTCGCCCCGTAGGAACGATATAACAATCTTGACCTGTTGAGCAGGGTCTCCAGAGGAACGAGATTTCGAAGAGAGAAACAATTTACAATTGTTCCTGAAATTCAGGAAGGTAGATCTATCTCCAGAAAAACACTCTGGAATAGGAATTCTAGGTTCAGACATGGGAGTGTGAACAACGAAATCCTGTATGTTTTGAACCTTTGCCGCGAGATTACTCAGGCTGGAAGCCAAACTCTGGACATCCATGATAAACAGCTAAGATCAGAGCCATTCAAGGGTTAAGAGGAGGTAAGAAGCAGCTAGACAGCAATTAAGGGCTAGGCAGCAAAAGGAAAAAAATAAAATAAAAAATTTCCCTTGAACACTTCTATATCTCCTGCTTCAGCCCAAACAATTAACACTTTGTGGGCCGGCTATACTGTCATGAATCCCCAATGGCTAGGGATAGCACAGGATTAGCAAAGTATAATAAATATCGGACGAGCTCTAGGGTGATGGAACCTGGGCTGACCGCTGCCCTACGCCTGACAAACGCAACTAGAGATAGCCAGGGAGCGTGCCTACGTTGGTTCTAGACGCCACGCACCAGCCTAAGAGCTAACTAGTACTGCAGAGGAAACAAAGACCTCACTTGCCTCCAGAGGAATTAACCCCAAAGATATAGTTGCCCCCCACAAGTATTGACGGTGAAATGAGAGGAAGGCACACACATAGAGATGATGTATATAGCTTTAGCAAATAGAGGCCCGCTGAAAACTAGAAAGCAGAATGACACAAAAGGGGACTGAGCGGTCAGCAAAAAATCCTAATCAAAAAAACCATCCTGAGATTACAAGAACCCATGTGCCAACTCATGGCACATGGGGAGAACCTCAGTCCACTAGAGCAACCAGCTAACAAAGAGACATTCTAAGCAAGCTGGACAAAAAACCAAACAACTGAAAATCAGCACTTAGCTTATCCTGAAAGATCTGGGAGCAGGTAGGCAGGAACCAAACAGAGCACATCTGAACACATTGATAGCCGGCAAGGGAAATGACAGAAAGGCCAGGTAAAATAGGAAACACCCAGCCTCTGATGGACAGATGGAAACCAAAGGCCGCAACCCACCAAAGTCACCCAGTACCAGCAGTAACCACCAGAGGGAGCCCGCAAACAGAATCCACAACAGTCGCGGTCACATGGGCGACGCGACCAATCACAAGCCGTGACGTCACGGGAGGCAGGAGACGCGCGCATTTTAAAATGCGCGCATCTCCTGCCTCCCGTGACGTCACGGCTTGTGATTGGTCGCGTCGCCCATGTGACCGCGACGCAACCAATCACAACGCCGGAACGTAATTTTAAAATCCTGAAGGACCTAAAATTACGTCACGGCTTGCTGTGATTGGTCGCGTCGCGGCCACATGGGCGGCGCGCGACCAATCACAAGCCGGGACTTCACGTAAGGAAGTTAAAGCGCGAATTTTAAGCAAACAACGCTGCCGGTTCCCTCGCTGAAGTCCAGGCTGCGTCGGAGAGGTGAGTATAGCAATATTTTTTATTTTAATTCTTTATTTTACACATTAATGTTGTTTCGATACCGATACCCGATACCACAAAAGTATCGTATCTCGGTATCGGAATTCCGATACAGCAAATATCGGCCGATACCCGATACTTGCGGTATTGGAATGCTCAACACTATTCAGCAGTCCTTTTTATTGCTGCCATACTTGTCCTGAGCTCATTGTAGGGAGCTTGTTATTGTATTTATTTATTTTTTTTAACCCCTTAACGACCGCCGATACGCCTTTTAACGGCGGCCGCTAAGGGTACTTAAACCACAGCGCCGTTAATTAACGGCGCTGTGGAAAAAGTGTATTGCGCCCCCCACAGTCCGATTTTCTCTGGGGTCTCGGCTGCCGGGGGTAGCCGAGACCCCAGAGAACATGATTCGGGTCGGTTTTTACCGACCCCGCTTTTGCGATCGCCGGTAATTAACCGTTTACCGGCGATCGCAAAAAAAAAATCCGGACTTGCGTTTTCTTTCTCTCCCCTCTAATGTGATCGCACATTAGAGGGGAGAGAAATAGGGTCCCCCGAGCCCCCCACGGTACCTTATGTACCGAAAAAGGTCCCCCCCGGTCCCCGACCTTCCTCCTGCTTCCTAGTGCTCCAAGATGGCGGGCGCATGAGCAGATGCGCCCGCCACAACATAGCTCCGGCCGCCAGAATCCAGCCTCCCCGCAGTGTATTGGGGTCGGTTTTTACCGACCCCTGGAGCGATCGCAATCCCGGGGGTCTCTACAGACCCCCGGGGTTGCGATCGCTGCATATAGTTTGTAAAAAAAAAAAAAGTTTGCTTTTCATTTCTCTCCCCTCTGATGTGATCGTACATCAGAAGGGAGAGAAATAGAGTCCCCAGAGCCCCCCACCATGCCTCCGGTGTGTCCCCCTGCCCCGGTCCCAGGTCCCCGGTCCAAGGTTCCCAGCCCACAGCTCCCGGCCCCCCTTCTTCTTCTCTGCTGGAAGAAAATGGCGGGCGCATGCGCAGTGCGCCTGCCATGATCTGCCAGCAGAGACCCAGCAACCTGTGAGAATTTTCTCATAGGCTGCTGGGTTTTGATTACTGTGATATGTCCTATCACAGTGATCAAAACCCCAAATGTTTTATAAACATGGCAGCACTTGGGATGTACCTCTCTCTTCTCTCCTTGTAGTTGTTCTGGGAGAGAAGAGAGAGAGACTACATATCAAGCGCTGCCCTGTCAGTAATAAAAAAAGCCATTTCTATATCCGCCAGCATCGAATTTACCCACCCCCGTTCTCCGTAATCCCTGCATCATAAGCAGGGGATTATAAAAAAATAAATAAATAATAATATATATATAATTTTTTTAAAAAAATTTTTTTAGGGTTAGGGTTAGGGTTAGGGTTAGGGTTAGGGTTGGTTGGGGTTGGAAATAAATAAAATGGCCCGCAGAATGTTCAGCGCGGAGCAAGCTTACAGCCTGCTTTGCTCCGGCAGCTCCGGCAGTGAAACAGAATCTGCCTCTGAAGCTGAGCAGCTTTCAGACAGTGATGACGACTCTTCCTCCACGGGATCCCCCGGCCCGATGGTAGCGGAGTCGGTCGTCACTGCTGAAGCTTCAGAGGCAGGACCAAGTACCGCAGTCCCCCCACCGCTGTGGTATAATGACACCTCATTTTCCCCTCAAATTCCCCCTTTTTCTGCAGTCCCTGGAATAAAAGTAAATGTCGCCAATTTTACCCCCATTGATTTTTTTGAAATTTTCATTAGCCCCGAAGTCCTGCAATTAATCGTCCACCAAACCAACCTATATGCCCGCCAGTATATTTCCCAAAAACCCAATGCCTTTCATTCCCGTTCCTGGATCCCCACAAATGTCCCCGAAATAAAAAAATTCTTAGGCCTCACCCTGAATATGGGTATAGTCAAAAAACCCACTCTCCGCTCTTACTGGGCAACAAAAGCTGTCCACTGCACCCCTGTATTTGCAGCCGTCATGTCCCGAGTCCGTTACGAAGCCCTGATGAGATTCCTCCACTTTAGTGACAATTCCCAAGCCCTCCCAAGAACTGACCCCAACTACGATCGGCTAAATAAATTAAGACCCCTAATTTCCCTCCTAAAAACTTCCTTTCTAAATTCCTATACCCCAGAGCAAAATGTGGCAGTCGACGAGTCCTTGATGAGCTACAAGGGCCGTCTGTCATTCCGCCAATTTATTCCCTCCAAGAGAGCCAAATATGGCGTAAAATTATACAAAGCATGCGAGAGCTCATCAGGGTACACGTCCACCTTTTTAATTTATGAAGGTAGGGACCGCCAAATAAACCCCCCAAACTGCCCCCAGACAATTGGTATCCCAGGCAAAATTGTCTGGTAGCTAATGACGCCCTTTCTCAATCAAGGGTACCACGTGTATACGGACAACTATTACACGAGCATCCCCCTATACAAATCCCTCCATGCTGCAAATACAGGGGCCTGTGGGACAGTGAGGAAAAATAGAGTGGGGCTTCCGTCACAGTTGGTGTCCAGACGCTTGGAGAGGGGGGCGTCATTCTCACTTGCAAGCGACCAACTTCTTGCAGTGAAGTGGAAAGACAGGAAGGACGTCTACATGCTTTCCACACTGCATACGGACACCACTGTGACGGTCAGAGAGAGGGGTGCCACCAGGGACAAAGAAAAACCTGTCTGCGTCACAGACTACAACAAACACATGGGTGGCGTAGACTTGTCAGACCAGGTTCTGCAACCATACCTGGTCAAGAGGAAGACCAGGGCATGGTATAAAAAGGTGGCAATCTATCTAATCCAAACTGCCACTTATAACAGTTTTGTCCTATATAAAAAATCACAAGGACCACTTACGTTCCTGCACTTTCAGGAAAAAATTATAGAGAGCCTCATATTTGAGTCCATGGCACCGGGGGAAGCCTTCGACTCTGAGGATTCCCGGAGACTTTCAGAACGCCATTTTCCTCACCCTGTCCCTGTCACTCCCACCCAAAGGTATCCTCAAAAAAGGTGCAGAGTTTGCAGAAAGCATGGCAGACGGAGTGATTCCCGATTCTATTGCCCCACATGCCCATCCCAACCAGGCCTTTGTATCTCCCCCTGTTTTGAGACCTACCACACCACCTACAATTATTAGTTTCTTTTTTTTTTCAATAATTTTTATTTTCTGCTTAGTGGCCCAAGTAGTACAATTTGGAACAATTGATAAATATTATTTTAATTAGTAGATCCCATTTTACCCCATTTCATAATTAATTCCAGAACTTGATCAATCCCATACCAAACTACTATCCCAACAAATTCTCATCCACGTACCCACGTCTGTACGCTCTAGAGTGTGGACCCCACAAATGTTCTTGCAAAGTCAGGTCATCTGAAAATTCTAGAACTTGATCAATCCCATGCCAAACTACTATTCCAACAAATTCTCATCCACGTACCCATGTCAATAAGCGTTAGAATGTGGACCCCAGAAATGATCTTGAAAAGTGAGATCATCTGAAAATGAATTCTAGGACTTGATTACTCACAAACATTTTTGACCATTTATCTATTTTTGACCATTTTTTATGACTGTCTTGCTACACAAAACTTTGGCTTCCATTTATATTACTTATATTTATGCTGATGATACGGGCATGATCATTTTATTGTAGGATTTCTAAAAAAATTAGGAAGTTCCGTACTTATACACTATGGGCTTTACTTTATGGTTCTTGCCGAACCTCTGGTACCAGACAATACTTTCTATAGAGAACTGGTTGTTTTGTGCATATAGCGGTTCTGACCTTGGCGGGTGGGAGCTTGCTATGGTGTACCACGTCTATTGGCACATTTGTCCCCATATAGGGATTGATGGAGCTAAAAGGACGTTGTACGACCAGTCTCTGAAAGTGTCTGCCATTCTAGCCCTGATGGTGTTCTTTCATCTTTGGAACAAACTCCGCTTTGCCACATAGTTGGCTGCATTTTCCTACACATTTTGCCCTTCATTCCAGTACAGTTTATTCTTCCTGCTACAATATACGCAAATGCGGGACAACTGTTTTGTTAGCAAGACCAATTTTATAGTCAGCCAATGTGTTTTAGGAGCATGCCTCCCTCTGTGAGTAATAATTCCTGGAAGGATTTTCTTTTTTGCTCAATGTCTCTAGAAGCTTTGAATGGGTCCTGGATCTTCAATTTCAAATAAAGCCAAATTTGTCACATTGTGCCCCTTTCTGTCCAAGCCCTGCCATTTGTCCAAACAGAACTTTTTGACTACATATGGGATATCGCTGCACTCATAATAAAGTGGGTAACGAATTGTGGGGTCCACTTTTTGATGTTATTTCTGAAAAAGTGAGACATTCAGGTCTAAAACAAGATTCTCGTGGAAAAAAATGAATTTTTTCAGTATGCCGACCTAATGTTATCAAACTCTGTGTCGTACATGTGGGTTCAAATTGCTCAATATACCCCTGATTAAATTCTTTGAGGGGTGTAGTTTCCAAAACAGGGTCAGTTGTGGGGGGTTTCTGCTGTTAGGCATATCTACAAACCCAAAATGGCGTCCGCTCTCACAATTAAGAGATTAAAAAGTCAAACGGCGCTCCTTCCCTTCCAAGCTCCGCAGTGCGCCCAAACAGAGGTTTACCCCCACATACGGGGTATCGACATACTCAGAACAAATTGCACAACAACTTTTGGGAACCAATTTCTCTTGCTACCCTTGGGAAAATAAAAAATTGGGAGTGAAAACATCATTCTTGTGAAAAAAAAATGATTTTTATTTTTTTCGTCTCTACGTTATAAACTTGTTTGAAGCACTTGGGGGTTCAAAGTGTTGACCATATGCCTAGATAAGTTCCTTAGGGGGTCTAGTTTCCAAAATGGGGTCACTTGTGGGGGGTTTCCACTGTTTAGGCACATCAGCGCCTCTCCAAACGCAACATGGTGTCCGATCTCAATTCCAGGGAATTCTATGTTGAAAAAGCCAAATGGCGCTCCTTCCCTTCTGAGCTCTACTGTGCACCCAAACAGAAGTTTCTTCCCACATACGGGGTATCGACATACTCAGGACAAATTGCACAACAACTTTTGGGAACCAATTTCTCTTGCTACCCTTGGGAAAATAAAAAATTGGGGGTGAAAAGATCATTCTTGTGAAAAAAAAATGATTTTTATTTTTTTCGTCTCTACGTTATAAACTTGTGTGAAGCACTTGGGGGTTCAAAGTGTTGACCACATGCCTAGATAAGTTCCTTAGGGGGTCTAGTTTCCAAAATGGGGTCACTTGTGGGGGGTTTCCACTGTTTAGGCACATCAGCGCCTCTCCAAACGCAACATGGTGTCCGATCTCAATTCCAGGGAATTCTATGTTGAAAAAGCCAAATGGCGCTCCTTCCCTTCTGAGCTCTACTGTGCACCCAAACAGAAGTTTACCCCCACATACGGGGTATCGACATACTCAGGACAAATTGCACAACAACTTTTGGGAACCAATTTCTCTTGCTACCCTTGGGAAAATAAAAAATTGGGGGTGAAAAGATCATTCTTGTGAAAAAAAAAATGATTTTTATTTTTTTCGTCTCTACGTTATAAACTTGTGTGAAGCACTTGGGGGTTCAAAGTGTTGACCACATGCCTAGATAAGTTCCTTAGGGGGTCTAGTTTCCAAAATGGGGTCACTTGTGGGGGGTTTCCACTGTTTAGGCACATCAGCGCCTCTCCAAACGCAACATGGTGTCCGATCTCAATTCCAGGGAATTCTATGTTGAAAAAGCCAAATGGCGCTCCTTCCCTTCTGAGCTCTACTGTGCACCCAAACAGAAGTTTACCCCCACATACGGGGTATCGACATACTCAGGACAAATTGCACAACAACTTTTGGGAACCAATTTCTCTTGCTACCCTTGGGAAAATAAAAAATTGGGGGTGAAAAGATCATTCTTGTGAAAAAAAAATGATTTTTATTTTTTTCGTCTCTACGTTATAAACTTGTGTGAAGCACTTGGGGGTTCAAAGTGTTGACCACATGCCTAGATAAGTTCCTTAGGGGGTCTAGTTTCCAAAATGGGGTCACTTGTGGGGGGTTTCCACTGTTTAGGCACATCAGCGCCTCTCCAAACGCAACATGGTGTCCGATCTCAATTCCAGGGAATTCTATGTTGAAAAAGCCAAATGGCGCTCCTTCCCTTCTGAGCTCTACTGTGCACCCAAACAGAAGTTTACCCCCACATACGGGGTATCGACATACTCAGGACAAATTGCACAACAACTTTTGGGAACCAATTTCTCTTGCTACCCTTGGGAAAATAAAAAATTGGGGGTGAAAAAATCATTCTTGTGAAAAAAAAATGATTTTTATTTTTTTCGTCTCTACGTTATAAACTTGTGTGAAGCACTTGGGGGTTCAAAGTGTTGACCACATGCCTAGATAAGTTCCTTAGGGGGTCTAGTTTCCAAAATGGGGTCACTTGTGGGGGGTTTCCACTGTTTAGGCACATCAGCGCCTCTCCAAACGCAACATGGTGTCCGATCTCAATTCCAGGGAATTCTATGTTGAAAAAGCCAAATGGCGCTCCTTCCCTTCTGAGCTCTACTGTGCACCCAAACAGAAGTTTACCCCCACATACGGGGTATCGACATACTCAGGACAAATTGCAAAACAAATTATGTGGTTCATTTTCTTTTTTTACACTTATGAAAATAAAAAAAATTGGTTCTGAAGTAAAATGTTTGTGAAAAAATGTAAAATGTTCATTTTTTACTTCCACATTGCTTTAGCTCTCGTGAAGCACCTGAAGGGTTAATAAACTTCTTGAATGTGGTTTTGCGCACCTTGAGGGGTGCAGTTTTTAGAATGGTGTCACTTTTGGGTATTTTCAGCCATATAGACCCCTCAAACTGACTTCAAATGTGAGGTGGTCCCTAAAAAAAATGGTTTAGTAAATTTTGCTGTAAAAATCAGAAATTGCTGGTCAAATTTTAACCCTTATAACTCCCTAATATATATTTTTTTTTTCCAAAATTGTGCTGATGTAAAGTAGACATATGGGAAATGTTATTTATTGACCATTTTGTGTGACATATCTCTCTGATGTAAGGGAATAAAAATTCAAATTTTGAAAATTGCAAAATTTTCAAAATTTTCGCCATATTTCCATTTTTTTAATAAATAAACGCAAGTAATATCGAAGAAATGTTACCACTAACATGAAGTACAATATGTCACGAAAAAACAATCTCAGAATCAGCAGGATCCGTTAAAGCGTTCCAGAGTTATAACCTCATAAAGTGACAGTGGTCAGAATTGTAAAAATTGGCTCGGTCATTAAGTACCAAATTGGCTCTGTCACTAAGGGGTTAAATAATAATTCCAGCCACTTTCTGGCACGTTCATAGTGTTGTGTTGTACCACTGGGCCAGAGTTGTGGTTCTGCGTCTCCCCCCCAAAAAAAGGGAGATTAAAATTCGCACACAGTGTATATTCTGCTGTACTGCTAGTGTGTCGTATATATCAGGCAGCCACTTTCTGCCACGTTCATAGTTTACTGTTATACCACTGGGCCAGAGTTGTGGTTCTGTGTCTCCCCCCCCAAAAAAAAGGGAGAATAAAATTCGCACACAGTGTATATTCTGCTGTACTGCTGGTGTGTCGTATATATCAGGCAGCCACTTTCTGCCACGTTCATAGTTTACTGTTATACCACTGGGCCAGAGTTGTTCTTCTGTGTCTCCCCCCAAAAAAAGGGAGATTAAAATTTGCACACAGTGTATATTCTGCTGTACTGCTGGTGTGTCGTATATATCAGGCAGCCACTTTCTGCCACGTTCATAGTTTACTGTTATACCACTGGGCCAGAGTTGTGGTTCTGTGTCTCCCCCCCAAAAAAAAGGGAGATTAAAATTTGCACACAGTGTATATTCTGCTGTACTGCTAGTGTGTCGTATATATCAGGCAGACACTTTCTGCCACGTTCATAGTTTACTGTTATACCACTGGGCCAGAGTTGTGGTTCTGTGTCTCCCCCCCAAAAAAAAGGGAGATTAAAATTCGCACACAGTGTATATTCTGCTGTACTGCTAGTGTGTCATATATATCAGGCAGCCACTTTCTTCCACGTTCATAGTTTACTGTTATACCACTGGGCCAGAGTTGTGGTTCTGTGTCTCCCCCCCCCAAAAAAAAGGGAAAATAAAATTTGCACACAGTGTATATTCTGCTGTACTGCTAGTGTGTCGTATATATCAGGCAGCCACTTTCTGCCACGTTCATAGTTTACTGTTATACCACTGGGCCAGAGTTGTGGTTCTGTGTCTCCCCCCAAAAAATGAGGAAATCTGGTGGAAGAGGCCGTGGGCAGGGGTTGTCAGCTGGTACTGATGGTGGTGCTGCATCTGGTGGTAGTGGCAAAAGCACAGTAGCACCTAAGGCTGGAGGTGTTGAGCCTGCGTCATCGTCTGGCTACACAAGGCCTTGAAGGCTCCCTTACCTGGGAGTAGGAAAACAGCTTTTAAAGCCGGAGCAGCAGGAAAAAGTTTTGGCTTTCCTTGCTGACTCAGCCTCTAGCTCTTTGGCCTCCTCTTCCAAAAGTTCAAAATGTCACAGCAGCCAGTCGTCAGTGGATGCTCCTGGTCAGGAACAAGACATTTCCTTGTGTCCTTCTCCCAAACCAAAAGTGAAGGATGCATCAGGCAACACAACAGGTTACTCCATGGAGCTCTTTACACATACTGTGCCTGGGTTAGAAAGGGAAATTGTACCCTGCCCATTACAAGAAGAATCGGACATGGAGTGCACTGATGCACAGCCACAGCTAGATTATGATGCTGTTCCATTGAGTCAGATCACTACAGTGCCCTCGCAGTTTGTTGAGCCAGATTCTTACCCTGATGAGACTATGGTGCCCTGTCCCGAACGCTATAGCACCTTACACGGTGACAGTGAGGAAGGTGCACATGACATTGAGGAGGAGGAGGTGATAGATGACCCAGTTGTTGACCCAGATTGGCAGCCATTGGGGGAAGAGGGTGGTGCTGCCACTAGCTCAGAAGCGGAGGAGGGTTATCCGCAGCAGCACCAATCTACATCACAACAGCTGTCATCTGGCAGGCCCGTATCAGGCAAAAAACGTTTGACAAAACCAGTTTTAGGACAGCGTGGCCATCCTGTGAAAGTTGCACAGCGTGCAATGCCTGAAAAGGAATTCCATAGAAGGAAGAGTGCAGTGTGGCATTTTTTTGACCAAGATCCCAATGATCAGTCAAAAGTGATCTGTAAAAAATGCTCAAAGACCTTTAGCAGAGGGAAGATTCTTAACAATTTAAATACAACGTGCATGCGTGGACATTTAAACAGCATGCACTTGCAAGCCTGGACTAACTACCTAACGTCCTGTACCGTTGGTGCACCAGGTCTGAATGAAGGTAGTCAGCACCGCAACATTGCTTCCCTCACTGTAAGCCCACTGGTTAGGACACCAGCAGCAGCAAATGTGGAGGGATCGTCACTAGGCCAAAGCAGTCAGGGAGTCAGAAGGTTATTGTTAGGAAGCACTGTATGTAGGCCAACATCACCAACTCACTCTCAATCTGCCATGTCCACAACCACCACCACCGCTAGTTCCACCATAGGCAGCTCTCCAGTCCAGCTAACCCTAGAAGAGACTCTTGTTAGGAAACGAAAGTACTCATCCTGTCATCCACGTACACAGGGTTTGAACACCCACATTGCCAGACTTATCTCGTTAGAGATGATGCCCTACCGGTTGGTTGAAAGCGAAGCTTTCAAAGCCCTGATGGCCTACGCAGTACCACGCTATGACCTACCCAGTTGCCACTTCTTTGCAAGAAAAGCCATCCCAGCCCTCCACCAGCATGTCAAAGACCGCATTGTCCATGCACTGAGGCAGTCTGTCAGTGGAAAGGTGGACCTCACAACAGATGCATGGACCAGTAGGCATGGCCAGGGACGTTACGTGTCCATCACGGCGCACTGGGTTAATGTCGTGGATGCAGGGTCCACAGGGGACAGCAATAGTGGGACAGTTCTGCCTAGCCCACGATCTAGGAAACAGTTGGCTGTAGACGTTCACCACCCCACCTCCTCCTCCTCCAGAAGCGAAAGCTCGTCCACAGAGCGCTGTCGCATGACCACTCCATCCGCAGCTGCCAGTGTTGCACACGAGGTGTCCCATTACAGAACAGCTAGTGGGAAGCGTCAGCAGGCCGTGTTTGAAATGAAGTGTTTGGGCGACAACAGACACACCGCGGAAGTTCTGGCCGAGTTCTTGCAGCAAGAAACTCAGTCATGGCTGGGCAGTGTACATCTTGAGGCAGGCAAGGTAGACAGTGATAATGGAAGGAATTTTATGGCTGCCATAGCCCTTTCACAACTCAAACACATACCTTGCCTGGCTCACACTTTGAACCTGGTGGTGCAGTGCTTTCTTAAAAATTATCCGGAGTTACCAGCCCTGTGTTATGATCCCTAGTGGTGGAGGATCACAAATAGATCAGCAAGTGATTAAACTAAGGACGAGCTCTAGGGAGATGGTAACTGGACTGATCGCAAATCTGAACCTATCCAAAACAACTAGAGGTAGCCGGTGAACGTGCCTAAAAAAATTCTTAGACGTCTCGAGCCAGCCTGAGGAACTAGCTACCCCTAAAGAGAAAGAAAGACCTCGCTTACCTCCAGAGAAATAATCCCCAAAGATATAGAAGCCCCCAACAAATATTAACGGTGAAGTAAGAAGAAGGCACATACATAGGGATGAAATCAGATTCAGCAAAAGAGGCCCACTAGTACTAGAAAGCAGAAAATAGAGCAGGGATCTATGCGATCAATAAAAAACCCTTACAAAATATCCATCCTGAGATTTCAAGAACCCACACACCAACTAACGGTGTGTGGGGAGAAACTCAGCCCACTAGAGCAACCAGCAAGCGAGGGAATTACATTTTAGCAAGCTGGAACAGAAAACATGATAAACACTGCTGATCAAAAAATGAGCAAACAAAACTTAGCTTATCCTGGATGGACTGGGAGCAAGGTAGTCAGAAGGAATCTGAGTAGCACTGATTACATCGACAGCCGGCCACAAGTGGAAGCAAAACAGAGCTATATAGGAACCCCCCAGAGGATAACGAACCAACTGATAGCCAGAGACCAGCAGGATAACAAACAAAGCCACCAGGGGGAGCCCAAAGCAAAAGTCACACCATACCACCAGTGACCACAAGAGGGAGCCCGAAAACAGAGTTCACAACAGTACCCCCCCCTTAAGGAGGGGTCACCGAACCCTCATGAAAACCCCCAGGGCGATCAGGATGAGCCACATGGAAGGCACGAACCAAATCGGCCGCATTAACATCAGAGGCGACAACCCAAGAATTATCCTCCTGACCATAGCCCTTCCACTTGACCAAATACTGGAGCCTCCATCTAGAAACACGAGAATCCAAGATCTTCTCCACCACGTATTCTAATTCTCCCTCAACCAGCACCGGGGCAGGAGGCTCAACCGGAGGAACCACAGGTACCACATACCTCCGCAACAACGAGCGATGGAACACATTATGAATAGCAAATGATGCCGGGAGGTCCAGACGGAATGACACAGGGCCACGGACTTCCAGAATCTTATAAGGACCGATAAACCGAGGCTTGAACTTAGGAGAGGAGACCTTCATAGGAACGAAGTGAGAAGACAAGCACACCAAGTCCCCAACGCGAAGTCGGGGACCCACACAGCGACGGCGGTTGGCAAAGAGCTGAGCCTTCTCTTGTGACAACTTCAAATTGTCCACCACATGATTCCAAATCTGATGCAACCTATCCACCACAACATCCACTCCAGGACAGTCAGAAGGCTCCACCTGACCCGAGGAAAAACGAGGATGAAACCCCGAATTACAAAAAAAAGGAGAAACCAAAGTAGCAGAACTAGCCCGATTATTAAGGGCAAACTCGGCCAACGGTAAAAAAGTAACCCAGTCGTCCTGGTCAGCAGAAACAAAACATCTTAAATAAGTCTCCAAGGTCTGATTAGTTCGCTCGGTTTGGCCATTCGTCTGAGGATGGAAGGCCGACGAAAAAGACAATTCAATGCCCAACTTAGCACAAAAGGTCCGCCAAAATCTAGACACAAACTGGGATCCTCTGTCAGAAACAATGTTCTCAGGAATCCCGTGCACACGAACCACATTTTGAAAAAACAGTGGAACCAACTCGGAGGAGGAAGGCAACTTAGGCAAGGGCACCAAATGGACCATCTTAGAAAAACGATCACACACCACCCAGATGACAGACATTCTCTGAGAGACAGGGAGATCTGAAATAAAATCCATGGAAATGTGCGTCCAAGGCCTCTTCGGGACAGGCAAAGGTAACAGCAAACCACTGGCATGAGAACAGCAAGGCTTCGCCCGAGCACAAATTCCACAAGACTGCACAAAGGAACGCACATCTCGCGACAAGGAAGGCCACCAAAAAGACCTGGCCACCAAGTCTCTGGTACCAAATATTCCAGGATGGCCCACCAACACCGAAGAATGAACCTCGGAGATGACTCTGTTGGTCCATCTATCCGGGACAAACAGTCTCTCCGGTGGACAGCGGTCAGGTCTATCCGCCTGAAACTCTTGCAGCACACGTCGCAAATCTGGGGAGATGGCAGACAAAATCACCCTTTCTCTAAGGATACCAGCCGGCTCTGAATCTCCAGGAGAGTCAGGCACAAAACTCCTAGAAAGAGCATCAGCTTTCACATTCTTTGAACCCGGCAGGTACGAGACCATGAAATCAAAACGAGAGAAAAACAACGACCAACAAGCCTGTCTGCGATTCAGCCGCTTGGCCGACTCGAGATAAATCAAATTCTTGTGGTCAGTCAAGACCACCACACAATGTTTAGCTCCCTCGAGCCAATGTCGCCACTCCTCAAATGCCCACTTCATAGCCAACAGCTCCCGATTTCCGACATCATAATTCTGCTCGGCAGGCGAAAACTTTCTTGAAAAGAAAGCACATGGCTTCATCACAGAGCCATCGGGGCTTCTCTGCGACAAAACAGCCCCCGCTCCAATCTCGGAAGCATCAACCTCCACCTGGAAGGGAAGTGAGACATCTGGCTGACATAAGACCGGAGCCGAAGAAAACCGACGCTTCAGCTCCCGAAAGGCCTCCACAGCCGCAGAAGACCAATTAGTCACATCAGAACCCTTCTTGGTCAAATCCGTCAAAGGCTTAACAACGCCAGAAAAATTAGCTATGAAGCGACGGTAAAAATTAGCAAAACCCAAGAACTTCTGAAGACTCTTAACAGATGTAGGCTGCGTCCAGTTATGAATAGCCTGAACCTTAACTGGGTCCATCTCAATAGTAGAAGGAGAAAAAATGAAACCCAAAAAAGAAATCTTCTGGACTCCAAAAAGACATTTTGAGCCCTTCACAAATAAAGCATTGTCACGTAGGACCTGAAAGACCATCCTGACCTGCTTAACATGAGACTCCCAATCATCCAAAAAAAACAGAATATCATCCAGATACACAATCATAAACTTATCCAGATATTCACGGAAGATGTCATGCATAAAGGACTGAAAGACTGAAGGAGCATTAGAAAGTCCAAAAGGCATCACCAAGTACTCAAAATGGCCTTCAGGCGTATTAAATGCAGTTTTCCATTCATCACCCTGTTTTATACGCACAAGGTTATACGCACCACGAATATCTATCTTGGTGAACCAACTAGACCCCCTAATGCGAGCAAACAAATCAGTTAACAATGGCAAAGGATACTGAAATTTGACCGTGATTTTATTCAAAAGGCGATAATCAATACAGGGTCTCAGGGAACCATCCTTTTTAGCCACAAAAAAGAATCCTGCACCAAGAGGGGATGAGGACGGGCGAATATGTCCCTTCTCTAAAGACTCCTTTATATAACTCCGCATGGCAGCATGCTCCGGCACAGATAAATTGAAAAGTTGTCCCTTAGGAAACTTACTACCAGGAATCAAATTTATAGCACAATCACAGTCCCTATGAGGAGGTAGAGAATTTAGTTTGGGCTCCTCAAATACATCCTGGTAGTCTGACAAAAACGTAGGGACTTCAGAAGGAGTGGACGAAGCAATTGACACCACAGGAGCATCACCATGAATTCCCTGACAACCCCAACTTGACACAGACAAAGCTTTCCAATCCAGGACTGGATTATGAGTCTGCAACCATGGTAGACCCAACACGACAACATCATGCAAATTATGCAATACAAGAAAGCGAATCACCTCCTGATGAACATGAGTCATGCACATGGTCACTTGTGTCCAGTACTGAGGTCTATTCGTAGCCAATGGTGTAGAATCAATTCCCCTTAGTGGAATAGGGAATTTTAAAGGCTCCAAATAAAAACCACAGCGCCTGGCAAATGACCAATCCATCAGACTCAGGGCGGCACCTGAATCTACAAAAGCATTAACCGGGTAAGATGACAGGGAACAAATCAGGGTAACAGACAAAATGAACTTAGGCTGTAAAGTACCAATGGTGACAGATTTATCAACCTTTTTTTTGCGCTTAGAGCATGCTGAGATAACATGAGCTGAGTCACCACAGTAAAAGCACAACCCATTTTGCCGTCTATAATTTTGCCGTTCACTTCTGGTCAGAATTCTGTCACATTGCATAGATTCAGGTGTCTGTTCAGAAGACACCGCCAAATGGTGCACAGGTTTGCGCTCCCGCAAACGCTGATCAATCTGAATGGCCAGAGTCATTGACTCATTCAGACCTGCAGGCGTAGGGAACCCCACCATGACATTCTTAATGGTTTCAGAAAGACCTTCTCTGAAATTTGCAGCCAGGGCACACTCATTCCACTGAGTAAGCACCGACCATTTCCGAAATTTCTGGCAGTACACCTCTGCTTCATCTTGCCCCTGCGAGAGGGCCAATAATGTCTTTTCAGCCTGGTTCTCAAGATTAGGTTCCTCATAGAGCAATCCAAGGGCTAGAAAAAACGCATCTACACTAAGCAATGCAGGATCCCCTGGCGCCAATGCGAAGGCCCAATCTTGGGGGTCACCACGCAAAAAGGAAATGATAATCTTAACTTGCTGAACGGCATCACCAGAGGAACGAGGTTTCAAAGAAAGAAACAACTTACAATTGTTCCTAAAATTCAGGAACCTAGATCTATCTCCAGAAAACAACTCCGGAATAGGTATTCTGGGCTCTGACATAGGACTGTGAACAACAAAATCCTGAATACTTTGAACCCTAGCAGCAAGATGATCCAGACTGGAAGCCAAGCTCTGGACATCCATGTCAGCAGCTGAACTCAGAGCCACACCAAGATTAAGAGGAGGAGAGAAGCTAGCCACAGCAGCTAGACACACGGCAAAAAAAAAAAAAAAAAAATTCTCAAGGCTTCTTTTCTCCTGCTTCTGCCATGCAATTAACACTTTACGGGCCGGCTGTACTGTTATGATCCCTAGTGGCGGAGGATCACAAATAGATCAGCAAGTGATTAAACTAAGGACGAGCTCTAGGGAGATGGTAACTGGACTGATCGCAAATCTGAACCTATCCAAAACAACTAGAGGTAGCCGGTGAACGTGCCTAAAAAATTCTTAGACGACTCGAGCCAGCCTGAGGAACTAGCTACCCCTAAAGAGAAAGAAAGACCTCGCTTGCCTCCAGAGAAATAATCCCCAAAGATATAGAAGCCCCCAACAAATATTAACGGTGAAGTAAGAAGAAGGCACATACATAGGGATGAAATCAGATTCAGCAAAAGAGGCCCACTAGTACTAGAAAGCAGAAAATAGAGCAGGGGTCTATGCGATCAATAAAAAACCCTTACAAAATATCCATCCTGAGATTTCAAGAACCCACACACCAACTAACGGTGTGTGGGGAGAAACTCAGCCCACTAGAGCAACCAGCAAGTGAGGGAATTACATTTTAGCAAGCTGGAACAGAAAACATGATAAACACTGCTGATCAAAAAATGAGCAAACAAAACTTAGCTTATCCTGGATGGACTAGGAGCAAGGTAGTCAGAAGGAATCTGAGTAGCACTGATTACATCGACAGCCGGCCACAAGTGGAAGCAAAACAGAGCTATATAGGAACCTCCCAGAGGATAACGAACCAGCTGATAGCCAGAGAACAGCAGGATAACAAACAAAGCCACCAGGGGGAGCCCGAAGCAAAAGTCACACCATACCACCAGTGACCACAAGAGGGAGCCCAAAAACAGAGTTCACAACACCCTGGTCCTGAAGGTGCGAAGACTTTGCTCGCACATCCGCCGGTCGCCCGTACACTCCAGCCGTATGCTGAACCATCAGCGATCGCTCAATCTTCCACAGCACCGCCTAATTATCGACATTGCAACAAGGTGGAACTCCACACTGCACATGGTTCAGAGGCTGCGTGAACAGAGGCGTGCTGTCATGTATTTGTGGGAGGATACGCATACACGGGCAGGCAGTTGGATGGCAGACATGGAGTTGTTAGGTGTGCAGTGGTCCAAGCTACAAGACCTCTGTCAAGTCCTTCAGTGTTTCGAGGAATGCACACGGCTGGCAAGTGCAGACGATGCCATTATAAGCATGAGCATCCCACTTATGCGTCTGCTGATGCAAAGTTTGACGCACATCAAGGAGCTGGCTTCTGCAGCCAAGGAGGAGGGAATCCTTGATGACAGTCAGCCATTGTCTAGTCAGGGAACTGTCCAGGATGAGGTGGCGGTCGAAGAGGATGAGGAGTAGGATGATGGGGATGACTATGTATGGGTGGAGGATGCTTCTCAGGGGCCACTTGAAACTGGTGGCGTTGCAAGGTCAGGTACAGATTTCTTGCGGGACACTTGTGATGTGGATTTCCAAGAAAGTGCTCCTCAACCCAGCAGGACCAGTGAATTGGCACCAGGAACATTGGCCCACATGGCTGAGTATGCCTTGCGTATTCTAAAAAGGGACCCCCGCATTGTCATAATGATGACCGATGACGATTACTGGTTGGCCTGCCTCCTGGATCCATGCTATAAAGGGAAAATGCAAAACATCATGCCACATGAGAACCTTGAGCAAATATTGGCTACCAAACAAGCAACTCTTGTAGACCGTTTGGTTCAGGCATTCCCAGCACACAGCGGCAGTGATGGTCCTCACACTTGCCGTAGGGGGCAACATGACAGAGGTGCTAGAGGTGCCGAAATCCGAACTGCATTTGGCCTGGTTCTTGGTTTGGGCCTAGTGACGTCTGCTGCTGCCTCTTGGTTTCCTAAAAGAAACAAAGCTGAGCTTGAATCTACAGGCTTTCGGCCTCTATCAACAATATGAAACTGCATTTGGCCTGGTTCTTGGTTTGGGCCTAGTGACGTCTGCTGCTGCCTCTTGGTTTCCTCAAAGAAACAAAGCTGAGTTTCAATCTACAGGCTTTCGGCCTGTATTTAGAATTTGAAACTGCATTTGGCCTACTAGTTTGGTTGGGCCCTACTAACGGTGTCTGCTGCTGCTTGTTTTTGTCCTCCACTGAACAAAGCAATGCTGCCTGTTTACTCCTGTTACCAATTTTTTTCTGCTTTTAGCCTCCTTTTTTATTTTGGGCCTATATCTGTGTTTCCTCCTCATCCTGCCTATTACCCAGCCACTGCTTGATGGGTCTGTTGGTACATTGACCCAGACCAATACATTCCCCTTGCACTCTACACAGCCAGAATCTGACCCTGCTGAAAGTCAGGTCCCCCTTCCCGCATACTATACCACCTTACACGGGGACAAAGAGGAAGGTGCATATGAAAGTGCAGGTTCCTTCATCAGGTGGGGGGCATACTCGTTGGCGACGTCACTGTCACAGGGCCCGTCATAGTATGCAAAAGTGTGGGAGGTGCCCCCGCCGTCAAACACAACGCCGTACTTTGAGGGGCCCTGTGACAGTGCCAATGCGAACGAGTGGGCCCCCCTGCTTGCTCTGGATCACAGCACTTGCAAAGTTGAAATACTTACCTCTCCCTGCTCCACCGCCGTGATGTATTCCACATTTCCTGGGCCCAATAAAAAATGGAGCCAGCCCTCCCCCCCCCACAACTTTAACCAAATGACCCCCAATTTTCAATACCTAACTATTATTATAAGGTTAATTAAGATTGACAAGCTTAAGTAACAATAATTGATGTTTTTGACATTAAAATGGGCTCTGTAGGTGTTTTCCTGTCCTCCACTCACTGCCGACTTTTATTCCCCATTGACTTGCATTGGGTTTCGTGTTTCAGTCGGCCCCCGACTTTTCGCAATGATCGGCCGATTTCACCCGACCCGACTTTTGACAAAGTCGGGTTTCGCGAAACCCGACTCGATCCTGAAAAAGTAAAAGTCGCTCAACCCTAATTACCAGTGAAGTAAAGGGAAGTCCAGGCGTCCACCACACCTGATGCGCGTTTTGCAATTAAATGGTTCGCCCAGGGGTGAGTTACAGGTACTGTCAGATCAAATACTCTATTACTTACTTCAGATATTTTTATAAACTAATGAATGATTAACAAATATTGTTTTAAATGTTTGCTTTGCATAAGTGCTTTCACTGTCCTACATAAGTACCAAAAGCTGCGTGAATAAATGGAATAACTGCCTATGTGTGTTGGGATACAAAAATAGAAAACAAGCAGCTATACATGCACTATATTCAGTGGCTTGGGAAAGTATCAACCCCTTTGGATTTTTACCTAATTTGCTACATTACTACCTGTATTTAAATATTTTTGTAATCCAATTTGTGCATGATGCATCAGCACTAAATAGTCTAAGTTGGTGAAGTGTAGTGAGAAACATATTGTTAGGTGTCGAGTTCCTGCCGCTGCACAGGGGGAATCTCGAACCACCTCCGCTGTGGTCTCCCATTCTTGTCCCGCCGCAGTGGAGTCTGCTCAGCGGAGATGTTGGTCCCAGCATCTGGCTCATGCAGATACTCTGTTCTTGGTTGCTGCTGCTCTTCCAGGCTCAGCTATTGTAGCCAGTACTGGTCAGTGGTGAGCAGAAGACTCTGGGACTAAGTCCTGCTTTTCCCCTTCTGAGCATGCCCAAAGGAAGACTTCTCATTGGAGGTCGGGGGTCACATGCTCAGGTCCTGTAGCAACTCCCATTGGTCCTCTAGGAAGGTCCTGAAGTTGCTGCAACTATAAAAGGTTTGCATGGCCGCACGGCCATGCGCAAGTATCATTTGTGTATGTGCTTGTCGCCAGTTGATACACTACCAATCTCTCTACATGTGGTGTGTGTTTGTCTAGCTTTGGGAATACTCTCAGGCAGGAAGTTAGCGCCAGTGGGGGCAATTAGCTGCTTGGCATAGCATTAGGTCCTTTCATGTGTGCGGTTAGCACGGAAGAGTTCCTGAGCAAGCACAACCCTAGTAAGGGTATTATTCCCACGTGGAATCTTACAACTCTGTGTAGCAGCAGGGTTCATTCATATTCAGACCGAGTGAAAGAACTCGTGTCTATACCACCATATAGTGCCATCATCTATTAGCAGCAGGTCTCACTCCTGCACGGTGGACCCTGGCCTGTGAATGCACCTATGCTACTCTAATAATTACTAGGTGCGTTCCGCCAGCCCTAACTCATATAGGCATAAATTAAATTAATGGAATCAAATAACTAAAAATTAGCAAATTTTGCTATGAAACCCCTAAAAATTTCTGGTACAAGCATTTACCTTCATAAGTCTCATGTTTAGTTAAATGAAGTTCACCTGTGTGCAATCTAACTGTCACATGGTCTGTCAGTATATACACACCTTTTCTAAAAGGTGACAGAGGTTGCAACACCATTAAACAAGAGACATCACTAACTAAACAACACCATGAAGACCAAGAAGATCTCCAAACAAGTTAGGGACAAAGTTGTTGAGAAGTACAAGTCAGAGTTGGATTACAAAATAATCCCTAACTCTGATGATCCCCCAGAGCACCATCAAATCCATTATCACCAAATGGAAACCACAACAAACCTGCCAAGAGAGTGCTGCCCACCAAAACTCTCAGCCCGGGCAAAGAGCACATTAATCAGAGAGGCAGCACAGAGACCACATGTAACCCTCAAGGAGCAGCAGAGTTCCCAAGCAGAAACCAGAATATCTGTCCATCCAACCACAATAAGCAGTACACTCCATAAAAGTGGCCTTTATGGAAGATTGGGCAGAAAAAAGTCTTTACTTACACACAAAAATTGTAAGGCTAGTTTTGAGCATTTCAAACGATATGTGCTTTGAGTTTTCCAAAGGAAGGTGCTGTGGTCAGGTGAGACCTAAATTAAACTTTTTGGCCACCAAGGTAAATGCTATATCTGGCCAAAAACCAACATAGCTTCTCACCCTTAGAAGAACACTATCCCCACAATGAAACATGGTGGTAGCAGCATCAAGCTTTGGGGAAGTTTTTCAACAATAGTGAAAAGGAAAATGGACCGAGTTGAGGGGAAGATAGTTACATTTGCTGAAAGTGGAAGTTCCTTTTTTTGTGAAGTACCCACATAGTTGTCGGCGCTTCCGTCACAAGATTAATAATTTAGAATCGTTTATTTAGGAGTTACAGGATAAAACCTGATTTTATCCTGTATCTCCTAAATAAACGATTCTATTTCATTACCACGAGAATCTTGTGACAGAAGTGCCGCCGCCGACAACTATCTGGGTATTTCTCTGTCTACTGATTGCTTTCACCACGGTTGTCTGAAGGCTCCCTTGAGCCCAGCTGGTCGAGCTGCAGTCCGCCTCCTCAGTATTCCTGTGGTATCCTGTTTGTGCCTCAATTCACCAGTTTCTGGTGAGTGCAACTATTATAGCGTACAATTTAGCAACAGTTTTTACTACACTTAGATCGTGCACGGCATTTGTTCCCCTTTTTTCTCTCTCTATCTCTTAGGGTCAGTTTGATTCATTTTTTTTGTGAAGTGTTTGTGCTAGCGCTACCAGGCAGAACACTGAAAACATTGAGCTATGATCTTCTGAACAACCCAATCTATCCCAGACGATATAAAATTATATGCAGCAGTATTCATATAACAACTAGTGTTGAGTAGTGTTGAGCATTCCGATACCGCAAGTATCGGGTATCGGCCGATATTTGCTGTATCGGAATTCCGATACCGGTATTCCGATACTTTTGTGGTATCGGGTATCGGTATCGAAACAACATTAATGTGTAAAATAAAGAATTAAAATAAAAAATATTGCTATACTCACCTCTCCGACGCAGCCTGCACCTTACCGAGGGAACCGGCAGCGTTGTTTGCTTAAAATTGGCGCTTTAACTTCCTTACGCGAAGTCCCGGCTTGTGATTGGTCGCGCGCCGCCCATGTGGCCGGGACGCAACCAATCACAGCAAGCCGTGACGTAATTTCAGGTCCTTCAGGATTTTAAAATTACGTTCCGGCGTTGTGATTGGTTGCGTCGCAGTCACATGGGCGACGCAACCAATCACAAGCCGTGACGTCACGGGAGACTGGACACGCGCGCATTTTAAAATGCTAAGGACCTTCGATGACGTCGCGGCTTGTGATTGGTCGCGTGACCGCTCATGTGACCACTTACGCAACCAATCACAAGCCGCGACAACATCGCAGGTCCTTCACTCGCTCATTCTTAGGAACGGAGGCTGCCGGTTGCAGCGGTTACAACCAGGGCGCGTCAGAGGGTGAGTATATCCCTATTTTTTATTTTTATTCTTTATTTTACACATGAATATGGATCCCAGGGCCTGAAGGAGAGTTTCCTCTCCTCCAGACCCTGGGAACCATACACTGGGAACTTCCGATTCCGATTTCCGATATCACAAAAATATCGGAACTCGTTATCGGAATTCCGATACCGCAAATATCGGCTGATACCCAATACTTGCGGTATCGGAATGCTCAAGACTAATAACATCCTATGATCTTCACGGACCTTTCCTTTTACCGAGAGTGAAAGAATCCACCCATTCCAGCAGTTTGACATATAGCCTCCATGCATTTCATCCTGTCTGCACAGGTAGGCACAGTGTCATCCATGACTTTCATTTACATGAGCCTTTCCTTTTATATACTCTATGTTCACACTGCATTGGGCATATAGTACTATATAGCACATGTAAATATTGTTTTAAAATTTTAATTTTTGTCAGTCTCTCCTATTTTTATTTAATATGAAAGTCAGTTTTGAATATATGATATTTTAATCCAGCACTTTCCAAATAAAAATAAGAAAAGGATTTCCCTGATCATCTTTGATGTCCACAAATACATGTGTGCCTCTAAAACAATAAACACCCATACTCTCTGGGTCCAATGCCGGTTCTCCACCGATGCTTAAGTCCATGTTTACTAGCTGCAGAACTGAGTTCACCACTACAAAGTGTATTACCGCTAATCTCAGTTTTTTTATATTTTTTAACTAGATATCATGTAATATTTACCTATGTGCTCCATTCCCTTTACTATTGAGGTTCCCACAGCAGCTCATCCACTAATCTCAGTTCTTGTCTACATTGCCAGAATTATTTGTATATAACTGTTTTTAGTATTTATATTCAATAAAGTATATATTTTATTGTAATTTACATTATTGCATGCCTGACATAGTTTTTTGCTTTGATCGTATTTGTCATTGTTTTATCTCCTGGTGACAAAGCTACCTATTATGCCTTAGGATTAAATTTTTTTGCTGCTTATCTTACTAATAACACAGGTATGCAAAATGTTGGTTTATAAAAATTGTTTAAAATGTAATGACTGATTCTTACATTTTCTTATGCTCTGATTGAAAAAAAACATTTTATTTTTACCTATATCAAGTATGGATTTTGCACTTGAAATTCCATACAAGTAAGCTTAACAAGAAAATCATTTATTGTAGCCAAAAAATCTACACAATATTATACAGCGGGGAAAATAAGTATTTAGTCAGCCTCCATTTGTGCAAGTTCTCCCACTTAAAAAGATGATAGAGGCCTGTAAATGACATCATAGGTAGGCAACAACTATGATAGTCAAAATGAGAAAACAAATCTAGAAAATCACCTTGTCTGATTTAGCAAGATTTATTTAGCAAATTATGATGGAAAATAAGTATTTGATCACCTAAAAACATGCAAGATTTCTGGCTCTCAGAGACCTGTAACTTATTCTTTAAGAGGCTCCTCTGTTCTCCACTCATTACCTGTAGTAATGGCACCTGTTTGAACTTGATATGAGTATTAAAGACACCTGTCCACAACCTCAAACAATCACATTCCAAACTCCACTATGGTGAAGACTAAAGAGCTGTCGAAGGACACCAGAAACAAAATTGTAGCCCTGCACCAGGCTGGGAAGACTGAATCTGCAATAGGCAAGCAGTTTAGTGTGATGAAATCAACTGTGGGAGCAATAATAAGAAAATGGAAGACATACAAGACCACTGATACTCTCCCTAGATCTGGGGCTCCATGCAAGATCTCACCCCATGGGGTCAAAATGATCACAATAACGGTGAGCAAAAATTCCAGAACTACATGGAGGAACTTATTGAATGACCTGCATAGAGCTGGGACAACTGTAACAAAGGCTACCATCAGTAACACACTACGCTGCCAGGGACTCAGATCCTACAGTGCCAGATGTGTCGCCTGCTTAAGACAGTACCTGTCCCGGCCCTCCTGAAGTTTGCTAGAGAGCATTTGGATTATCCAGAAGAGTATTGGGAGAATGTCATATGGTCTGATGAAACCAAAGTAGAACTGGTAGAAACAAAACTTGTAGTGTTTGGAGGAGGCAGAATGCTGAGTTGCATTCAAATAACAGCATACCCACTGTGAAGCATGGGGGTGTCAACATCATGCCTTGGGGCTGTTTCTCTGCAATGGGACCAGGATGACTGATCTGTGTACATGAAAGTGTGAATGGGGCCATGTATTGTGAGATTTTCAGTGCAAACCTCCTCCCACCAGCAAGGGCATTGAAGATGAAACATGATGGGTTGTTCAGCACGATAATGATTCCAAGCACACCACCAGGGCAACAAAGGAGTGGCTTCATAAGAAGCATATGAAGGTTCTGGAGTGGTCTAGCCAGTCTCCAGAACTCAACCCCATAGAAAGCCTTTGGAGGGAGTTGAAAGTCTGTGTTGTCTGGTGACAGGCCCAAAACATCACTTCTCTAGAGGAGATTTGCATGGAGGAATGGGCCAACATACCATCAACAGTGTGTGCCAACCTTGTGAAGACTTACAGAAAATGTTTGACCTCTGTCATTGCCAACAAAGGATATATAACAAAATATTGAGGTGAACTTTTGTTAATGACCAAATACTTTTTTTCCACCATAATTTGCAAAATAAATCTTGCCAAATCAGACAAGGTGATTTTCTGGATTTGTTTTCTCATTTTGACTCTCATATTTGTGGTCTACCTATGATGTCATTTACTGTCCTCTCTCATATTTTTAAGTGGAAGAAATTGCACAATTGGTGGCTGACTAAATACTTTTTCCCCATTGTATATAAAATGTTACTGAACGTTTGTTCTGCAACTATATTCGAAATTAATTCTTGTGACTTTACTTTTTCTCTTCAAAGATTGTCATGTTACCTTTTATTTTATAGAAGAGCTGAGGATCTTCTCTTTGAAGCTTCCAGGATAGTCCCCCTGTTGTGAATTCTGTTCTTGGGCTCCCTCCGGTGGTTGTTTGTGATAGTGCAGTTGTCTCTGGGTTGTTCCAGGGCAGGTGTTTCTGCTGATTGCAGCTCTATTCGGTATTTAGGTGTGCTGGATTCATTAGTCAGTGCCAGTTGTCCATTGTTCTTGGAGGGTTTACATCCTTGTCTGGTTCCTTCTGCTCTGCTGCCAATTCAGCCAAGATAAGTGTCTGGTTGTTTGTCTCTGCAGCACACATGCAGTGTGCTTTACAATTCAGTGCAATTCATTGTGTTTTTGTCCAGCTTAGACTTTGTTTGGATTTTTCAGCCATGCTGGATTCTCTGCAGATGCAGATATACAATCTATGTCTTTAGTTAGATGTGGAATTTTTGTATTTTATGCTGTGGATATTTTCAGAGTTTTAATACTGACTGCTTAGTACTCTGTCCTATCCTTTACTATTTAGCTAGAAGTGCCTCTTTTGCTAAATCCTGTTTTCAGCCTGTGTGTGTCTTTACTCTTATTTTCACCGTCAATATTTGTGGGGGGCTGCCTACCCTTTGGGGTTTCTGCTCTGAGGCAAGATAGAATTCCCATTTCCATCTATAGGGTTATTTAGTCCTCCGGCTGTGTCAAGGTGTCTAGGATGTTAGGTACACCCCACGGCTACTTCTAGTTGCAGTGTCAGTTTAGGGTTGCGGTCTGTACAGGTACCACCTTCTTCAGAGAAGGTCTCATGCGGCTCCAAGGCCACTGGATCATAACAGTACAACTGGCCAACAATGAGTTAAATGCATCTCAGAAGAAGGGAAGAAGGGTGTTGAGCCATTTTTTTTTCTGTAGTCTGCTTTGTCTCTCCTTCCCTCTTTTCCTCTGGGTGGCTGTGGAGTCTTGTGCTAGTATGGATGTTCAGGGATTAGCTTCTCGTGTAGACCAGCTTGCTGCTAGAATACAGGGTATTGCAGATTATATTGTTCACACTCCGGTTTTAGAGCCTAGGATTCCAACTCCTGATTTGTTTTTTGGGGACAGGTCCAAATTTTTGAGTTTTAAAAACAACTGCAAACTGTTTTTTGCTCTGAAACCTCATTCCTCTGGTGATCCCATTCAGCAGGTTAAAATTGTCATCTCCCTGCTGCGTGGCGATCCTCAGGATTGGGCATTTTCCCTGGAATCTGGGAATCCGGCCTTGCTTAATGTAGATGCCTTTTTTCAGGCTCTAGGATTATTATATGATGAACCAAATTCTGTGGATCAAGCGGAGAAGACCTTGTTGGCCCTGTCTCAGGGTCAAGAGGCGGCAGAATTGTATTGTCAGAAATTTAGAAAATGAACTCGAGCGTGGGAACTTTTCCAAGGCTCCAGTTCATGAGGACATCCAGCAGAGGGCGCATCACCGCAACTCAAGGTAAGTACAGATCATCCTGCTTTCCTTTCAGTACCCGGGGTTTACAGGCACGAGCGAGTGCTTTAGCACAGCTCCTGGCTGTAAAATGATTTAACCCCTTCACATGGATTTACTTCATGGGACGTGACAGATCATCTGAAGGTATGTATATTGTTGGTTTATTATTTTTCAGAGCGAGGGTCTTCAGGTGGATTGAGAGAGCAATAAAATATTAAAAGAATTTGTGTGTTTACTTCATTAAAATACTTTTTAATAATGTGTGTGTTTTTTTAACCCTTTCATACAATTGGATTAATAATGGATAGGTGTCATAATTGACGCCTCTCCATTATTAACCTGGCTTAATGTCACCTTACAATAGCAAGGTGACATTAACCCTTCATTACCCCATATCCCACCACTACATGGGAATAGGAAGAGAGACCAAGTGCCAGAATAGGTGCATCTTCCAGATGTGCCTTTTCTGGGGTGGCTGGGGGCAGATGTTTTTAGCCAGGGGGGGCCAATAACCATGGACCCTCTCTAGGCTATTAATATCTGCCCTCAGTCACTGGCTTTACCACTCTGGCGGAGAAAATTGCGCGGGAGCCCACGCCAATTTTTTCCGCCATTTAACCCTTTATTTTAGCAGCTACAGCGCCCAAATTTTGCACATACACACTACTAACATTAGTAGTGTGGAATATGCAAAAAAAAAGGGATATGAGATGGTTTACTGTATGTAAACCTTGTCTCATATCATGTCGGGTTTGTGAAGGAGAAATGAAAAGCCGGCAATTGAATTACCGGCTTTTCACTAACACAGCTGCATATTTCTCGCAAGTCACACTGCTGGTCCGTGTGGAATCCGTATTTTTCTCGCCCCCATAGACTTTCATTGGTGATTTTTTTGCGCAATACGGTGACAAACGCAGCATGCTGCGATTTTCTACGGCCGTACAAGACCGTATATTACGGATGCGTAATATACGGCAGATATGAGCTGGGCCATAGAGAATCATTGGGCCGTGTGTGTATTTTACGGACGTAGTTTATGCACTCATACGTCCGTAAAACTCGCTAGTGTGAGGCCGGCCTAACAGTGTGACGTACGCTCCCCTAATGCACTAGAGATTATTCGGCGATAGCAGATTTTTTTATGCAAAAAAGATGCTACCTCCCTACCTATAAAACTACTCTGTATGATTTTTTTTTCTAAAAGATGATCGGTCGTCACTAACGCTGTGATGCCGGCTACACTAACATGCTACCACTAAACTACTCTGTACAATTTATTTTTTCTCTAAAAAAAAAGACCAGTCGCCACTAACGCTGTGACACCAGCTAATCTACGTCTAAAACTACACTGTACTAACAACTATTATTATATTTTTGTAAAAAAAAATCAGACGTCACTTAGACTGCGAAGTCCACTACACTAACTAGCTAAAAAAAAGAAAAAGTCCTGTGGCGCAGTCTCTGATCAGCAGCGATACTGATCAAAGAGCTGCGGACACAGGAAGAGCAAGAATGCTCTGTACAGGACACCGCGCACAGGAAAAAAAGCACCATAAATTTGCGCTAAAAATTTAATTGGGGGAGGGGGTACTGGAACAGGGATGGAGGGACGTCACCAAACACTTATGCCGGCTTCGCTATCTTGTTACGTCTAAAACTACACTGTACTAACTATTATTTTTTTTCTAAAAAAAAAAAAAAACGGACATCGCTTAGACTGCAATGTCCGCTACGCTAACTAGCTAAAAAGAAAAGTCCTGTGGCGCAGTCTCTGATCAGCAGCGATACTGATCAGAGCGCTGCAGACACAGGAAGAGCACGAATGCTCTGCGTGGGACGCCGCGCATAGGAAAAAAAGCGCAAAAAAGTGCACAAAAAAATTCAATTGGAGGGTGGGGGAGGGAGGGGGTACTGGAACAGGGATGGGGGGATGGGAAAGGGCTGGGGGAGGTGCTGCTGCTGTGATCACAGGCCTCACACAGCAGGCAGATGGCCTCAGAGAGCACAAGCACAGAGCACAGGAGGGCAGGAGATCGCCGGGTTGATTACACTGGCCACAAATGGAATCTTTGACTCAGGTAACACAGAGGGGCTTGGACAACCGCTCTGCACGCTAAATCTGAGAGAAAGATGGCATGCAGGGTGGTGATCGGTATTTTAAATTAACCCCTTTGGCGCTGATTGGCTAGAAGCTATTGTTCAGCCAATCAGCATCATAGGGGTTAATCAGGTGAGGTGAGGTGGCGATGACCCCACCTACTGTGACAGCTGTGATTGGTGCGACATCACACAGCACCAATCACAGCCGGTCACATGCTGTTTTATTGTCATGTCACTGTGATTGGCTGGTCAGAAATGACCAGCCAATCACAGCGATTGCTGATGCGGGGGGGCGGTGCAGCCCCCTGGGGCTACGTGCAGAGATGGTCTGCTGTCCATTAAAGCCCGATCACCGCGAGATGCCACGCGGTGACCGGAAAATAGCGGCGCCATACTAGTACTGCGGCTGGCACAAATGCAGGGCCCGCAGCACAGTACTAGTACGGCGCATGGCGCGAAGGGGTTAACAAACTAACTTGTGGCTTTCAACCAGATGGAAAACCCGGATCGGAGCTCCGTGACTGCCATGCACATCTATGGACTTCATCCATCTCCATGCACAACCTGGGGAGAACACACAGCGACCCCTACCTGTGACATGAGTCACTGCCTCACAATACATATTTCTGTATGTATGTGCTCTGTAAACACATATGTAGGTGCTCTGTGTATAAGTGTATATCTATCTGCTCTGTGTTTGCAAATGTGTACAGTATGTATCTGCTTTGTGTAGACATATGTATGTATGTATTTGCTCTATGTATACATATGTACATGTGCTACATGAAACGTCTGAAGTCTGTAACTGCAAACAAAGGTTTATGTACCAAATATTAAGCTACGTTTTCCTATTGTATCAAATACAAATTTCATGCAATAAATTGCAAATTAATTATGTAAAAAATCAAACAATATTGTCTAAAAAGTTGTCTAAAAATGTTGCTCTGAGTTTTTACATAGGTTTCTTGTTGTTTGACATTAATAAGTCTCTGCTTGCATTACAGAGCTGAAAATGGGTGTAGTACACACCTGGGAGACCTCTAGTGTGTTATATATGCATTTTCTGGGGAATAAGAGGCATTTCAGTATTGTGATTCATGGTGACTTTATTAACTGCAAATCGAATTTCTTAGGAAAACTCTGCCAAACCGGAGAATTTGGTTACCAAACAATAAACTCATCTCTACAAATATCACATATATATATGATATGAGTACAGCAGAGAGAATCTTCAAGATAGCAGGGAAAAGTGTATATATTGTTTATATTTAAAAACACAAACACCTGACATGATGTACAAAGTGTGAATCACATTAGTCCTGATATCAGCTATTTTATTTATGACTACATCTATTCTTTAAACACTTTCCTCCAGCTTCACTTAACACTATCATTAATCCACAACATTAAATATTCATAGTGGTGTAAATACTGTTACAGAATTTAAGACAGAAGCTGCAGACAATCAGGAGAATAAGCTGATCCAGTCTTTGGATGAAACTGAAGACAGAAGCATTAGGAGGCGAGTGCACTTAGGTCAGGGTGACTCTGTGGAAGTAAGATGTAACTTTGCCTCCGAGTAGTGTCTCATAAATGTCACCATAAGAAATGGATTAAATGTGTTTTTGGTACTTAAGAAGTAATTCAGCAGAAGAATCAGATGCTACAGAACAGTGCATGTTTGAAACCAAGCTCATAGTTTATTGTCCTTATAGAAATATCACTTTCACTTTCTAATAACCTTCTTGAATTGTTTTCTTTTAGGCACATTAGAGATTAGCTAATCTTTTGAATTTCAAAACTCCGAAGTTCCACCCCAAAACTTGATTTACGGCAAATAAATTTGCACAAATTTCAATATTGAACAGGACCCTGCTGTCCATTAGAACTTACACTCTACAAATGAGAGAAAGACAGGACCCTCACTTCCTATAGGAGAAGAAAGGACCTTGTCAACCATAAGAGATTACACTCTACAGGAGAAAGACTTAGTGAGTCTGGAGATGGAAAGCGACTGCCATACAAACTGCTCCACTTGGAAATGCTGACTCCTGATTGCCTAGATATGAGTATTACTGTACAAAGTATGATAATCCATAATGTCGTAACTGCAGGGTTTTATGGGGAGGCCCATGTGGCAAAGCAAAATGATGCTTGCATGGCCTCTGATGCTTCAGCAGATCATATTATATTATGACGTGGTAATGTTTGAGATAATACCATTGATAAACTGTGATGTCCTCTTTCTTTAACAAAAGAACTTTGATGCCCTTTTTCTTTTGTTCATAGTAGGATTCACAATGAAATTGGAAGCTGTTAATTAGTTATTGTATATGTAAGGACAGGTTGCAAAGGTTCTTTTTTGCATTTTAAAATACATGTAAAAATGTCTGCTGATCAGACATTTATTCATTTTTTAACAGTTTATTAAAAAAATATTTTTTTTTAGCATGCTGTGTTTTAACAAGTCAAAAATCATTATACTTTGTACAGATTTTTTCATCATATATTATCAACTCAGAAAATATCCTGTTTCATTGTTTGTCCTCCATAAAAAGCATAGCAAAAGTTTTGTGAAAATTAGCAAAAGTTATGCTAAAACTGTGGATGGAAGCCTCCTTAAAATACAAATAATTGGGGTATTAAAATGTTACTATAGTGCATATTTTAGTCTATTTCCATAAATATGCAACAACTTTTCCTTATTTGAATGTTACCTAATAATTTAACTGTTTGGATGGATTTCTGGCAAGTATATCTAAATGCTATTCACACAGCTCTCCAGTTCTTCTGGTAACTTAATGTAGATTGTAAATGGTAAAGGGTCTTATAAAAAGTCTAAAACATCTGACATTTTGAAATACGAATTTACAAGATTTTCCAAATTTTCTCCAAAACTCATTTAGAGGCAAAGAATGTTTTGCAAATTTCAACCTAGGAAAAAGAGAGAGAGCCATTATAGGGAAGTAAACACAGCCATGCAAAATGACATTGGCCTCCCACTCACCAATAGTGGAAAACTTACTTCTGACGAGATTCAACGTGATATATAGTGGGTACAGAAAGTATTCAGACCCCTTTACATTTTTCTCTCTTTGTTTCATTGCAGCTATTTTTGTAAATTCAAAAAAGTTCATTTTTTTCTCATAAAGGAACATTCTGCACCCAATCTTGACTGAAAAAAAACAGAAATGTAGAAATTTTTGCAAATTTATTAGAAAAAAACCCTGAAATATCACATGGTCCTAAGTATTCAGACCATTTGCTCAGTAATGAGTAGAAGCACCCTTTTGAGCTAGTACAGCCATTAGTCATCTTGGGAATGATGCAACAAGTTTTTTACACATGGGTTTGGGGATCCTCTGCCATTTTTCCTTGCAGATCCTCTCCAGTTCCGTCAGGTTGGATGGTGAACATTGGTGGACACTAGTGTTGAGCATTCCGATACCGCAAGTATCGGGTATCGGCCGATACTTGCGGGTATCGGAATTCTGATACCGAGATCCGATACTTTTGTGGTATCGGGTATCGGTATCGAAACAACATTAATGTGTAAAATTAAGAATTAAAATAAAAAATATTGCTATACTCACCTCTCCGACGCAGCCTGGACCTCACCGAGGGAACCGGCAGCGTTCTTTGCTTAAAATGCGCGCTTTTACTTCCTTCCGTGACGTCACGGCTTGTGATTGGTCGCGTGCCGCCCATGTGGCCGCGACGCGACCAATCACAGCAAGCCGTGACGTAATTTTCAGGTCCTCAATGCCTAATTCTAGGCATTCAGGAATTTAAAATTACGTTCCGGCTTGTGATTGGTCGCGTCGCGGTCACATGGGCGACGCGACCAATCACAAGCCGTGACGTCACCGGAGGCAGGAGACGCGCGCATTTTTAAAATTACGTCACGGCTTGTGATTGGTTGCGTGCCGCCCATGTGACCGCGACGCGACCAATCACAGCAAGCCGTGACGTAATTTCAGGTCCTCAATGCAGAAATAGGCATCAGGACCTGAAATTACGTCACGGCTTGCTGTGATTGGTCGCGTCGCGGTCACATGGGCGGCACGCAACCAATCACAAGCCGTGACATAATTTTAAAAATGCGCGCGTCTCCTGCCTCCCGTGACGTCACGGCTTGTGATTGGTCGCGTCGCCCATGTGACCGCGACGCGACCAATCACAAGCCGGAACGTAATTTTAAATTCCTGAATGCCTAGAATTAGGCATTGAGGACCTGAAAATTACGTCACGGCTTGCTGTGATTGGTCGCGTCGCGGCCACATGGGCGGCACGCGACCAATCACAAGCCGTGACGTCACAGAAGGAAGTAAAAGCGCGCATTTTAAGCAAAGAACGCTGCCGGTTCCCTCGGTGAGGTCCAGGCTGCGTCGGAGAGGTGAGTATAGCAATATTTTTTATTTTAATTCTTTATTTTACACATTAATATGGTTCCCAGGGCCTGAAGGAGAGTTTCCTCTCCTTCAGACCCTGGGAACCATCAGGAATACCGTCCGATACTTGAGTCCCATTGACTTGTATTGGTATCGGGTATCGGTATCGGATTAGATCCGATACTTTGCCGATACCGATACTTTCAAGTATCGGACGGTATCGCTCAACACTAGTGGACACCCATTTTCAGGTCTCTTCAGAGATGCTAAATTGGGTTTACTTTAGGGCTGGGCCAGTCAAGATTGGCAACAGAGTTGTTCTGAAGCCACTCCTTTGTTATTTTAGTTGTGTACTTAGGGTCATTGTCTTGTTGAAAGGTGAACTTTTGGCAAAGTCTGAGGTCCAGAACTCTCTGGAAGAGGTTTTCATCCAGGATATCCATCTTCATGTTTCCTTCAATGCAACCAGTCATCCTGTCCCTGCAGCTGAAAAACACCCCATAGCATGATGCTGCCACCACCATGTTTCACTTTTGGGATTGTATTGGGTAGGTGATGAGCAGTGCCTGTTTTTCTCCACACATACTGCTTAGAATTATCACCAAAATGTCTATATTCTTCTCATCAGACCAGCGAATCTTATTTCTCATAGTCTGGGTCTCCTTCATGTGTTGTTTAGCAAACTCTATGCGGCCTTTCATATGTCTTGCACTAAGGAGAGGATTCCATTGGGCCACTCTGCCATAAAGGTTCAACTGGTGGAGGGCTGCAGTGATAGTTGACTTTGTGGAACTTTCTCCCATCTCCCTACTGCATCACTGGAGCTCAGCCACAGTGATCTTGGGGATCTTCTCTACCTCTCTCACCAAGGCTCTACTCCCATGATTGCTCAGTTTGGCTGGACGGCCAGGTCTAGGAAGACTTCTGGTGGTCCCAAACTTCTTCCATTTAAGTATTATGGAGGCCACTGTGCTCTTTGGAACTTTGAGTACTGCAGGGATTCTTTTGTAACCTTGGCCAGATCTGTGCCTTGCCACAATTCTGTCTCTGAGCTCCTTGGCCAGTTCCTTTGACCTTATGATCCTCATTTGGTCTGACATGCACTGTGAGCTGTGAGGTCTTATATAGACAGGTATGTGCCTTTCCAAATCAAGTCCTATCAGTTTAATGAAACACAGCTGGACTCCAATGAAGGAGTAGAACCATCTCAAGGAGGATCACAAGGAAATGTACAGCATGTGACTTAAATATGAGTGTCTGAGCAAAGGATCTGAATACTTATGACCATGTGATATTTCAGGTTTTCTTTCATAATAAACATGCAAAAATGTCTACAGAAATTTTTTTTTTTTTTCAGTCAAGATGGGGTGCAGAGTGTACATTAATGAGAAAAAAGGAACTTTTTTGAATTTACCAAATGGCTGCAATCAAACAAAGAGTGAAAATGTAAAGGGGTCTGAATACCCTCCGTACCCAGTGTATATGTATATATATATATATATATATACAGTGGGGCAAAAAAGTATTTAGTCAGTCAGCAATAGTGCAAGTTCCACCACTTAAAAAGATGAGAGGCGTCTGTAATTTACATCATAGGTAGACCTCAACTATGGGAGACAAACTGAGAAAAAAAAATCCAGAAAATCACATTGTCTGTTTTTTTATCATTTTATTTGCATATTATGGTGGAAAATAAGTATTTGGTCAGAAACAAAATTTCATCTCAATACTTTGTAATATATCCTTTGTTGGCAATGACAGAAGTCAAACGTTTTCTGTAAGTCTTCACAAGGTTGCCACACACTGTTGTTGGTATGTTTGCCCATTCCTCCATGCAGATCTCCTCTAGAGCAGTGATGTTTTTGGCTTTTCGCTTGGCAACACGGACTTTCAACTCCCTCCAAAGGTTTTCTATAGGGTTGAGATCTGGAGACTGGCTAGGCCACTCCAGGACCTTGAAATGCTTCTTACGAAGCCACTCCTTCGTTGCCCTGGCGGTGTGCTTTGGATCATTGTCATGTTGAAAGACCCAGCCACGTTTCATCTTTAATGCCCTTGCTGATGGAAGGAGGTTTGCACTCAAAATCTCACGATACATTGCCCCATTCATTCTTTCATGTACCCGGATCAGTCGTCCTGGCCCCTTTGCAGAGAAACAGCCCCAAAGCATGATGTTTCCACCACCATGCTTTACAGTAGGTATGGTGTTGGATGGATGCAACTCAGTATTCTTTTTCCTCCAAACACGACAAGTTGTGTTTCTACCAAACAGTTCCAGTTTGGTTTCATCAGACCATAGGACATTCTCCCAAAACTCCTCTGGATCATCCAAATGCTCTCTAGCAAACTTCAGACAGGCCCGGACATGTACTGGCTTAAGCAGTGGGACACGTCTGGCACTGCAGGATCTGAGTCCATGGTGACGTAGTGTGTTACTTATGGTAGGCCTTGTTACATTGGTCCCAACTCTCTGCAGTTCATTCACTAGGTCCCCCCGCGTGGTTCTGGGATTTTTGCTCACCGTTCTTGTGATCATTCTGACCCCACGGGGTGGGATTTTGCGTGGAGCCCCAGATCGAGGGAGATTATCAGTGGTCTTGAATGTCTTCCATTTTCTAGTTATTGCTCCCACTGTTGATTTCTTCACTCCAAGCTGGTTGGCTATTGCAGACTCAGTCTTCCCAGCCTGGTGCAGGGCTACAATTTTGTTTCTGGTGTCCTTTGACAGCTCTTTGGTCTTCACCATAGTGGAGTTTGGAGTCAGACTGTTTGAGGGTGTGCACAGGTGTCTTTTTATACTGATAACAAGTTTAAACAGGTGCCATTACTACAGGTAATGAGTGGAGGAAAGAGGAGACTCTTAAAGAAGAAGTTACAGGTCTGTGAGAGCCAGAAATCTTGATTGTTTTTTTCTGACCAAATACTTATTTTCCACCATAATATGCAAATAAAATGATAAAAAAACAGAAAATGTGATTTTCTGGATTTTTTTTTCTCAGTTTGTCTCCCATAGTTGAGGTTTACCTATGATGTAAATTACAGACGCCTCTCATCTTTTTAAGTGGTGGAACTTGCACTATTGCTGACTGACTAAATACTTTTTTGCCCCACTGTATATATATATATACCGTATTTTCCGGCGTATAAGACGACTTTTTAACCCCTGAAAATCTTCTTAAAAGTCAGGGGTCGTCTTGTACGCCGGGAATCGCCTTGTTCGCCGGGTGTATATGGTGGGTGGGGGGGGGAGTGGTCCTGATGACGACGAGAGGGCGTCTCACAGGAAAGTGAGTATCCCCCATTACCTTATCGTAGCGCTGCAGCGTGGGGTCTCTGTGCTGGGAGCTGCGGCTCCTCTTCTGCAGTGTGGGGCCTCTGGATTTCGGGACGAGATCTGAATCTGAGCATGCGCAGCCCCCAGCGGCCATTTTCCCGGAGGCCACCGCATCGCACCTATTGAGCTGCCTCCGGGAAAATGGCCGCTGCTCAGATTCAGATCTCGTCTCCCGAGATCTCGGGACGAGATCTGAATCTGAGCAGCGGCCATTTTCCCGGAGGCCACCGCATTGTACCGATGGAGTTGCCGGCGAGGCCTCCAGGCTTTAATGAGATGCCGGAGGAGCCCCGACTGCATAAAGATACGCCGCCGCCGCCACCCCACAGCACAGAGGCCCCACACTGCAGAAGAGGAGCCGCCGCACCACAGCACAGCAGCCGCCGCTCCCAGCACAGAGACCCCACGCTGCAGCGCTATGATAAGGTAATGGGGGATACTCACTTTCCTGTGAGACGCCCCCTCGTCGTCATCAGGATCACTCCCCCCCCAAAAGGCACATATTCACCGGCCCTATAAGACGACATACGGTGTATAAGAAGACCCCCGACTTTTAAGAAGATTTTATTTTTTAACTGGTAAAGTTGGGGGGTCGTCTTATACGCCCAGTCGTCTTATACGCCGGAAAATACGGTATATATATATATACACAGTATATTCAAGTAAGTTGTGGAACATGGAGATGCAAACCGCAATTTGGGGAGTGAACTGAGTCTGCAGGACATTACATGAAAGTGAGCACTGCCAACTGTTTAATAATCCTATACGTGTCACAAATGCAAGACATTGTGGAGAAGAGAGTGGGGCCACACAAAAACATCAAAAGCTTGCTGAGAGATTGTGTGAGTGAATCATGAATTAATTCTCTAAAAGTGATTGATTTCACATGGAAGCACAAATGTAAGAAAAATTGACTTTATCCTTTTCAAATCTGGCCTGTTTGCTGGGATTTCTAGAATTTAAAAATTGGAGTTCTACAGAACAATGTGTAAGTGAAGCAGATGTTGAGCATTAATAGTCAGCTCCATTCATTCCCCATCTAACTGGCAGAGATTATCTATCACCAATAGTCACCTATAGAATGAATAGAGCACAGGTGCTCATACTCAATTTTTGCTCCATTCATATGGGAATCTGCAATGCCTCATTATTGAGTGTGTTTGGAGTTATAAAAGTCACCCCTGAAGTGATTAGTAAACAATCTTCTATTTTATACATAAATGATAATGTAGATAGAGTAAACCAGATCCAGCTTCCAAAGTTACTTAAAACCTTGAATTTATGTTTTCAGATTAAAAATGTTTGGTGTTGGACAAAATAACCCAGGATGATCCTTCCAACTCTACTATTCTATGGTTCTATGAATGTACGTATATCCAGTGAAATTCTAAAAAAAAAAAAATAAAGACTTCACATACGTGTAGCCCTTAAATTGCCGTTAATAATAGCGGGTTGATACCATTAGTGCTTCAAACACGTAAGTGGAATTTTACTGAATATAATATTTTAATCTGAAGAAATAAATGCAAAGGATGTAGAGGCTCCAGTTGAGAAGACCTCCAGCTCCTTTGACTCTTGTTATTCATTTCTTTAGTGGACAATCAGAATTGTAGATGCATGTATCTCGGATTGACTGTTTCTATATATAAATTCTCTCCTTTTACTATTCTGTACTAGTTAATGCTATTGCTTTTTTTCTTTGACAACCTTAAAAATGTCACATTCTAAACAGCAGGCAAACCTTGGGTAAAGTTATAAAGAATGGAGTTTTCTTGTTGAGCTTATCACCTTTTCTTTGGTCCGAATGCTACCGAGTCAGTCATCAGTGTTAGAATTCTCTTTGACAACATTATCATTACCGTAATCACTGGTGCTCACAGGATGAATGTCTAGGGTCTGCTCCAATGTAATTACCATAATTACAGGTGCTTGAAGGATGACGTTCTTGGGAGCAAGGAATAAGTCTTTTCAGCCTGCTGAGAGGAAAACTGCCACTGAAGAGTAAGAGAGCACAGAAAGCGTATAGACAAATTCTACATGTCTTACTGTTTGCTGTTAGAAATAAAGTTATATTTGCAGGCATATTTCAGCCATTAAAGCAATAAAAAGGATTAAATGGTTAAAAATGTACTATATGTTATTAGCATTCTTTGCAAATGCATATTAATTATATGATCATTCTATTCTAATACTATATAATATCATTGCATAATGTTAATGCAATAATAGTGCGAGAAATAGATCAGTCTTATTTTACAAGTGGGAAGTAAGAGATTTTTTTTTTCAAACTCAGTCAGCCATCATACCCCTTTTCTTGCTTTGTCCTTGTTTGCACTCTTCCCTACTTACTTTCCCATTTTTGTTCCTTCCATTCTTGGGTGGGATTTAAGGTCTGCGAATTACAAAGACAATCGGAAAATGTTGATAGCGCCCTTAACAATATAAAAATAATGTAAAATATTTATTTTTTAATTTTGCAGATTTTGCCAATCTATTGACGTCCCGGCTTGTGATTGGTTGCGTCGCGGTCAACCAATCACAAGCCGGGAGGCTGGACACGCGCGCATTTTAAAATTTTAAAATGCGCGCGTGTCCAGCCTCCCGGCTTGTGATTGGTTGACCGCGACGCAACCAATCACAAGCCGGGACGTCACGGGAGGCTGGACAAGCGCGCATTTTAAAATGCGCGCGTGTCCAGCCTCCCGGCTTGTGATTGGTTGACCGCGACGCAACCAATCACAAGCCGGGACGTCACGGGAGGCTGGACAAGCGCGCATTTTAATATGCGCGCGTGTCCAGCCTCCCGTGACGTCACGGCTTGTGATTGGTTGCGTCGCCCATGTGACTGCGACGCAACCAATCACAAAGCCGGGACGTAATTTTAAAATCCTTAAGGGCCTGAAATTATGTCACGGCTTGCTGTGATTGGTTGCGTCGCCCATGTGACTGCGACGCAACCAATCACAAAGCCGGGACGTAATTTTAAAATCCTTAAGGACCTGAAATTACGTCACGGCTTGCTGTGATTGGTTGCGTCGCCCATGTGACGGCGACGCAACCAATCACAAAGCCGGGACTTCACGTAAGGCAAGAAAAGCGCGAATTTTAAGCAAACAACGCTGTCGGTTCCCTCGGAGAGGTGAGTATAGCAATATTTTTTATTTTAATTCTTTCTTTTACACATTAATATGGTTCCCAGGGCCTGAAGGAGAGTTTCCTCTCCTTCAGACCCTGGGAACCATCAGGAATACCGTCCGATACTTGAGTCCCATTGACTTATATTGGTATCGGGTATCGGTATCGGATTGGATCCGATACTTTGCCGGTATCGGCCGATACTTTCCGATACCGATACTTTCAAGTATCGGACGGTATCGCTCAACACTACTCACTACTCATTTCTCAGGCCCCGCCTCTACTTACCACCACCAGTAAGATCCTTGGAGCATTTTTTAAAGGGAACCTGTCAGCATGATTGTGCATAGTAACCTACCTACAGAAAGTGTCAGGTCGGGGCTGTTATACTGAATAAAATGATACCATAGTTGATGAAATCCATCTTATGATTTTCTTTAATCATTATTTTCAGTTTTGTGTTAATGAGATTCTCGTGCCCTAAAGCAGGGTTGGTGTATGTGGTGTTCTGATTAGATATTCTTAATGCAGACTGCTGACAGGTCACTGATCCCTCACTGACCTGCCCCCTAGTTTGCATAATGAATATCTGTATATACTTAATAAAAAAAAACCCTTCTTGATATAAAACGTTTTAGTATATCCTTGTCACGACACAGCTGTCGAGTGGCCTGTGACCAGGGGCTCCTTTTCTGGCCCTAACTTTAGGGGGCTTGCCCTGTTCCCTGAGATACTTCAGATGGCGAAGATGCCGGGGCCTTCTCCCTTGCCTTATCTCCTAAGTTTGCCCTTAGTCTGTTCCCTTCCCCCACCCAGGGAAGCGGGGGGCACTACTGTGCATCGCAGTACACCAACCCGACAAACAGGGCAACAAAGACAAGGGTAAACTGAAAACACCACACACAAAATATTCACTCACAGATAACAGAGGAATCTACCAGGAGTTCACCAAGAGTAAAAAATAAACATTAGTCACTTCAAACTCCTCCAGCACTCATTCTGAAACCAACTTCTCTCCCTCCTGTAGTCATGCAACAAGTGCTAATTCTGACAAGGACTAGGTAATAGAGTTCAGATTTTATAGGGAAAAGGAGTGACTAACCAAGCACAGCTGAACACAGGAATTTCAAACTTTGCTGATTAAGCCCTGTTCTGCTGGAAGAAATAAACACATTTAATAAACCAGAGAAGTGCTTCTTCTAAGCGGCAGAGTAGGAGCAACCAGATGCTGCGGTCTTCTGGCTCCGTTCCATTGCGGTAACCCCATGACAATCCTACGTAAGATCAATACTGTTTGTCAGAGAGCTACGATTCCCATGTTGTGAGATAAAAGCCTGAGCCAGCAGCGGTGACCATCAGAAAAAGGATACCGCTGGTCACAGGAGTCATCTAATGAGAGTACTACTCTCATCAGCATATAGCAAAAAATAAAAAAATTGAGTCCGCACCAACAGCACGCTAGATAATCAGCACATACTGATCACAGCTGACTTTGCGTTATATTGCCAATAGCGGAATTCGGGTGCTCATTCAAGCAAAACGTAAGTCCAATCAAATATACTGGTATAGAAGAAGAAGAGCACTCATCAGCATATGCCTGCTGTCGCTGATAAGTTTCTCATGCACCGAGTGGTGCCATAAGTGAGGTCAAAGGGATTCATTAGCTATGAACTCCGATGACCTTTCTTATGGGAGCGCAGTGCTACACAATGCAGGAGCATGATTACGCTCCTATTTGTGTTACTTGACTGGCATGGATAGCAGTCACATCACTGATGTGACCACTAACCAGTTCATCTGGATCCTCATGGGACAGATATGGATTATCTTCATGTTGGACAGATAAAAAATATAGTTGTTTATTATTTTTATTCATTTACAGGGGACATAGACTTCAATGTATTAGGTGTAAAGGTGAGTATAACTGTGCTTTTTATTTTTATTTAAAATAAAGATGTCAGTGTATTTATATCAATTAAAGAACTTTATTCTTGCTTTGTCTTTTTTACAGTCTAACTATGGGGTTAGTAATGGGGGTGTTTTATAAATGCCTCTTTACTACTAATCTGTGCGCTTGATGTAATCAGCCATAAAACAGCTGATATCAACCTCAAACCTATTACTCTACTTAACTACTTAACACCGCACCATGGCAAGTGGGAGGAGTTGGGCAAAGCTTTAGAATTGGCTCATCTAATGTGCCCTTTCTTGGGCAGATGCGGGCTCCTACTTTTACTGGAAGCAATATCCATGGACCCTTACCAGTCTGAGAGTGCCAGCCCCAGCTGTCTGCTTTAGCTTATTTGGTTGTCAAAAATGGGGGGACGCCACTCTGTTTCTAAAATTATTTATTTAAATAATTAAAAAATGGTGTGGGTCAAATCAATTGTTGATAACCAGCCATGATAAAGCTAACAGCTGAGGGTGGCAGCCTGCAGTTGTCGGATTTGCCTGTGCTGGTTATCAAAAGTAGAAGAGACCCACATAATTTTTTTAAATTTATTTGATAGAACAGGTACAGGCTGATGAATACTCTCAGTTGCGGTGCCTGGTCATGCTGTTATCAGTTACAGCAGGCACACACTGATGAGAGTAGTACTCTCTCATCAGCCGACACCTGTGACCAGATTTAATGGGAATGGTGGAACCATTGAGCCATGCTCTGAGGAGAGCCTGGAAGGGCGTAACTAGGTGACCAACTGACTCTTCACTAGAGCCCCTGATGGTGGGGTCAGGCTTGGCTGCCGAAGAACACCAGGTGCTACTCCAGGACAGAACGTGGATACACAGCAGCTGACCCCCAAGAGACTAGATGCTGGAATGGCCCAGAGGGAGAGACAGCCCATGCAGGAAGGCACTGACGCAGCACAGGAGCCAGAGATATAAATGAGTCCAGCTGGTAGACAGTTAGACACTGGCAAGTGCAAACAGATCTGACTAGTATACAGATGAGCACTGGCAGGTGCAGACTGGACTGGCTGACATACAGATGAGCATTGGCAGGTAGGGTTGACCGAAACGGGTCGGCAATTTTCAGAAGTCGCCGACTTTTGGCAAAGTCGGGTTTCATGAAACCCGACCCGACCCCTGTGTGGGGTCGGCCATGAAGTCGGCGATCTTCTGAATCTGGAATCGGAATTCCGATACCGATTCCCGATATGTTTAAGATATCGGGAATTGGTATCGGAATTCAGATTTAAGTGTAAAATAAAGAATTAAAATAAAAAATATCGCCATACTTACACTCTGACGGGCCCTGGTACTAAGCGGGAACCTTCCTTCCTTAGAATCAGCCTTCCATGACCTTGCGGTGACGTCACGGTGACGTCGCGGCTTGTGATTGGTCCGAGGCCGCCCATGTGACCGCTCGCGCGAGCGGTCACATGGGTGGCCACGGACCAATCACAAGCCGCGACGTCACCGTGACGTCACCGAAGGTCCTTGAAGGGCTGATTCTTAGGAAGGAAGGCTGCCGGAAAGAAGCAGGGCATGTCCGAGGGTGAGTATATACCTAATAGGAATATACTCACCCTCGGCTTCTTTCCGGCAGCCTTCCTTCCTAAGAATCAGCCCTTCCAGGACCTTCGGTGACGTCACCGAAGGTCCTGGAAGGGCTGATTCTTAGTAAGGAAGGCTGCCGGAAAGAAGCCGAGGGTGAGTATATTCCTATTAGGTATATACTCACCCTCGGACATGCCCTGCTTCTTTCCGGCAGCCTTCCTTCCTAAGAATCAGCCCTTCAAGGACCTTCAGTGACGTCACGGTGACGTCGCGGCTTGTGATTGGTCCGCGGCCACCCATGTGACCGCTCGCGCGAGCAGTCACATGGGTGGCCTCGGACCAATCACAAGCCGCGACGTCACCGTGACATCACCGCAAGGTCATGGAAGGCTGATTCTAAGGAAGGAAGGTTCCCGGTTAGTACCAGGGCCCTTCAGAGGGTAAGTATAGCGATATTTTTTATTTTAATTCTTTATTTTACACTTAAATATGGATCCCAGGGCCTGAAGGAGAGTTTCCGCTCCTTCAGACCCTGGGAACCATTGGAAACCCAATGCACTGCATTGGGTTTCGAGTTTCGGCCGACCCCGACCCCGACTTTTTTATAGGATCGGCCGATTTCATTCGACCCGACTTTTGAAAAAGTCGGGTTTCGTGAAACCCGACCCGATCCTATAAAAGTAAAGGTCGCTCAACCCTATTGGCAGGTATGGGCTGGATCAACTGAAATGCAGATAGACAAGCAAGTACAGACAGACAGCTAATGAACTAGAACATTGACTGATGGGTATTTTGGGACCTGAGAACTAGCAAGCATGCTATAGGCTAACTAATCACATTGCTCAGGCACCTGCATGCTGGAGAAGGTGCCTTAAATAGTAGGTGTCCCCCCACTATTGGATAGGACACTTTAGGATAATGTGAGTGGCCCCTTTAAGAAAGATGATGTGAGCACGCCCTAAGCACAGTGCCTGGGGATCTGCATGCAGTGAGTGCACCCCAGGCAGCACCAGACACAAAGGAAGAAAGAAGTGCAGGATGGGGCTGCGGCGGTGAGTAGGTCAGCATCTCTGCCAGGGAAGAGGGGCAGCGTGCAGAGACGCTGGCACTAGTGATGAGCGAATACTCTCGTTGCTCGCTCGGGTGGTCTCAGAGTATTTGTGACTGCTCCGAGATTTAGTTTTCCTTGCTGCAGCTGCATGATTTGCAGCTATTAGACAGCTTTATTACACGTGGGGATTCCCTAGCAACCAGGCAACCCCCACATGAACTCAGGCTGGGTAGCAGCTGTAAATCATGCAGCTGCGTCAACAAAAACTAAATCTCTGAGCAGTCACAAATGCTCGACCACGCGAGCGTGCTTGGGAAAACCCGAGCAATTAGTATACTTGTTCATCACTAGCTGATACTGCACTGGCAGTAACCTTTTTACCGTAGGTCACAGCAGCTGGCTCAAGCTGTCATCTGACAGCATGTGAACAGAGCTCTCTGACCGGAGGTAACTAACTTACTGCCAATCAGAGCCACTGGTGTTTCTCATGCTATCATACAGATGACAGCATCAGAAACAACCAATGTTTGGGGTGCCGAATCTGAGCATTAACACACACTTCATGTCCATGTTTGGGGTCCGTGCATGTACACTAGGTGTTTGGTTTTGATGCAGAACTCTACTTTTCGAGTTCTCCCATCTCTACCCATCACATCACAGTATAATGTTCTAGTTGTAGTATCTTTGGAAGTGTCCTACTTTCCCTCGATTTGCTTCTGAAAGATATCACCACAATGTCCTTGTCTCAACAGTGCTGTGTATTTAGAAATGTTCATTTATACTCATTCACAAATTTGAGGCACATAAATATGTAAAAAAACATCTTGTATAATCACAGAGATGCACATTTTACCCTTGGTTAAGCACTGAGCCTTTAAATCTGTTCTCTCATGCTAAAATACTATAATTATTCAAGAGATATGAATTAGCTAATTGTCATATAGTTTAATTGCTATAGAATGGATTCTCTTGAATAGGAGTTTATTGAATACTCACTCATTACGGCAATGTTTTTGTACTGTTATCCTGAATAAAACTGGGATTAGTCTCCTTGCACTGTGATCTTCCTGAGGCTTTTTATACACAGACAAAATACATTACATTATTTTGTTATATTAATCAAAGTAAAGAAGAAATGGAGAGACAAAAGCAAGGAGCAAGGATGTATTAAGAAAAAAATAAGTCCTGCATCCAGGTGGCCATACTAACACACATTATAATCATATAGAGACGTTCATGAAGATTTAGGTTTAGAGAAAAGGTCAAAATATTGGTATAGTAAATAAACAAATAAAAAAATCAATTGACCCAATGTAACAATATTCTAAAAGGAAACATTATTACCTTAAGACTTGTGGATATATTAGATTTTGATGATAATAGAAAATGTAACCTTTTGAAATAAATATAAAAAAAACCTTTTATCCAGGGGTAGAAATAATGGTGCAAAGTGTTATAGAAGGGTTAATAGTTTGCCTTTAAGTGCCTGTTGCCTTTAAGTGTTAGAATTACTAGAGTCTGTTGACGCAGTAGTCTGACGGTCTCCTTTCAAGGAGACTATACTTCTTATCAATGCATGTTCTTAATAGTCAGCAACATGTTCTGGGTTATGGTAAATAAAGTATGACCCTGGGTGATGGTGGGGGCTACATGAGTTACATTGAAATGCATTTGTTGTAAATGGTATAAAACATTGCTTTGGCTTTTTATATATCAGATAAAAGTGACTTGCTCACAGGATATGTGTGAGGTGTCTTTTTGTCTCCAAGCGCGCTTGTAAAATAACGGGCGTAATTCCACAATTTGGTCTCACTGGTGATCTTTCAGCTGACATTGGGTCAGAACGAAAACAGCTACAACAGTTTTGGCGCCTGAACAGGGACAGTGTAACCAGCCTATTCGGAATCCGTATGTGGGAGCTTCCTGAGAGATTGGACATGCAAAGCACAGCTGCAGCAAGGTGAGAAATGTTATTCTTACAATTGTTTTGCAATTGCAATCTCTCTTCTGGATCTGTCCATACCTCTGGGTAAAAGGCTGCCAACACGGTTCAAAGAATCCACATCACCAGTGAGTTTTGTGTTTTGTCTGTTTATGTCCGTATGAGAGTTGAATAATAGAGTTATAAGATGATAATTGTGATAATTGTTATCTGTATTATTTGTCAATATCCTAAGTGGTTGTATATTTGTTTAGTGTGTGTGTAATACAGAGCTGGGATAGACTCTGTGCAGTGTTGTTATTTTGTTCATTTGGGTTTGGTAGTACATTATATGAAGCTGTATTTTGTATAAGGCCGTGGTTTTTGTTGTTTGGCCTTAAAGTGCTTTCAGAGTGTCAGTGGACACTGCTGCAGTTTTATTTATATAGAGTTGTGTGAATTCCAAAGTGCAAAATAGGCAGGCTGTATGTATGTATGTATGTCTATGAGAAGCTCTGAATGAGATGAGAGGTGAGTAAATGAGTATCAGGGATAAATAGATGAATCCCTGATTGATGAGGGGTTCCGTTAGGTGTGGTCCTCTGTATGTGACAGAAGACATTATTCAACTCAGTTTGAGCTGAATTAGGTGGAGTGATTGAGATAAGGGATTTTCTTCTTGTAAAATCAACTAAAAAGTGAAAGGAAAAGAAAAAAACAATCCCTGAATGAGCATGTATGAATGAGTGATCACATAAGTATCATTACTTATCTAACTGTTGTTGAAGGTCCAGGATGAATGAGTTGTGGATATTTTTAACGTACATTTAATTTACATCTGAGATTCAGTGAAACCTGTGTTATATATGGTTTGACATTGGATAGGTTTCTATATGAGTCTATATGTGTTTTGGCCGGATGCGGTCAGAATCAGCTTATTCAAGTTGTGCAGTGATTTGCCTTTATAGAGTCCCTTTAATTCCGAGAGGATGAATGTTTTATAGAGATTAAGTCTGAAAACTGCTGCATTCTGTTTCTGTGTGTGTGAGGCACCAAGCTCTTATCTCAGTGCTGTGTACCAGATGGGAGGAGGGAGTCGAACTCCTGCGCGACTTGTTTGTGATTTCTCATCTCTGTGCGGTGGGCCAGAGGAAGGGGGGCATGTAGCTGCATTCTAAGTTTCTCTGTCCTTGGTTTAGTACACGCTGAGAGATTTGTGTTTAAAGCAATAAGTACTGTATGTATTGAAGTAGAAGGGAATGTTGTAAGTTGAAGTTGGAAATTGAAAGTGAAAAAGAACTGTGCCTATTTTAGAGGAAACTTGTAAGTGATTGAAAAGATTGATAAAAGATTCACCTGCTTCAAGTTGAGTGATTGATATAGCAAATTGAGGATCAACAGAGGAGGTAGCCAACTGCACGGCTGATGTAGTGTACGGAGTAACCTGCTACACTCAGTCTACGGCATTAGGTGGTGTAACCTTGCCGTCCATGGAGCTGTGCTAGCCAGCTGATTTACCGAGTGGTAGGTAGTGGACCTGCTCGGTAAAATTCTTTAAGTCCACCGAGTGGTAGGTAGTGGACCTGCTCGGTAAAATTCTTTAAGTCCACCGAGTGGTAGGTAGTGAACCTGCTCGGTGCCACCGAGTGGTAGGTAGTGAACCTGCTCGGTGTTGTTAAGTGGATAAGTTGAAGCCATGGGCAACTTATTCTGTGTGCAGTCAGGGCCCCCAATGAGATCCAAAAACCGCTGTACAGATTGAAAAAGGAAGCAGTGAAAGATGTGAGACCGAGATTGCAAAAATGCCAGCGAGTGGATGTTTGGATGTTCAAAAAGGCACAGACAAAGGAAGAAAATAGCAAGTGAATAAATGGCGTCTGAGAGAGTGCAGCAGGACGAAAGTAAGGTGTATTATGAATGTTTTGATGCTTAAAAGTCCGACTATGACTGACACATTACTGCTACCGTTATACCTTTGTATAACCAGAGACCCAGACAAGACAGATGGATTTCTAAACACTGTGGTCAGACAAACCCAGACTGGAGAAATACTTGTATGATCCGTGCTGCAACCCGACCTAAGAGAATTGCACTGAATCCTGTCCAGACATGATCACATGTAGTGACATAAGAAGCTGACACAAGATTGTGGTTGGTGGATAGTGGGGACATTAACTTTTGGGAGTAGGCTGACAGTAATCCTTTTGGGAAGGAGCTGTAGACCAGCATGTCACCCCCAACCGGTCATCTAGTCACCCCCACCACCAGAGAACCAACCACATCAGGTAGGGTAAAACAGATACATGAGTATTATCCCTGGAGGCCCTCTGACTAGCTAGCTATGCTAAAACAATTGGCTGACCCTGAGAACCAACCTTTTCCATTTTACAGACAAAGACAATATGATGGACGTATAAGTGCACCTGAGCAGGCCTAGGGAGTTAGTGAGCACAAAAGCAGGTGACGTACTAGGATGCAAATGAAGACTTTTATAGATGTGACAAAAGGAGAGAGTGTAGAGATGTACTTTGGACGGTTACAGCTGAAATGGGCAGACATGGGGTACAGTCCCATAAACCCACTTGATGTTAAAATATTGGTAAATACATTCATTGACGGTATGACAAAAGGCTTACGAGACGCAGTACAGACAGCCAGACCTGAATGGAGAAATGTAGATCCAAAAGACCTCCTGAAGGTTGCTAAAGGAGTTGAACAAACTAGGACAATAAGACGACGTGTCATGTATGCTGGAGTACAAGGAAAACAGTAGAGACGTAGTAAGGGACCTAAGGACTTAGAAACAGTGAAGTGATGGAATTGTGGAGAAAATGGACACACAGACCAATCTTCCACCTCCTTCACCTTCAGACTAGGAAACTGACAACCCAGTGACAAATGTGTGCCCTGTTCCTGTCCCCTCTGGACCTGGTCCTGCCTTGATGGCCACCATACGAATGCCGGGAGGGAAAGAGACAGAATTCTTGATTGACACTGGGCCAGCCAGGACTGTGGTACACAAAGACTTGGTAATGCCAGACATGATTACTGACGAGACTGTGGAATACGTGAGGGTTGAGGGACAAGCGACTGAAGCCCCTATGACTAAACAAATAAGACTAGAATCACGAGACAGCCAAGAGGTGCTTACAAATTTATTGTTAGTGACAATACCCCTATGAATTTGCTGGGAGCAGAGTTGAGTGCTGTCTAGGTCACCATACAGTACTCTCCTGAGGGTATTACAGTCACAAGTCCCCATTCATATAAACACTTGGGGCAAAGGGACACCAGGGTCTTTCATGTGCACATTATACCACAGGTAAATCATGCCCTATTATAGTTACACTTAATTCCATTCATTTGCCAGTTTAGTAGTTTCCTTACACAAGATGGTATAGTTACCATGTATTTCTAGGTTGTCTTTATATGATATATAGTTTTTTAGCCATTCATTATTTTGGCTCAAACCATAATCACTGTTTATTTGTCTTTTCCACTTCTTATACCTTATTGCAAGCAACTGGTGTTGATATTTGGTATTTTTCAAATTCCTTCTTTTTGTATTTGGAACTGTTAGTTATGGACTTATATAGGGCTGCTACCTTCTTAAAATAAGTTTGTGCTTTGCTGTGGCCTATGGCATTGTGCTCCCCATTTTATGACTCAGTATCTTTCGTAATTATATATTTTCAGATATATATAATTTTCTTTTGGTAACATATTTTGTGAATCAAATTTAGTTCTTAAGGGACACTCTACCCAATCAAATATGGGTATAAATAATATTTGGACATTTATATATTGATTTATATAAACACTTGTGTAATATTTCAGAAATGGTGTATATGGCAAGAGTAGTGAAAGTAACACCTGACACCAGAATGTCTGAGGACGGGGAAAAGAGTCAGGTACCAGACACCGTTTGGGCAATGGGAAAATCTGATGTGGGTCAGCTGCCCATTCCCCCTGTCATGATTAAATTAAAAGAAGGAATCACTCCTCTTTGGTTAAAGCAATACCCCTTGAGCCTAGTCAAATCAATGGCCCTGAGCAGGGATATTAAAGAGTACGTTAAGGCAGGGCTTCTAGTGCAGAGATCTTCCCCCTGCAACACCCTTTTGTATTCCATTAAGAAGAAAAAGGACCCAAGGGTTCCCCTGACACTTACAGAATAGTTCATCATGGCTTACAGGCTATTAATGATGTTACAGTGAGTGTGATCTCAATTGTCCCTAATACACACACCGTACGGTCACAAAATGTTTCACAGTCATTCATTTGGCAAATGCATTCTTCTCTGTACCCCTGCACTCTGACTGTCAGTATCTTTTCTCTTTTACTCACGAAGGTAAACAATACTGTTGGATGGTCCTCCCATAAGGGGGAAAGAACTCCCCAACCATCTATTCAACAGCGATGGCAGGGATTCTTGAGCAGTGGCAACCACCTCATCCACAGACTGTACTATTGCAGTACATGGATGAACTCTTGCTCTGCTGCCCGGACCAGATGTCCTGCAAGGAAGCTACAGTTCCCTTGCTGTGTTTTTTGGCAGAGAAGGGTTGCAAGGTCTCACGTGACAAATTACAGTATTGCAAACAAAAGGTGACATTTTTAGGACATTGTATTGCTGAAGGTACAAGACACCTGACTGAAGACAGAAAACAGGCAATACAAAATCTCCCTACGCATTTTCCTAGGTTTGGTGACCTATTGTAGGCCTTGGATAAGGTGAATCCAACCACTCATCTGCCAGTGGATTCAGAAAAGGGGGAATTGGTGACAGCAGTAGAAAAAAAAAAAGTACTCTGGTACGTTGACATGACGCACAAACATGACTGCATAGGAACTGATGAGTCAGGAGACAGTATGTTTTACATATGTTCATGAAAAACCTGTTACTAATGCATATTTTGAGGTTTTTACCTTTGTAGATGGCTCCAGATACCACCAGGATGGGCGATTCTACACTGGACATGCAGTAGTATCCTCATATGAGGTAATCCAAGCTGAACCACTCCCTCCTCACATGTCGGTGCAGGAGGCAGAGTTGAAGGCACTCACTGAGGCGTGTAGAGCTGCTGCAGGTAAAGTCGCTAATATTTACACAGATTTGAATTGTGCATGGGGAATATCCCATGATTATTGCCCTATCTGGAGAAGCAGAACGTTTCTTACATCAGCCGGTAACCCCATTAAAAATGCAGAGCTGGTGAAACAATCAGTGGAGGCATTGACGTTACCAGTCCAGGTTGGCATCATCAAGGTAAAAGCACACACGGACGGTGACTCTGTGGAGGTAGAGGGCAACAGAAGGGCGGACGAGGCTGCTAAAGTAGCAGCAAGGCGGCCTAGGGAGCAGTGGACGGTGGCGGAGAGTCAGCATATTCCAGCCACACTGAGCCTAGATGTCCTGAAATCCCTCCAGCTGCCCAAACAGAGAAGGAACACAGGGGAGAATGGGAGCTGAGCTGAACTCAAAAAGAGTTTTGGGAGAATAAGGATAAATTGTATATACCAAGGTCCCTGTTCCTAATTATGGCGCAAGCAACACTTGGCCCCACTCACACCTCAAAATGTCACATGTGTCCATGGTAGATGCCTTCTGGATCGCTCCTGGTTTCAGTTACGCAGCAGCAAAGCTCGTACGGTCATGCCTCATCTGTGCACAGCACAACCCTGGTAAAAAAAAAACAGTAAAAAAAAAATCCCTAAGAAAGCGACACCCAGGCCTCTCTACCCGTTTCAGAGACTGCAGACTGGCTACATACAGCTACCCAAGGTAGGAGTGTGTGGAAAAGGAAAAAAAATGTCCTAGTATGTGTGGATCTCTTCTCTGGTAGGCTGGAAGCCTATCTGGTAAAATGTGCAAATGCTGAAGCGACTGCAGACAAACTGATGAAAGAACTGATCTGCAGGTATTGTGTCCCAGAAACCATAGAAAGCAATAGGGACACACACTTCATGGGAGAAATAATGAGGGAAGTCATGCAGGCCCTGGGAGTACAGCAAGCATATCAAGCACCATATAGACAACAAAGTAGTGGGAAAGTGGAAAGACTAAATGGGACACTTAAACTGAAAAATCAAAGGCCATGGCAGACACAGGAAAGAGCGGGGTAGAGTGCTTGTCTCTTGCACTCTTCTCAGTCAGACACACTCCAAATAGAAAGACAGGCTTGTCCCCTTTTGAAGTCCTGTTTAGTAGGTTGCCAGAGACAGGTCTGTATTTCCCACAGGTGCTACAAATGCAACACGGTGCTATGACAGCCCATGTCCAGGCCCTGCAGAAAAGACTTAATGTGGTGCATAAACATGTGTTTTCATCCATTCCAGATCCTAATGCCAGTGCAGATGTACATCAGCTGAATCCAGGTGATTGGGTGGTCATACACAGACACGTGAGAAGGAGCCTAGACCCACGGTTTGACGGCCCATTGTAAAGTCCAGCTGACCACATTCACTTGAGGGAAAGCCCACCTGGATCCATGCCAGTCACTGAAAAAAGATCTTTTCACCAGCAGAAAGACAGTTGTTCTAATCACCTTGCTGGCAGTGGTAGGATGTTTGCACCTCACAGAGACACTGGATAAACTTTTAAATGTTGACAAAGACAGTAACTTATTCAACATCTTGCTTTTCTTATAAAAGACGTGGAAGGACAAAAACTGCTGGACTGTTGGACCTGTATACACAGCCCAGTATTTATAAGGTCTATGCTGTCCTTGGCCTTACCCCAGGAGCCAATGAGGGTATTGGCACCACACTGCATACACAATGAGACTTGGACTCAGATTTTCTAGGTCCCTTAAAGGTACCGTCACACTAAACGATATCGCTAGTGATCCGTGACGTTGCAGCGTCCTGGATAGAGATATCATTGTGTTTGACAGGCAGCAGCGATCTGGATCCTGCTGTGATATCGCTGGTCGTTGAACAAAGTTCAGAACTTTATTTGGTTGTCAGACCGGCGTGTATCGTCGTGTTTGACACCAAAAGCAACGATACCAGCGATGTTTTACACTGGTAACCAGGGTAAACATCGGGTTACTAAGCGCAGGGCCGCGCTTAGTAACCCAATGTTTACCCTGGTTACCAGTGTAAAATGTAAAAAAACAAACAGTACATACTCACCTTCGCGTCCCCCGGTGTCCGCTTCCCACACTGACTGAGCGTCGTAAAGTGAAAGTGAAAGTACAGCACAGCGGTGAAGTCACCGCTCTGCTGTTAGGGCCGGCACTCAGTTAGTGCAGGAAGCGGACGCCGGGGGACGCGAATGTAAGTATGTACTGTTTGTTTTTTTTACATTTTACGCTGGTAACCAGGGTAAACATCGGGTTACTAAGCGCGGCCCTGCGCTTAGTAACCCGATGTTTACCCTGGTTACCCGGGAACTTCAGCATCGTTGGTCGCTGGAGAGCGGTCTGTGTGACAGCTCCCCAGCGACCAAACAGCGACGCTGCAGCGATCAGCATCGTTGTCTGTATCGCTGCAGCGTCGCTTAGTGTGATGGTACCTTAAGGCTCTTAATGAGACTAATACAATATAGAGACTTCTTTTTAAATCCAGCCGATTAGCTTAGCGGCCTAGAGGGATGGATTATTTTTGACTTGACTTGACAAACTTGTATGCAAATCTTGTTGCTTTGCCTATTGTTTTATGTAGCCGTAAAAACGCTAATATATGTATTACCTAAGGCTGAACCTTCTGTAGTGTATCATAGGCCCCATATGGCCACTGCTGACGGGGGAGTTGAGTGTCCACACTGAGGGTGGATGGGTGAAGCAGGTAGAAAGCCCCCTTGTGGGTACTAGACCCATGAGACAGTAGCTCTCCTTTGTGGACATCAGCTGACCCCGTAGCAAAGGTTATACCATTTACAAAAGGGGGAAATTGTTATAGAAGGGTTAATAGTTTGCCTTTAAGTGCCTCTTGCCTTTAAGTGTTAGAATTACTAGAGTCTGTTGATGCAGTAGTCTGACGGTCTCCTTTCAAGGAGACTATACTTCTTATCAATGTATGTTCTTAATAGTCAGCAACATGTTCTGGGTTATGGTAAATAAAGTATGACCCTGGGTGATGGTGGGAGCTACATGAGTTACATTGAAATGCATTTGTTGTAAATGGTATAAAACATTGCTTTGGCTTTTTATATATCAGATAAAAGTGACTTGCTCACAGGATATGTGTGAGGTGTCTTTTTGTCTCCAAGCGCTCTTGTAAAATAACGGGCGTAATTCCACAATTTGGTCTCACTGGTGATCTGTCAGCTGACATTGGGTCAGAACGAAAACAGCTACGACAAAAGTAAGAATGCTTTAAAAAATAGAAGTGTTAGTAATTTACTTTATGGCTGTCCACCAACGTTTACCATCCAACCTGATGGAATTGGAGAGGATCTGCAAGGAAGAATGGCAGAGGATCCCCAAATCCAGGTGTGAAAAACTTGTTGCATCATTCCCAAGAAGACTCATGGCTGTAATGAAGAAAAAAGAAAAAAAGAATGGCACTGAGTAGCGTGCTTTACTCACTGGTGTGGTGAAGTGGTCTCTGAATCTCAGGCCCCAATGCAGGAATGTAGTTCACGGTGTTGAAGGTGCATGACACGGAAGCGTGTATAACGTGGATGTGTCACCCGTGGACTCGTGGAAGCGTGAATAACGCGAAACGGCCGTTGTCCTGTTTCTTTCTTTCGTCACTGGATTTTGAAGTGTTGCTGCACTTTTTCTTTCTTTTAATAGACTCATGGCTGTACTAGCTCAAAAGGGTGCTTCTACTCAATACTGAGCAAAGGGTCTGAATACTTATGACCATGTGATATTTCAGGGGTTTTTTTTTCATTAATTTGCAAAAATTTCTACATTTCTGTTTTTTTTTCAGTCAAGATGGGGTGCAGTGTACATTAATGTGAAAAAAAATGAACTTGTTTGAATTTAACAAATGGCTGCAATGAAACAAAGAGTGAAAAATTTAAAGCGGTCTGAATACTTTCCCTACCCACTGTAGGTTTTGGAATATGCCTAATCTAATTGTATAATTGTACTTCTGCAGTGCTTCACCACAATGAAAATTGGAGTGGTATTCTGAGTATGAGAATAATAATCCAAAGGTTCAAGTGACATATGAAACAGCTATATCGGTATGGTCAGTACGACTGTGAATTGAGTAATCTGTGGAATACTGTAGTAACAACATTTTAAAGGGAAGGTGCCATAAAAAAAAAAAATTTCCAGCGATTGAAAAAATGTAAAGAATTAATGTTCACATTTTCTTAAAAAATATTATCATTTGTTTTTAATTTAGTAAAATATGAAAAATAATTTTAAAAGGTTTGGCATTTCCACTTTTATACACTAGAGGGAGCAGCTACTGAAATTTGACAAAAACCTAGTGTACAACTAGCTCACATTACTGCACTGCAGTAATTATTGGCTGAGTCTGCTGACATGGGTGTGATGTCACTCCTCTCCTCCCCTTCTGGTGTTTGCTAAGGGATGAGAGGATTCAGGAACACAGTGTGCAGCCATTTTGTTGGTGACTGCAAAGTTATACTGACAAGTAGACAGTCACCGAGGATGGCAGGCAGCAAGGATTCTGGGAGATATATGGTGGAGGGAGCAGGGTGACAGCAGCACAGAGTATTTCAGGAGAGCAGTGTGCTGGTCTATGGGGGGCACCCTGTTTGGTGCGCAGAGCAGCCAGGGATTGTACATAGAGCACTGTCTTTTATACACATGGATGGACCATCTCCTCAGAAATCCAGGAAACATTTCTGCTGATTGATGGCCTGTTCTGATCCAGACTTTGCATGCAAAGACCCCATTCCCCTCCTCAGATCCTGTCCTGGCGATGTGTGAAAGCGAGGTGACAGGCACAGTCCGGGGTGATGCTGGGAAGGAAATGTAGCCATATAGTAACGATAAACATGAGACTCCTTTCTTCAGCTGCCTTACCAGCCCTCCCCTGAAGGCACCTAACTGGAGGTCATGCTGCCCCATCTATTACCCCAGACCCGCGTGAAGCTGCTCAACCGGAACCACCCTAGATTGGGTCCCCTTTCTGCAGATAATACTTCCATAGTGTTCTCACATAATACCGCCATATAGATCACACATAATATCGCCATATAGATCAGTCATAATACCGCCATATAGAGCACACATAATACAGAGCACACAATACCGCAATATACTTCACACATAATACCGCCATATACTTCACACATAATACCGTCATATAGATCTCACATAATACCACCAGTGTTCTCACATATCGCCATATAGATCACACATAATACCACCATATACATCACACATAATACCACCATATACATCACATAGTACCGCCATATACTTCTCACATAACGACGCCATATAGATCTCACATAATACCGCCATATAGATCACACATAATACCGCCATATAGATCACACATAACGGGGGAGAGGACTGCATAGGAGAGGATTAGATACACAGCTCAACAGTCAGTATCACACAGGACAGTATTAGAAACACAGCTCAGTCAGTATCATACAGGATAGGATTAGATACAAGGCTCAGCACAGTATCACATAGGATAGGATTAGATACATGGCTCAGCAGACAGTATCACACAGGATAGGATTAGATACATGGCTCAGCAGACAGTATCACACAGGAGAGGATTAGATACACAGCTCAGTCAGTATCACACAGGATAGGATTAGATACATGGCTCAGCACACAGTATCCCACAGTAGAGGATTAGATACACGGCTCAGCACAGTATCACACAGGGTAGGATTAGATACAAGGCTCAGCACAGTATGACACAGGATAGGATTAGATGCATGGCTCAGCAGACAGTATCACACAGGAGAGGATTAGATACATGGCTCAGTCAGTATCACACAGGATAGGACTAGATACACGGCTCAGCACACAGTATCACACAGGAGAGGATTAGATATACAGCTCAGCACACAGTATCACACAGGATAGGATTAGATACATGGCTCAGCAAACAGTATCACACAGGAGAGGATTAGATACACAGCTCAGCACAGTATCACACAGGATAGGATTAGATACACAGCTCAGTCAGTATCACACAGGAAAGGATTAGATACACAGCTCAGCAGACAGTAACACACATGGGAGGAGATACACTGCTCAGAGTCAGCACCACAAGGGATAGGATTAGATTCCCTCTCCCCCTCCCCTAGTGATACTTACTTCACGGCTCCCTGCTGAGTCTTCTCCCTCCCGTCCTTGGTCTACTCCTCCTCCTCCTATAACTGCAGGGCTCCTGCCATTATCCTTGGAAGCTGGAGCTCACAGATGCAGTGTGAGCTCCAGGAAGATGGCGCTGATCTCCTGCCTCTGCTGTGCTGTGGACGGCTCAGGGGGCGTGGCCAGACCAGAGCTGAGAGCAGCTTATAATGCTAGGTATAGTGTCGGGAGCCGACCACAGATCTCTATGCCCAGGGCTGCCGTAATTGCAGAGTGTAAGTGTCGTGCAGCTTCACTTACACTCCTGCAAAGCAAAATGGCGGCGCCCAGTGGCTGAAAAAAAAATTAATAATAAAAAAAATGTTAAAGTTAAAAAAAGGAAATTTGTATGAAAAATAATTGTTTATATAAACAATTATTTTTAATACAAAAATAAAATGTGGCACCTTTCTTTAATAACAACATTTTCTATTCTCCGCACTCTGCAAACAGTTAGAGTAATATCACACCCCAGTAATTCAAAGTTTATCTCTAATCCTGACCAAATAGAGCTCTAAGGGTACCGTCACACATTGAAATTTTCATCGCTGCGACGGCACGATTCGTGACGTCGCAGCGTCGTATAATCATCGCTCCAGCGTCGTAGACTGCGGTCACACGTTGCAATCACGGCGCTGGAGCGATGCCGAAGTCTCCGGGTAACCAGGGTAAACATCGGGTAACTAAGCGCAGGGCCGCGCTTAGTAACCCGATGTTTACCCTGGTTACCAGCGTAAACGTAAAAAAACAAACAGTACATACTCACCCGTCGGTGTCCTTCAGGTCTCTTGCCGTCTGCTTCCTGCTCTGAGTGCAGCCGTACAGTGAGAGCAGAGCGCAGCACCGCTGTGATCTGCTCTCTCACTTTCCGGCCGGCACTCAGAGCAGGAAGCAGACGGCAAGGGACCTGAAGGACACCGACGGGTGAGTATGTACTGTTTGTTTTTTTACGTTTACGCTTGTAACCAGGGTAAACATCGGGTTACTAAGCGCGGCCCTGCGCTTAGTTACCCGATGTTTACCCTGGTTACAAGCGAAGACATCGCTGGATCGCTGTCACACACAACGATCCAGCGATGTCAGCGGGTGATCAAGCGACGAAAGAAAGTTCCAAACGATCTGCTACGACGTACGATTCTCAGCAGGGTGTCTGATCGCAGTAGCGTGTCAGACACAGCGATATCGTAACGATATCGCTAGAACGTCACGAATCGTAACGTCGTAGCGATGGAAATTTCAATGTGTGACGGTACCCTTAGTTTGCAAGAGACCTTCACCACACTTCTTTGTTGCCTGCAGACACTAATTATTGTACCGCTTTCCAGACCTTCACTGAAATAACTGCCTTCTGTTACAGTCAAATATTTCACAATTTTAGTCATCAGTCCAGGGCACCTGCTGCCATTTCTTGTTACCCAGTTTCTATGTTTTAATGCATACTTGAGTCACATGCAGTAAAGTCTTAAAGTTATTAGTTCTAGCAAGAATTATCTGTACAGCATATGATTGCAGCTTAGTCCCACAAGATGCCACCAGTTCTGAGTTGATGAGTTGATGACAATGCTGGATATCTTTTACTTTCTAAGAAAGTAAGCATGATTTATATTTCATCTGCAGCACTAAGTCTTCAATGTTACTCATTTATTAGTGCTTTTTCAATAGAGCTTGAAAAGCACATCTTGAAACTCCAGTCTGGTTTTAAATTTTTGCTGATTAAGTATAACTACATTGCTGGTGTGCTCAATCTTGCCATGGTGTATAACCTGGCACTTGAAACTGTCTTCCACATCCTCACCTTTTCATTATTCCTTATCCAGTTTTAAGCTGTTTCGGTTTCAGTTAAACACTGTGTTTCTGCCTACATATGAAAATGATGATGACGATTATCATTATCACTTGTATGGTATAATTAGTAATTGCAGTGTCTTGAAATCGTACTCATACCCGTGAACTTTTCCACATTTTTCACGTTACACACACAAACTTAAAAGTATTTTAATGGGATTTTGTGTTGTATACCAACACAAAATAGCAAGTATGTGTTTTTTCTTAATATTTCAGTATTTAGTAAATATTTTCAATTGAGTCCACAAGTGGTTAATTTATTCTCAGCATAACAACAGTCATTCTCTGAAGGCCTTAGAGATTTGTTTGAGAACATTAGAGATCAAACAGCATCATGAAAACTAATGAACACACCTGACAGGCCAGTGATAAAGCTGTGGAGAAGAGTAAAGGGTTAGGTTATAAAACAAAATAGCCCAAGCTCTGAATGTATCACAGAGCAATGTTCAATTCATCATCCAAAAATGGCAAGAGTATGGCACAACTGCCAACATGCCTAGACTTGTCTGTCCCCTGAACTGACACCCCGAGCAAGAATAGTGATTAGAGAAGCAGCAAAGATGCCTATATATACTGTGGTGGAGTAGTATCTGTCAATAGGGTATTTGTTAGTCACATATTGTCACATACATAAATCTGGCCTCTATGGAAGAGTGGCAAAAATAAACCATTTTTTAAAGAAAGCCATAATAGTTCACATTTGCAGTTTGCAAAAAGTAATGTAGAGGACACAGCTAGCATGTGAAAGAAGATCTGGTCAGATGAGACTAAGGTAAAACATTTTGGGATAAGTGCAAAACGTTATGTGTGGTGGAAAACTAACACTGCTCATCATCTGTTAAACACCATTCTTAATGTCAAACATGGTGGTGGTAGCATCATGCTGTGAGGATAATTTTCTGCAGCAGAGACATGGAAACTGCTCAGAGTTGATGTGAAAGTGGATGGAGGTTACAGGACTATCCTGGAAGGAAACATGTAAGGTTGCAAAAGACTTCAGACTGGAACATAGTTCCAGTAGAACAATGACCCTAAACATACAGCTAAAGCTACAATCTAATAATTTAGATAAAAATCCAGAATTAAATCCCATTGAGAATCTGTGGTAAGACTTGAAAATTGCTTTTCATAGATACTCACCATCCAATCTTCCTGAGCTAGAGCTAGGTTGCAAAGAAAAATGGGCAACAATGTCAGCCTCTACATGTGCAAAGCTGGTAGAGACATATCCCAAAAGACTTACAGCAGTAATTGTAGCAAAAAGTGGTCCTGCAAAGTAATGAATCCGGGAAGGATGAATTAAAATTCACAACACAATTTTCTGAGTCATATTTTTAAGATAATTAGAAAACCATGCATAATTTCATTTAAACTTCTTAAAAACTTGCTAGTTTTCAATTATTCCTGCCTCCTCCTCCCTCCCATATGTATAGAATTTCAACAGTAGCAGCTGGTATCTCCTATCTCAGTAATGTAAAAATCTGTCCTCAATGAGTACACCAGTAGTCAAACCAGGGAATTGACAATTTTGAGAATGAATAATCAGTCCAGAAGGATGAAGAACTAGATTTCTCTGATCAGATAAATTGCAAAGTTTTTTTTTTTACTTGTACAATTGAGCTATGAAGTAAAAGTTTAAATGACTGTTGTTCTTTAAGTAATAATTCTTTATTTCATTTTACTAGATTATGAATTACATATTACTTATTTACATAATTCAAATATAATCCAGTAGACACAATTACTTAATATACGAACACTGACTAATATAGACTCAATGTATCTCTCCATTAACTTTAATCAGAGCCTCCTCACATAGATTATATATTCATACAGGTATAAAACAAAAATAAACATTTTTAATATATCCTAATTTATGTTTTGTTCATTCATTCATTGCAGTATTTTGGCTGGAAAATTGTGATGGAAAATTTTGATTTGCATTAAATTAATTATGTGTTAATTGTATGTGCCCTGATTGCCCCAAAAAATGTTTATTATGCTGTGAGTTCTACAAATGGTTAGTGAAGGGGTTTAAAAAAAATAAAATATTATACTCAACTTTCCTCTTACTGATAGGCATCAGGATTCTCCCTCTGCACAGGGTAGATCCCAAGCCTTGCCTGCATCTGCGATCTCCCATTCTGCTTTGACCGCTGCAGGTGCTGCTGAGAATAGACATTGGTCCCAGAACCTTGCTTAGGCTCATGCTATTCATTTGGTTACTGTTGGCTCTTCAGCCAAGCCTATGGTAAGCAGCGGTAGTCAGCGGGAACACTCTGGAGACTAAGTCCAGAAATCACCCTACTGAGCATGTTCGTGATGTGACGACGTCTCATTGGTGGTCAGTCATCAGCTGCTCTGGTGATGTGGTAGCTCCGGATTGGTCCACAGGCGAGGTCTTGTCCGACTGGACTTGAGCTGCACATATAAAAGGTTTTCATAGGTGCATACCGGTGTGCTAGTATCAACTTAATCTCATGTGTGAGTGCAATTTGCAACCGTATGGTCTGTGTCAGCATGTGCTCAGTGTCAGCTGATAGCCGTTAGTATTCCAGTAACTCCAGAGAGGAATTTGTTCATATGGATTCAGGACTGGCGCATATCCACTAGAATTTCAGCACCTCTGGAGAGGAGTTGTTTGAGTGCTGCTGCTGACTGTCTGACCACTGTTGCTACCTGCTCCGTTGGTCAGTCCTCTGTGAAGTTAACAGAGATCATGTCTAGCATCATATTTTTGTTGCCTTGTGTGAGAGACACAACTATATTGCAGAGCATTAGCTTCGTTACTGTGTGTGAGTGACAGTACTTCATATGCTGCTCACTGAGTGACTTTTAACTCAGTTCGAGCAAGCAATCCCTCAATGAATTCTCTGTCATTGTTCACATTAGCTGCAGGTTTACATCTCCACACGGTGGACCCCGGGTTGCGATTGCACTTCTTCATTAAATCTATTTAGTGCAATCCGCCAACCCTAACAGTATACTAGCACCAGGGTCTGGTTAGCAATGGTGGATAAGTAGCGACTATTGCGGTACATCCAGCAGCTGGAGGGCAGGTTGTCCGTTCTTGAGCAGACAACTTCAGCAGTGGATTTTACCGCAGTTGCGGCACGAGCGGCAAGTGAGCCCACTACCAGGTTGCTCCTACAATACCTATCCTGTCTTTCCCACGTGTTCCGCCCCCTGATAAGTTCTCGGGTGATAATAAGGCTTGCAGGGGATTCATGAACCAGTGCGCTATTCAGTTGAAGCTCCTGGCCTCACGTTTCCCATCTGAACGGGCCAAAATGAGATTCATAATATCTCTTTTGACGGACAGGGCGTTGGAGTGGGCTATGCCGCTGTGGGAGCATAATGACCAGCTGATTCAGGGCATTTCTTGTTTTCTGGATGCCCTGAAACAGGTCTTTCTAGGTCCTCAAGTGACTCATGACACTGCACTCCAACACTTGGCATTGACTCAAAGGCTCTTCCATGGTCAGCCAGTTTGCCATCCTGTTTTGCACCTTAGCAACCGAGCTGGAGTGGTCGGATAAGATCCTTATCTCCATATTTTGAGGGGGCCTAACTAACCATGTAAAAGATGCGCTGTCCACTAGGGAGATACCTACCACACTGGAGGACCTAATTACGACGTCCACTCGCATCGATCTTCGGCATACCGAATGAAAGTTGGAGCGTGCTCTGTGTAGGCAAAGAATTTGGTTAGCTCCTAATTTTTCTAATCTTTTGCTATCTACGGCTCAGACTTGTGAGCCTGTAGAGTCCATGGGGGTATTTGGGCCAAAGTCCAAATCCCGTCCAGTGCACGCCCTACCGACCTGTTTTGATTGCAAGCAGGCTGGACACTACGTCAATAAGTGTCCCAGACATTCTGAGAGACAACGGCATCCGGTTGCTATCAGGGGAGGTTCTTTAGACACAGCAGATATGTCCTCTAAGATAGCCTTTAAGGTATTTTTATCCTATTGGCTGACTATCCTCTCTGCAGAGGCTTGTGTGGATCCAGGAGGTGAGGGCAATTTTGTGTCTTCTGATTTTGTTTTGCAGCACGCCATTCCTTTGCTTAGGCTCTATAGCCCTGTCACCATTTGCATAATTAATAGGTCCGCACTCCCCAATCAAGCTACACATCAGACAATACCCTTTACCTTCAAGGTGCCCCCTGAGCATCAGGAGAAGATCTCATTTATGTTGCTCTCTGAGGGGGCATAGATAAGGTACTGTTGTGCATACCCTGGTTGCGCCATCATTCACCTCATATAGATTGGGCAAGTGGGAGCACATTGGGATGGAGTAAGTCTTGTGAGGGACAGTGTCTTAGACCTCACTTTGAGGTTAAGTCATCTGAGATCCCTTCAGACCAAACTGCACTTCCTAAGCACTATTGGCAATACGCAGACATGTTCTCTAAAAAGGCTGTGGAGACTCTTCCACCTCATCGTCCCTACGATTGCCCTATAGACCTCATTCTGGGAGCAGAGCCTCCTTGGGGGCATGTTTACTGTTGTGAACTCTGTTTTTGGGCTCCCTCTTGTGGTCACAAGTGGTACTGTGTGAGTGTTGTCTTTGGGCTCCCTCTGGTGGCTCTTTGTGTCATTCTGCAGGTCTGAGGTTGGATCAGCTGTCTCGTTATCTGTTAGCTGGTTCCTATTTAGTTCAGCTGGACTCTCAGTGGTTGCCTGCTGTCGTTGTATTCAGTGCTATTCTGATTGCTCCTGTCTACATCCGTTATCAGTCTCTCCAAAAGAAGCTAAGTTTTGTTTGCTTATTTTTGCTTATCTGTGTTCAAGATGTGTCCTAGTATATGATGTGTTTTGGTCCAGCTTGCTAATATGTGATTTCCCTGCTTGCTGGTGCTCTGGGGTGCTGAGTTGCTCCCCCCACATCGTTAGTTGGTGTGGGGGTTCTCGCATTCTCTGCGTGGATATTTTTGCATAGGGTTTTTTACTGACCGCACAGATCCCTTGCTATTTTCTGCTATCTAGCGTTAGCGGGCCTCATTTGCTTAACCTGTTTCATCTCTGCGTTTGTCTTTTCCTCTTAACTCACCGTTATTATTTGTGGGGGGCTTCTATATCTTTGGGGTATTTCTCTGAGGCAAGTGAGGTCTTACTTTCTCTTTAGGGGTAGTCAGTTTCTCAGGCCGTGAAGAGACGTCTAGGATTTCAGGAAACGTTCCACGGCTACCTTTAGTGTGTTTGGTTAGAATCAGGTTTGCGGTCAGTCCAGTTACCACATCCCCAGAGCTTGTCCTATTATCTCTGACTTAGCTGGTTCGATTTGTGATCCTAAGCCACTGGGATCATAACAGTACAGCAGGCCTGAAAAGTGTTTAATGCATCGCAGAAGTGGGATAAGAGAAGTCCTGAGTACAATTTTTTTTCCTCTCCCTTTGCTGCAGTCTGTCCAGCTTCTCTCATCCCCTTAATCTCTAGGTGGCTTTGAGTTCAGCTGCAGACATGGATATTCAGAGTCTGACTTCTAGTGTGGATCATCTTGCTGCAAGGGTGCAAAGCATTCAGGATTTTGTTGTTCACAGTCCTATGTCTGAGCCAAAAGTACCTATTCCTGAGTCGTTTTCTGGAGATAGATCTGGGTTTCTGAATTTTAAGAATAATTGTAAATTATTTCTTTCTTTGAGACCTCGTTCCTCTGGTGATTCCGCTCAGCAAGTAAGAATTGTTATCTCCCTGTTACGTGGCGACCCTCAAGATTGGGCCTTCTCCCTGGCGCCGGGAGATCCTGCATTGCTGAATGTGGATGCGTTTTTTCTGGCGCTTGGATTGCTTTATGAGGAACCTAATCTTGAGAATCAGGCAGGAAGGGCCTTGCTGGCTCTCTCTCAGGGCCAGGATGAAGCTGAGGTGTATTGTCAAAAATTTCGGAAATGGTCGGTGCTTACTCAATGGAATGAGTGTGCCCTGGCTGCAAATTTCAGAGAAGGTCTTTCTGAAGCCATTAAGAATGTTATGGTGGGGTTCCCCACGCCTGCAAGTCTGAATGACTCAATGGCTTTGGCCATTCAGATTGATCGGCGTTTGCGGGAGCGCAAGTCTGCGCACCATCTGGCGGTGTTTTCTGAACAGAGACCTGAGTCTATGCAATGTGACCGAATTCTGACCAGAATTGAGCGGCAAAATCATAGACGTCAAAATGGGTTGTGCTTTTACTGTGGTGATTCAACTCATGTTATCTCAGCATGCTCTAAGCGCGTAAAAAAAATTGCTAAATCTGTCACCGTTGGTACTATACAGCCTAAATTCATTTTGTCTGTTACTTTGATTTGTTCTTTGTCATCCTACTCGTTTATGGCTTTTGTGGATTCAGGTGCTGCCCTGAACCTGATGGATTTGTCGTTTGCCAGGCGCTGTGGTTTTGTCCTGGAGCCTTTGGAATTCCCTATTCCACTGAGGGGTATTGATGCTACACCATTGGCTGAGAATAAGCCTCAGTATTGGACTCAAGTGACCATGTGCATGACTCCTGTACATCAGGAGGTGATTCGCTTTCTTGTGCTGCATAATCTGCATGATGTGGTCGTTTTGGGTCTGCCATGGCTGCAGGCCCATAATCCAGTTCTGGATTGGAAAGCTATGTCTGTTTCAAGTTGGGGTTGCCAGGGGATTCATGGCGATGCTCCTTTGGTGTCAATTGCTTCTTCCACTCCTTCTGAGGTCCCTGAGTTTTTGTCGGACACCAGGATGTATTTGATGAGCCCAGATCCGGTGCCCTGCCTCCTCACAGGGATTGTGATTGTGCTATAAATTTGATTCCTGGTAGTAAGTTCCCTAAGGGACGACTTTTTAATTTGTCTGTACCAGAACATGCCGCAATGCGGAGTTATATAAAGGAGTCTTTAGAGAAGGGACATATTCGCCCATCCTCCTCCCCTCTTGGTGCAGGATTCTTTTTTGTGGCCAAGAAGGATGGTTCTCTGAGACCTTGTATAGATTATCGTCTTCTAAATAAAATCACGGTCAAATTTCAGTATCCTTTGCCATTATTATCTGATCTGTTTGCTCGGATTAAGGGGTCCAGTTGGTTCACCAAGATAGATCTTCGTGGTGCGTATAACCTTGTGCGTATTAAGCAGGGGGATGAATGGAAAACAGCATTTAATACGCCCGAAGGCCATTTTGAGTACTTGGTGATGCCTTTTGGACTCTCTAATGCTCCTTCTGTGTTCCAGTCCTTCATGCATGACATCTTCCGAGAATATCTGGATAAATTTATGATTGTGTATCTGGATGACATTTTGGTCTTTTCTGAGGACTGGGAGTCCCATGTGAAGCAGGTCAGGATGGTATTTCAGGTCCTGCGTGCTAATGCCTTATTTGTGAAGGGCTCAAAATGTCTCTTCGGAGTACAGAAGGTTTCCTTTTTGGGTTTTATTTTTTCTCCTTCTACTATTGAGATGGACCCAGTCAAGGTCCAGGCTATTCATGACTGGACTCAGCCTTCATCTGTTAAGAGTCTTCAGAAGTTCTTGGGTTTTGCTAATTTTTACCGTCGCTTCACTGCTAATTTTTCTGGCGTGGTTAAACCCTTGACGGATTTGACCAAGAAGGGTTCTGATGTGACTAATTGGTCTCCTGCGGCCGTGGAAGCCTTTCGGGAGCTGAAGCGCCGGTTTTCTTCGGCTCCAGTTTTGCGTCAGCCTGATGTCTCTCTTCCTTTTGAGGTCGAGGTTGATGCTTCTGAGATTGGAGCAGGGGCTGTTTTGTCGCAGAGAAGCTCTGATTGCTCTGTGATGAAGCCTTGTGCTTTCTTTTCAAGAAAGTTTTCGCCTGCCGAGCGGAATTATGATGTTGGTAATCGGGAGTTGTTGGCTATGAAGTGGGTATTTGAGGAGTGGCGACATTGGCTCGAGGGAGCTAAGCATCGTGTGGTGCTCTTGACTGATCACAAAAATCTGATTTATCTCGAGTCTGCCAAGCGGCTGAATCCTAGACAGGCTCGTTGGTCGTTGTTTTTCTCCCGTTTCGATTTCGTGGTCTCGTACCTGCCTGGTTCGAAGAACGTGAGGGCTGATGCTCTTTCTAGGAGTTTTGTGCCTGACTCTCCGGGAGTTTCAGAGCCGGCTGGTATCCTCAGAGAGGGAGTGATATTGTCTGCCATTTCCCCAGATTTGCGACGAGTGCTGCAGAAATTTCAGGCGGATAGACCTGACCGTTGCCCACCAGAGAGACTGTTTGTCCCAGATAGATGGACCAGCAGAGTTATTTCCGAGGTTCATTCTTCGGTGTTGGCAGGCCATCCTGGGATTTTTGGTACCAGGGATTTGGTGGCTAGGTCCTTCTGGTGGCCTTCCTTGTCGCGGGATGTGCGTTCCTTTGTGCAGTCCTGTGGGATTTGTGCTCGGGCTAAGCCTTGCTGTTCTCGTGCCAGCGGTTTGCTTTTGCCTTTGCCTGTCCCGAAGAGGCCTTGGACGCACATTTCCATGGATTTTATTTCGGATCTTCCAGTCTCTCAGAGAATGTCTGTCATCTGGGTGGTGTGTGATCGTTTTTCCAAAATGGTCCATTTGGTGCCCTTGCCTAAGTTGCCTTCCTCCTCCCATTTGGTTCCTCTATTTTTTCAGAATGTGGTTCGCTTGCACAGCATCCCTGAAAATATTGTGTCTGACAGAGGATCCCAGTTTGTGTCCAGATTTTGGCGGATCTTTTGTGCTAAGATGGGCATTGATTTGTCTTTTTCGTCGGCCTTCCATCCTCAGACGAATGGCCAAACCAAGCGAACTAATCAGACCTTGGAAACTTATTTAAGATGTTTTGTTTCTGCTGATCAGGATGATTGGGTGACTTTTTTGCCATTGGCCGAGTTTGCCCTTAATAATCGGGCTAGTTCTGCTACTTTGGTTTCGCCTTTTTTCTGCAATTCTGGTTTTCATCCTCGTTTTTCTTCGGGTCAGGTTGAGCCTTCTGACTGTCCTGGGATGGATTCTGTGGTGGATAGGTTGCAGCAAATTTTGAACCATGTGGTGGACAATTTGAAGTTGTCACAGGAGAAGGCTCAGCGCTTTGCCAACCGCCGTCGCGGTGTGGGTCCCCGACTTCGTGTTGGGGATTTGGTATGGCTGTCTTCTCGGTATGTTCCTATGAAGGTTTCCTCTCCTAAATTCAAGCCTCGCTTCATCGGTCCTTATAAGATTTTGGAAATCCTTAACCCGGTGTCATTTCGTTTGGACCTCCCAGCGTCGTTTGCCATTCATAACGTGTTCCATAGGTCTTTGTTGCGGAGGTATGTGGTGCCTGTGGTTCCTTCTGTTGAGCCCCCTGCCCCGGTGCTGGTTGAGGGCGAATTGGAGTACGTGGTGGAGAAGATCTTGGATTCTCGTATTTCGAGACGGAGGCTTCAGTATTTGGTTAAGTGGAAGGGCTATGGTCAGGAGGATAATTCCTGGGCTGTCGCCTCTGATGTTCATGCGGCCGATTTGGTTCATGCCTTCCATGTGGCTCATCCTGATCGCCCTGGGGGTTTTGATGAGGGTTCGGTGACCCCTCCTCAAGGGGGGGGTACTGTTGTGAACTCTGTTTTTGGGCTCCCTCTTGTGGTCACAAGTGGTACTGTGTGAGTGTTGTCTTTGGGCTCCCTCTGGTGGCTCTTTTTGTCATTCTGCAGGTCTGAGGTTGGATCAGCTGTCTCGTTATCTGTTAGCTGGTTCCTATTTAGTTCAGCTGGACTCTCAGTGGTTGCCTGCTGTCGTTGTATTCAGTGCTATTCTGATTGCTCCTGTCTACATCCGTTATCAGTCTCTCCAAGAGAAGCTAAGTTTTGTTTGCTTATTTTTGCTCATCTGTGTTCAAGATGTGTCCTAGTATATGATGTGTTTTGGTCCAGCTAATATGTGATTTCCCTGCTTGCTGGTGCTCTGTTGTGCTGAGTTGCTCCCCCCACATCGTTAGTTGGTGTGGGGGTTCTCGCATTCTCTGCGTGGATATTTTTGCATAGGGTTTTTTACTGACCGCACAGATCCCTTGCTATTTTCTGCTATCTAGCATTAGCGGGCCTCATTTGCTTAACCTGTTTCATCTCTGCGTTTGTCTTTTCCTCTTAACTCACCGTTATTATTTGTGGGGGGCTTCTATATCTTTGGGGTATTTCTCTGAGGCAAGTGAGGTCTTACTTTCTCTTTAGGGGTAGTCAGTTTTTTCAGGCCGTGAAGAGACGTCTAGGATTTCAGGAAACGTTCCACGGCTACCTTTAGTGTGTTTGGTTAGAATCAGGTTTGCGGTCAGTCCAGTTACCACATCCCCAGAGCTTGTCCTATTATCTCTGACTTGGCTGGTTCGATTTGTGATCCTAAGCCACTGGGATCATAACAGTTTACCCTTTTTCTCTCCCAGAGACTGAGGCTTTGTCAGAATATATCAGGGAGAACCTGGCGAAAGGGTTTATTAGGAAATTTGTCTCATGTGGCGGCTAGGTTCTTCTTTGTCCAGAAGAACAGCGGATAATTTTGTCCATGCATAGACTTTAGTGGTTTAAATGCCATTACCATAAAAAATAAATACCCTTTGCCACTCATCTCTGAGCTCTTCGATAGGCTATGGGGTGCTAGGATTTTTACTAAATTAAATCTGCGTGGGGCCTATCATTTATGCATGAAGGGGGCGAATGAAAACTGCATTTAATACTCGGAACGGTCATTATGAGTACTTAGTGATGCCGTTTGGTCTCTGTAACGCTCCTGCAGTCTTCCAGGATTTCATTAATGACATCTTTCTGGAGTTGTTATCTACTTCTTTAGTGGTGTATCTGGATGACATCCTTATCCACTTTCCTGACCTTGACACTCACCGAAGAGATGTCTGTAGGGTCTTCAAGCTCTTATGTACCAATTCCATTTACGCCAAATTGGAAAAGTGCACGTTTGAGCAGGAGTCTCTACCGTTTCTAGGGTATATTATTTCTGCCCAGGGCTTGGCAATGGACCCTGCCAAGCTAGAGTTGGAGATGATCTGGCAGGAACCACATTCCCTTAAAGTAGTGCAGCGCTTCATGGGATTTATAAACTATTACCGCCATTTAATTACCCACTTTTCTCCCATAGCAGCTCCATTGGTAGCCCTCACCAAGAAGGGAGCTAACCCTAAGCAGTGGTCTGAGGAGGTTTCTAAGGCCTTTACTTCCTTAAAGTCCCACTTCACCAGGGTGCCAGTGCTTTATCGGCCCGATGTGAATAAGCCCTTTATTCTGGAAGTGAACATCTCTTCGGTCTGTGCAGGAGCAGTCCTATACCAGAAGGATGCTCAAGGTAGGGAACATCCCTGTTTCTTTTTCTCTGAGACCTTCTCAAAGGTTGAGAGGAATTATTCTATCAGGGACAGGGAGTTATTGTCCATGAAGTTGACCTTGTTGGAGTGGAGACATCTTCTTGAGGGGGCTTGGCACCCCTTCAAGGACTTCATGGATCACAAGAGTCTGCTCTATTTGCAGACGACTCAATGGCTGAATTCTCGCCAGGCCAGTTGGTCCTTATCCTACTCCAGATTTAACTACACTATCCATTTTTTGGCTGGGGAGAAGAATTTACGTGCTGATGCCCTGTCATGTTCCATAGTCTCATCGAAAGAGAGGGACGATCCATGACTAATTGTCCCTTCGGAGAGTCTTCGAATGGTGGCGCTACTGTCGCCAGAGCAGGTCTGTTGTGAACTCTATTTTTGGGCTCCCTCTAGTGGTCACAAGCGGTACTGTGTAGTGTTGTCTTTCTGCAGGTTGGCAGCATCAGCTGGTTCGTTATCCTTGGCTGGTTTCCTATTTAGCTCACCTGGATACTCAGTTCCTTGCCTGCTATCAATGTATTCAGTGCTCTTCAGATTCCTTGTGACTACCTTGCTCCCAGTCTCTCCAAGACAAGCTAAGTTTTTGTTTGTTCATTTTTTGATTATCAGCATTCATCATGTTTCTTGTCCAGCTTGCTAAAATGTGATTTCCTTGCTTGCTGGTTGCTCTAGGGGACTGAGTTTCTCCCCCCACACCTTTAGTTGGTGCGGGGGTTCTGGAAATCTCAGTGTGGATATTTTGTAAGGGTTTTTTACTGACCGCACAGACACCTTTTCTATTTTCTGCTATCTAGTATTAGTGGGCCTCATTTGCTGAATCTGCTTTCACCCCTGTGTATGTGCCTTCCTCTTACCTCACCGATATTATTTGTTGGGGGCTTCTATATCTTTGGGGATTATTTCTCTGGAGGCAAGTGAGGTCTTTCTCTCTCTCTAGGGGTAGTTAGTTCCTCAGGCTGGCTCGAGACGTCTAGGATTTTAGGCACGTTCACCGGCTACTTCTAGTGTGTTTATTGTCATGATCTCAATGGCAAGAGATCATAGCATCAGCATATATAGGAACTAGCTCTTGGAAGATGGGAACTGAGCTGACCATGAACTAAACCTAACGCACAACTAGCAGTGGCCGGGTAGCATGCCTACGTTGATTCTAGATGCCCAGCACCAGCCGGAGGACTAAATAATGCTAGCAGAGGAAAATATTAGTCCTAGCTCACCTCTAGAGAAATACCCCGAAAGGAGACAGAGGCCCCCCACATGTATTGGCGGTGAATTAAGATGAAATAACAAACGTAGTATGAAAATAGGTTTAGCAAATTTGAGGTCCACTTACTACATAGCAGAAGACAGAAAGGACACTTTCATGGTCAGCTGAAAACCCTATCAAAACACCATCCAGAAATTACTTTAAAACTCTGGCATTAACTCATAACACCAGAGTGGCAATTCCTGTTCACAAGAGCTTTCCAGACACAGTAACGAAACTACAGCTGTGAACTGGAACAAAAATGCAAAAACAAACATGGACAAGAGTCCAACTTATCTAGTAGTTGTCTAGGAGCAGGAACAAGCACAGAGAGGCTTCTGATAACATTGTTGACCGGCAAGCAACTAACAGAGCAGCAAGGTTATATAGCGACTCCCACATCTTGATGGGAACAGGTGAACAGAGAAGATGAAGACACCAGTTCAATTCCACCAGTAGCCACCGGGGGAGCCCAGAATCCAAATTCACAACAGTACCCCCCCCTCAAGGAGGGGGCACCGAACCCTCACCAGAACCACCAGGGCGATCAGGATGGGCCCTATGAAAGGCACGAACCAGATCAGAGGCATGAACATCAGATGCATTCACCCAAGAATTATCCTCCTGGCCGTATCCCTTCCACTTGACCAGATACTGGAGTCTCCGTCTGGAAACACGAGAGTCTAAGATTTTCTCCACAACGTACTCCAACTCACCCTCAACCAACACCGGAGCAGGAGGCTCAACGGAAGGCACAACCGGTACCTCATACCTGCGCAATAATGACCGATGAAAAACGTTATGAATAGAAAAGGATGCAGGGAGGTCCAAACGGAAGGAAACAGGGTTAAGAATCTCCAATATCTTATACGGGCCGATGAACCGAGGCTTAAACTTAGGAGAAGAGACCCTCATAGGGACAAAACGAGAAGACAACCACACCAAATCCCCAACACAAAGCCGAGGACCAACACGACGGTGGCGGTTGGCAAAAAGCTGAGTCTTCTCTTGGGACAACCTCAAATTGTCCACCACCTGCCCCCAGATCTGATGCAATCTCTCCACCACAGCATCCACTCCAGGACAATCCGAAGATTCCACCTGACCAGAGGAAAATCGAGGATGAAACCCCGAATTACAGAAAAACGGGGACACCAAAGTGGCAGAGCTGGCCCGATTATTGAGAGCGAACTCCGCCAATGGCAAAAAAGCAACCCAATCATCCTGGTCAGCAGACACAAAACACCTCAGATATGTCTCCAGGGTCTGATTAATCCGCTCGGTCTGGCCATTCGTCTGAGGATGGAAAGCGGACGAAAAAGATAAATCTATGCCCATCCTAGCACAGAATGCCCGCCAAAATCTAGACACGAATTGGGTCCCTCTGTCAGAAACGATATTCTCAGGAATACCATGCAAACGAACAACATTTTGAAAAAACAGAGGAACCAACTCGGAAGAAGAAGGCAACTTGGGCAGAGGAACCAAATGGACCATCTTTGAGAAACGGTCACACACCACCCAGATGACAGACATCTTCTGAGAAACAGGCAGATCCGAAATAAAATCCATCGAGATGTGCGTCCAAGGCCTCTTAGGAATAGGCAAGGGCAACAACAATCCACTAGCCCGAGAACAACAAGGCTTGGCCCGAGCACAAACGTCACAAGACTGCACAAAGCCTCGCACATCTCGTGACAGGGAAGGCCACCAGAAGGACCTTGCCACCAAATCCCTGGTACCAAAAATGCCAGGATGACCTGCCAACGCAGAAGAATGAACCTCAGAGATGACTCTACTGGTCCAATCATCAGGAACAAACAATTTATCAGGTGGGCAACGATCAGGTCTATCCGCCTGAAACTCCTGCAAGGCCCGCCGCAGGTCTGGAGAAACGGCTGACAATACCACTCCATCCTTAAGGATACCTGTGGGCTCAGAGTTACCAGGCGAGTCAGGCTCAAAACTTCTAGAAAGGGCATCCGCCTTAACATTCTTAGAACCCGGTAGGTATGACACCACAAAATTAAACCGAGAGAAAAATAATGACCAGCGCGCCTGTCTAGGATTCAGGCGCCTGGCGGTCTCAAGATAAATCAAATTTTTGTGGTCAGTCAATACCACCACCTGATGTCTGGCCCCCTCAAGCCAATGGCGCCACTCCTCAAAAGCCCACTTCATGGCCAAAAGCTCCCGATTCCCAACATCATAATTCCGCTCAGCGGGCGAAAATTTACGGGAAAAGAAGGCACAAGGCCTCATCACGGAGCAGTCAGAACTTTTCTGCGACAACACTGCCCCAGCTCCGATCTCAGAAGCGTCGACCTCAACCTGAAAAGGTAGAGCAACATCAGGCTGACGCAACACAGGGGCAGAGGAAAAACGTCGCTTAAGCTCCCGAAAGGCCTCCACAGCATCAGGGGACCAATCAGCAACATCAGCACCCTTCTTAGTCAAATCGGTCAATGGCTTAGCAATATCCGAAAAACCAGCAATAAATCGACGATAAAAGTTAGCAAATCCCAAAAATTTCTGAAGACTCTTAAGAGAAGAGGGCTGCGTCCAATCACAAATAGCTTGAACCTTGACAGGATCCATTTCAATGGAAGAGGGGGAAAAAATATATCCCAAAAAGGAAATCCTCTGTACCCCAAAAACACACTTAGAACCCTTCACACACAAGGAATTAGACCGCAAAACCTGAAAAACCCTCTTAACTTGCTGGACATGAGAGTCCCAGTCATCCGAAAAAATCAGAATATCATCCAGATACACAATCACAAATTTATCCAAATAATCGCGAAAAATATCATGCATAAAGGACTGGAAAACTGACGGAGCATTTGAAAGACCAAAAGGCATCACTAAATACTCAAAATGGCCCTCGGGCGTATTAAATGCGGTTTTCCACTCATCCCCCTGCCTGATTCGCACCAAATTATACGCCCCACGAAGGTCAATCTTAGAGAACCACTTGGCCCCCTTTATGCGAGCAAACAAATCAGTCAGCAACGGCAATGGGTATTGATATTTAACAGTGATTTTATTCAAAAGCCGATAATCAATACATGGTCTCAAAGAGCCGTCTTTTTTTGACACAAAGAAAAAACCGGCTCCTAAGGGAGATGACGATGGACGAATATGTCCCTTTTCCAAGGACTCCTTTATATATTCTCGCATAGCAGCATGTTCAGGCACAGACAGATTAAATAAACGACCCTTTGGGTATTTACTACTCGGGATTAAATCTATGGCACAATCGCACTCTCGGTGCGGAGGTAACGAACCAAGCTTGGATTCTTCAAAGACGTCACGATAGTCAGACAGGAACTCAGGAATTTCAGAGGAAATAGATGATGAAATGGAAACCACAGGTACATCCCCATGAGCCCCCTTACATCCCCAGCTCAACACAGACATATCTCTCCAGTCGAGGACTGGGTTGTGAGATTGCAGCCAAGGCAATCCTAGCACCAAATCATCATGTAGATTACACAGCACCAGAAAGCGAATAATCTCCTGGTGATCCGGATTAATACGCATAGTTACTTGTGTCCAGTATTGTGGTTTATTATTAGCCAATGGGGTGGAGTCAATCCCCTTCAGAGGAATAGGAGTCTCCAAAGGCTCTAAATCATACCCACAGCGTTTGGCAAAGGACCAATCCATAAGACTCAAAGCGGCGCCAGAGTCGACATAGGCGTCCGTGGTAATAGATGACAAAGAGCAAATCAGGGTCACAGATAGAATAAACTTAGACGGTAAGGTGCAAATGGAAACAGATTTACCAAGCTTTTTAGTGCGCTTAGAGCATGCTGATATAACATGAGTAGAATCACCACAATAGAAACACAACCCATTTTTCCGTCTAAAATTCTGCCGCTCGCTTCGGGACAGAATTCTGTCACACTGCATACTCTCTGGCGATTTCTCAGTGGACACCGCCAGATGGTGCACTGGTTTGCGCTCCCGCAAACGCCTATCGATCTGAATAGCCATTGTCATGGACTCATTCAGACCCGCAGGCACAGGGAACCCCACCATAACATCCTTAATGGCATCAGAGAGACCCTCTCTGAAAGTCGCCGCCAGGGCGCACTCATTCCACTGAGTAAGCACAGACCATTTACGGAATCTTTGGCAGTAAATTTCCGCTTCATCTTGCCCCTGAGATAGGGACATCAAAGTTTTTTCTGCCTGAAGCTCCAAATGAGGTTCGTCATAAAGCAACCCCAAGGCCAGAAAAAACGCATCCACATTGAGCAACGCAGGATCCCCTGGTGTCAATGAAAAAGCCCAGTCTTGAGGGTCGCCCCGGAGCAAGGAAATCACAATCCTGACCTGCTGTGCAGGGTCTCCGGCAGAGCGAGATTTCAGGGACAAAAATAATTTGCAATTATTTCGAAAATTCTGAAACCCAGATCTATTCCCCGAGAAAAATTCCGGCAAAGGAATTCTCGGCTCAGATACAGGTGCATGACAAACAAAATCTTGAAAATTTTGTACCTTCGTGGCGAGATTATTCAAACCTGCAGTTACACTCTGAAGATCCATTACAAACAGGTGGACACAGAGCCATTCAAAGATTAGAAGGAGAGAAAAAAAAAAAAATAAATTTCAGCAGACTACTTATTTCTCTCCTTTCTCAGCCAAGGATTTTAACCCTTTAGTGGGCCGGTCAAACTGTCATGATCTCAATGGCAAGAGATCATAGCATCAGCATATATAGGAACTAGCTCTTGGAAGATGGGAACTGAGCTGACCATGAACTAAACCTAACGCACAACTAGCAGTGGCCGGGTAGCATGCCTACGTTGATTCTAGATGCCCAGCACCAGCCGGAGGACTAAATAATGCTAGCAGAGGAAAATATTAGTCCTAGCTCACCTCTAGAGAAATACCCCGAAAGGAGACAGAGGCCCCCCACATGTATTGGCGGTGAATTAAGATGAAATAACAAACGTAGTATGAAAATAGGTTTAGCAAATTTGAGGTCCACTTACTACATAGCAGAAGACAGAAAGGACACTTTCATGGTCAGCTGAAAACCCTATCAAAACACCATCCAGAAATTACTTTAAAACTCTGGCATTAACTCATAACACCAGAGTGGCAATTCCTGTTCACAAGAGCTTTCCAGACACAGTAACGAAACTACAGCTGTGAACTGGAACAAAAATGCAAAAACAAACATGGACAAGAGTCCAACTTATCTAGTAGTTGTCTAGGAGCAGGAACAAGCACAGAGAGGCTTCTGATAACATTGTTGACCGGCAAGCAACTAACAGAGCAGCAAGGTTATATAGCGACTCCCACATCTTGATGGGAACAGGTGAACAGAGAAGATGAAGACACCAGTTCAATTCCACCAGTAGCCACCGGGGGAGCCCAGAATCCAAATTCACAACAGTTTATATAGGTTCAGATTTGCGGTCAGTCCAGTTTGCCACCTCCCTAGAGCTTGTCCTGTTTGTTACTTAGCTGGAGTAATTTGTGATCCTCAACCACTAAGGATCATAACAGTATAGCAGGCCAAAAAGTGTTTAATGCATCACAGAAGTGGGATAAAAAGAAGACCTGAGTACATTTTTTTTTTCTCCTCCCGCTTTTCCTTTGCTGCAGTCTGTTTAGCTTCTTTCATCCCCTTGAACTCTGAGTGGTTTTGAGCTCAGCTGCAGACATGAATGTTCAGACTCTGACTTCTAGTGTGGATCATCTTACTGCACGGGTGAAAAGTATTCAGGATTTTGTTATTCATAGCCCTATGTCAGAACCAAAGATACCCATTCCTGAGTTGTTTTCTGGAGATAGATCTAGGTTTCTAAATTTTAAGAATAATTGTAAGTTATTTCTATCTCTGAGACCTCGTTCCTCTGGTGATTCCGCTCAGCAAGTTAAAATTGTTATCTCCTTGTTGCGTGGCGACCCTCAAGATTGGGCTTTCTCTCTGGCGCCAGGAGATCCTGCATTGCTTAATGTAGATGCATTTTTTCTGGCTCTTGGACTGCTTTATGAGGAGCCTAATCTTGAGAATCAGGCAGAAAAAGCGTTGCTGGCTATCTCTCAAGGTCAGGATGAAGCAGAGGTGTATTGTCAAAAATTTCGGAAATGGTCGGTGCTTACTCAATGGAATGAGTGTGCCCTGGCTGCAAATTTCAGAGAAGGTCTTTCTGAGGCCGTTAAGAATGTTATGGTGGGGTTTACCACCCCTACAAGTCTGAGTGATTCTATGGCTTTAGCCATTCAGGTTGATCGGCGTTTGCGGGAGCGCAAATCTGCTCATCCTTTGGCGGTATTTTCTGAACAGAGACCTGAGTCTATGCAATGTGACCGAACTCTGACCAGAATTGAGCGACAAAGTCATAGACGTCAAAATGGGTTGTGCTTTTACTGTGGTGATTCTACTCATGTTATCTCAGCATGCTCTAAACGCTTAAAAAAATTCGCTAAACCTGTCACCATTGGTACTATACAGCCTAAATTTATTTTGTCTGTTACTTTGATTTGTTCTTTGTCATCCTACCCGGTTATGGCTTTTGTGGATTCGGGTGCTGCCCTGAATCTGATGGATTTGTCGTTTGCCAGGCGCTGTGGTTTTGTCCTGGAGCCTTTGGAATTTCCTATTCCTCTGAGGGGAATTGATGCTACGCCATTGGCTGAGAATAAGCCTCAGCATTGGACACAAATGACCATGTGCATGACTCCCGTACATCAGGAGTAGTGTTGAGCATTCCGATACCGCAAGTATCGGGTATCGGCCGATACTTGCGGGTATCGGAATTCCGATACCGAGATCTGATACTTTTGTGGTATAGGGTATCGGTATCGAAACAACATTAATGTATAAAATACAACATTAATGTGTAAAATAAAGAATTAAAATAAAAAATATTGCTATACTCACCTCTCCGACGCAGCCTGGACCTCACCGAGGGAACCGGGAGCCTTCTTTGCTTAAAATGCGCGCTTTTCCTTCCTTCCGTGACGTCACGGCTTCTGATTGGTCGCGTGCCGCCCATGTGGCCGCGACGCGACCAATCACAGCAAGCCGTGACGTAATTTTCAGGTCCTTCTAGGCATTCTGTATTTTAAAATTACGTTCCGGCTTTGTGATTGGTCGTGTCGCGGTCACATGGGCGACGCGACAAATCACAAGCCGTGACGTCACGGGAGGCAGGAGACGCGCGCATTTTAAAATGCGCGCGTGTCCAGCCTCCCGTGACGTCACGGCTTGTGATTGGTCGCGTCGCCCATGTGGCCGCGACACGACCAATCACAAGCCAGAACGTTATTTTAAAATCCTGAAGGACCTGAAATTACGTCACGGCTTGCTGTGATTGGTTGCGTCGCGGCCACATGGGCGACGCGACCAATCACAAGCCGTGACGTCACGGGAGGCTGGACACGCGCGCATTTTAAAATGCGCGCGTCTCCTGCCTCCCGTGACGTCACGGCTTGTGATTGGTTGCGTCGCCCATGTGACCGCGACGCGACCAACCACAAAGCCGGAACGTAATTTTAAAATACTGAATGCCTAGAAGGACCTGAAAATTACGTCACGGCTTGCTGTGATTTGTCGCGTCGCGGCCACATGGGCGGCACGCGACCAATCAGAAGCCGTGACGTCACGGAAGGAAGGAAAAGCGCGCATTTTAAGCAAACAACGCTGCCGGTTCCCTCGGTAAGGTGCAGGCTGCGTCGGAGAGGTGAGTATAGCAATATTTTTTATTTTAATTCTTTATTTTACACATTAATATGGTTCCCAGGGCCTGAAGGAGAGTTTCCTCTCCTTCAGACCCTGGGAACCATCAGGGATACCGTCCGATACTTGAGTCCCATTGACTTGTATTGGTATCGGGTATCGGTATCGGATTGGATCCGATACTTTGCCGGTATCGGCCGATACTTTCAAGTATCGGACGGTATCGCTCAACACTAATCAGGAGGTGATTCGCTTTCTTGTTTTGTATAATTTGCATGATGTTGTCGTTTTGGGTCTGCCATGGCTGCAGGCTCATAATCCAGTTTTAGATTGGAAAGCTATGTCTGTGTCAAGTTGGGGTTGTCAGGGAATTCATGGCGATACTCCGTTGGTGTCTATTGCTTCTTCCACTCCTTCTGAGGTCCCTGAGTTTTTGTCTGACTACCAGGATGTATTTGATGAGCCCAGGTCCAGTGCCCTGCCCCCTCATAGGGATTGTGACTGTGCTATAAATTTAATTCCTGGTAGTAAATTTCCTAAGGGACGACTTTTTAATTTGTCTATACCAGAGCATGCCCCGATGCGGAGTTAAATAAAGGAGTCTTTGGAGAAGGGACATATTCGGCCATCCTCTTCCCCTCTTGGTGCAGGATTTTTTTTTGTGGCCAAGAAGGACGGTTCTTTGAGACCTTGTATAGATTATCATCTTCTGAATAAAATCACAGTCAAATTTCATTATCCTTTGCCACTATTGTCTGATTTGTTTGCTCGGATTAAGGGTGCCAGTTGGTTCACCAAGATAGATCTCCGTGGTGCGTATAACCTTGTGCGCATTAAGCAGGGAGATGAATGGAAAACAGCATTTAATACGCCCGAAGGCCATTTTGAGTACTTGGTGATGCCTTTTGGACTTTCTAATGCTCCTTCTGTGTTTCAGTCCTTCATGCATGACATCTTCCGAGAATATCTGGATAAATTTATGATTGTTTATCTGGATGACATTTTGGTCTTTTCTGATGATTGGGAGTCCCATGTGAAGCAGGTCAGGATGGTGTTTCAGGTCTTGCGTGCTAATGCTTTATTTGTGAAGGGCTCAAAATGTCTCTTCGGAGTACAGAAGGTCTCCTTTTTGGGTTTTATTTTTTCTCCTTCTACTGTGGAGATGGACCCAGTCAAGGTCCAGGCTATTCATGACTGGACTCAGCCCACGTCTGTTAAGAGTCTTCAGAAGTTCTTGGGTTTTGCTAATTTTTACCGTCGTTTCATCGCTAATTTTTCTAGCGTGGTTAAACCTTTGACGGATTTGACCAAGAAGGGTTCTGATGTGACTAATTGGTCTCCTGCGGCCGTGGAGGCCTTTCGGGAGCTGAAGCACCGGTTTTCTTCAGCTCCAGTCTTATGTCAGCCAGATGTCTCTCTCCCCTTCCAGGTCGAGGTTGATGCTTCTGAGATTGGAGCAGGGGCTGTTTTGTCGCAGAGAAGCTCTGATGGCTCTGTGATGAAGCCATGTGCTTTCTTTTCAAGAAAGTTTTCGCCTGCCGAGCGGAATTATGATGTTGGTAATCGGGAGTTGTTGGCTATGAAGTGGGCATTTGAGGAGTGGCGACATTGGCTCGAAGGAGCTAAACATCGTGTGGTGGTCTTGACTGATCACAAAAATCTGATTTATCTTGAATCTGCCAAGCGCCTGAATCCTAGACAGGCTCGTTGGTCGTTGTTTTTCTCCCGTTTCAACTTCATGGTCTTATACCTGCCTGGTTCGAAGAACGTGAAAGCTGATGCACTTTCTAGGAGTTTTGTGCCTGACTCTCCGGGAGTTTCTGAGCCGGCTTGTATTCTCAGAGAGGGAGTGATTTTGTCTGCCATTTCCCCAGATTTGCGACGAGTGCTGCAGAAATTTCAGGCGGATAGACCTGACCGTTGTCCACCAGAGAGACTGTTTGTCCCGGATAGATGGACCAGCAGAGTTATTTCCGAGGTCCATTCTTCGGTGTTGGCGGGTCATCCTGGGATTTTTGGTACCAGAGATTTGGTGGCTAGGTCCTTCTGGTGGCCTTCCTTGTCGCGGGATGTGCGTTCCTTTGTGCAGTCTTGTGGGATTTGTGCTCGGTAGGGTTGAGCGAAACGGGTCGATCATTTTCAAAAGTCGCCGACTTTTGGCTAAGTCGGCGTCTCATGAAACCCGATCCGACCCCTGTGCTTGTCGGCCATGCGGTACGCGACTTTCGCGCCAAAGTCGCGTTTCAATGACGCGAAAAGCGCCATTTCTCAGCCAATGAAGGTGAACGCAGAGTGTGGGCAGCGTGATGACATAGATCCTGGTCCCCACCATCTTAGAGAAGGGCATTGCAGTGATTGGCTTGCTGTCTGCGGCGTCACAGGGGCTATAAAGGGGCGTTCCCGCCGACCGCCATCTTACTGCTGCTGATCTGAGCTTAGGGACAGGTTGCTGCCGCTTCGTCAGAAGCAGGGAGAGCGTTAGGCAGGGTCCACTAACCACCAAACCGCTTGTGCTGCAGCGATTTCCACTGTCCAACACCACCTTTGGTGTGCAGGGACTGTGGAAGCTATTTTTTTTTTTTTTTCCCCTCAGCGCTGTAGCTCATTGGGCTGCCCTAGAAGGCTCCGTGATAGCTGTATTGCTGTGTGTACGCCACTGTGGAAACCAACTGCTTTTTTCAAAGCACATATCCTCTTGTTCCTTCCTTTCTGCACAGCTATCTTTTTTGTTTGTCCACACTTTTTATTTAATTTGTGCATCAGTCCACTCCTATTGCTGCCTGCCATACCTGGCTTAGATTACTGCAGGGAGATAGTAATTGTAGGACAGTCCCTGTTTTTTTTTTGTTTTTTTTGTGGGAGATTAAGATTGGCATTTCTGCTACAGTGCCATCCCTGTGTGTGCCATCTCTCACTGAGTGGGCCATAGAAAGCCTATTTATTTTTTCCGTGATTTGTGTTCTAAATTCTACCTCAACACAAAAACACTACATCAATCAGTGGGAGAAAAATATTGGCCTCAGTCAGGGCTTGTGTGCCACTGCTGTGTGTGCTATCTCTCATTCAGTGGGCTATAGAAAGCCTATTTTTTTTTTTTTTTTTTATATATTATTTGGTTTCTAAAGTCTCCCTGAAAAAAAAAAAAAAACCTAAAAAAACAGTGGGAGAGTAATATTGCCCTTTCAGCTTGTGTGCCAGTCTTGACTCCTGGGTGTGCCACCTCTCTCCCTCTCATTCAGTGGGCCATAGAAAGCCTATTTATTTTTTTAAAAAAATATTATTGGGTTTCTAAAGTCTCCCTTAAAAAACAAAAAATACATAAAAAAACAGTGGGAGAGTAATATTGCCCTTTCAGCTTGTGTGCCAGTCTTGACTCCTGGGTGTGCCACCTCTCTCCCTCTCATTCAGTGGGCCATAGAAAGCCTATTTATTTTTTTTAAAAAATATTATTGGGTTTCTAAAGTCTCCCTTAAAAAACAAAAAATACATAAAAAAACAGTGGGAGAGTAATATTGCCCTTTCAGCTTGTGTGCCAGTCTTGACTCCTGGGTGTGCCACCTCTCTCCCTCTCATTCAGTGGGCCATAGAAAGCCTATTTATTTATTTTTTAAAATATTATTGGGTTTCTAAAGTCTCCCTTAAAAAACAAAAAATACATAAAAAAACAGTGGGAGAGTAATATTGCCCTTTCAGCTTGTGCCAGTCTTGACTCCTGGGTGTGCCACCTCTCTCTCTCATTCAGTGGGCCATAGAAAGGCTATTTTTTTTTTTTGGTTTTTTTAATATTATTTGGTTTCTAAAGTCTCCCTGAAAAAAAAAAAAAAACATAAAAAAACAGTGGGAGAGTAATATTGCCCTTTCAGCTTGTGTGCCAGTCTTGACTCCTGGGTGTGCCACCTCTCTCCCTCTCATTCAGTGGGCCATAGAAAGCCTATTTATTTTTTTTTTAAAATATTATTGGGTTTCTAAAGTCTCCCTTAAAAAACAAAAAATACATAAAAAAACAGTGGGAGAGTAATATTGCCCTTTCAGCTTGTGTGCCAGTCTTGACTCCTGGGTGTGCCACCTCTCTCCCTCTCATTCAGTGGGCCATAGAAAGCCTATTTATTTTTTTTTTAAATATTATTGGGTTTCTAAAGTCTCCCTTAAAAAACAAAAAATACATAAAAAAACAGTGGGAGAGTAATATTGCCCTTTCAGCTTGTGTGCCAGTCTTGACTCCTGGGTGTGCCACCTCTCTCTCATTCAGTGGGCCATAGAAAGCATTTTTTTTTTTTTTCCTTGATTTGTGTTCTAAAATCTACCTCAACACAAAAACACTACATCAATCAGTGGGAGAAAAATATTGGCCTCAGTCAGGGCTTGTGTGCCACTGCTGTGTGTGCTATCTCTCATTCAGTGGGCTATAGAAAGCCTATTTATTTATTTATTTTTTTTCTTATTATTTGGTTTCTAAAGTCTCCCTGAAAAAAAAAAAAAAACATAAAAAAACAGTGGGAGAGTAATATTGCCCTTTCAGCTTGTGTGCCAGTCTTGACTCCTGGGTGTGCCACCTCTCTCCCTCTCATTCAGTGGGCCATAGAAAGCCTATTTATTTTTTTTAAAAATATTATTGGGTTTCTAAAGTCTCCCTTAAAAAACAAAAAATACATAAAAAAACAGTGGGAGAGTAATATTGCCCTTTCAGCTTGTGCCAGTCTTGACTCCTGGGTGTGCCACCTCTCTCTCTCATTCAGTGGGCCATAGAAAGGCTATTTTTTTTTTTTTGGTTTTTTTAATATTATTTGGTTTCTAAAGTCTCCCTGAAAAAAAAAAAAAAACATAAAAAAACAGTGGGAGAGTAATATTGCCCTTTCAGCTTGTGTGCCAGTCTTGACTCCTGGGTGTGCCACCTCTCTCCCTCTCATTCAGTGGGCCATAGAAAGCCTATTTATTTTTTAAAAAAAATATTATTGGGTTTCTAAAGTCTCCCTTAAAAAACAAAAAATACATAAAAAAACAGTGGGAGAGTAATATTGCCCTTTCAGCTTGTGTGCCAGTCTTGACTCCTGGGTGTGCCACCTCTCTCCCTCTCATTCAGTGGGCCATAGAAAGCCTATTTATTTTATTTTTTAAATATTATTGGGTTTCTAAAGTCTCCCTTAAAAAACAAAAAATACATAAAAAAACAGTGGGAGAGTAATATTGCCCTTTCAGCTTGTGTGCCAGTCTTGACTCCTGGGTGTGCCACCTCTGTCCCTCTCATTCAGTGGGCCATAGAAAGCCTATTTATTTTTTTTTTTAAATATTATTGGGTTTCTAAAGTCTCCCTTAAAAAACAAAAAATACATAAAAAAACAGTGGGAGAGTAATATTGCCCTTTCAGCTTGTGTGCCAGTCTTGACTCCTGGGTGTGCCACCTCTCTCTCTCATTCAGTGGGCCATAGAAAGGCTATTTTTTTTTTTGGTTTTTTTAATATTATTTGGTTTCTAAAGTCTCCCTGAAAAAAAAAAAAAACCTAAAAAAACAGTGGGAGAGTAATATTGCCCTTTCAGCTTGTGTGCCAGTCTTGACTCCTGGGTGTGCCACCTCTCTCCCTCTCATTCAGTGGGCCATAGAAAGCCTATTTATTTTTTTAAAAAAATATTATTGGGTTTCTAAAGTCTCCCTTAAAAAACAAAAAATACATAAAAAAACAGTGGGAGAGTAATATTGTCCTTTCAGCTTGTGTGCCAGTCTTGACTCCTGGGTGTGCCACCTCTCTCTCTCATTCAGTGGGCCATAGAAAGGCTATTTTTTTTGGGGGTTTTTTTAATATTATTTGGTTTCTAAAGTCTTCCTGAAAAAAAAAAAAAACATAAAAAAACAGTGGGAGAGTAATATTGCCCTTTCAGCTTGTGTGCCAGTCTTGACTCCTGGGTGTGCCACCTCTCTCCCTCTCATTCAGTGGGCCATAGAAAGCCTATTTATTTTTTAAAAAAAATATTATTGGGTTTCTAAAGTCTCCCTTAAAAAACAAAAAATACATAAAAAAACAGTGGGAGAGTAATATTGCCCTTTCAGCTTGTGTGCCAGTCTTGACTCCTGGGTGTGCCACCTCTCTCCCTCTCATTCAGTGGGCCATAGAAAGCCTATTTATTTTTTTTTTTAAATATTATTGGGTTTCTAAAGTCTCCCTTAAAAAACAAAAAATACATAAAAAAACAGTGGGAGAGTAATATTGCCCTTTCAGCTTGTGTGCCAGTCTTGACTCCTGGGTGTGCCACCTCTCTCCCTCTCATTCAGTGGGCCATAGAAAGCCTATTTATTTTTTTTTTAAATATTATTGGGTTTCTAAAGTCTCCCTTAAAAAACAAAAAATACATAAAAAAACAGTGGGAGAGTAATATTGCCCTTTCAGCTTGTGTGCCAGTCTTGACTCCTGGGTGTGCCACCTCTCTCTCTCATTCAGTGGGCCATAGAAAGGCTATTTTTTTTTTTTGGTTTTTTTAATATTATTTGGTTTCTAAAGTCTCCCTGAAAAAAAAAAAAAAACCTAAAAAAACAGTGGGAGAGTAATATTGCCCTTTCAGCTTGTGTGCCAGTCTTGACTCCTGGGTGTGCCACCTCTCTCCCTCTCATTCAGTGGGCCATAGAAAGCCTATTTATTTTTTTTTTAAAATATTATTGGGTTTCTAAAGTCTCCCTTAAAAAACAAAAAATACATAAAAAAACAGTGGGAGAGTAATATTGCCCTTTCAGCTTGTGTGCCAGTCTTGACTCCTGGGTGTGCCACCTCTCTCCCTCTCATTCAGTGGGCCATAGAAAGCCTATTTATTTTTTTGGTTTTTTTAATATTATTTGGTTTCTAAAGTCTCCCTGAGAAAAAAAAAAAAAAAAATTAGGTGGGAGATTAATATTGACATTAGTGCTTGAGTGACAGTCCTGCGTGTGTGTCATCTCTGTGATTTTGTGCCACAGAAAACAGAGTGTGTAACATTGTGCCTGATTTTCCTTGTGGTCTCACCAACCTGTTAAGGGATATTGAAATCATACTGAAGTTATAGCTCACCGTGTAAGTTGTTTGACAGCAACAAATAAAGTTACTTTGGTTAAGATTTTAAAACAATGAGGAAGTCTGGTGCAAGAGGTCGTCGTGGGCGTTCATTGTCAGCTGGTAATGATGGTAGTGGTAGTGGAGCATCAGGTGGTCGTGGGGATAAAAATATTCCACCTAAGTCTGGAGCTGTGGAGCCAGTTTCGTCGTCAGGCTACACAAGGCCTCGAACGCTCTCTTTTCTGGGAGTAGGAAAACCGCTTTTAAAGGCGGAGCAGCAACAGCAAGTTTTGGCTTACATTGCAGACTCAGCCTCTAGCTCTTTTGCCTCCTCTTCCGAAACTGGTAAATGTAAAAGCAGCGCGTCGCTTGTGGATGTTCACGGTCAGGGACAAGTCGCTTCCTTGTCCTCCTCAGCAAAAACTACAACAAGAGAGAAGGATGCAGCAGGCGACACAACGGGTCACTCCATGGAGCTCTTTACACATACCGTCCCTGGCTTAGAAAGTGAAACATTTAACAGGCCATGCCCATTACAAGTATATTCTGACATGGAGTGCACTGATGCACAGCCACAGCCAGAGTACTATGCTGCTCCTTTGACTCAGACCACCACATTGCCCTCTCAGGGTACAGATCCACAATCAGACCCTGATGAGACTATGTTGCCCCGCCACGAACGCTATACCACCGACCGACACAGTGACACAGACGAAGTTGCACACGAGCTCGAAGAGGAGGTAATAGATGACCCAGTTATTGACCCCGATTGGCAGCCATTGGGGGAACAGGGTGCAGGCGGCAGTAGTTCAGAAGCGGAGGTGGAGGAGGGGCCGCAGCAGGCATCAACATCGCAACAGGTTCCATCTGCCGGGCCCGTATCTGGCCCAAAACGCGTGTCAAAGCCAAAACCTGTTGGAGGACAGCGTGGCCATCCGGTTAAAGCTCAGTCTGCAATCCCTGAAAAGGGATCCGAGTCTAGGAAGAGTGCAGTCTGGCATTTTTTTAAACAACATCCAACTGATCAGCGCAAAGTCATCTGTCAAAAATGTTCAACTAGCTTAAGCAGAGGTCAGAATCTGAAAAGTCTAAATACTAGTTGCATGCATAGACACTTAACCACCATGCACTTTCAAGCCTGGACTAACTACCAAACGTCCCTTAAGGTTGTAGCACCCTCGGCCAATGAAGCTAGTCAGCAACGCAACATCCCTTCCGTCACTGTAAGGCCACCATTTTCCGCACCACCGGCAGTATCTGTGCAGGTTTCTTTGCCAGCCAAAAGCAGTCAGGGTCAGGGAACCACCAGTTTTGTAGGAGGAAATATTGCATCTAGGGCACCGGCGGAAACAATACCGTCTCCAACCGTCTCTCAGTCTGCCATGTACACCGGCACACCCGAAAGTTCCACGATCTCCAGCTCTCCAGTCCAGCTCACCCTACATGAGACTCTGGTTAGAAAAAGGAAGTACTTATCCTCGCATCCGCGTACACAGGGTTTTAACGCCCACATAGCTAGACTAATCTCGTTAGAGATGATGCCCTACCGGTTAGTTGAAAGCAAAGCTTTCAAAGCCCTGATGGAGTGCGCTGAACCACGATACGAGCTACCCAGTCGACACTTTTTTTCCAGAAAAGCCATCCCAGCCCTGCACCAGCATGTTAAACAGCGCATCGTCCATGCACTCAGGCAATCTGTGAGTACAAAGGTGCACCTGACTACAGATGCATGGACCAGTAGGCATGGCCAGGGACGTTATGTGTCCATCACGGCACACTGGGTGAATGTGGTGGATGCAGGGTCCACAGGCGACATCAATTTAGGGACAGTTGTGCCTAGCCCACGGTCTAGGAAACAATTGGCTGTAGGCGTTCGCACCCCCTCCTCCTCCTCCTCCTCGTCCTCCTGCAGAAGCTACAGCTCTTCCACAGAACGCAGTCTGCCAACCACTCCATCGGCAGATGACACTGTTGCACACCAGTTGTCCCATTATGGGCCAGCTACTGCCAAGCGTCAGCAGGCTGTATTGGCTATGAAGTGTTTGGGCGACAACAGACACACCGCGGAAGTTCTATCCGAGTTCTTGCAACAAGAAACGCAGTCGTGGCTGGGCACAGTAGATCTTGAGGCAGGCAAGGTAGTGAGTGATAACGGAAGGAATTTCATGGCTGCCATCTCCCTTTCCCAACTGAAACACATTCCTTGCCTGGCTCACACCTTAAACCTGGTGGTGCAGTGCTTATTGAAAACTTATCCTGGGTTCTCCGACCTGCTCCTCAAAGTGCGTGCACTTTGCTCACATATCCGACGTTCGCCTGTACACGCCAGCCGTATGCAGACCTATCAGCGGTCTTTGAACCTTCCCCAGCATCGCCTAATCATAGACGTTGCAACAAGGTGGAACTCAACACTGCACATGCTTCAGAGACTGTGCGAACAGAGGCGTGCTGTTATTTATTTGTGGGAGGATACACGGGCAGGCAGTAGGATGGCAGACATGGAGTTGTCAGGTGTGCAGTGGTCTAAGATACAAGACATGTGTCAAGTCCTTCAGTGTTTTGAGGAATGCACACGGCTGGTTAGTGCAGACAACGCCGTAATAAGCATGAGCATCCCCCTAATGCGTCTGCTGATGCAAAGTTTGACGCACATAAAGGAGCAGGCGTCTGCACCAGAGGAAGAGGAAAGCCTTGATGACAGTCAGCCATTGTCTGGTCAGGGCAGTGTACAGGACGAGGTAGCGGGCGAAGAGGAGGTGGAGGACGAGGAGGATGATGGGGATGAGTATATTTTTAATGCCGAACCTTTCCCGGGGGCACAGGAAATTGGTTGCGTGTCACGGCCGGGTTCTGGTTTTTTGAGGGACACAAGTGACGTAGATTTGCCTGCAACTGCCCCTCAACCAATCACAACCGGAGATTTGACAACTGGAACTTTGGCCCACATGGCGGATTATGCCTTACGTATCCTAAAAAGGGACACACGCATTACGAAAATGATGAACGATGACGATTACTGGTTGGCCTGCCTCCTTGATCCACGCTATAAAGGCAAATTGCAAAATATTATGCCACATGAGAACTTGGAACTAATATTAGCAACCAAACAATCAACTCTTGTTGACCGTTTGCTTCAGGCATTCCCAGCACACAGCGCACGTGATCGTTCTCACACGAGCTCCAGGGGGCAGCAGACTAGGAGTGTTAGGGGTGCACACATCAGAAGTGGCGTTGGACAGAGGGGTTTTCTGACCAGGTTGTGGAGTGATTTTGCTATGACCGCAGACAGGACAGGTACTGCTGCATCAATTGAAAGTGACAGGAGACAACATTTGTCCAGTATGGTTACTAACTATTTTTCATCCCTTATCGATGTTCTCCCTCAACCGTCATTCCCATTTGATTACTGGGCCTCCAAATTAGACACCTGGCCAGAATTGGCAGAATATGCATTGCAGGAGCTTGCTTGCCCGGCAGCAAGTGTCCTATCAGAAAGAGTATTCAGTGCTGCAGGTTCAATATTAACCGAAAAAAGGACTCGTCTGGCTACCCAAAATGTTGACGATCTAACATTCATTAAAATGAACCACAACTGGATTTCGAAATCTTTTGCCCCACCTTGCCCGGCCGACACCTAGCTTTCCTATGAAAAGCTCTTGCCTGTGAATTACTTTTCTAATGTCTAATTTGCTGCAGCTGATTGTACAGCATACGACATGTTTACACCTCCCTAAATGGCAAAACTCCCCACACGGGGCCGTGGTATCGCGACTTGGCGCAAGCACCCGTGAGACTGCTGTTTGTCTGAAGAGGTGGGTGTGCTCGCTTTTGGTTGACGGCATTGCTACTGGGTCCCTCATAGTACAATGTAGTGTCTCTGGCGGTGGTGGTGCGCACCCAACGTCAGACACACCGTTGTAACATGAGGGGCCCTGGGGCGGTCCCGCCGGCCTCAAGAGAGTTCCCCCCTACCCCAGCTCAAAATGTGCTCTACCACGTGCAAAATTATGTCGCACAGCTCCACCAATCTTTAGTCTATTCGCTGACATCATTCAATGTCTGGCACTGACAATACAAATTTGTAGACATCTATGATGCAACTTAAAGTAGTCTGTGTCTGTGTCCTATATTGGCACCATTAAATAGTTACTGCCAAATTACTATGTCAGAAACTCAGTAGATGAGCCCACCCCTGTACCTAAGTATGCCACCTTTTTTTTTGTTTTGGTTGTTTTGCGAGACATTAACATCTATTTATATTTTGGGAGTACTGGGACAGACACTCCTTGCACTACTCCTCCACTCACCACCAAGCTGCCTGTGTATCCATGTAACCGCTGTAAAGCTGCCATGAGCCTATTGTTTGTTATTTTAGGCCTTTGATAGCCTGTCTGCGGTCCCTACTTTAAATACTCCTCCACTCACCACCAAGCTGCCTGTGTATCCATGTAACCGCTGTAAAGCTGCCATGAGCCTATTGTTTGTTATTTTAGGCCTTTGATAGCCTGTCTGCGGTCCCTACTTTAAATACTCTTCCACTGACCACCAAGCTGCCTGTGTATCCATGTAACCGCTGTAAAGCTGCCATGAGCCTATTGTTTGTTATTTTAGGCCTTTGATAGCCTGTCTGCGGTCCCTACTTTAAATACTCCTCCACTGACCACCAAGCTGCCTGCCCGTGTATCCATGTAACCGCTGTAAAACTGCCATGAGCCTATTGTTTGTTATTTTAGGCCTTTGATAGCCTGTCTGCGGTCCCTACTTTAAATACTCCTCCACTCACCACCAAGCTGCCTGCCCGTGTATCCATGTAACCGATGTAAAACAGCCATGAGCCTATTGTTTGTTATTTTAGGCCTTTGATAGCCTGTCTGCGGTCCCTACTTTAAATACTCCTCCACTCACCACCAAGCTGCCTGTGTATCCATGTAACCGCTGTAAAGCTGCCATGAGCCTATTGTTTGTTATTTTAGGCCTTTGATAGCCTGTCTGCGGTCCCTACTTTAAATACTCCTCCACTGACCACCAAGCTGCCTGCCCGTGTATCCATGTAACCGCTGTAAAGCTGCCATGAGCCTATTGTTTGTTATTTTAGGCCTTTGATAGCCTGTCTGCGGTCCCTACTTTAAATACTCCTCCACTCACCACCAAGCTGCCTGTGTATCCATGTAACCGCTGTAAAGCTGCCATGAGCCTATTGTTTGTTATTTTAGGCCTTCGAAGCCTGTCTGCGGTCCCTCCTTCCACTAGGCCTACACTGACCAGACCACTGCTGCCCGTGTACCCCTGGAACCAATTTTAAAGTGCCTACAGCCAGCCCATTTTATTGTGTTAGGCCTTCGAAGCCTGTCTGCGGTCCCTCCTTCCACTAGGCCTCCACTGACCAGACCACTGCTGCCCGTGTACCCCTGGAACCAATTTTAAAGTGCCTACAGCCAGCCCATTTTATTGTGTTAGGCCTTCGAAGCCTGTCTGCGGTCCCTCCTTCCACTAGGCCTCCACTCACCTGACCACTGCTGCCCGTGTACCCCTGGAACCAATAATAAAGTGCCTACAGCCAGCCCATTTTATTATGTTAGGCCTTTGAAGCCTGTCTGCGGTCCCTCCTTCCACTAGGCCTCCACTGACCAGACCACTGCTGCCCGTGTACCCCTGGAACCAATAATAAAGTGCCTACCGCCAGCCCATTTTATTATGTTAGGCCTTCGAAGCCTGTCTAAGGTCCCTCCTTCCACTAGGCCTCCACTCACCTGACCACTGCTGCCCGTGTACCCCTGGAACCAATAATAAAGTGCCTAGAGCCTATTTTTTTATTTAATTTAATATTAATAAAGCCAGGAAGAACTACGATATACCACGCTATGAGCTACCCAGTTGACAATTCTTTTGCGAGAAAAGCCATCCCACCCCTCCACCTGCATGTTAAAGACCGCATTGTCCTTGCATTCTGTCAATTTGTCAGTCCAAAGGTATACCTGACAACAGACACATGGACCTGTAGGCCTGGCCACGGAAGGTTACGTGTCCTTTGTGGCTAAATGGGTTAATGTATTGGATGCATGGTCCACACAGGGGACAGCCTGCAAAGTCTGTCTGCAGTCCCTAGTTCAAGTTGTCCTCAACTGAATAAAGCTGAGCTTCTACCTTCTGGCTCTGATTAACTGCTGTTTTTAAAAAAATTGGCTGTTCCGTCCTTCTAAAGGTGTCTGCCCCTGCCTGGTGTTGTCCTCAACTGAATAAAGCTGAGCTTCAACCTTCTGTTCCAAATTACCATTTTTAAAAATGCAATTGGCTGTTCCGGCCTACTAAAGGTGAATGTCTGCCCCTGCCTGGTGTTGTCCTCAACTGAATAAAGCTGAGCTTCTACCTTCTGCCTCTTACTAACTGCTGTTTTTTTAAAAAATTGGCTGTTCCGGCCTACTAAAGGTGTCTGTCTGCCCCTGCCTGGTGTTGTCCTCAACTGAATAAAGCTGAGCTTCAACCTTCAGTTCCAAATTACCATTTTTAAAAATGCCATTGGCTGTTCCGGCCTACTAAAGGTGTCTGTCTGCCCCTGCCTGGTGTTGTCCTCAACTGAATAAAGCTGAGCTTCAACCTTCTGTTCCAAATTACCATTTTTAAAAATGCCATTGGCTGTTCCGGCCTACTAAAGGTGTCTGTCTGCCCCTGCCTGGTGTTGTCCTCAACTGAATAAAGCTGAGCCTCAACCTTCTGTTCCAAATTACCATTTTTAAAAATGCAATTGGCTGTTCCGGCCTACTAAAGGTGTCTGTCTGCCCCTGCCTGGTGTTGTCCTCAACTGAATAAAGCTGAGCTTCTACCTTCTGCCTCTTACTAACTGCTGTTTTTTAAAAAAATTGGCTGTTCCGGCCTACTAAAGGTGTCTGTCTGCCCCTGCCTGGTGTTGTCCTCAACTGAATAAAGCTGAGCTTCAACCTTCTGTTCCAAATTACCATTTTTAAAAATGCAATTGGCTGTTCCGGCCTACTAAAGGTGAATGTCTGCCCCTGCCTGGTGTTGTCCTCAACTGAATAAAGCAGAGCTTCAACCTTCAGTTCCAAATTACCATTTTTAAAAATGCCATTGGCTGTTCCGGCCTACTAAAGGTGTCTGTCTGCCCCTGCCTGGTGTTGTCCTCAACTGAATAAAGCTGAGCTTCTACCTTCTGCCTCTTACTAACTGCTGTTTTTTTTTAAAATTGGCTGTTCCGGCCTACTAAAGGTGTCTGTCTGCCCCTGCCTGGTGTTGTCCTCAACTGAACAAAGCTGAGCTTCCACATTCTGGCTTTCGCCCTATGCTATCAGATATTAAACTGCATTTGGCCTACTAGTGTGGTTATGCCCTTGAAACAGTGTCTGCTGCTCTTGGGTTTGCTACTCCACTGAACAAAGCAATGCCGCCTGTTTAGTCCTGTTACCAATTTTGAACTGCATTTAGCCTACTTTATTCTTTGGCCCTATATCTGTTTCCTCCTCATCCTGCCCATTGCCCAGCCACTGCTAGATGAGTCTGCTGGTACATTGACCTAGACCACTACATTCCCCTTATACTCTACACAGCCAGAATCTGACCCTGCTGAAAGTAAGGTTCCCCTTCCCGCATGTTATACCACCTTACACAGGGACAGAGAGGAAGGTGCAGATGAAAGTGCAGGTTCCTTCATCAGGTGGGGGGGCATACTCGTTGGCGACGTCACTGGCACAGGGCCCCTCAGAGTACGCAAAAGTGTCGCTGCTGGTGGGAGGCGCCCCCGCCATGCAAACACACATCGCTGTACTTTGAGGGGCCCTGTGCCAGTGCCAATGCGAACGAGTGGGCCCCCCCTGCTTGCTCAGGATCACAGCACTTGCAACGTTGAAATACTTACCTTTCCCTGCAACACCGCCGTGACGTAGTCCGCATTTCCTGGGCCCACGAAAAACTTGAGCCGGCCCTACTCCCCCCACAACTTTTGCCAAATGACCCCCAATTCCCTATGCCCAACTATTATTATAAAGTTAATTAAGATTGACAAGCTTCAGAAACAAGAATGGATGTTTTTGGCATTAAAATGGGCACTGTAGGTGTTTTCCTGGCCTCCACTCACTGCCGACTATGCTTCCCCATTGACTTGCATTGGGTTTCGTGTTTCGGTCGATCCCCGACTTTTAGCGATAATCGGCCGACTGCACTCGACTCGACTCTGGACAAAATCGGGTTTCACAAAACCCGACTCGATCTTAAAAAAATGAAAGTCGCTCAACTCTAGTGCTCGGGCTAAGCCTTGCTGTTCTCGTGCCAGCGGTTTGCTTTTGCCTTTGCCTGTTCCGAAGAGGCCTTGGCCGCACATTTCCATGGATTTTATTTCGGATCTTCCAGTATCTCAGAAAATGTCTGTCATCTGTGTGGTGTGTGATCATTTTTCCAAGATAGTCCATTTGGTGCCCTTGCCTAAGTTGCCTTCTTCCTCCGATTTGGTTCCTCTATTTTTTCAGAATGTGGTTCGCTTGCACGGCATTCCTGAAAATATTGTGTCTGATAGAGGATCCCAGTTTGTGTCCAGGTTTTGGCGGACTTTTTGTGCTAAGATGGTCATTGATTTGTCTTTTTCGTCGGCCTTGCATCCTCAGACTAATGGCCAAACCGAGCGAACTAATCAGATGTTGGAAACTTATTTGAGATGTTTTGTTTCTGCTGATCAGGATGATTGGGTGACTTTTTTGCCATTGGCCGAGTTTGCCCTTAATAATCGGGCTAGTTCTGCTACTTTGGTTTCGCCTTTTTTCTGCAATTCTGGTTTCCATCCTCGTTTTTCCTCGGGTCAGGTTGAGCCTTCTGACTGTCCTGGGGTGGATTCTGTGGTGGATAGGTTGCAGCAGATTTGGAACCATGTGGTGGACAATTTGAGGTTGTCACAGGAGAAGGCTCAGCGCTTTGCCAACCGCCGCCGCGGTGTGGGTCCCCGACTTCGTGTTGGGGATTTGGTGTGGCTGTCTTCTCGGTATGTTCCTATGAAGGTCTCCTCTCCTAAATTCAAGCCTCGCTTCATCGGTCCTTATAAGATCTTGGAAATCCTTAACCCGGTGTCTTTTCGTTTGGATCTCCCAGCATCGTTTGCCATTCATAATGTGTTCCATAGGTCTTTGTTGCGGAGGTATGTGGTACCTGTGTTTCCTTCTGTTAAGCCTCCTGCTCCGGTGCTGGTCGAGGGCGAATTGGAGTACGTGGTGGAGAAGATTTTGGATTCTCGTATCTCTAGACGGAGGCTTCAGTATTTGGTTAAGTGGAAGGGCTATGGTCAGGAAGATAATTCCTGGGTTGTCGCCTCTGATGTCCATGCGGCCGATTTGGATCGTGCCTTCCACGCGGCTCATCCTGATCGCCCTGGGGGTCTTGATGAGGGTTCGGTGACCCCTCCTCAAGGGGGGGGGGGTACTGTTGTGAACTCTATTTTTGGGCTCCCTCTAGTAGTCACAAGCGGTACTGTGTAGTGTTGTCTTTCTGCAGGTTGGCAGCATCAGCTGGTTCGTTTTCCTTGGCTGGTTTCCTATTTAGCTCACCTGGATACTCAGTTCCTTGCCTGCTATCAATGTATTCAGTGCTCTTCAGATTCCTTGTGACTACCTTGCTCCCAGTCTCTCCAAGACAAGCTAAGTTTTTGTTTGTTCATTTTTTGATTATCAGCATTCATCATGTTTCTTGTCCAGCTTGCTAAAATGTGATTTCCTTGCTTGCTGGTTGCTCTAGGGGACTGAGTTTCTCCCCCCACACCGTTAGTTGGTGCGGGGGTTCTGGAAATCTCAGTGTGGATATTTTGTAAGGGTTTTTTACTGACCGCACAGAACCCTTTTCTATTTTCTGCTATCTAGTATTAGTGGGCCTCATTTGCTGAATCTGCTTTCACCCCTGTGTATGTGCCTTCCTCTTACCTCACCGTTATTATTTGTTGGGGGCTTCTATATCTTTGGGGATTATTTCTCTGGAGGCAAGTGAGGTCTTTCTCTCTCTCTAGGGGTAGTTAGTTCCTCAGGCTGGCTCGAGACCTCTAGGATTTTAGGCACGTTCACCGGCTACTTCTAGTGTGTTTGGATATGTTCAGATTTGCGGTCAGTCCAGTTTGCCACCTCCCTAGAGCTTGTCCTATGTTTGTTACTTAGCTGGAGTAATTTGTGATCCTCAACCACTAAGGATCATAACACAGGTCCCTCCAGCCAAATCCTATATACCACCTAATTTGCAGCCGGAGGTACTCTCTTGGGCACATACTTCCAAGCTGAATGGGCATTTCAGCACCAAGAGGACCACTGGCGAGGTCTTATTGTTGGCCTCTGATGGTCTTTGATGTAAAGGACTATGTTCAAGCTTGTGTCTCATATGCCAGAAATCGGCCTTCTAGGCAGAGACCTGCAGGCTTGCTGCATCCTTTACCCATTGCAGATAGACCCTGGGAGATGGTTGGTATGGATTTTATTGTGGATCTACTTAATTCTCATAGCAACAAGTTTATTTGGGTGGTTGCTGACCATTTCTCTAAAATGGTTCATCTGGTCCCTCTTCTGTGACTGCCTTGGTGGTATTATTTCTAAAACATATTTTCTGCCTTCATGGGATGCCTGACAAGATTTTAAGTGACCGAGGTCCCAAGTTTGCATCTTGGTTCTGGAGAGAGTTTTGTCGGCTGCTTAGTATTGAGCTCAATATCTCCTTTGCATACTATCTCAAGACAAATAAACTGGTGGAGAAGGACAACCGGACTTTGATCACATACTTACTGCATTTTGTGTCTGCCAGGCAACTGGTCATCTTTGCTGCCTTGGGCAGAATTTGCTCTTAATAATGCCGTCTCTGACTCTACGGGTTTAGATGCCGTTTCAGGATGCCATCAAGGTTTCCAAAGAGAGAATGAGGGTCTCCGCCAACACACATCGTCGTCCTGCCCCGGTCTTTGCCACTGGCAATTTACTGTGGCTGTCACCTCGTAACATCAAGCTTAGAGTAGAGTCCACTAAATTTGCTCCCCACTATCTGGGTCCTATCAAGGTCCTTGAACAGGTAAATCCTGTAGTTTATCGTCTCAGCCTTCTACCACATATGAACATTACGGACACCTTCAATGTCTCTTTGTTAAATCCCATATATATGTCTTGGTCTACAGGATAGAAGTTTGGGCACATTCTCTGATGATTTTGAGGTTAATGCCATTGTTGGGTTCAAGGTGGTGCATGGTAGAAATTTTTTTTTGGACTGGAAGGTTCATGAGCCAGAGTGTTGTGAATTAGACTTTTTGGCTCCCTCTTGTGGTCACTAGTGATATGACACTTTGATATTCCTTCCCTTGCTTGGTACCCACCTGGCCTCGTTAGTCCAGGGGTGTCGCTATTTGAACTTCCTGGATTTTCAGTCTGGTGCCTGGCATCGTTGTAATCAGATCCTTCTGTTTGCTCCTATCTGCTGGTCCTGGTTCTTTGCAAAATTAAGCTAAGTCTTGCTTTCTTGTTTTTGGTTATTTTCTGTGCTCTTATTTTTGTCCAGCTTGTACTAAATGTGATTCCTTATATTGCTGGAAGCTCTAGGGGGCGGATGTTCTCCCCCCGTGCCGTTAGACGGTTCAGGGGTTCTTGAATATTCCGCGTGGAGTTTTTGTGAGGGTTTTTGCTGACCATATAAGTCATCTTCCTATATTCTGCCATTAGTTAGCGGGCCTCTCTTTGCTAAAACCTAGTTCATTTCTTGCGTTTGTCTTTTCTTCTTACCTCACCGTTATTATTTGTTGGGGGCTTGTATCCAACTTTTTGGGGTATTTCCTCTGGAGGCAAGAAAGGTCTTTCTTTTCCCTGCTAGGGTTAGTTAGTTCTCCGGCTGGCGCGAGACGTCTAGAATCAACGTAGGTACGTTCCCCGGCTGCTGTTATTTGTGTGCTAGGTTCAGGTATATGGTCAGCCCAGTTACCACTGCCCTATGAGCTGGGTTTTATGTTTGCAGACTTCGCTATTGTCTCTGAGACCCCCTGCCATTGGGGTCATAACAGTATGCCAGGCCATAAGTGAATATTTAATGCATTGCAGACGTGGGATTATAAGAAAGGAAATTCTGAGTTTTTTTTTTTTCTTTCTTTCCTCCCCTTTATCTCAGAGTGGCTGGAGCCTTGCTGCAGACATGAATGTCCAGACCTTGATTACTAGTGTGGATCAGCTTGCTGCTCGTGTGCAGAGTATTCAAGATTTTGTTACTAGCAGTCCTATGTCAGAACCTAAAATACCTATTCCGGAATTGTTTTCTGGAGACCGATTTAAATTTAGAAATTTCAGGAATAATTGTAAATTGTTTCTATCTCTGAGACCTCGTTTGTCTGGAGACTCAGCTCAGCAAGTAAAAATTGTTATCTCTTTCTTACGGGGTGACCCTCAGGATTGGGCCTTCTCGTTAGCGTCAGGCGATCCGGCTTTGGCAGATGTTGATGCGTTTTTTCTGGCGCTTGGGTTGCTATACGAGGAACCCAATCTTGAAATTCAGGCAGAAAAAGCTTTGCTGGCTATCTCTCAGGGCCAGGATGATGCTGAAGTTTATTGCCAAAAATTTCGGAAATGGTCCGTGCTTACTCAGTGGAATGAGTGTGCTCTGGCCGCAAATTTCAGAAATGGTCTTTCTGAAGCCATTAAGAATGTGATGGTGGGTTTCTCCGTTCCTACAAGTCTGAATGATTCCATGGCATTGGCTATTCAAATTGACCGGCGTTTACGGGAGCGCAAAGTCGCTAATCCTCTGGTGGTGTTGTCTGAACAGACACCTGAGTTAATGCAATGTGATAGAGTTCAGACTAGAATTGAACGGAAAAATCATAGACGTCAGAATGGGTTGTGTTTCTACTGTGGTGATTCTACACATGTTATATCAGCATGCTCTAAACGCTTAACAAAGGTGGTTAGTCCGGTCGCCATTGGTAATTTGCAACCTAAATTTATTTTGTCTGTGACTTTAATTTGCTCATTGTCTTCCTATCCTATTATGGCGTTTGTGGATTCAGGTGCTGCCCTGAGTCTTATGGATCTGTCGTTTGCCAAGCGCTGTGGTTTTGTTCTGGAGCCTTTGGTTAATCCTATTCCTCTGAGAGGTATTGATGCTACGCCATTGGCGGAGAATAAGCCGCAGTTTTGGACACAGGTGACCATGTGCATGTCTCCTGATCATCGAGAGGTGATTCGTTTTCTTGTTTTGCATAAAATGCATGATTTGGTCGTTTTGGGTCTGCCATGGTTACAAACTCACAATCCAGTTTTGGATTGGAAGGCTATGTCTGTGTCAAGTTGGGGCTGTCAGGGAATTCATTGCGATTCCCCGCCGGTGTCTATTGCTTCCTCTACTCCTTCAGATGTTCCTGAGTATTTGTCTGATTATCAGGATGTATTCAGCGAGTCCAGGTCCAGTGCTCTTCCTCCTCATAGGGACTGTGACTGCGCTATAGATTTGATTCCAGGTAGTAAGTTTCCTAAGGGCAGATTATTTAATCTGTCTGTACCTGAGCATTATGCAATGCGTTCGTATATTAAGGAGTATCTGGAGAAGGGACATATTCGTCCATCCTCTTCCCCTCTTGGTGCGGGATTTTTCTTTGTGGCCAAGAAGGACGGATCTTTGAGACCTTGTATAGACTATCGACTTCTGAATAAAATCACTGTTAAATTTCAGTATCCTTTGCCTCTGTTGTCGGACTTGTTTGCCCGGATTAAGGGTGCCAAGTGGTTCACCAAGATAGACCTTCGTGGTGCGTACAACCTTGTGCGCATTAAGCAGGGAGATGAATGGAAAACTGCATTTAATACGCCCGAAGGTCATTTTGAGTACTTGGTGATGCCTTTTGGGCTCTCTAATGCTCCTTCAGTGTTTCAGTCCTTTATGCATGACATCTTCCGGAAGTATCTGGATAAATTTATGATTGTTTATCTGGATGATATTCTGTTTTTTTCTGATGATTGGGACTCCCATGTAAGGCAGGTCAGGATGGTGTTTCAGGTTTTGCGTGAGAATGCTTTGTTTATTAAGGGCTCAAAGTGTCTCTTTGGTGTGCAGAAGGTTCCCTTTTTTGGTTTTATCTTCTCCCCTTCTGCTGTGGAGATGGACCCAGTCAAGGTCCGAGCTATTCATGATTGGACTCAGCCCACGTCGGTTAAGAGTCTTCAGAAGTTCTTGGGTTTTGCTAACTTCTACCGTCGTTTTATCGCTAATTTTTCTAGCGTTGTTAAACCTTTGACGGATATGACCAAGAAAGGTTCTGATGTTGCTAACTGGGCTCCTGCAGCCGTGGAGGCTTTTCAGGAGCTGAAGCGCCGGTTTACTTCGGCGCCTGTTTTGTGTCAGCCTGATGTCTCGCTTCCCTTTCAGGTTGAAGTGGATGCTTCTGAGATCGGTGCAGGGGCCGTTTTGTTGCAGAGAAGCCCTGGTTGCTCAGTAATGAGGCCATGTGTTTTTTTTTCTAGGAAATTTTCGCCTGCTGAGCGGAATTATGATGTTAGCAATCGGGAGTTGTTGGCCATGAAGTGGGCATTTGAGGAGTGGCGTCATTGGCTCGAGGGTGCTAAGCATCGTGTGGTGGTTTTGACTGATCACAAAAATCTGATGTATCTCGAGTCTGCTAAACGCCTGAATCCTAGACAGGCCCGTTGGTCATTATTTTTCTCCCGTTTTGACTTCGTGGTCTCGTACCTGCCTGGTTCAAAGAATGTTAAGGCTGATGCTCTTTCTAGGAGCTTTGTGCCTGACTCTCCTGGAGCCTCAGAGCCAGTTGGTATTCTTAAAGAGGGTGTAATCTTGTCGGCCATTTCTCCGGATTTGCGACGTGTGTTGCAGAGATTTCAGGCTGATAGACCTGACTCTTGTCCACCTGACAGACTGTTTGTTCCTGATAAATGGACCAGTAGAGTCATTTCCGAGGTTCACTCCTCGGTGTTGTCAGGGCATCCGGGTATTTTTGGCACCAGAGATTTGGTGGCTAGGTCCTTTTGGTGGCCTTCCTTGTCACGGGATGTGCGGTCATTTGTGCAGTCCTGTGGGACTTGTGCTCGGGCTAAGCCTTGCTGTTCTCGTGCCAGCGGGTTGCTTTTGCCCTTGCCTGTCCCGAAGAGGCTTTGGACACACATTTCCATGGATTTCATTTTGGATCTTCCAGTGTCTCGGGGCATGTCTGTCATCTGGGTGGTATGTGATCGCTTTTCCAAGATGGTCCATTTGGTGCCCTTGCCTAAGCTGCCTTCCTCTTCTGATCTGGTTCCGTTATTCTTTCAGAATGTGGTTCGTTTGCACGGCATTCCTGAGAATATCGTGTCTGACAGAGGATCCCAGTTTGTTTCCAGGTTCTGGCGATCCTTTTGTGCTAAGATGGGCATTGATTTGTCGTTTTCATCTGCCTTTCATCCTCAGACTAATGGCCAAACTGAGCGAACAAATCAGACTCTAGAGGCTTATTTGAGATGTTTTGTTTCAGCAGATCAGGATGATTGGGTGACCTTCTTGCCGTTGGCTGAGTTTGCTCTTAATAATCGGGCTAGTTCCGCTACCTTGGTTTCGCCATTTTTCTGCAACTCTGGTTTCCATCCTCGTTTTTCCTCGGGACATGTGGAGCCGTCTGACTGTCCTGGGGTGGATTCTGTGGTGGATAGGTTGCAGCGGATTTGGGATCATGTGGTGGACAACTTGAAGTTGTCACAGGAGAAGGCTCAGCGTTTTGCCAACCGCCGCCGTGGTGTGGGTCCCCGACTTCGCGTTGGGGATTTGGTGTGGCTGTCTTCTCGCTTTGTTCCTATGAAGGTCTCCTCTCCTAAATTTAAGCCTCGCTTCATCGGTCCTTATAAGATTTTGGAAATTCTTAATCCAGTGTCCTTTCGCTTGGAACTTCCTGTGTCGTTTGCCATTCACAACGTGTTCCATAGGTCTTTGTTGCGGCGGTACGTTGTGCCTGTGGTTCCTTCTGTTGAGCCTCCTGCTCCGGTGTTGGTTGGGGGCGAGTTGGAGTACGTGGTGGAAAAGATCTTGGATTCTCGTCTCTCCAGGCGGAGGCTTCAGTATCTGGTCAAGTGGAAGGGCTATGGTCAGGAGGATAATTCCTGGGTGGTCGCCTCTGATGTGCATGCGGCCGATTTGGTTCGTGCCTTTCACGCTGCTCATCCTCATCGCCCTGGTGGTCTTGGTGAGGGTTCGGTGACCCCTCCTTAAGGGGGGGGTACTGTTGTGAATTAGACTTTTTGGCTCCCTCTTGTGGTCACTAGTGATATGACACTTTGATATTCCTTCCCTTGCTTGGTACCCACCTGGCCTCGTTAGTCCAGGGGTGTCGCTATTTGAACTTCCTGGATTTTCAGTCTGGTGCCTGGCATCGTTGTAATCAGATCCTTCTGTTTGCTCCTATCTGCTGGTCCTGGTTCTTTGCAAAATTAAGCTAAGTCTTGCTTTCTTGTTTTTGGTTATTTTCTGTGCTCTTATTTTTGTCCAGCTTGTACTAAATGTGATTCCTTATATTGCTGGAAGCTCTAGGGGGCGGATGTTCTCCCCCCGTGCCGTTAGACGGTTCGGGGGTTCTTGAATATTCCGCGTGGAGTTTTTGTGAGGGTTTTTGCTGACCATATAAGTCATCTTCCTATATTCTGCTATTAGTTAGCGGGCCTCTCTTTGCTAAAACCTAGTTCATTTCTTGCGTTTGTCTTTTCTTCTTACCTCACCGTTATTATTTGTTGGGGGCTTGTATCCAACTTTTTGGGGTATTTCCTCTGGAGGCAAGAAAGGTCTTTCTTTTCCCTGCTAGGGTTAGTTAGTTCTCCGGCTGGCGCGAGACGGCTAGAATCAACGTAGGTACGTTCCCCGGCTGCTGTTATTTGTGTGCTAGGTTCAGGTATATGGTCAGCCCAGTTACCACTGCCCTATGAGCTGGGTTTTATGTTTGCAGACTTCGCTATTGTCTCTGAGACCCCCTGCCATTGGGGTCATAACACCAGAGGATAGGACCTGGGAACCTTTAAAGCACATCCATGCCCCCCAGATTATTGTGGCTTTCGAGCATGGTGAACATTGCCAGGAGATGCTAGCAGGGGGTAATGTTAAGTGTCGGGATTCTTCCTCTGCACAGGGTAGATCCCAAGCCTTGCCTGCATCTGCTGAGCATAGACATCAGTTCCAGTGTCTAACTCAGGCTCATGCTATTTGTCTGGTTACTGCTGGTTCTTCAGCCAAGCCTATGGTAACCAGCGGTAGTCAGTGATGAGTGAACACTCTGGAGACTAAGTACAAAAATCACCCTATTGAGCATGCTTGTGATGTGGCAACGTCTCATTGGTTGTTGGTCGTCAGCTGCTCTGGTGAAGTGGCAGCTCTGGATTGGTCCACGGGCAAGGTCCTGTCTGACTGAACTTGAGCTGCATGTATAAAAGGTTTTCAGAGACGCATGCCTGTGCTCTAGTATCAACCTAATCTCATGTGTGAGTGTAATTTGCAACCATATGGTCTGTGTCAGCATGTGCTCAGGGTCGGCTGATAACCATTAGCATTCCGGCACCTCCGGAGAGGAGTTTATTTGTATGGATTCAAGGCTAGTGCATAGCCACTAGAATTTCGGCATGTCCAGAGAGGAGCTGTTTGAGTGCTGTTACTGACTGTCTGACCACTGTTGCTATCAGCTCCTTTGGTCGATCCTCTGTGAAGTTAACAGGGATCGTGTCTAGCGTCATATCTTCGTTGCCGTGTGCGAGTGATGAGGCTCTATTGCAGGGCATTAGCTTTGTTACTGTGTGTGAGCGACACTACTTTGTGTGCTGCTCACTGAGTGACTTTTAACTCAGTTCAAGCAAGCAATCGCTCACTGCATTCTCTGCCGTTGTTCACATTAGCTGCAGCTTTACATCTCTACAAGGTGGACCACGGGTTGCTTTTGCACTTCTTCATTAAATCTATTTAGTGCAATTCACCTAGGATAACGCTTACCTGCTTGGTTTTTATGTCCTACATTTAGATGACTTCATTTTCACTTTCAAGAAAATGCATTGGGGAAAAAAGGAATGCTAGGGTACTATTCATAAAGTTGTCTTTTAAGGCCACATGGAAAGATTACTTTGGCCTTATTTTCAATTGGACAACTATCCAGAAAACAGAAATATATTGCAACTTTAAGATTCACATTACTGAATGTCAAGAGACACTATAGAATAAAGAAAGAGTAAGTACAGTCCATCCTGTGCAGGTTATGCTTCTATACCAAAAGGAACCCGCAACTGAAATTTTATTGTCATGTCAATGAGAAGAAAGACCACTGAGATATTTCCTGTTACAAAATCAAAAGAGGTCAAATAAAGTCTATTATGTATATATAGATTCATAAGGAATCTCAAACAGTAAATGTTATGCCCTTTGTACACAATTTCAATGGTATAAAATTGTTTCCTTATTAGATGGAGGCTAAGTCTGAGTTATTTCTTTAAGTTGGTCGAAAGAAGTGCATTTCAATACTGATGAATTGTATACTCTTAAGAAGATGAATTGTTAAATATGAAATATCATACCGTAAATCATCCCTCTTTTCCATCAAAAAACGTGTAGTTGCTAAAATTTCTGGCCTTGAGCCATCAGTCTTTATGGTTCATATATTTTACAGTCACATTAATAAAAATGTAATGATAGAAATAAATCTAGATTGAAATTATTTTACATATTATCAATCAATTTATAATGTGTAAGTTATGAGAAAAACAATATAGTTTGGAAGTGAAATTTTTTGGCATGAAAAACTAACCTGGTAAAAAAGATGGTTGGAAAATAATCATAAACTTAAATTCTTTATTAGATCTATTTAGTAGGAATACAACATAAAAAAGTAATAATTACATAGAAATATGAAAAATTCTGACCGATGATTTTACTTGATTGAAGCCATCCATAAAAATTAGCAAAAAGAGAGGAAGATTAATTGTATCTGGGTATTGTGGAATGTACTATTGCATGGTCATAGTAGTAATGACTACAGGACCAGAAGACTAGTGTTGATGAAGGTACATAGATTAGATTGTCCCAAGAAAATACCTTAATGAAAAAGATTTCCGCTGATGATGGCAACCTTGACCCTAATAATTGCAAGTGGTTTCTCTTCCGACATTCACTATCCCTTAAATAATCCCTAGTGTTTCCTCAAAAAGAGTGGAATGCACACGATAGATAAAAAAAGATTACACATAACACAGGCTAAAATACATCTCAGTATTATCATATTAAAACAAATACAACAAACACGTAACACATATGTTACATATGTTACACATTCTTTGTACTGACAGTAAATAGGTAAACTAAAAATGGATACATAAGGGACAAATAATTAATTGGAGTAGAAAAGATTATCAAAAATTGTAGTGACTCTGACAATGGTCAGGGTAGTATAACAGAAAGAAAAAAAAATACACGTAAAAGATGACTACATAAAATAAAATATTTTATTATTCAAATTTCATTCATTTACATGATTTAAAGACAAGAAAAACATGACAAAGCGTAGTGAAATTCATCAGTAGTAACCAAGATGGTCTGGGATGAGTTAATCACTGCTATATATTGTCTACATTGATCTCATAGTTAGCTATATACATGTGTTTCTTACCGTATACAGAAAGTATTATATTATATTAAGCAAAAATTATAAATGATGGTAATAACAACATTCATGAAAGTTATTGCAGAATTTAAAATTCCCCAAAACACATGATCTTTGTATAAATTATTCATAAATAATGCTAGTGCAAAGTGCATAGTGCTTAGAATCATATGCCCACAGAGAACACCTAATAAAGTGTTTGGAGATAACAGATATCTTCTAGAATGTGGATCAAACACATTCAGTATATGAGGACATAGTACACAGATGATAATAAAGGAAGAGTACTGACCAACAACCTAACGCGTTTCTCCATTGCTTCTTCAAAGGGTCAGGTATTAGAGGTAAATGTTGTGGTAATTCATATATTACTAACCAATATAAATATAAATGTGGACTCCTCCCACTGAGAACGACATGTCAGGAGGTCATGTGTCTCTGTAATGTCAAAGCAGAGTATGTGACCCAGAAATTTTGTGCCATAGACTTTAGTTAAATGAACTCCTCCCAACTGGGCAGCTTCCCCCCACCCTAGACAGACGTGTTGGGAGGTCATGTATACCAGAGATGTCACTACATGTCATGTGACCCAGAACTATAGCTGAATGCAGAAGTAAGTAATGAGGTTTAGGATGATGACAACTTCCAGCTATGGTGGAATGCAAGGTGGAACGCAGCATTGTTCAACTGGAAGATGTCAGGATGTATCCATTGAATGAGGCTATGAACCTCAATTACGTATTCATACAAAACCAAAAACATAGTGAGTTGAATGAAAAATAAAACAATATCTGGAACCTTAACCCCTTCATAGCCTTTGACATATATTTATTTTAAATGTGTGTTTCTACCTTTGATGTGTGCTTGCACGCCAACCCACATCCTTCCCTACAAATGATGGCTGATTTATTCAGGCCTCATGTGCCTTTAATAGCTGTGAGTTAATTATTGACAGAGGTATTTAACATGCGCCAGCTGGAAAGTGCATCATTCATCCTGCCCATTGTTACCCTTGTCTACCGATGACCCCCAAGCTTGTCATAAGGATAGCCATGGCCAGCGTTCATAGGATATTGTGATTTCTGCTATAAATAAACTCTGAAGCACTGCTATGTATAGTACATGTGATCAGACGATCGCAGCCTCAAGTCCCCTAAGAGGACTATTCAATACAATAAAAATTGAGAAAAACGTTTTTAAAAATATAAAAAAATGAAAACCAAAAAAGTCAAATTAACCTCCCTTTCACTCGCCTAAAAATAAAACAATAATAAAAACTTATTTGGTATTGCTGTGTTCTTAAAAGTCCGATTTATCAAAATATAAAAAATGAATCCAATCTGTAAACAGCGTAACAAGAAAGTAATACAATTGTCAGAATTATGTTTTTTGGCCTCTACAACATTGCAATAAATTGCAATATGAGGCGATGGAAACATCTTATCTACTCCTAAACGGTAATTGTAAAAATGGTAAATATAAACCCAAAAAACAATTGTGCAATTTCACTTTTTTTGAAATTTCAACACCTTTCAACAATTTTTTTCCCGCTCTCCAGTGCATCACATCATAAAATAAATGTCGTCATTAAAAAGCATAACTTGTCCAGCAAAATAAGCCCTTATACTGCTGTTGGGGCAGACAAATAAAAAAAAATTATTGCATTTGGAATAAGGGGAGGAAATCAAAGACACAAAAACAGAAAATTGCAAGGTCATGAAGGGATAAATCTTCATATATACAACTCAAAATCTGTAGTAGCCCGCTCTATGCAAATCCACAGTTCTCTCCCAATTTGGGAGAAATTTGGCATGCCCTCTCTCCACCCACAGGAGCAGAATAATGCGCACGTTACATCTCGCTAGCGTCCCCCATCATGAGATTGGGGCCCCCCGAATTTAGGCCCTATACATATGGGGAAATGTGAAATCTGTAGTAGCCCACTCTATACAAATCCACAGTTCTCGCCTGATTTGGGTGAAATTTGGCATGCCCCATCTCCATCCAGAAGAGCAGAATACTGCACATGTTAAATCTCGCTAGATCCCCCATCATGAGATTGGGGCCCCCGAATTTAGGCCCTATACATATAATGGAGAATTGTGAAGGTGAAAGTAAAAGTGCTGAGGGGAAAACAACAGTTGTGACTGACAGGGACAGATTATAGCGGTGGCACCAAAGAGTCGCTGCTAAAGGGGCCACACCACCACACACAACACACAAACATTTCACAGACATTTTACAAACATCACACAGACAGCACATACACACCAACCCACAAGCACAACACCACACAGACACCAGACCACTCTAGACACGCACAACACAAACACCACCCCACAAATACCACAACACCACCCCATAAATACCACATGTACACCACAAACACACACACACGCATGCAAGGACAACACATGCTCAGAGATTTAGCTTTTCTTGCTGCAGCTGCATAATTTGCGGCTAGTAGACAGCTTGATTTCATGTGGGGATTCCCTAGCAACCAGGCAACCCCCAGATGTACTCAGGCTGGATAGCAGCTGTAAATCATGCAGCTACATCAACAAAAACTAAATCTCCTAGCAGTCACAAATACTAGGAGACCACCCGAGCGTGCTAGGGAAAACCCGAGCAACGAGTATATTCGCTCATCACTACTATTTACCTGAGGTTAACATTCTCAATAATCTGAACCTCCCACTTCCATCTCAAAGACTTATCACATGCTCTGCCAATTCTTTGGAATGCAATACCCAGGATAATTCAATTAATCCCCAATACCCACAATTTTAAGCATGCCCTAAAAACGCATTTCTTCAGGCTGGCCTAGTGCCTCAACAACATTTATTTAACTCTCCCTGTGTTGCTCATATAAAATTTTTACCATAACCAGCTTCCTCGTATCATGTTCTCACACGCTTTATGCAATTAATAGCCCTCTGTGTCTGTACTTTTACATATTCTGGCTGAAAACCGGTTCATGCAGCATTACATTAACACTTGATTTCTTACATTATTTCTGGTCAGAACATTGAAAGCAATTGTAGCCATCCACCTTTTGTGTCTCCCCTATTTCCTCATAGATCGTAAGCTTGCGAGCAGGGCCCTCATTCCTCTTAGTATCTGTGGATTTATGTGATTATTGTTATGCTGTAATGTCTTTTATAGTTTGTAAAAGTCTCCTCTAAAATGTAAGTGCTGCTTAATTTGCCGGCGCTATAAAAATGAAATTATTATTATTATTATTATTATTAATATATGCTTGGATACAGCGCTCTGTAAACAGCCAGATTCTTTAGCAATGACCTTTTGTGGCTTACCCTCCTTGTGGAGTGTGTCAATGACTGCCATCTGGACATCTGTCAAGTCTGCAGTCTTCCCCATGATTGTGGAGCCTACTGAAACAGACTAAGGGACCTTTCTAAATGCTTAGGAAGCCTTTGCAGGTTTTTTTTGTTAATTATTCTAATTTACTGAGATAAAGACTTATGGGTTATCATTGGATGTAAGCCATAATCATCAAAACTAACAGAAATAAAGACTCTATATAATATATGAGTTTCACTTCTTGTATTGAAGAACTGAAATAAATTAACTTTTTGATGATATTCTAATTTTGTGAGAAGCACCTGTATATAGGTGATGCTAACATTAGAGTTCCAAATAATGCATCAAAGAAAATTGAAGAAAAGTAGCAATCACCAACGATGTGAATCAAGAGTCGTTTATTTCCAGTATTTAGGACCAGGATCTGACTGAGTGGAGGGCAGGGAGTGTGCATTTCATTCCCCTGCACACTGCCTGACCCCCCACTCAGTCAGATCCTGGTTCTAAATAATCGAAATAAACGACTCTTGAATCGCAATAATTGGTGATTGCTACTTTTCTTCAATTTTCTTGGATGCATTATAAAGAAAAAATATTTGTTTTTTTATCCGGCTATCCATTCACTGTTGAAAGATAATGTTTGAAAAATGTTCCTAATATGATAGAGGGAAAAGTCCACTATAGGAAAAGAACTCATGTATATAATTATTTATTAGATCAATATGCTGTATTTATCGGAGAGACCAACACACCCTGGATCCTCTTGGCTATAACTGATTAATTTTACCACATTTTATCGTTTGTTTTATTGTCTTTAAATCATGTAAACTAGTGATATTTGATTTATTAAATTTTATTGTATGACATTTTGTGTGGTTACTTTAAAACTTTACAGATATTGTAATTATGACTACCAATTTCATACATTTATTGTAATTGTGTCCTAGTGTTTTTTTGCTATATTTTATAGATTTACATAAAAAATACCATAGCTGAGAATATGGGAACACCCTGCAGCAGCAGGAGAACCACCACCACTGGCACCAGCCATATGGGTAGTATTACGAAACGCAGCACCAGGGACTGACTGGTACTGAAATTCAGCCCTGGCATTTGAAATCACACAGGCCCAGGCAGTCCCTGCTCCCTGAGAACCAGATGGGGATGTATTGCTAATATTACACGGCATGTAGAAAATCAAGATTCACTACAAAACTAATATTTCTAATAATACCAATAATATTGCTATAGAAGATTAAATAATAATAATATCAAAAAAATAATATTGCAATATTACAGACAAATTCCAACAAACCCAAACCAAATATTACCAGTATATACAGTATTAATAATACCACAATACTGATCGTTAAAGCAGTTGATGTTAAAGTCTATGTAACGTTTGACTTATGAATCATCAAAGCGCACACTGTGAGGATTCTCCGGTGCCAACATTGGGAGCAGCCATCACATGAGCACAAGTATGGGATTTTCACACCTCTGGCCACAGTCCGACTAATTGTACTCAACTTTCCTAAGTTCACTTGCATTGAGCGAGGCCGTCCACATCTACTTGGCACATGTGTGCATGTATGCAAATCTCGTACTTGTGGCAACATGATCAGGGGCATATCTACAGTAGGTGCAACGGTTGCAAATGCACCAGGGCCCTTGAGCCTAGAGGGCCCCAAATGTCCTTTTGGCCTATATGAAAAGGCCTATCCTATGAAAGACTTTCAATAGTTGGGGGCCCCATTACAGCTTTTGTTTTGAGGCTCATGCTGTTCAAGTTACTCCACTGCACATGATCACCAGCGCCGACACCAGAGAATCCTCACAGCACGCGCTCTCTCTGAGGATTCAGAAGTCTGCAGTCGTATAGAGACACTGCGAAATTTAACTTCAACCCTGGACAACTACTTTAATCAAAAACACTGTACTAAGACCAATATTACCACCATATAGTGACCATATAATGGTGATGTCAGTCCTACACCAGTGCTCTGCAGACCATATACTGTATGTGCATGTTGTGCAGATTCTCACCAGTGACTAATCACTGATTGTTGTCATTCATTTTCCCTTTTATTTTGCATTCGGTCCAGACCGCCATGAACTCTTATTCCATCTATAACTTGTCCTTGCAAAATTTAGCAGACACACATCTTCACTTTACTGATTTTCCTGGACCTTCCTTACATTCTACCACCTCTACAGAAACTGCAACTTGTTATACCTTATAATAATTCTCCTGTGCCTCCTTTAATACAACCCCTGGCAAAAATTATGGAAATCACCGGCCTTGGAGGATGATCATTCAGTTGTTTAATTTTGTAGAAAAAAGCAGATCACAGACATTGCACAAAACTAACGTCATTTCAAATAGCAACTTTCTGGCTTTAAGAAACACTAAAAGAAATCAAGAACAAAAAATGTGGTAGTCAGTAATGGTTACTTTTTTTTAACCAAGCATAGAGGAAAAATTATGGAATCTCTCAATTCTGAGGAAAAAATTATGGAATCACCCTGTAAATTTTCATACCCAAAAATAACACCTGAATCAAATTAGATCTGCTCATTAGTCTGCATCTAAAAAGGAGTGATCGCACCTTGGAGAGCTTTTGCACCAAGTGGACTGACATGAATCATGGCTCCAACACGAGAGATGTCAATTGAAACAAAGTAAAGGATTATCAAACTCTTAAAAGAGGGTAAATCATCACGCAATGTTGCAAAAGATGTTTGTTGTTCACAGTCAGCTGTGTCTAAAATCGGGACCAAATACAAACAACACGGGAAGGTTGTTAAAGGCAAACATACTGGTAGACCAAGGAAGACATCAAAGTGTCAAGACCAAAAACTTAAAGAAAAATGTCACCAAAACAGGAAATGCACAACAAAACAAATGAGGAATGAATGGGTGGAAACTGGAGTCAACGTCTTTGACCGAACGGTAAGAAACCACCTAAAGGAAATAGCATTTACATGCAGAAAAGCTAAACGAAAGCCATCATTAACACCTAAACAGAAAACAACAAGGTTACAATGGGCTAATGAAAAGCAATCGTGGACTGTGGATGACTGGATGAAAGTCATATTCAATGATGAATCACGAATCTGCATTGGACAAGGTGATGATGCTGGAACTTTTGTTTGGTGCCATTCCAATGAGATTTATAAAGATGACTGCCTGAAGAGAACATGCAAATTTCCACAGTCATTGATGATATGGGGCTGCATGACAGGTAAAGTCACTGAGGAGATAGCTGTTATTACATCTTCAATAAATGCACAAGTTCATGTTGATATTTTGGACACTTTTCTTATCCCATCAATTGAAAGGATGTTTGGGGATGATGAAATCATTTTTCAACATGATAATGCATCCTGTCATAGAGCAAAAACTGTGAAAACATTCCTTGAAAAAACACACATAAAGTCAATGTCATGACCTGCAAATAGCCCGGATCTCAATCCAATTGAAAATCTTTGGTGGAAGTTGAAGAAAATGGTCCATGACAAGGCTCCAACCTGCAAAGCTGATTGGGCAACAGCAATCAGAGAAAGTTGGAGCCAGATTGATGAAGAGTACTGTTTGACATTCATTAAGTCCATGCCTCAGAGACTGCAAGCTGTTGTAAAAGCCAGAGGTGGTGCAACAAAATACTAGTGATGTTTTGAAGTGTTTTTGTGTTTGTTTTTCATGATTCCATATTTTTTTCCTCAGAATTGAGTGATTCCATAGTTTTTCCCCTTTGTTTGGTGAAAAAAAGTAACCATTACTGACTATCACATTTTATGTTCTTGATTTCTTTTACTGTTTCTTAAAGCCAGAAAGTTGCCATTTGAAATGATGTTAGTTTTGTGTCATGTCTGTGATCTGCTTTTTTTCTACAAAATTAAACAACTGAATGAACATCCTCCAAGGCCAGTGATTCCATAATTTTTGCCAGGGGTTGTAGTTCTCCACCATGACCTCCTATAATAATGACCCTGTACCTCCATATAATAATAAAAATATCCCCTGTGCTTTCTTATTTTACTAATAATAATGACTTCTTGCTTCTGCTAAAATGATAACACTCCCCCATTGTGCCTCCTTATAATAATGACCATCAGTGCCTTTTTATTGTAATAATGCTCCTAAGCAGGGGTGTACATAGAAATAGCAGGTGCGTCATAGAAAATGCCCTATCACATCACAGTCAAAGAAGAGCATATTTCCCAACAAACAAGAAAGCAAATGTATTGCAGCACTTAGACAATTATTTTGCCCCTACTAAAGCCCCTAAGTGGTCTCACTTACTATGATACCCCTTTTAGGACCTCCATAGAGAATTTATAACCCCCACAAAGTAGAATGACCACACAGTATGATTGCTCCACAAATCTTACACAAAGTATGATGCTCCACAGCACCCCACACAGTAAGATTGTCACCACAGCCTCCCATATAGTATGGTATCCACCACAGCCCCGAATATACAGTATGGGAACCCCACAGTCCCCATACAGTATGATGTCTCCATAGCCATTCCAAAGAGTATGATGGTCACCACAGCCCTCAACATAGTATAATGTACCCCATAAACCTCCAGACAGTATAATGTTCACCACAGCCGTCCCACACAGTATGATGTACACCACAACCACCCTACACAGTAAGCTGGTCCCTCCACAGCCACCCCACACAGTATGATAGATCCCCTATACACTATGAAGATCCCTCATAGCCCCAATACTGTATTATAGTTCCCCCACATCTCCCTATATAGTATGATGGTCCACATCACAGCTCCCTATATAGTATGATGGTCCACTTCCCAGTCCCCCATATAGTATGATGGTCCCTCCAACAGCCCCTATATAGTAAGATGATCCCCTCGAACATCCCCCATGTAGTATGATGGTACAACCCACAGCTCCTTATATATTATGATGATACACCTCTCAGTCACTATGTAGTATGATGGTACCTCAAAAGCCCCCCATATAGTATGATGATTCACCTCATAGCCCACCTTACTATGACAGTCCATCTCACAGCCTCCCATATGGCATGGTGATCCACCCCACAGCACTTTATATACTATGATGGTCCAACTCACATCACCCCATATAGTGTGATGGTCCCCCACAAACCCCCCAAAATAAAAAAAATCCCTATACTCACATAATCCAGACACCTCATACTCTGCAGTGTCTGACACCTCTTCTATCCATTCTCATTGTGGATGCTGGTGGCGTGATCTCATTGCACTGCCGACAACACCTGTTGGTGCTGACCTCAGGCCACAACCACAAAGACCACCCGCAGCCTGCTGGGGCAAGCGACGGAGCCAGTGACTTTGTGATCCGACACAACTGTTATTAGAATTTGCATCCTCAAGATGCCAATTCTGCTAACAATGTAGCAGACAAGGTGGCCCACAACCGGACATGCCCTTCTGGCATCTGTCAGATGGCCAGTCTGGCCCTGGAGGACCATGGGGAGTGCATTATATTGTATGGAGGACCATGGGAAGTGCATTATACTGTATGGATGACCATGGGGAGTGTATAATATTGTATGGAGGGCCATGGTGAGTACATTATATAGTATGGAGGAGCATGGGGACTGCATTTTATAGTATGGAGGACCATGAGGAATGTATTATATTGTATGGAGGACCATGTTGAGCAAATTCTAAAGTATGGAGGACCAGGGGGAGAGCAATGTATATTATGGAGGACCATGGTTGGTGCATTATATAATATGGAACGTTAGGTGTCGAGTTCCCACCGCTGTACAGGGGGAATCTCAAACCATGTCTGCTGTGGTCTCCCATTCTCCTCCAGCTGCAGTGGAACCTGCTCAGCAGAGACGTCGATCCCAGCTTCTGGCTCAAGCTGATACTGTGCACTTGGTTATTGCTGCCTTTCTAGGCTCAGCCCTTGTAGCCAGCACTGATTAGTGGTGAGCAGATGTTCTAGGGACTATGTCCCGCTTTTCCCCTACTGGGCATGCCCATGGGTCGACCTCTCATTGGAGGTAGGGGGTCACATGCTCAGGTCCAGTAGCAGCTCCTATTGGATCACTAGGAAGGTCCTGGAGAGCTACAGCTATAAAAGGTTCACATGGCCATGCGCTAGTATAAACTTGTTAACTTGTGTGTGGATGTATGCCTGTCGATGGATGAAAGCTCCGAATCATTCCCATCCCTAGTGTTGTTGACTGTTCGTGAATGGTGGAACTACCTAGCACCTGACAGTGCTATCCTGCACATTTAGCACAAGTTACTGTATCTAATTAGCAGTGACCGCCAGTGCGGCGCCATGCTCATATAGTGCGCTTTCCTGGCCCAAGTTTGGGTGGTTAGTGGCGTCCACCAGAGCGGCTCTGCACGCACTCCTGTGCAGTTAATTCTAAAGTTCAGATTACTCTCTGACACCCCAGTAGCGGTGTCAAGCGCAAGAGGTCTAGAGGAACTCTTTCCCAGAGTCTTTGGTCAGAGTTCTGTGACTCTTTGCTTGCGCTCTTTGTGCGGTACCACGACCCTGTGATGCAACAGTGTTCGCTTTCTTCATACCGTGTGAAGCTAACCCGTGTGTGTACTCACATTATACCACCATATAGTCCGTAATTACAATGCAGCAGGTGTCTTTGCTGCACAGTGGACCCCAGACTGCAAACGCACCTTATTTCATCTCTAATTATTATTTGGTGTGTTCCGCCAGTCCTAACATGGAGTACAATGGGGGGTGCATTGTATAATATTGATGACCATGGGAGTGCATTATATTATATGGGGGACAATGGGGAGTGCATTATATTGTACAGAGGACCATGGGGAGTTCAGTATATTGTATAGAGGACCAAGGGGGTGCATTATATTGTAAGGAAGACCATGGGGGTGCATTATATTGTATTGAGGACCATGGGGACTACATTATATTGTATGTAGGAAAATGGGCAGTGTATTATATTGTATGAAGGACCACGAGGAGCTCATTATATAGTATGTAGGACAATGGAAAGTGCATTATATAGTATGGAGGACCATGGCTGGTGCATTATATAATATTGAGGATCATGGGGTGCATTATAATGTATGGATGACCATGGGGGTGCATTATATTGTAATAAGGACCATGGGGGTGCATTATATAGTATGGAGGACCATGAGAAGTACATTATATTTTATGGAGGCCCATGAGGAGTACATTATATTGTATGGAGGACCAAGGCAAGTGCATTATATTGCATGGAGGACCATGTGGCGCATTATATTGCATGGAGAGCCATGAGGAGAGAAATATATATTATAAAAGACCATGGGAGTGCATTATATTGCAAGGATGGCCGTGGGAAGTGCATTGTATTGTATGGTGGAGAATGGGGAGAGAATTAAATAATGTGGAGGACCACGGCAATTAAATTATAATGTATGGAGGATCATCTGGAGTGCTTTATTTTGTATGGAGGACCATGGGGAGTGCATTATATTGTATGGAGTACCATTGGGAGCATATTATATAGTATGAAGGGAAGAGCATTATATAGTATGGAGGACCATGGATGATGCGTTATTTAGTGTTGAGGACATAAGGGTGCATAATATTGTATGGAGGACCATGGGAGTGCAATATATTGTATGGAGGACCATGGGGGGTGCATTATATTGTATGAAGGACCATGGAGAAAGCATTATATAATATGGAGGACCATGGGGAGAGCATTATATAGTATGGAGGACCATCAGGATAACATTATATGGTATGGAGGACAATGTGGTGTGAATTATATAGCATGGAGGACCATGGGGAGAGCATTATATTATGTGGAGGACCATGAGGAGTAAATAATATTGCTTTGAGGACCATGAGGGTGCATTATATTGTATGGAGGACCATGAGGAGAGCATTATATAATATGGAGGACCATGGGGAGAGCATTATATAGTATGGAGGACAAAGGAGGAGTGCATTGTATAGTATAGAGGACTATCAGTAGAGCACTATTTAGTATGGAGAACAATGTGGGGTGCATTATATAGTATGGAGGACCATGGGGATAGCATTACATAGTATGGAGGACCATGGGGAGTGTATTATATAGTATGGAGGGGAGAACATTATATAGTATGGAGGACCATGAATGGTGCATTAAATAGTATTGAGGACTATGGGAGTGCATTATATTGTATGGAATACCATTAGGAGCATATTATATAGTATGAAGGGAAGAGCATTATATAGTATGGAGGACCATGGATGATGCGTTATTTAGTGTTGAGGACATAAGGGTGCATTATATTGTATGGAGGACCATGGGAGTGCAATATATTGTATGGAGGACCATGGGGGGTGCATTATATTGTATGAAGGACCATGGAGAAAGCATTATATAATATGGAGGACCATGGGGAGAGCATTATATAGTATGGAGGACCATCAGGATAACATTATATGGTATGGAGGACAATGTGGTGTGAATTATATAGCATGGAGGACCATGGGGAGAGCATTATATTATGTGGAGGACCATGAGGAGTAAATAATATTGCTTTGAGGACCATGAGGGTGCATTATATTGTATGGAGGACCATGAGGAGAGCATTATATAATATGGAGGACCATGGGGAGAGCATTATATAGTATGGAGGACAAAGGAGGAGTGCATTGTATAGTATAGAGGACTATCAGTAGAGCACTATTTAGTATGGAGAACAATGTGGGGTGCATTATATAGTATGGAGGACCATGGGGATAGCATTACATAGTATGGAGGACCATGGGGAGTGTATTATATAGTATGGAGGGGAGAACATTATATAGTATGGAGGACCATGAATGGTGCATTAAATAGTATTGAGGACTATGGGAGTGCATTATATTGTATGGAGTACCATTAGGAGCATATTATATAGTATGAAGGGAAGAGCATTATATAGTATGGAGGACCATGGATGATGCGTTATTTAGTGTTGAGGACATAAGGGTGCATTATATTGTATGGAGGACCATGGGAGTGCAATATATTGTATGGAGGACCATGGGGGGTGCATTATATTGTATGAAGGACCATGGAGAAAGCATTATATAATATGGAGGACCATGGGGAGAGCATTATATAGTATGGAGGACCATCAGGATAACATTATATGGTATGGAGGACAATGTGGTGTGAATTATATAGCATGGAGGACCATGGGGAGAGCATTATATTATGTGGAGGACCATGAGGAGTAAATAATATTGCTTTGAGGACCATGAGGGTGCATTATATTGTATGGAGGACCATGAGGAGAGCATTATATAATATGGAGGACCATGGGGAGAGCATTATATAGCATGGAGGACAAAGGAGGAGTGCATTGTATAGTATAGAGGACTATCAGTAGAGCACTATTTAGTATGGAGAACAATGTGGGGTGCATTATATAGTATGGAGGACCATGGGGATAGCATTACATAGTATGGAGGACCATGGGGAGTGTATTATATAGTATGGAGGGGAGAACATTATATAGTATGGAGGACCATGAATGGTGCATTAAATAGTATTGAGGACTATGGGAGTGCATTATATTGTATGGAGGACCATGGAGAGAACATTATATAGTATGGAGTACCATGGGGGATGCATTTTACTGTATGGAGTACCATGGGGGTGCATTTTACTGTATGGATTGCCATGACGGTGCATTGTCTAGTATGGAGGACCATGGGAGGTGCATTATACTGTAAGGAGGGCCTTAGGGGGTGCATTATATTGTATAGAGTGCTGTGGAGGGAGCAGTGTATAGTATTTTGGACCATGGGAAGTTCTTTATATTGTATGGAGGACCATGGGAGTGCATTAAATTGTATTTAGGACCATGGGTAGTTCATTATATAGCATTATATAGTATTGAGAACCATGGGGTGCATTATATAGTATTGAGGATCATGGGGAGTGCGTTTTATTGTATAGAAGACCATGGAGAGTTCATTATATTGTATAGAGGACCATGGGGGTGCATTATATTGTGTGGAGGACCATGGAAAGTGCATTATACAGCATCTATATATATATATAACAGAAGAAAACGGAGTAAAGCAGTCCCAAACAACATAGTAAAATAAATACACAATTTATTAACAATTAAATTATATAGACATATATATATATCTGCTGTATGCAGCGTATATCAAACAGGAATATGGAATACGGAGAACATGACAGTACAACAGGTGGATGTGGTATAACAGGGAAACATCCCTATAGTGTGCACAGAAGTAGATCACTGATTGCCAGGTCAGAGGGACAGCAAAAATAGCTCAGCAGAGCATCAAAAACACGTCAGACTATCCCACATAAATGAAAAATTCAAGAAAAAACACCAAAAACAGGCAGAGATGCTTACCTGTCTGAATGGGCCTCAAATACAAATGCACAAGCAGGGTGCAGCGGACCCAAATAAAATAGCAAATGCACAGGTGCAATACCCAATGAAACAGCCAGCCTTAAATAAGAGTTTGGCCGTGTGGTACACCAGTGCACTAAGATACTCCGTATGTGGCATGTTCACACAGGGAATGTAGAGCATCTGGTTATCAGCCTATTAATGACGCCCTAAAGCGGGCTGCCCAGTGCTAAAATGCATCCTGTGCGAACAGAGGCCACAGTGTACAGAACCATTTGGGTCCAACTGCACCCTGCAAAAAATATATACGTGCAAAACAAAACATATAAATATATGTAAGGTCTTAGTTGATATTCTGGCCACAATATGGAAGCTGGCAACCCTCGCCAAGGGTATCCCACATAAATGACCGTATGGCGCACAAATGCGCTGTACAGGAGACCCCTGTTGAAAAAGCTCACCGTGAAACGCATGTCCAGGGCATTCAGGTGGAGTGTGGTCAGGTGTCCCTTTGATGCATGGGTAAGTGTGCACTCCTCACAGCGCATTTGTGCGCCATACGGTCATTTATGTGGGATAGTCTGACGTGTTTTTGATGCTCTGCTGAGCTATTTTTGCTGTCCCTCTGACCTGGCAATCAGTGATCTACTTCTGTGCACACTATAGGGATGTTTCCCTGTTATACCACATCCACCTGTTATACTGTCATGTTCTCCGTATTCCATACTCCTGTTTGATATATGCTGCATACAGCAGATTATATATATATATATATATATATATATATATATATATATATATATATATATATATATATATAATTAAATTGCTATTGATTAATAAATTGTGTATTTATTTTACTATGTTGTTTGGGACTGCTTTACTCCATTTTCTTCTGTTATATTATTTCTGGAGTTGTTCTGCTGAGTGGATGCCCTTGAGGCATTCAGGGAGAGTTCATTTCTCTCAGTTTGACTATATAAGGGTGCTTTCAGATTATGTTTATATATAGCATCTATATATATAATTGTCTAAGGGGTACTTCCGTCTGTTTCTAACTTCTGTCTGTCTGTCGCGGAAATCCTGGGTCGCTGATTGGTGGTGGCTGGCTGGTCGTGACCAATCAGCGACAGGCACTGTCTGGCCGTGAATTGACCCCTCCCTACTCCCCTCCAGTCAATGCCCCCTCCATACTTTCCTCCAGTCAGCGGCCACATAAAGTTTTAGCAGTCCGTTAAACGGACTGCATTACACCGCAGCATAACGCGTTGTAACGCAGTCCGTTAACGCTGCTATTAACCCTGTGTGACCAACTTTTTACTACTGATGCTGCCTATGCAGCATCAATATTAAAAACATATAATGTTAAAAATAATAAAAAATAAAAAAATCATTATATTCTCTCCTTCCGGCGCCTTTCCCGCTCCTCGCGATGCACCGGTCCCAAGAATGCATTTCGGCAAAGACCAGAGATGACGTAGAGGTCTCGCGAGACCGCTACATCATCATGTCTTATTGCCGCAAAGCATTCTTGGGACCGGAGGGTCGCGAGAAGCATCGTTAAATGCCTGGCCTGGATCCGGGGGCCGCCAGAAGGTGAGTATATAACTATTTTTTATTTTAATTCTTTTTTTAACAGGGATATGGTGCCTACATTGCTATATGCTACGTGGGCTGTGTAATATACTGTATGGGCTGTGTTATATACTGCGTGGCCTGTGTTATATACTATGTCTCTGTGCTATATACTACGTGGCTGTGCAGTATACTGTGTGGCTGCTAAGAAAAGAAGGGGTGCACCAACGTCATATCTGAATTATCATATAGGGGTGCAAAGAAACCTAGTCCATATATGAAACCATGTCAACCAAGAAAAAGAAGGACTAATATGGTATGCACTACCCCAATTATTGAGACCAGCTATATGCATTTATGAATATGAAAAAACACCTTTATTCAACACCTCAAAAAAACACATTAAAAACATTTAAAACATGATATCCAAATCAACCCCCATATCATACCCAATAGTCCATACAGTCCCAAAATGATGCCGACAATACCTAATAGACATATTCATGGCTCTGTCTGCACCAAATCCATGACCCTGCATAAAGTGTCTATTTGTGCTGGAGTCACGTGACCAATATAAAGACTAAAGCACCCGGAGTGGGTGACCATACTGTGGACTGTCCCTAGGTCAAAGGAACTAACCATAAAGCTGCACAATGGCAGTAAATACAACCTGTAATCAGTCCAATAGAGCCCTCAGCATGTAGCAGGGATTGGTAGCAGAAGGTTTTCGTGGCAAAACTGGCATCCCCATGAACCAGGGAGCCAAACGGGCCGAATAGCCCAAAAATGCGGGTGGGTATGGCGGGAGCTAACCCAACGCGTGTCGCTGCCGCAGCAGCTTCGTCAGGGGAAGTGGTGAAAGGCGCGCATAGCAAAGTATAAATAGCTGGCCAAATGAAGAAAATTGCCTACCGCTGTGTGAAGCGTCATATGGGACCCAGGAGCGGGTGGCAGGGGCGCACATCGCGTCATGATAGCTGCCGGGCGGCCAGAAGAATACGGAGTCTGAGAGGTAACATGCGCATGCGCACACCGCGATACCGGATAGGACCGTGTTGCGCGTGCGCAGTACCAGCCGGCAAGATCCATATATGTCATAAGGGGAACGTAGAGGCCAAACCATAGCCGGAGACCAAAATTGAAAGACAGGAGCATAGCGATATACGGCAGTGGGGAGAGAGCAAAAACCATGGGGGAGAAAGGGGAAAAGAAGGGGAAAGAATAGGGCTGGAAACCGAGACCATAGCGGCTGAAACTTATACAGTGGAAAAATAGGTGGAATTGCCAACTCATAGACATATCATGTACCACAAGAGGAAGGGAATAGTAGGTTAATAAGCACAATATAGCACAATATAGACAGTGATGTAAATCTATGTAGCATGCTAGGTCAGCCAGACTAAGATAATAGTCCACAGTGAAAACCTTGTGGAACCAAAGGTAATACACCGTATCTAGCAATATAAATTAGATTAATACATACAAGTTATATCCTTTTATATCCATATACACATATTGCTGTGCAGAAGTCTCCGTACTACATTATAGTCCAAAGGAGACTGGCTAGGCTCAGATATGAGAAAAGGGGGGGGGGGCGGGGGCAGCTTTTCTTCATAGGCCCTTCAAATTTAGCCATCATCTCCCCTCCAATATCCCCTCATGAGAAATTTCATGATCTCCACCATGTCCATGTGTCCAATTGTATATGTACATTGCTGTATGGACCACAATATCATTGTTGAAGCAAAGTTAACATCCACATCCGGTATACTGTGTGGCTGGGCAATATACTACGTGGCTGTGCTATATACTATGTGTCTGTGTTATATACTATGTGGCCTGTGTTATATACTAAGTGGGCTATGTTATATACTACATGGCCTTTGTTATATACTATGTGGGCTGTGTTATATACTACGTGGGTTGTGTTATATACTACATGGGCTGTGTTATATACTACATGGGCTGTGTTATATACTGCGTGGGCTGTGCTATATACTACATGGGCTGTGCTATATGCTATGTGGCTGTGCTATATACTGCGTGGGCTGTGTTATATACTACGTGGGGTATGTTATATACTATGTGGCTGTGTTATATACTACGTGGCTGTGTTATGCACTACATGGGCTGTGTTATATACTGCGTGGGCTGTGCTATATACTACGTGGGCTGTGCTATATACTACTATACATATTCTGGAATACCCGATGCGTTAGAATCGGGCCACCATCTAGTTATATAATATTTAGAACCATGGGGTGAATTATACTGTTTGTCAAGCCATGGGGGTGCATTGTATGGTATGGAGGACTATGGGAGGTGCATTATATTGTATAGAGCACCTTGGGGGTTCACTATACTCTATGGAGTACCATGGGGGGTGCAGTGTATTGTATGAAGGACCATGGGGGTGCTTCATATTGTCTGGAGGACCATGGGTGTGCAATATATTGTAAGGAGGACCATGGTGGTGCATTATATTCTATGGTGGATTATGGGAGGCGAATTATACTATGTGGAGGATTAGGGGGGCACATTATTCTCTGTGGAAGGTTATGTGGGACCATTAAAATATTGGGCGGTTATGTGGGGTCCATTATACTGTATGCAAACAATGATACAGTGTGAAAGTTTGTGTTTGGCGTATCAAATTGTGTGGAGGGTTGTCTGGCAGCCATTATACTAGTGTGGGCTAGTGCAGGTCATTAAACAGTGTGGGGCTATTATACTGTATGTAGACCCATTATACTGCATGGAGAGCTGTGTTGAGGTCACAATTGGGGGATCATACTGTGTTGGGATCACAATACTTTGCCTTGGGAGATGAGGTGGGGTACAGTAGGGTCATTAAACTGTGCATGTTGAAGTTAATGTGGAGGAATTCACCATGGGGGTATTATACTGTTTTTGGGGGGCACATTTCCGTTGGCATCAGACTTTATGTGGGCAATGAAAGAAGAATCTACGACTTCAGCTGAAGGAAAATTATTATGTATAGGCTGGATAGTTGTAAGATATGCTCTTCTGTTACCCCAACAATGTTTTTTTGAGGGGGTGCCCAATTAGAAATTCTGCTATGGGGCTCCATGATTTCTATGTACGGACATGAGTGGATTGTGAAAATAAAAAGTTACATGTTTTGGACTAAAATGTTTTAGCCCCAAGTTTTTCATTTTCTAAAGGGATAATAGGATAAAATGGGCTGCAAAATTTGTTATGTAATGCATCCTGAGTATGGCAATGCCCCATATGTGGTCAAAAACTACTTTTTAGGCATTTTGGAAAGCGCAGAAGAAAAGGAGCCCCATATCAGAGTGCAGACTTGCCTGGAATGGTTTGCTGGTTCCAATGCTTTGAGGTTTTAGGACAGCAGACTCCAATTGACAAGTGACTCCATTTTCTAAATTACACCTCTTACTGAAATCATCTAAGGGAGCAGTGAGCATATTGACACCCCATGTGTTTCATCAAATTTTATACCATTGAGCAGTGAAAATGTTTTTCATAGAATAGCTTGTGAATTCCATATAGAGAACCCTTAATGTTGTGAATTCTGCTCTTGGGTTCCTTCCGGTGGTTGTTGGTAGTAATGCAGTTGTCCCTGGGTTGCAATCCTGGGCAGGTGTTCCTGCTGATTGCAGCTCTTGCTGGGATATTTAGGTTTGCAGGATTCATTAGCCCTTGCCAGTTGTCCATTGTTCTTGGAGGTTTTTGCATCTCTGTCTGGTTCCTCCTGCCCTGCTGCCAAGTCAGCAAAGATAAGTGTCTGGTTTTGTTTCTACAGCACACATGCTGTGTGCTTTGCGATTCGGTGCTGTTCTATGTTTTTTCTTGTCCAGCTTAGACTGTGTTTGGATATTTCAGTCAAGATGGATTCTCAGGAGATGCAGATATACATTCCATGTCTTTAGTTAGATGGTGGAATTTCTGTATTATCTGCTGTGGATATTTTTAGGGTTTTAATACTGACCGCTTAGTATTCTGTCCTATCCTTTCCTATTTAGCTAGCGTGGCCTCTTTTGCTAAATTCTTATTTCTGCCTGCGTGTGTCTTTCCTCTAATACTCACAGTCAATATTTGTGGGGGGCTGCCTATCCTTTGGGGTTCTGCTCTGAGGCAAGATAGAATTCCCATTTCCATCTGTAGGGGTATTTAGTCCTCCGGCTGTGTCGAGGTGTCTAGGATGTGTTAGGTACACCCCACGGCTACTTCTAGTTGCGGTGACAGTTTAGGGTTTGCAGTCAGTATAGGTTCCACCTACTCCTGAGAAAGTCTCATGGGGCTCCAAGGTCACCGGATCATAACAGTACAACTGGCCAACAATGAGTTAAATGCATCTCAGAAGAAGGGAAGAAAGAGCCATTTTTTTTCTGTAGCCTGCTTTGTCTTTTCTTCCCTCTTTTTCTCTGGGTGGCTGAGGAGTCTTGTGCTAGCATGGATGTTCAGGGACTAGCTTCTCGTGTAGACCAGCTTGCTGCTAGGGTACAGGGTATTTCTGATTATATTGTTCAGACTCCAGTTTTAGAGCCTAAGATTCCTACTCCTGATTTGTTTTTTGGGGACAGGTCCAAATTTTTGAGTTTTAAAAACAACTGTAAACTGTTTTTTGCTCTGAGACCTCGATCCTCTGGTGATTCCATTCAGCAGGTAAAAATTGTCATCTCCCTGCTGCGTGGTGATACTCAGGATTGGGCATTTTCCCTGGAATCTGGGAATCCGGCCTTGCTTAATGTAGACGCCTTTTTTCAGGCTTTAGGATTATTATATGATGAACCAAATTCTGTGGATCAAGTGGAGAAGATCTTGTTGGTCCTGTCTCAGGGTCAAGAAGAGGCAGAATTGTATTGTCAGAAATTTAGAAAATGGTCTGTGTTGACTAAATGGAATGATGATGCTTTGGCGGCAATTTTCAGAAAGGGTCTTTCTGAATCCGTTAAAGATGTTATGGTGGGGTTTCCCACGCCTTTCGGTCTGAGTGATTCTATGTCTCTGGCCATTCAGATTGATCGGCGTTTGCGGGAGCACAGAACTGTGCGTGCTGTGGCGTTGTCCTCAGAGCGGATGCCTGAGTCAATGCAGTGTGGTAGGATTTTGTCTAGAATGGAGCAACAGGGATTCAGACGTCAGAATAGGTTGTGTATTTATTGTGGCGATGCTTCTCATGTCATTTCAGTCTGCCCTAGGCGTACCAAGAGGATCGCTAGTTCATTTACCATCAGTACTGTACAACCTAAATTTTTATTATCTGTGTCCTTGATCTGCTCATTATCATCATTTTATGTCATGGCGTTTGTGGATTCAGGCGCCGCCTTGAACTTAATGGACTTTGAGTTTGCCAGGCGTTGTGGTTTTCCTTTGCAGTCTTTGCAGAACTCTATTCCTTTAAGGCGCATTGATGCTACACCTTTAGCTAAAAATAAGCCCCAGTTCTGGACACAGGTGACCATGTGCATGGCGCCAGCCCATCAGGAAGATTGTCGATTTCTGGTGTTGCATAATTTAAATGATGCTATCGTGCTGGGTTTTCCGTGGTTGCAGGCACATAATCCTGTGTTGGATTGGAAGTCTATGTCTGTGACTAGTTGGGGATGTCAGGGGGTTCATAATGATGTTCCTTTGATGTCAATCTCCTCTTCTTCCACTTCTGAAATTCCAGAGTTTTTGTCTGATTTTCAGGATGTATTCGATGAGCCCAAGTCCAGTTCCCTTCCACCGCATAGGAGTCTTTGGAGAAAGGACATATTCGGCCATCTTCTTCACCATTGGGAGCAGGATTTTTCTTTGTTGCTAAGAAGGATGGTTCCTTGAGACCCTGTATTGATTATCGCCTCTTGAATAAGATCACGGTCAAGTTTCAATACCCTTTACCTCTGCTTTCCGATTTGTTTGCTAGGATTAAGGGGGCTAGTTGGTTTACTAAGATTGACCTTCGGGGGGCATATAATCTTGTTCGTATTAAGCAGGGTGATGAATGGAAAACTGCATTTAATACGCCCGAAGGCCATTTTGAATACCTTGTGATGCCATTCAGGCTCTCTAATGCTCCATCTGTTTTTCAGTCCTTCATGCACGATATCTTCCGGACTTATCTTGATAAATTCATGATTGTATATTTGGATGACATTTTAATTTTTTCCGATGATTGGGAGTCTCATGTGAAACAGGTCAGGATGGTATTTCAGATCCTTTGTGATAATGCTTTGTTTGTGAAGGGGTCTAAGTGTCTCTTTGGAGTGCAGAAGGTTTCTTTTTTGGGCTTTATTTTTTCTCCCTCATCTATAGAGATGGATCCGGTTAAGGATCAGGCCATTCATGATTGGATTCAACCCACATCTGTGAAGAGCCTTCAGAAATTTTTGGGCTTTGCTAATTTTTATCGCCGTTTCATTGCTAACTTCTCCAGTGTGGTTAAACCCTTGACCGATTTGACGAAGAAAGGCGCTGATGTGGCGAATTGGTCCTCTGTGGCTGTCTCTGCCTTTCAGGAGCTTAAACGCCGATTTACTTCTGCCCCGGTGTTGCGTCAACCAGATGTTTCTCTTCCGTTTCAGGTTGAGGTTGACGCTTCTGAGATTGGGGCAGGGGCCGTTTTGTCTCAGAGGGATCCTGTTGGTTCCTTGATGAAACCGTGTGCCTTCTTTTCCCGTAAGTTTTCGCCCGCTGAACGCAATTATGATGTCGGCAATCGGGAGTTGTTGGCTATGAAGTGGGCGTTTGAGGAGTGGCGACATTGGCTCGAGGGAGCTAAGCACCGTATTGTGGTCTTGACCGATCATAAAAATCTGATTTACCTCGAGTCTGCCAGGCGGCTGAATCCTAGACAGGCTCGATGGTCCTTGTTTTTTTCCGGTTTTAATTTCGTGGTCTCGTATCTTCCGGGTTCTAAGAATATTAAGGCTGATGCCCTCTCTAGGAGTTTTTTGCCTGATTCTCCTGATGTCCTTTAACCGGTCGGCATTCTGAAAGAAGGGGTGGTCCTTTCTGCCATTTCCCCTGATTTACGACGGGTTCTTCAGGAATTTCAGGCTGACAAACCTGACCGCTGTCCAGTGGGGAAACTGTTTGTTCCTGATAAATGGACTAGTAGAGTGATTTCAGAGGTTCATTGTTCTGTGTTGCCTGGCCATCCTGGTATTTTTGGTACCAGAGATTTGGTTGGTAGGTCCTTTTGGTGGCCTTCTTTGTCACGTGATGTGCGTTCTTTTGTGCAGTCCTGTGGGACTTGTGCGTGGGCCAAGCCTTGTTATTCCCGTGCTAGTGGGTTGCTTTTGCCTTTGCCGGTCCCTGAGAGGCCCTGGACGCATATTTCGATGGATTTTATTTCTGATCTTCCGGTTTCCCAGAAGATGTCTGTCATCTGGGTTGTTTGTGACCGGTTCTCTAAGATGGTCCATTTGGTGCCTTTGCCTAAATTGCCTTCCTCTTCTGATTTGGTTCCATTGTTTTTTCAGCATGTGGTTCGTTTGCATGGTATTCCGGAGAATATTGTGTCCTACAGAGGGTCCCAGTTTGTTTCTCTGTTTTGGCGGGCCTTTTGTGCTAACTGGGCATTGATTTGTCTTTTTCTTCCGCATTTCATCCTCAGACAAATGGCCAGACCGAGCGAACTAATCAGACTTTAGAAACTTATCTGTGATGCTTTGTGTCTGCTGATCAGGATGATTGGGTGGCTTTCTTGCCATTGGCCGTGTTTGCCCTTAATAATCGGGCTAGTTTGGCTACCTTGGTTTCGCCCTTCTTTTGTAATTTTGGTTTTTATCCTCGTTTTTCTTCAGGGCAGGTTGAGCCTTCTGACTGTCCTGGTGTGGATTCTGTGGTGGACAGGTTGCAGCAGATTTGGGCTCATGTGGTGGACAATTTGGTATTGTCTCAGGAGGAGGCTCAACGTTTTGCTAACCGTCGTCGGTGTGTTGGTTCCCGGCTTCGGGTTGGGGATCTGGTCTGGTTGTCTTCCCGTCATGTTCCTATGAAGGTTTCTTCCCCTAAGTTTAAGCCTCGCTTTATTGGTCCTTATAGGATTTCTGAGATTATTAATCCGGTGTCTTTTCAATTGGCCCTTCCGGCTTCTTTTGCCATCCATAATGTCTTCCATAGATCTTTATTGCGGAAATATGTGGTGCCCGTTGTTCCCTCTGTTGATCCTCCGGCCCCTGTGTTGGTTGATGGGGAGTTGGAGTATGTGGTTGAGAAGATTTTGGATTCTTGTTTTTCGAGGTGGAGGCTTCAGTACCTTGTTAAATGGAAGGGTTATGGCCAGGAGGATAATTCTTGGGTTTTTGCCTCTGATGTCCATGCTGCTGATTTGGTCCGTACCTTTCATCTGGCTCGTCCTGATCGGCCTGGGGGCTCTGGTGAGGGTTCGGTGACCCCTCTTCAAGGGGGGGTAGTGTTGTGAATTCTGCTCTTGGATTCCCTCCGGTGGTTGTTGGTAGTAATGCAGTTGTCCCTAGGTTGCAATCCTGGGCAGGTGTTCCTGCTGATTGCAGCTCTGACTGGGATATTTAGGTTTGCAGGATTCATTAGCCCTTGCCAGTTGTCCATTGTTCTTGGAGGTTTTGCATCTCTGTCTGGTTCCTCCTGCCCTGCTGCCAAGTCAGCAAAGATAAGTGTCTGGTTTTGTTTCTACAGCACACATGCTGTGTGCTTTGCGATTCGGTGCTGTTCTATGTTTTTTCGTGTCCAGCTTAGACTGTGTTTGGATATTTCAGTCAAGTTGGATTCTCAGGAGATGCAGATATACATTCCATGTCTTTAGTTAGATGGTGGAATTTTTGTATTATCTGCTGTGGATATTTTTAGGGTTTTAATACTGACCGCTTAGTATTCTGTCCTATCCTTTCCTATTTAGCTAGCGTGGCCTCTTTTGCTAAATCCTGATTTCTGCCTGCGTGTGTCTTTCCTCTAATACTCACAGTCAATATTTGTGGGGGGCTGCCTATCCTTTGGGGTTCTGCTCTGAGGCAAGATAGAATTCCCATTTCCATCTGTAGGGGTATTTAGTCCTCCGGCTGTGTCGAGGTGTCTAGGATGTGTTAGGTACACCCCATGGCTACTTCTAGTTGCGGTGACAGTTTAGGGTTTGCGGTCAGTATAGGTTCCACCTACTCCTGAGAAAGTCTCATGCGGCTCCAAGGTCACCGGATCATAACACCTTAAGTGCCAGAAGAGCAGAAACCTCCGTCATGTGACCCAAATTTGGAAATCGAAACCCCGTCTGGGAATTCCTCTTCAGATGTAGTGATGATTTTCACTCCACAGTTGCTTTCCAGAAACAAGCAGCAATGGATATTGCTAAGTGAAAATGAAAATATGCCATTGTAGTGCCCAGTACATTATAGTGCCCATTGCATTGTTGTGCCCAGTCAAGTGTCTCTGGAGATATGCTCCCTGTAAATGAAGTGGGCTCTCCTCACTACAGTAATGCCAGACATGTGGATGCTAACTGCGATTTAGGCACAGTGTAGGGCTCAGGAAGAGGGGGCATTTGGGAGAACAGATTTTACTGGATTTCTTTTGATGGGAGCCATGTCACTTTTCAGGAGCCTTTGTGTCAATAGTAATGTGGACACTCCATATATTTCTGTTGATGACAAAGCTATTGTTGGTTGCATTTTAGGGTACAGAGCAATTTGGATCAGATCACATTTATCCTGTACTCTATGCTGAGCACTTACACTGGGATTTTCATCTAAATCTACAAAATACATTATTTGGATGAAACTCTCAAGGAATCCATTAACTAATGATACAGCAGAGTTACTTTGAACTCTGTGTGGCTTCTGTTTGGCAGTATCCATCATTTAAGAGGCGCACAAAACTGTGGCTGACCGTGCTCTTATGCATGCCTTAAAAGACAAGCACTGATGAATCATAGACAAGACAGAGTCCACAGTGTTCCCATCTGCCTCATTATAGGTAATCTTCCATCACTTATGGAAACCATTGTGTGAGCACTCAGTATAAGCCACAGGATAAATGTGCGCCGAGCCTCACTGCGATCAACAAACAAATCAACAGCAGAAGAAGAATTGCCTTTTTTATTTTTTACGGCGCTCACCGTTCAGTGTAAGTGATTTAAGTAAGTGACTTTATTTTTGGGGTCAGTGCGATAACGCTTACCAGATTGATAACGCTTTTCTATATTTTGCTGCTGTCAAACGCTAAAAAAGTTTTGCATTTTGAGAGCTACAATATTTGTATATTTCTGCTGATAGAGTCATGTGATGGCTTGCTTTTGTGTGAGATAAGTTGAAATTTTTATTGGTACAGTAACACGTTCTAATCAACTCAGAGATAGTTAATTGGTGTTTTTAAAAAAATAAAATAAATAAATCTCTGCGACAGACAGACAGGCAGGGCAGCACAGGTGCAAAATTCTGATGCAAACAGCCACTCACAATCAACCAATTCATAGAGGGGGTGGCTGTAGTGAACTACAAAAGTTAGATACCATTGCGATTGGGGTACACCTTGCCGTGGTGGGATGGCTTTTATGCTTTTTGATCAAAACAATGTTATCTAAGTACCCTATGTTATTTACATGTGCTACTACTATTTATTTATTTACTTCCTACAGGGTATTTGTTCACTTTGTTTTTATCTTAGGTTTAGATGGTCTTTGATTTAGATATATTTATGAAGTCCAACTTTTTAAAATATCTAAAGTAAACTGCAAATTTAAAAAATTGCCCCATGCCTACTGACATCCAAAATGTCTTATAATTATGGCAAGTGTGAAATTTTTTGGCATTAATGTGTGCTGTGACAGACTTAATAACAAGGTATGCAAAGGCAGGCATAAAATCACAACATAGGTCAATAAATTAGCTGAGCTTTGATCTATACTTTTGCTAAAATTACACTGTACTTTTCTTCTACAGATTTCTGTTTAATGCATGAAACTAAAATTACATATATGAGATATTGCCTTTAAAGTTTGGTGTGTGCATCTACATATGCATCAAGTTGTGTGATATGTTGACTCACTACACATGAAGATACTACAGATATCACAGCTTTATTTATTTATTTTTCCATTTTGTGCCTGTATACTGTAAAAGTGCTTTTGATAAAAGTAAGCCTGATCAATAAAATGTCCTGGACTTTGTCTATACTGTAAACACATATTATTGTTAGTTAAGATAGTACTAAATATACACATGATAAGTGAAAGCAAGAATGGAGGAACAGGAGTTCCAGAGATTCAGTGATAAGCATGATCATGAAGGAAACAAGGCTAGAGGAAACATTAAAAATTGTATTTATTCTAGTGGAGTTGAATTCCACCTGAATTTTCCAAAAATTCATTTTCCATGCAAATTTAAAAATGCAGCAGCCGTCTTAGCACCATTTTACTTAACTGTAGAAGGCTCAATACCGCAAAACAGTGTTTGTCTCATCAGAATTTTGCACTTGCATTGCCTCCATCTTTAATAAGTGGGTTTGCTGTATCGTAATAGTGCATGGCAGATAAATAATGTTGACCTTTTTTTCCTGTGTCAATAATTACATTTTGGGGTGGGGAATTTTAATTCCAGTTTGTGTGGCTTTACTTTTAATTGAACAGTAGAAGGCTGGCAATTTTTTTTAGAAAAGAGAAAACTAATACTCACATGAATTTTTCACCTCTCCGGCCACCTCTGCTGCTTACTAGCCACTGTAAGATCATTGGTACCTATTTTTATCACTGCTGAAATTCCAAACCGTAACCATATGTCACACATACACAGAAACATCCAGGGCCTAGCGAGCAGCAGAGGTAAGCGGTGAAATGAGTATTGAAATTAGTTGTTTTTTTTCTATATCTTACTGTGAGGTGAATATTAGTTAGGTTGTCTTTTCTACATCTTACATGTATTATGCCATGGTTTCTCTCAAGAGCCCACAGCCTAAGGCCGGGATCACACATGCGAGAAATGTGGCCGAGTCTTGCATGTTAATACCCGGCATTGCCACCGTCACTCATGAGCGGAGCGTGCGGCAGCATAGCAATACATGCAGTCGCACGCTCCGCTCCTGAGTTACGGCAGCAATGCCGGGTATTAACATGCGAGACTCGGCCGTATTTCTCGCTTGCGTGATCCCAGCCTAATAAGGGACGTTCAATTCACTGAGAATAAATTCACTGCAAATCAAATTTCCTGGTAAAATTTGCACATTTTGGCGACTTTGAATCTTGTCAGACCTGCTCATTTTTAACAAGTCTAAGACCATTTTCAGCATAATTAATTATTTCTGTGTTAAGTACTGCCAGATTTTGATTTGGATCCTATCTTACAATTGCCCAATAATAACCTGCAAGCATTGATGGATTCCATTTTCCTTGATACCTTTTCTCCATAATTGCAATATTTTGGTGAAAACTCTCACTGTGCTCATCTCTCACTTCTCCACAATGCGGTGGAAAAAAGTCTAAATGCGACTATATGAAATTAAACTTTAAGGACATGTTACAGTGAAGATCATGATATGTTTAACGCTTCATAGTTATCTGCTCTTCTTTTTCCCCAAAAATTTGTTACCACTATTGTGAATGTTATTCATATAGTCTTTTCCTTGTCCTGCAACAAGCGGAAAACTCCTAATCTTGAAGAAGCTTATGAATCTGAGGTCCAATTAAGACTCCTTCCTTTATCTTTGCTTCAATCAACCTTGGAAATTTATCAATGAGAAACTTGAATGCTTTTCCATTTTTATCCATTGCCTTTACAAAGTTCTTCATTAGCAACACCAATAGACCATCTCAATAATATGTACCAGAAAAAAGCGATATCTAATAATCTCACCAAAATTAACGCTTAGAAAACTGAATAAAACAATGTAAACTTTATTTATACCAATAACAACATCAATAAAAGCACATAAAATAATACATGTATAACCGGAGAAAATGATCAAGTACAGGAAAGGACCGGCAGGTATGGCTGAAAAGGTGGCTAGATTAACATCTGATACAACCCAGGGTAGTATTAATTAATATCACAAACAAAAATGTATGAACAAGCAAACTCGAACCACATTGGATAGTTATATATATATTTCACTAATCAGTTAATCCAAACTGCAGACGGTAGTGGTCAGGCACCATATATAAATTGCACTAATATAATAGTAATAATGCGGAAACAACCACTAATATATAAAATCACAAGGTAAACAGGGTGCCGGAGCACGTCCGCCCGCAGTACTGGAACATGTCACTGTGAAACACAATGTGTAACCATGGAGTATATTTACCTAGTGGAAGCCATCAGCCAGGGACCCACCACATCCGACGCGCATTTCGCTATGGAAAGCTTTGTCCAGGGGTCGACAATCCCACCCACATAAAAAGCAACAGTGCTTTGTGTATTATTCATGGAGACCAAGTAAGAGGGCAATCACTTTTAAGTCACCACAGAGGGGCTACAAATATAGGTCATAGTTCATGCACCTCAACAGATGTTTACTGCTGTCATAGGTTTCTTTAATGTGGACTGCATAATGAATGGGAACTGAAAGTAGCACATTGCCATTAGCCAGCAGGACGGTTTTTAGTCTTGTTTAGGAAGAATCAATGAAGAGCCTTCATTCTTCAGGGTTATGATTTATCTCCATTAATTTCAATAAACTGTTGAAGTGTTTCATGTCGCAACATCTTAATAACAGTGCGGAACAATGAAAATCTAACATCGCCCGCTAGGAGATTCAACTGCTGTAGCCTGGAACCTAAGAGCTCAGCTGTGGAGACAGAGCATTATATCTTAATTAACCAGATGATTATTTTAAGCAAGCCAAGAAGAATAGACTATGCTCTGTATGTGGGCTTTTTACAGTATGTGTTGGTCAAGAAAACAGACTTTTGCTTGTATAAGCCCATAATATTGACTTGTATTGTGTGCTTATCCTTGCTATGGCTAGTCATGTTTATTGATATGCTAATTAATCATTCTCTAGAAGGGGCCCAGCATAGAGCAGCTAGCACAGGAAGGTTCCTCTAGGAGGAAGAACTGTGACAGAGCTGCATATGCAGCTGAATGGAATCTATCCCCTCTAAAGGAACAAAGCTTTACCAGCACGGGCAGTACCAGCAATATGTGGCAGATCTTTGCCTGTGTGGAAGTTCTTAGAACCGGAGTGAAGCAGTGTAGGACTCCCCCATGTGAGGCAAGAATTCCCAATGGGATAGATTCTGCGGGACAGGAAGATACGGTCTGACTCAGGGCTGGATATCATCAAGGAGAGGACAGAGCAGAGACAGAGAAGAAGGTACTGACTGTGATACCCGAAGTGCCTGTATTTGAGCAAGTTGTGCTGAGTAAACAAGTTCATATTGAAGTTAAGCTGGAGTGTGTCCCCTTTATTTTGGAACTGTCTGTGAGGAATATATCCCCGTACTGGGCAAGTCCAGATGGCACAAGGAATTAGCAAAGAGGTAACGCAGCAGAGAGATGTGAACTTATGCAGGAGGGGGTCCAGGAGTGATACAGGGCTTTTTGTCAGCCATAGTTACCTTCCTGGCTCCCCATTCCTACACATTGCCACACTGTTTTACCCTCACTCTTTGTTGTCTAAGCAGCATTACATCCACGTTAGAGGGAGAGTGGGAATGCGGTGGGACGTTCCCTTGTCCATGCGGATTTGGCTAGCAGACTGGGGCGCCCGCCAACCCCCGTGTCTCGACATCAGCCTCACTCTTGGGCATATCCAAATCTCTAACATGATTGTTTAGTTCACTTTGTGTTATAAATTGTGGTTCAGTTGAGGTTGCTGACAGAAAGTCTGGGATATGAGAGGAAGATTCTTCATGACACCAAGAGCCCTCATCTTCCATGCTTGACTTGACTAAAAATGTTTTTGGTGGTTTTGGAACTGGCAGTTCTTCTGTATGTGGTACTAGGTTTAATGCAGATGGAATCTTTGGATACTGTAAAGTCCACTACTTTTGACTGATTTTTTTTTTCTAAAGGGCTCCAACATGAAGAAATAGCAATTGGTATTGTGATCGGTTGCCTCTCTCCATATCATTAAGACTTCAAAAGGCATAGATTGACTTTTCCCACGCAACCACTTGGCAAGATGTAATGCACATCTATTCTAGCATATTTGTGTAGCCCAAGTCTTATCCTGATCTCCTATTCTGCAGCAAAAATACAGGTTGTGGACCTTCCTTATCATGGTAGTCAAATTCAGATTTTCTGACGTAACTGACGTAAGTGACTTTTCAGCATATGTAGCAACAACTATCTGCTTTATTAATGCAAGAATGATTCATATCTGAAAAAAACGTAAAAATATGTGAACATGCTAAGAAACTAAGCTAAGAAATCCTAAAACTGTATACCTTACACACAGAGCAATTAAATAAGTAGGTGATGCAATTGTAATTAGGATTATGTCAGTTAAGTTTCTCGTTTTTGATTGGTTACCCTAAGATGATGGAATATTGAAGGCCCAATTGATGAAACAGATGATGTAATACAGTAATTACTAACAATGCAATAGTGATGATGAAATAATAAAGACACATTTTTTATGCATGAAAGGTGTTAGGCTTTGTGCACACGATGCAGATTTAGTGCGGATCCGCAGCAGATTTTTCCACGCAGAAATGCTGCAGATCCGCACTGTGATTTACAGTACAATGTAAATCAATGGGGAAAAAAAAGCTGTGCAGATGGTGTAGAAAAATTTGCACGGAAACGCTGCGGATTTAAAAGAAGTGCATGTCACTTTTTTTGTGCGGATCTGCAGCATTTCTGCACCCTTCCATTATAGAAATCTGCAGTGGTAAAAACCGCAGAAAATCCGCATCAATTTCGCATAAAAACTGCAAAAAATCTGCAGAAAATCCGCGCCAAATCTGCACCTGCGGTTTCTGCCAGGAGATGCGGATTTTGTGCAGAAAATTCTGCGCCCCATTCTGCAACGTGTGCACATAGCCTTATAAGGTATTACAACATTTCTTGGAAATTAGAGCCAAGTAGCAAATTAAAGCATCATATTCATTTTCAGCACCACAGAGTTAGTTAAGTTCATCTGATTTTGTCTCTGAACCAATTTGGCTGTAAAACAGTGTAATCTACAAATACTGAGTTGTTAGAAAGTACAATAACCATTTTGATGGAATTACATCCTTTCTTGTTCCAAGTCAAAACTAAAGTAGAAATTGCTTACTAGTAGAATAAAACAAACCACAGTAAAGACAGGATATCAAACGAGATACAAGTGAGATGCAGTGAAGAAACTTACAACATTTGTAGATCCTGACAGCTTTCTTAAAGTATATATTTTTATTTATTTTGAAAGCTGCAGCTGAGACAAGATATTACCCAGCCAAACAGACAAGAGAGAGTTTCTCTAATTCCCTTTGATTTTTCCTCTGTCTCTTGGGGTTGTCACAGAGTGTGAAAAGATCCTCTTCTCAGATAAAAAAGAACAATTTTGCACTGCATCTCCATGTAATGAAAACTCAATGCTCTCTAGGGTTTGAAGAATACTTTGAAAAATAGAAAACTTTCGACAGACTGCGTTGATGATGAGCGGCACTGGTATCAAAAAAGGGGGGGGAGGAAAAAGAGAAAATCTTGGGGGACAAAATTCTAATGAAATAATAAGGATAAGAGAGTTATGTAACAATAAATAGTTAAAAAATAACATTTCCCACATGTCTAATTTTCATCAGCTCAATTTTTGAAACATCGTTTTTTTTTTTGTTAGGAAGTTAGAAAGGTTAAAAGTTGACCAGCGATTTCTCATTTTTCCAGCAAATTCTACAAAACCATTTTCTTTAGGGACCACATTACATTTGAAGTGACTTTGAGGGGCTTAATTGACAGAAAATTCCCAAACGTGACCCGATCCTCAAGGTGTTCAAAACCGCATTCTAGAAGTATAATAACTCTTCATTTGTTTCACAGGAATTCATGGAATGAGGAAGCAAAAAATGAACATTTAACTTTTTTTCACAAACATTTTAATTTAGACCCACATTTTTCCTATTTTTGCAAGGCTCAAAGGTAAAAATGGACCTAAAATATTGTTTTGCAATTTCTCCTGAGCATGCCTACACCTCATGCGTGGGGTGAAGGTTCACTGTTAGGTGGAGATAGCATAGGGAGAGATTTAATATGAGGGAAAGGCAGACACCTGGGTGTTATTATTGCAAGTACATGCATGGGGTTGTATAGTGTAGGAACAGACTTTGGGATTAGGGAGATAGGCAGGGTTTCATGCACTGACATAATATACAAAGCAGTTCTTTTTAGAGCCAAATAATATTACTTAGTTCCAGCATATGCTGAACAAATTTTTTTTGGGCTGCATAATATTCCTCCATACCAGCATATATAAAAAAAACTTTTTGTTTAGCTAAATAAAATTTGTCAGTGCCAGCATATACTTAATATCCTTTTTAAAAGCTAATTACTAAATAATATTCCTTGCCTATTTCTGACGTAGCTAATATTTATCTAGCAGTTGTGTGACTGGCGCAAAACCTGCTTAGCTACCCAAACGTCACTATTTACCAGTAATTTCCCTGAGTCTGCTCTTTGCAAAAACTAATTTTCTATTGTTAAACAAATAGCTTTTCTTTATCTAGCCATTGTGCAACTTTTACAAATCCTGCAGAGATACACAAATGTCACAATTTACCAATTCCAATAGTTTTCCTAAAGGTACCTTCACACTAAACGATATCGCTAGCGATCCGTGATGTTGCAGCATCCTGGCTAGCGATATCGTTTAGTTTGACACGCAGCAGCGATCAGGATCCTGCTGTGATATCGCTGGTCGTTGAACAAAGTTCAGAACTTTATTTGGTCGTCAGACCGGCATGTATCGTCGTGTTTGACACCAAAAGCAACGATACCAGCGATGTTTTACACTGGTAACCAGGGTAAACATCGGGTTACTAAGCGCAAGGCCGCGCTTAGTAACCCGATGTTTACCCTGGTTACCAGTGTAAAATGTAAAAAAAACAAACTACATACTCACCTTCGCGTCCCCCGGCGTCCGCTTCCCACACTGACTGAGCGCCGTAAAGTGAAAGTGAAAGTACAGCACAGCGGTGACGTTACCGCTCTGCTGTTAGGGCCGGCGCTCACACAGTGCAGGAAGCGGATGCCGGGGGACGCGAATGTAAGTATGTACTGTTTGTTTTTTTTACATTTTATGCTGGTAACCAGGGTAAACATCGGGTTACTAAGCGCGGCCCTGCGCTTAGTAACCCGATGTTTACCCTGGTTACCCGGGGACCTCGGCATCGTTGGTCGCTGGAGAGCGGTCTGTGTGACAGCTCTCCAGCGATCAAACAGCGACGCTGCAGCGATCGGCATCATTGTCGCTATCGCTGCAGCGTCGCTTAATGTGAAGGTACCTTTACTCTGCTGTTGCTGTGTGTCAGAAAGGAGATAAAAAATTAGTAATAGAAAGCAGAGGCTGGTTATAAATGGTATATTCTGTAACTGGGACGCTGTGACCAGTGGGTACCACAGGGGTTGGTGTTGGGACCTATTCTCTTCAACATATTTATTAACGATCTGGTAGAAGGTTTACACAGTAAAATATCGATTATTTGCAGATGATAGAAAACTATGTAAAGCAGTCAATACAAGAGAAGATTGTATTCTGCTACAAATGGATCTGGATAAATTGTAAACTTGAGCCAAGAGGTGGCTGATGCGGTTTAATAATGATAAATGTAAGGTTATACATTTTGTAACTTTTAAAATGTAAAAAAATTACAATATTTGGACAATATTTTTCGTGCCTAAAATACAAAGCAAATGTGTCATTTTTAACTTTAGGCTTTTTGAAAAATCATTCCATCTTCAACTTACTTAACTATTCACAATAATAGTAATTTTGACCAGAAATACCCAAACGTTTACATGCTAGTGTACCAATCTTACTCCAGCAGTGATGACTCTCCATGAATCAGGAATATCTAACTCTTGCACACCTGTTCACTAAGACCAACCACCAGTACTCTTGATAAATTGGGCCATATAATTTTACAAGATTTGTCTTGTTGCCCTAAGGAACTTAAGGCATATTGTATGAATTGTAAATTACATTTTACCTGTGTAATGCTAAAGTGCTGTGAGTATTTTGTGTGGTTGCAACATTGCCATTCATAGGTGTCTGGCCTGTTTGGAACACCGTTATTGTGCTTCATTTGCAGCCTGAGAAAAGGCTGTGTGAGATTGAGGCCTTGTTTCCACTTACGTATAAACTTGGAGAGTGCAGTGTGAAAAAACAATCTTGTTGCACAAGCACCAATGTTGTTAGGGGTTGAGTTCCTGCCTCTGCACAGGGGGAATCTTGGGCCATCTCTGCTGCGGTCTCTCATTCTTCTCCTGCCGCAGTGGAGCCTGCTCAGCGAAGACGTCGGTCCCAGTGTCTCACTCAGTCTCACTCTGTGCAAAGGGTTACTGCTGCTTTTCCAGCTTCTGCCATTGAAGCCAGTGCTGGGCAGCAGCGAGCAGACACTTTTGGGACTAAGTCCTGCTTTTCTCCTTCTGAGCATGCCCAGGGTAAGATCTCTCATTGGAGATCGAGGGTCACATGCTTGGATACTGCAGCAAAGCCCATTGGTTCTCCAGGAAGGTCCTGGAGTTGCTCAGGCTCTGTGGCAGCCTCTCATTGGTCCTTCTAGGAAGGTCTTGTACTTGCTGCAGCTATATAAGGTTCGCATGGCCGCACGGCCATGTGCTAGTATCAATGCATGTTATGGGTTTTGCGCCAATGTGGTCACGCTTGTGGGGATTCAGGGACCCGGCTGAAATAAGCCACTTAGAATACCGGCTCCTCCGGTGAGGAGATTGTATGTTTGCCTCCTTGACTGCATGACCACAAGCTGCTATCTGCTCAGCAGTTACTGTGTATTCTTGTGGAGTCTAACAGGACACAGTCCTTTCTTTATAGCGACTCTGTGAAGCAACAGAGATCGCTTCTACCGCCATATAGTGCCGCCGTTTGCCAGCAGCAGGTTCTTTTCCTGCACGGTGGACCCCGGGCTGCGAACGCACCAAATAACATCTCTATATTTACTCGGTGCATTCCGCCAGCCCTAACAAATGTTATTCAATGAGTTTGTGCTCATGTGAGAGTTTTTCCATGGAATGTGGATGAGAAAACAACTGCAGCATGATGCGAGTGGCTGCGTACATCAGACGAGACTCACCAATGCAAGTCATTATGTGCAAAAAGAAAACAGACTGCACATGGACCATCAGGATGCTGATCAATTTTTACACATACATTACCATTCTGTAGCACAGAACAGTGTAAATGGTGCTGTAAATTGTAGAATGATAGTTGCAGAGAAAATAACACATTGCATACGTATGTCATATTGATGTCATATGGATCCTAGGCGTGAACAAAATGGCATTGTACTTGCATGACACTCTTCCTATTTTTCTGGATCAACATACAGTACAGGCGAGACCTGAGCTGTACTTTCATATTTACCCCTTCTATTCTTACCTATGCAAAGTAGATGATGAAGAGCCTTCAATGACTGGTACCACAAAATATACAGTAGTAATTTTCTAGATGAAGCCTTGCAAATAACTGTGTCTATTAAGGGGAGTTTGTCAGTGAGCTTTTGCTTTGAAACCTGACAACCGCATCAAGTAGGGACAGAGACCCTGATTACAGCCAAGTATCAGTAAGTATACAGCAGTTATGATAAAGTCACAGTTTTCTCTGCTGCAGATCTAGCAGCGCTCAGTTGTTGAGCTGCATATATATTCCTGCACATACCTCAGATTTCTGTGCACATTGTGTAGTGATAGAGAGCTACTAATCATTGCTGGGGGCATGGTTGGACTATGAGGCCCGAGACCAGTTGTCCTCTAGTGATAATCTCCTTCTGACAAAACACTAAATGTATTGAAACAGCAAAACACAACTTAGTAAGTGACTAGTGATGAGCGAGTGTGCTCGTTACTTGAGTTTTTCAAGCATGCTCGAGTCTCAACCAAGTATTGACGGTGCTCGGATCTGATGCACAGATCCATGCCCTGCAATTTGCGTGGCTTAAAGAAAGATGCAAGGATTGGCTGCCATACACAGATAAACTGTAGCCATGTTTATTGGCTGTATTACATCCACAAAACATGTGGGGCAGGGATCCAAACATCACATCCGAGCATCAGCAATATTCGGTTGAGACTCGAGCATGCTCAGAACACTGGAGTAACAAGCACACTCGCTCATCACTATAAGTGACTAGTGATAAGCACATATACTCGTTATTCGAGATTTCCAGAGCACGCTCGGGTGTCCTCCGAGTATTTTTTAGTGCTCGGATATTTAGTTTTCATCGCCTCACCTGAATGATTTACAGCTATTAGCCAGGGTAAGTACATGTGGGGGTTGCCTGGTTGCTAGGGAATCCCCACATGCAATCAAACAGGCTAGTAGCTGTAAATCATCCAGCTGCAGTGAAAAAACTAAATGTCCGAGCACTAAAAAATACTCGGAGGACACTTGAGCATGCTCGGGAAATCTTGAGTAATGAGTATATTCGCTCATCACTGAAAGTGACACATCACTGGAATCAGGTTGTCCTGCTACATCAGTGTTCCCCAACACCTATCTTCCAGATCCACCAACAGATCATGTTTTCATTCTTTAGTATTGACCGGGCGATAATTTAATCACATGGGCAATACTATGGGAATCCTGAAAACATGATCTGTTAGTGGTGCTTAAGGACTGGAGTTGGGGGACACTGCACTACATCATGGAGCTCTCAAATTAAACAGCAAAAAGCTACTGACGGATTTCCTTTAAAGTGTAAAAATTACAGGGGTTGTCAGGTCCAAATTGATAAGTCTGCAGTCTCTTTATATGACTGCAGACTTATGAATCCCCCAGTGGGTTCACTGTGCACTACCGGAATTCGCCTGTTTCTGACCTGTTACCAAAGGTAACATTATGCACACTCTCGGGCCAGTGGGAGTGTCCTCACTTCCATACACTCTTCTAGTCACCTGACCACTGCAGCTAGTCCCTTGCTGCAGTGGTCCTGTGACGTCATACGGGAGCATAGCTAGTGCTTACCTCCAGAGAAGCCTTCATTGGATCCACAGGGGTGTTGGAAAATTAGAATGCTTCTCTATATTATTTTCAAACCAACCGTGCCTGAAAAAAATATTTTACTGTTGGAAGTAAAACTTAATTTTTAGAGAATATGTTAGTGGGTTGTAGTACAGATCCAGTTTATGAACTTTTAATATATCAATCAGAATATTCTGTTGGTGTATACTCCATCACCGTACATGTGTGATTTTATAAGCATACAGAATCAGTGAAAAATAAAATTATGGCAGGTTCCCTTACAGTGATATATTTTTTCACTTTTTTATTGCACTGGAAATGCATTACATTATAGACATGTCTGAGGATATTGTTATTCAACCATATCACACATACAACGCCATTGCATTTCTCGTATAATATACTTTGCAATTATTGTTAAACACTTAGCACACTAAGATTGGACAACATTATTGATGCTTGGAATCATACATTTCACAGTGAGTAAATAAGTGTTTAGTATGTCTCGAAAATTAACAAAAAAAAGGAGATATGAAAAAAATAATAAAAAATGGAAAAAAATAATCTTGGTTAAAAAAAATAAAAACTATAGAAATATATAGCAAAGCAATTGAAAAAAAAAGAGTAAAAACAAATAAAAAGTAGTATGAAAATAAGACATAAGCATGGATTTGTTTTTGGAGTACTTAGTTATAGTGTAGTAAATATTTTAGCTATGTCATCAATATATCTAATGAATACTGTAGAGATCACATTGGATAGACATATAATATGCTGAGCAACTAAATCAATGAATAAAATGCTGATTTTCTATTTGCTTGGGCAGTGAATTATTTGTTATCTCAAACAGCCAGATCTGTGGACCAAACAAATGTAAGCCACTTTCATGTTTTATTTCTAAAACAATTCATGGTCAGAGACAGGATATTTCCTAAGCTGACCTATGAAACACATGTAATGTTTGTTTGACAGTTTAATTCTTTATCACTCCAAGCAGGGAGCTAAAACAGGACTTGAGGGCTTGGGTGGTGGCAGAAGGTGGAGGCAGAGGCACTGACAGCAGGCAGGAAACTCTAATTAGTGTATATTAAGTCACATATGATTGCATTAGATGTGTCAGTGAGGGGTTTTCTGCAAAAATAAGGACCAAAGTCTTTCCCAAATGCAAGGCACAATTTTCTATTAAATATTATATTCTGTAGACATATATCTTATATATGTTTCTGCAGAATATACACAATCATAAGACATAATCATAAAACACCATGTTTCTCTATGTCCTTTTTTAATAATTAGTACTTTAGATTTTTTAGATTTTCTGATAAGTTGTTAAAATTCTGTCACTGCTATTTTTGCATGGTCTTACTGAAATACAATAATATTGATGCAAGCTTGTAGTAATGACTGATATACCATATTTTTCACTTTATAAGGCGCTCTGGATTATAAGACGCACCCCAAATTTTGAGGAGAAAAATAAAAAAACCTTTTGTTTTTAATAAATTGGTGGTGCTTCTTATAATGATTATAAGAAGCACCACCAATTTATTAAAAAAAAGTTTATTATAATATAATCCATGCATCTTATTGATTACTGGGGATGGTGGCTGCGGTGAAGTAGGGTCCCAGGGTCGCTGCTGGAGGAGGCAGGAATGGGGTGATACTGCAGGCCACAGACTGGGATGAAGGGGTGTCTGGAGGTGCTGCTGCCCGGTGCTCTGCTGGTGTATCCGATGCTGCGGGTGCCTGGACGGAGCTGTCCGGTGCTCCTGTGGTTGTCTCCAATGCTGCCTGTGGCTCTGCAGAGATTTTGTGAAAGGCCAGAGCCCCCACTGAAATCTCATCTCCCGAGATCTCGGTGCAGAGATCTCCATCTGCGCATGCGCCGCATGCGCCGGAGTCCGCTGCACAGGAAATCATGGGACTGCCGGGGTGGGCCCCGCCAGCACAGGAGACCGCCGCAGCAGCATTGGGCACCACTGGCAGCGCACCTGCAGCATTGGAGACACCAGTAGATCACTGGGCAGCAGCGCTGGACACCTGCAGTAGCACCGCTGGACACCCCCTGCAGCACCGCCGGGCATTGGAGGCACCTGCAGGCCACTGGGTAGCAGCACCAGACACCTGCAGCACTGGTGGACACCCCTTCATCCCAGCCTGTGGCCTGCAGCAACGGTATCGGTAAGGTACATTCACATTATAAGACGCACCCTCATTTCCCCCCCAAATTTGGGGGAAAAATAGTGTGTCTTATAATCCGAAAAATATGGTAATAGAATTAAAAATTGAGACATTTTTCCGGTCAGTCACGAATATGCTGTATCTTCTGAATTTAGTAAAACTCATAAAAAAGTTTTCAGTTGATAAAAAAGGGGTATACATTCATTTTGATTTTGATGTGATTTCAGTTAATGTTGGAGAAAATACATTAGGAAGAAAAGGTAGTTTTGGGGCTTTTCGCAAAACATCTAATATTGCAAATGACTGCTTTAAAGTGGCTGATGATAATAAAACTAGTGGTCACTACAATCGAGCAGACTTTATTCTTTGATTGTTGCTCTATACAACAAATATGTCACTATCCACTGGATACGAGAGGAATATAACTCCAACTCCTCAGATATCAATGGACACTTACTGACTGTATCCAAAACCTTTCTCTGAATAATAAAAAGCTCTACATTTCCCATTTGTGTTGATTATCATACTGTTACTTGACCATCATAAACTGTGAGATGTAAACCAATTTGTGTCACTTTTTGACATAAAATTTTTATGTATATGGCACTACATGAATGTTTTGGTATATATTCACTGATTGTCCTGCCAGCTTCGGACTCTGTTCACACTGGGGAGTATGATGTGCAGTCTTAGACAGAACATTTCTGGATGCCAACTATAGCATTTGCGTGCCTCTTGCTTACTGGTCCTGTGTTGGAGTATCTGTTCATACTCAAATAGGGTTGAGCGACTTTCATTTTTTAAAGATCGAGTCGGGTTTTGTGAAACCCGACTTTGTCCAGAGTCGAGTCAAGTGCAGTCGGCCGATTATCGCTAAAAGTCGGGGATCGACCGAAACACGAAACCCAATGCAAGTCAAAGGGGAAGCATAGTCGGCAGTGAGTGGAGGCCAGGAAAACACCTACAGTGCCCATTTTAATGCCAAAAACATCCATTCTTGTTTCTGAAGCTTGTCAATCTTAATTAACTTTATAATAATAGTTGTTCAATGGAACTTGGGGGTCATTTGGCAAAAGTTGTGGGGGTAGGGCTGGTTCAAGGTTTTAGTGGGCCCAGGAATCGTGGACTACGTCACGGCGGTGGAGCAGGGAGAGGTAAGTATTTCAACTTTGCAAGTGCTGTGATCCTGAGCAAGCAGGGGGGCACACTTGTTCACATTGGCACTGGCACAGGGCCCCTCAAAGTACAGCGGTGTGTTTGCACGGCGGGGGCGCCTCCCACCAGCAGCGACACTTTTGCGTACTTTGAGGGGCCCTGTGCCAGTGACGTCGCCAACGAGTATGCCCCCCCTCCTGATGAAGGAACCTGCACTTTCATCTGCACCTTCCTCTTTGTCCCTGTGTAAGGTGGTATAACATGCGGGAAGGGGAACCTTACTTTCAGCAGGGTCAGATTCTGGCTGTGTAGAGTGCAAGGGGAATGTAGTGGTCTAGGTAAATGTACCAGCAGACTCATCTAGCAGTGGCTGGGCAATGGGCAGGATGAGGAGGAAACAGATATAGGGCCAAAGAATAAAGTAGGCTAAATGCAGTTCAAAATTGGTAACAGGACTAAACAGGCGGCATTGCTTTGTTCAGTGGAGTAGCAAACCCAGGAGCAGCAGACACTGTTTTAAGGGCCCAAACACACTGATAGGCCAAATGCAGTTTAATATCTGATACTTTAGGCCAAAAGCCTAAGACTGAAGCTCAGCTTTATTCAGTTGAGGGCAAACACCAGGGAGGGGCAGACACCGTTAGTAGGCCCTAACCACCAATTTTTAAAAACACAGCACTTAATGAGAGCCAGAAGGTTGAAGCTCAGCTTTATTCAGTTGAGGACAAACACCAGGGAGGGGCAGACACCGTTAGTAGGCCGTAACCAAAGTTGAAGGCCAAATGCAGTTTAATATCTGATACTATAGGCCGAAAGCCAGAAGGTGGAAGCTCAGCTTTATTCAGTTGAGGAAAAACACCAGGGAGGGGCAGACACCGTTAGTAGGCCGTAACCAAAGTTGAAGGCCAAATGCAGTTTAATATCTGATACTATAGGCCGAAAGCCAGAAGGTGGAAGCTCAGCTTTATTCAGTTGAGGACAAACACCAGGGAGGGGCAGACACCGTTAGTAGGCCCTAGCCACCAATTTTTAAAAACACAGCACTTAATGAGAACCAGAAGGTTGAAGCTCAGCTTTATTCAGTTGAGGACAAACACCAGGGAGGGGCAGACACCGTTAGTAGGCCCTAACCAAAGTTGAAGGCCAAATGCAGTTTAATATCTGATACTATAGGCCGAAAGCCAGAAGGTGGAAGCTCCGATTTAGACAGTGGAGGACAATTTGAATTAGGGACTGCAGACAGACTTAGTAGGCTGTCCCCTGTGGACCATGCATCCACCACATTAACCCATTGCGCCTTAATGGACACGTAATCTTCCGTGGCCATGCCTACAGGTCCATGCGTCTGGCCATGCCTACAGGTCCATGAGTCAGGTGCACCTTTGTACTCACAGATTGCCATAGTGCATGGACAATGCGGTCTTTTACATGCTGGTGGAGGGTTGGGATGGCTTTTCTCGCAAAAGAAGTGTCGACTGGTTAGCTTGTAGCGTGGTACAGCGTAGTCCATCATGGCCTTATTAATAGTAAATAAAATATATAACTAGGCTCTATGAACTTTTAAATAGGTTCCAGGGGTACACGGGCAGCATTGGTGTGGTCAGTGGAGGAGTATTGCAAGTAGGGGCCGCAGACAGGCTATCAAAGGCCTAAAATAACAAACAATAGGCAGGCATGGCAGTTTAAAATCGGTTACATGGATACACAGGCAGGCACTCCAGGCAGCATTGTGGTCAGTGGAGGAGTATTGCAAGTAGGGGCCGCAGACAGGCTATCAAAGGCCTAAAATAACAAACAATAGGCAGGCATGGCAGTTTAAAATCGGTTACATGGATACACAGGCAGGCACTCCAGGCAGCATTGTGGTCAGTGGAGGAGTATTGCAAGTAGGGGCCGCAGACAGGCTATCAAAGGCCTAAAATAACAAACAATAGGCAGGCATGGCAGTTTAAAATCGGTTACATGGATACACAGGCAGGCACTCCAGGCAGCATTGTGGTCAGTGGAGGAGTATTGCAAGTAGGGGCCGCAGACAGGCTATCAAAGGCCTAAAATAACAAACAATAGGCAGGCATGGCAGTTTTAAATCGGTTACATGGATACACAGGCAGGCACTCCAGGCAGCATTGTGGTCAGTGGAGGAGTATTACAAGTAGGGGTCGCAGACAGGCTATCAAAGGCCTAAAATAACAAACAATAGGCAGGCATGGCAGTTTTAAATCGGTTACATGGATACACAGGCAGGCACTCCAGGCAGCATTGTGGTCAGTGGAGGAGTATTGCAAGTAGGGGCCGCAGACAGGCTATCAAAGGCCTAAAATAACAAAAAATCGGCAGGCATGGCAGTTTTAAATCGGTTACATGGATACACAGGCAGGCAGCATTGTGGTCAGTGGAGGAGTATTGCAAGAAGTGTCTGACACAGTTAGTACTCCCAAAAAATAAATAGATGTTAATGTCTCGCAAAACAACTATAAATAAAAAAAAGGGTGGCATGCTTAGGTACAGGGGTGGGCTCATCTGCAGAGTTTATGACAAAGTAATTTGGCAGTAAATTAGTATTTACTGGTGTCAATATAGGACACTGACCCAGACTACTTTAACTATCATCATAGATGTCAACAAATTGGTATTGATTGTCAGTGCCAGGCATTGAATGATGTCAGCGCATAGACTAAACATTGGTGGAGCTGTGCGAGATAATTTTGCACGTGGTAGAGCACAGTTTGAGCTGGGGGGGGGAACTCTCTTGTGGCCGGCGGTACCACCCCAGGGCCCCTCATGTTACAACGGTATGTCTGACGTTGGGTGCGCACCACCACCGCCAGAGACACTACATTGTACTATGAGGGACCCAGTGGCAGTGCCGTCGACCAAAAGCGAGCACACCCACCTCTTCTGACAAACAGCACTGTAACTAACGGGTGCTTGCGCCAAGTGTCGAGAGTGAGACAACGGCCCCGTGGGGGGAGTTTTCCCATTGGGGGATGTGTAAACATGTCGTATGCTGGTCAAACAGCTGCTGCAAATTAAGAGATTTTAACACTCAGTAAGACCAGTCCACAAGCAAGACCTTTTTATAGGAAAGCTAGGTGTCAGCCGGGAAAGGTGGGGCAAAATAATTTGAAATCCAGGAGTGGTTCATTTTAATGAAGGTGAGATCATCCACATTTTGGGTAGCCAGACGAGTCCTTTTTTCAGTTAATATTGAACCAGCAGCACTGAATACTCTTTCTGATAGCACACTAGCTGCTGGGCAAGCAAGCTCCTGCAATGCATATTCTGCCAATTCAGGCCAGGTGTCTAATTTGGATGCCCAGTAATCAAATGGGAATGACGGTTGAGGGAGAACATCAATAAGGGCTGAAAAATAGTTAGTAACCATACTGGACAAATGTTGTCTCCTGTCACTTTGAATAGATGCTGCAGTACCTGTCCTGTCTGCAGTCATTGCGAAATCACTCCACAACCTGGTCAGAAAACCCCTCTATCCAACGCCACTTCTGATCTGTGCACCTCTAACACCTCTGCCCTGTAGCCCCCTGCAGCTCGTGTGAGAACCATCACCGGCGCTGTGTGCTGGGAATGCCTGAATCAAACGGTCTACAAGAGTAGCTTGTTTGGTTGCTAATATTTGTTCGAGGTTCTCATGTGGCATAATATTTTGCAATTTGCCTTTATAGCGAGGGTCAAGGATGCAGGCCAACCAGTAATCGTCAACGCTCATCATTTTAATAATGCGTGGGTCCTTTTTGAGGATACGTAAGGCATAATCCGCCATGTGGGCCAAAGTTCCAGTTGGCAAATCTGTGCTGGTTTGAGGGGCAGTTACAGGCAAATCTACGTCACTTGTCTCCCTTACAAAAACAGAACCCGGCCTTGCAACGCCACTAATTTCTGTTGGCCCAGGAGAAGCTTCCTCATTAAAAAAGTACTCATCCCCATCATCCTCCTCGTCCTCCTCCTCCTCTTCGCCCGCTACCGCGTCCTCTACATGGCCCTGACCAGACAATGACTGACTGTCATCAAGGCTTTCCTCTTCCTCAGCTGCAGACGCCTGCTCCTTTATGTGCGTCAAACTTTGCATCAGCAGACGCATTAGGGGGATGCTCATGCTTATTATTGCGTTGTCTGCACTAACCAGCCATGTGCATTCCTCAAAACACTGAAGGACTTGACACAGGTCTTGTAGCTTCGACCACTGCACACCTGACAACTGCATGTCTGCCATCCAACTGCCTGCCCGTGTATCCTCCCACAAATACATAACAGCACGCCTCTGTTCGCACACTCTCTGAAGCATGTACAGTGTGGAGTTCCACCTTGTTGCAACGTCGATGATTAGGCGATGCTGAGGAAGGTTCAAAGAACGCTGATAGTTCTGCATACGGCTGGAGTGTACAGGCGAATGGCGGATATGCGAGCAAAGTCTGCGCACTTTGAGGAGCAGGTCGGGTAAACCCCGGATAACTTTTCAGGAAGCACTGCACCACCAGGTTTAAGGTGTGAGCCAGGCAAGGAATGTGTTTCAGTTGGGAAAGGGCTATGGCAGCCATGAAATTCCTTCCGTTATCACCTCACTACCTTGCCTGCCTCAAGATGTACAGTGCCCAGCCATGACTGAGTTTCTTTCTGCAAGAACTCGGACAGAACTTCCGCGGTGTGTCTGTTGTCGCCCAAACACTTCATTGCCAATACAGCCTGCTGAAGCTTGCCACTAGCTGTCCCATAATGGCACACCTGGTGTGCAACAGTGGCAGCTGCTGATGGAGTGGATGTGCGACTGCGGTCTGTGGACGAGCTCTCGCTTCTGCAGGAGGAGGAGGAAGAGGAGGAGGGGGGGCGAACGCCTACAGCCAACTCTTTCCTTGACCGTGGGCTAGGCAGAACTGTCCCAATATTGCTGTCCCCTGTGGAGCCTGCATCCACCACATTCACCCAGTGTGCCGTGATGGACACGTAACGTCCCTGGCCATGCCTACTGGTCCATGCATCTGTTGTCAGGTGCACCTTTGTAGTCACAGACTGTCTGAGTGCATGGACGATGCGGTCTTTAACATGCTGTTGGAGGGCTGGGATGGCTTTTCTAGAAAAGAAGTGCCGACTGGGTAGCTCGTAGCGTGGTACAGCGTAGTCCATCAGCGCTTTGAAAGCTTCGCTTTCAACTAACTGGTAGGGCATCATCTCTAATGAGATTAGTCTAGCAATGTGGGCGTTCAAACCCTGTGTACGCGGATGCGAGGATGAGTACTTCCTTTTCCTAACAAGAGTCTCATGTAGGGTGAACTGGACTGGAGAGCTGGAGATCGTGGAACTAGCGGTGGTGCCGGTGGACATGGGTGAGTGAGAGAGGGTTGGAGATGGTATTCTTGCCGGTGCCCTACATGCAGTGTTTCCTACTACTAACCTGGTGATTCCCTGACTGCTTTGGCCTGGCGATGAAAGCTGCACAGATACTGCAGGTGGTGTGGGAAATGGTCGGCTTACAGGGAGGGAAGGGATGTAGCGTTGCTGACTAGCTTCATTGGCCGAGGGTGCTGCAACCTTTAGGGACGTTTGGTAGTTAGTCCAGGCTTGCAAATGCATGGTGGATAAATGTCTATGCATGCAACTTGTATTTAGACTTTTAAGATTCTGACCTCTGCTTAAGGTAGTTGAACATTTTTGACAGATGACTGCGCTGATCATTTGGATGTTGTTTAAAAAAATGCCAGACTGCACTCTTTCTACTATCGGATACCTTTTCAGGCATTGCAGACTGAGCTTCTTTAACCGGATGGCCACGCTGTCCTCCAACTGGTTTTGGTTTTGCCACGCGTTTTTGGCCAGATACGGGCCCGGTAGATGGAACCTGTTGTGATGTTGATGCCTGCTGCGGCTCCTCCTCCTCCGCATCAGAACTACTGCCGCCTGCACCCTGTTCCCCCAATGGCTGCCAATCGGGGTCCACAACTGGGTCATCTATGACCTCCTCTTCTATGTTGTGTGCAACTTCATCTGTGTCACCGTGTAAGCCGGTGGTATTGCGTTCGTGACGGAGCACCATAGTCTCCGCTGGTTTTGATTCTGCCTCAGTACACTGCGAGGGCAATGTTCTGGTATGAGTCAAAGGAACAGCATAGTAATCTGGCTGTGGCTGTGCATCTGTGCACTCCATGTCCGATTCAACTTCTAATGGGCATAGCCTGTTAACTGTTTCACTGTGTAACCCAGGAACGGTATGTGTAAAGAGCTCCATGGAGTAACCTGTTGTGTCGACTGACGCATCCTTCACTGTTGTTTTTAGTAAAGGACACAAGGAAGCGACTTGTTCCTGACCGGGAGCATCCACTGACGATGCACTGCTCTGACATTTGGCACTTTCCGAGGAGGAGGCGAAAGAGTTAGAGGCAGAGTCAGCAATGAAAGCCAATACTTGTTCCTCCTGCTCCAGCTTCAAAAGTGGTTTTCCTACTCCCAGAAAAGAGAGCGTTTGAGGCCTTGTTTAGCCAGACAACGAACCTGGCTCAACAACTCGAGACTTAGGTGCTGTACTGCTTTTACCATGACCACCTGATGCTCCACCACCACTACCATCATTACCAGCTGACAATGACCGCCCACGGCCACGACCTCTTCCAGTAGACTTCCTCATTGTTTGCAAAACGTAACCAAAGTAACGCTATTTGTTACTGTAAAACAACTTATCAGGTGAAATCAAACTTCTGTAGGATTTATATATACCTTTATAGGTGCCTGACACTGAAAGGAAAATCAGGCCCAATGTTACACACTAGGTTTTCTGTGCCCCAATAATTTGAGACAGATGGCACACACAGGACCAGCACTCAAGCAGAAATGCCAATCTTAATCTCCCACTATTTTTTTTTTTTTCTGGGAGAATTTACCCCCCCCCCCAAAAAAAAAAATGGCCAAGTATTACACAGTGTTTTCGGTGCCACACAATGAGAGACAGATGGCACACACAGCAATGGCATGGAGGCAGACTTGCCAATATTTATCTCCCACTAATTTTTTTTTGGGAAAAGGGAGAATGTACCCAAAAAAAAAAAAAAAAAAAAATGGCCAAGTATTACACAGTGTTTTCGGTGCCACACAATGAGAGACAGATGGCACACACAGCAATGGCACGGAGGCAGACTTGCCAATAATTATCTCCCACTAATTTTTTTTTTGGAAAAGGGAGAATGTACCCCCCCCCAAAAAAAAATGGCCAAGTATCACACAGTGTTTTCGGTGGCACACAATGAGAGACAGATACCACACACAGCAATGGCACGGAGGCAGACTTGCCAATATTTATCTCCCACTAATTTTTTTTTTGGAAAAGGGAGAATGTACCCCCCCCCCAAAAAAAAAAAATGGCCAAGTATTACACAGTGTTTTCGGTGCCACACAATGAGAGACAGATGCCACACACAGCAATGGCACGGAGGCAGACTTGCCAATATTTATCTCCCACTAATTTTTTTTTTGGAAAAGGGAGAATGTACCCAAAAAAAAAAAAAAAATGGCCAAGTATTACACAGTGTTTTCGGTGCCACACAATGAGAGACAGATGGCACACACAGCAATGGCACGGAGGCAGACTTGCCAATATTTATCTCCCACTAATTTTTTTTTTGGAAAAGGGAGAATGTACCCCCCCCCCAAAAAAAATGGCCAAGTATTACACAGTGTTTTCGGTGGCACACAATGAGAGACAGATACCACACACAGCAATGGCACAGAGGCAGACTTGCCAATATTTATCTCCCACTAATTTTTTTGGGGGAAATGGGAGAATGTACCCAAAAAAAAAAGGGGCCAAGTATTACACAGTGTTTTCGGTGCCACACAATGAGAGACAGATGCCACACACAGCAATGGCATGGAGGCAGACTTGCCAATATTTATCTCCCACTAATTTTTTTGGGGGAAAAGGGAGAATGTACCCCCAAAAAAAAAAAATGGCCAAGTATTACACAGTGTTTTCGGTGCCACACAATGAGAGACAGATGGCACACACAGCAATGGCACGGAGGCAGACTTGCCAATAATTATCTCCCACTAATTTTTTTTTTGGAAAAGGGAGAATGTACCCCCCCCCAAAAAAAAAATGGCCAAGTATCACACAGTGTTTTCGGTGGCACACAATGAGAGACAGATGCCACACACAGCAATGGCACGGAGGCAGACTTGCCAATATTTATCTCACACTAATTTTTTTGGGGGGAAAAGGGAGAATGTACCCAAAAAAAAAAAAGGGGGCCAAGTATTACACAGTGTTTTCGGTGCCACACAATGAGAGACAGATGCCACACACAGCAATGGCACGGAGGCAGACTTGCCAATATTTATCTCCCACTAATTTTTTTTTTGGAAAAGGGAGAATGTACCCAAAAAAAAAAAAAAAATGGCCAAGTATTACACAGTGTTTTCGGTGCCACACAATGAGAGACAGATGGCACACACAGCAATGGCACGGAGGCAGACTTGCCAATATTTATCTCCCACTAATTTTTTTTTTGGAAAAGGGAGAATGTACCCACCCCCAAAAAAAAAAATGGCCAAGTATTACACAGTATTTTCGGTGCCACACAATGAGAGACAGATGGCACACACAGCAATGGCACGGAGGCAGACTTGCCAATATTTATCTCCCACTAATTTTTTTTTTGGAAAAGGGAGAATGTACCCCCCCCCAAAAAAAAATGGCCAAGTATTACACAGTGTTTTCGGTGGCACACAATGAGAGACAGATACCACACACAGCAATGGCACAGAGGCAGACTTGCCAATATTTGTCTCCCACTAATTTTTTGGGGGGAAATGGGAGAATGTACCCAAAAAAAAAAGGGGCCAAGTATTACACAGTGTTTTCGGTGCCACACAATGAGAGACAGATGCCACACACAGCAATGGCACGGAGGCAGACTTGCCAATATTTATCTCCCACTAATTTTTTGGGGGGAAATGGGAGAATGTACCCAAAAAAAAAAGGGGCCAAGTATTACACAGTGTTTTCGGTGCCACACAATGAGAGACAGATGCCACACACAGCAATGGCATGGAGGCAGACTTGCCAATATTTATCTCCCACTAATTTTTTTTTTGGAAAAGGGAGAATGTACCCCCCCCCCCAAAAAAAATGGCCAAGTATTACACAGTGTTTTCGGTGCCACACAATGAGAGACAGATGGCACACACAGCAATGGCACGGAGGCAGACTTGCCAATATTTATCTCCCACTAATTTTTATTTTGGAAAAGGGAGAATGTACCCCCCCCAAAAAAAAATGGCCAAGTATTACACAGTGTTTTCGGTGGCACACAATGAGAGACAGATACCACACACAGCAATGGCATGGAGGCAGACTTGCCAATATTTATCTCCCTGCAGTTATCTCAGAAAAGTATGGCAGGCAGCTATAAAAAGGACTGCTGCACACAAAAGTGTGGACAAACACACAAGATAGCTGTGCAGAAAGGAAGGAAAAACAGGATTTGTGCTTTGAAAAAAGCAGTTGGTTTGCACAGCGGCGTACACACAGGCACAGCAACGCAGCTATCAGGGTCAGGGAGCCTTCTAGTGCGGCCCAATGAGCTACAGCGCTGAGGAAAACAAAATGTAGCTTCCACTGTCCCTGCAATCAAAAGGTGGTGTTGGACAGTGGAAATCGCTTCAGCACAAGCGGTTTGTAGCTTTATGTACTCTTCCTATCACTATCCCTGCTTCCGAAGAAGCTGCAGCAACCTCTCCCTACACTCAGATCAGCAGCAGTAAGATGGCGGTCGGCGGGAACGCCCCTTTATAGCCCCTGTGACGCCGCAGAAAGCAAGCCAATCACTGCAATGCCCTTCTCTAAGATGGTGGGGACTGAGATCTATGTCATCACGCTGCCCACACTCTGCGTCCACCTTCATTGGCTGAGAAATGGCGCTTTTAGCGTCATTGAAATGCGACTTTGGCGCGAAAGTCGCGTACCGCATGGCAGACCCCACACAGGGATCGGCTCGGTTTCATGAGACGCCGACTTTGCCAAAAGTCGGCGACTTATGAAAATGAACGATCCGTTTCGCTCAACCCTATACTCAAATCTTAATTTGGAGTCTAGTGAAGTATGCTTTTTTGGTTGTTCATTTCCCTATTTGTATTGTGTTCCCTCGACACACAAATCATGTCGTCCTGATAGCTTGCTTTGTGGTGTAGTTTACTTTATCCCTGTCGGTCTTCATCTGTGTTTTCCTTTACGGTTCAGGAGCCCAGGGTCTTTATCTCCTATTTTCCCATTGCTCCCCATGACACTGATACATTTTTTTGAAGACTGAAAGAATATGGAACATCCATAAATCTCATAATAATCTGTTTCTTCTTGATTGATTATCCATAAGAAATAGAATAAAGATTAAAATCCATATGCCATGGTCTGAAAACTCACTGACGCGTTTTTGGCGTTCCATCACCATTATTCTTAATCTGAATCAGATACCAATCATGTGAGAAAGCTATTAGTGAAAAAAAAGAAAAAAGCCATCTCACTGATGATTTGAGTCAGGTGAATGGAACTCCATCCTGGTAAGACATGATCAAACAATGAATAAAGCAGCAATGTGCACTTGACCCCATCCCATCCCAATTCCTCCCCAACCTCACCACCACACTAATCCCATCCCTAACCCATCTCTTCAACCTATCACTAACTTCTGGTACCTTCCCCACTGCTTTCAAACATGCCACAATCACACCTATCCTCAAAAGGCCATCCCTTGACCCAAGCGCTATGTCCAGCTATCGCCCCATATCTTTGCTCCCATTTGCATCCAAATTCCTTGAGCAGCACGTCCATGCTGAACTTTCCTCTCACTTTGCATCTAACTCTCTCTTCAACAACCTACAATCTGGCTTCCGTCCCCACCATTCCACTGAGACTGACCTGACCAAAATTACTAACGACTTACTTACAGCCAAAGCTAACAGACAATTCTCTATACTCCTCCTTCTAGACCTGTCCTCTGCCTTCGACACAGTTGACCACTGCCTCCTACTACAGATCCTCTCTTCCTTTGGGTTTAAAGACCTCGCCCTATCTTGGATCTCCTTATACCTTACCAACCGCACATTTAGCGTTTCCTACTCAGGCTCTGTCCATGGGCCCTTACTCTTCTCAATCTATACACTCGGCCTGGGACAACTCATAAGGTCCTTTGCTTCCAGTACCATCTATATGCTGATGACACTCAGATCTACCTCTCTGGCCCAGATGTCACCTCTCTGCTCTCCAGAATCCCAGAGTGTCTATCAGCCATAGCCTCCTTCTTCTCCTCTCGCTTCCTCAAGCTCAATGTGGACAAATCTGAACTAATTATCTTTCCTCCATCTCGCATATCTTCCGTACCTGATCTATCAAAATAAATGAAATCACACTTTCCCCTGTCCCCAAAATTCGCCACCTCGGAGTAACCCTGGACTCTGCCCTGTCCTTCAAACCGCACATCCAAGCTCTCGCCACCTCCTGTCGCCTCCAGCTCAAAAATATTTTCAGAATCCATCCTTTCCTCAATCCTCACTCTACCAAAATTCTTGTGCATGCCCTAATCATCTCCCACCTCAACTACTGCAACATCCTCTTCTGTGGCCTACTGTAATACTATTGTAGGAACTCAAGGATTCTGATAGCATGGGGCAATGAAGAGACAGAGACGGGTTTCTTTAGTGCAAATAGTGTATTTGTACAACAGCAATAACACCCAAAACAATATACTGATAACCCACAGTGTCCTGCATTGAAACGAGTCCTTGAAACATATACAGCTAATCGGCAGAGTTCTTAAGGCAGAGTCCTCAGCAAGGTGATCAAAAGGTGAGTGTGACAGGTGAAGTGGTGCAGATCCAAACACTTTCGGTACAGAAAGAGTCAAATCCAGGTATGAAGTAAACACAGGGAAGTCCAGAACAAGTCCACAAGTTCATCCCAGGTGTGACAAGAACACTGGTAAGTCTAGAAACTAGTTCACAAGTTGATCCCAGATGTGGCATAAACACGGGTAAGTTCAGAAACAGGTTCACATTAAAGTATTATACTGGTGTTGTTTCCAACAGCTCCCACCGGGGGGAGTAAATGAAGGATTAAGTAGCAACACACAGTCCAAAAACAAAGTCCTGAAACATAGTTCCAAAAACACAGTTCTTACCAGGAGGAATGAACCGAGGGTTAAGTTCCAAGTCAGCAGACTAATGATAACATAGAGAGTAGCTTACATATGCAGGAAATGTCCAGAGCCTGAGGCAGAGACACACTCAGAACCAGCAGCTGAGCTGAAGGAGAACAGAATCAGAATACTCCAGCAAAGAGGCTGACACCTGACCCGGGTTTTAAACAAACAAACAGAAAGTAGGGCAGACAAAAACAGCAAACTCCATCTTAACAAAGGGCAAAATCATTCACAAGGTGACTTAGAAACCCCGGAATACTGACACCTACCTTCTAACACTCTCGCACCCCTCCAGTCCGTCCTTAACTCTGCTGCCCGACTAATTAATCTCTCTCCTCACTACACTCCTGCTTCCCCTCTTTGCAAATCCCTTCACTGGCTCCCAATTTCCCAGCGTATCCAGTTTAAACTACTAACACTGACCTACAAAGCCATCCATAACCCTTCTCCTCCGTATATTTCCAAACTAATCTCTCAATATCTTCCCTCACGTAATCTCTGGTCCGCCCAAGACCTCCTTCTCTCCTCCATGCTTATTCGCTCCTCACCCAATCGCCTCCAAGACTTTTCCCGAATATCCCCATCCTCTAAAATTCTGTGCCCCAACACATCCGGTTATCCACCACATTTGGATCCTTCAAAAGAAACCTGAAAACCCATCTCTTCAAAGAAGCTTACAGCCTGTAATGACCACACAGTCACCTCAACACCATCGGAGCTACTGCAACCCCCGACCTACTGTCTCTTTCCCCATAATCCTGTAGAATGTAAGCTCGCAAGGTCAGGGTCCTCTTCCCTCTGTATCAGTCTGTCATTGTTAGTCTTGTTTACTGTAAGTGATATTTGTATTTTGATGTAACCCTTTCTCATGTACAGCACCATAAAATTAATGGTGCTATATAAATAAATAATAATAATCTTCCAGCTCCTGAGTTAAAAACCTGAAATGTCCTTTATTTTGTTCCAATTAAAACGTGGATGCTCTGGGATGACAATAGCAGACAGGGGAAGCAAGCAACGCATTTCAATCGCTGCTGTGATCTTTGTCAAAGTTATTAGTACATAGAAATCTAGCAAATATTTTAATGAATAAATGTTATATGTACTTGGCAAAACTAGAGTGAATAAAGTAAATAAAGATCATTTTCTTTCCGCTGCATTCGGCTGCCTGCAGGCGCTGGGAGGCATCATAATGCTGCTAATCTGCATATAAACCCCATATCTGCAGGTTAACAGCGTTATTTCTGGTGAAAGGTTCCCTTTAATCTGAGTGCCCGGCGATGATCATGCAGGCACCGCTCCTGTACCCGCACAATCACCATGAGGTACCACTGTATGTCAGGAAGGTATCAGGAAGCAATGTCTGATACTGCCGCTTACAGATTGGACAACATGAATTGGCTGACAGGTTCCCTTTAAACTGGTAAGATATATGCTAAAATTGTTATAAAAAGAAAAAGTGTAATAATAATTTAGACTCTTTAACTTTCTGCCTGGTGTTGAAACAATGATTAAAAGTGAAAGATATATGACATTGAGCAATGTCTACATCAAATATAATTTGTATTCTTGAGACTTCTCTGCCACTGAAGATAGTTTTAAAGCAATTGTTAAATAACTGTGATAAAGCTATGACAAATGTGAATACAGCAGAAGCATTACAGTACAATAATAAATTCAAGATCACATTTTTATGGTAACTCATTATCCTACTGAAATGCATAGAAGATTTTTGGACTTTATTCTAAGGCTTATATCTCCTGACAATTCTAAGCTATGATAGAACGTTTTGTCTCTAATCTATCAACAACTCTGACTTTCGTATTTAGTCATTTTATAAATAATAGAGCTTGTCAATATTTTTGTACAAACAGGAAACTTCACATAACACCTCCCATTCAACACCTTTTCCGATATTGAATGTGTTGTAGTGCTTAGCTGTTAGTACTAATTGTTGTTTATCCCATGACAGGATTTGTTTGCTGATTTTCAGAATTTGCTTTGCACACATTTGTAAATAATGCCTTATATAGTATTACTTAAAATACAATTCTGAAGAAGTACTCAGGAACTGAAAATCTTCTTTACCATGTGTGGCCTGTAGCCATACCATTAAAGCCACTTATTTAATATTTTATAGGCCTCTTATGTTCCAATACAATATCTCTGACCCATAGAGATTTTAGAACTCTGATGGAATCATGGAATCCTTTAAATTCTTGATAACGTATAATTCTGTGAGTAATAAGGTGGGAACCTCCATAAATCAGAGCGGTCTCTCTAGCACATTGCACAGTCACACTATTGAGTTGTTATACGGAGAAATCAGAGTCAAATTAATACCTTCAGCTCAAACCATTCCTAAACCATTTTTCAGAGTGGTAGGATCCGCTATTCCACTGAAAATGGCCACGGCTATTATGAAACACTTTTGCCATTGAAAGCGTGTGTTTGGCCTGTTACAAGGTTTTGGTAATTGGTATGTGTCATCAAACTTAATGCCAGGACACAAGGTTTATCTGCAAAATGCTGCTCAGACTACCTCATTTGACATGTTTTCTTCTTAGAGTGAATACTAATGCCATACATTGCTGCCATAAGTAGTGTTGAGCGATACCTTCCGATATGCAAAGGTATTGGTATCGGATTGGATCGGCCGATACCCAAAAAGTATCAGATATCGCCGATACCGATACCCGATACCAATGCATATCAATGGGACACAAAATATCGGAGTGGTTCCCAGGGTTTGAAGGAGAGGAAACTAAATAAAGAATAAAAATAAAAAATATTGATATACTCACCCCTCTGACAGCCCCGGCTCTCACCGGTCCAAGCGTCTGCCTCCGTTCCCTAAGAATGCAGAGTGAAGGACCTTCGATGACGTCGCGGCTTGTGATTGGTCACGTGACCGCTCATGTGACCGCTCACGCGACCAATCACAAGCCGCGACGTCATCGCAGGCCCTACACTCACTCATTCTTAGGAACGGAGGCTGCCAGTTACATCGCTAAGGTCCAGGGTCCGCCGGAGGGGTGAGTATATCAATATTTTTTTTTTTTATTATTTATTTTTTACATGAATATGGATCCCAGGGCCTGAAGGAGAGTCTCCTCTCCTCCAGACCCTGGGAACCATACGCACCGCACACACACACTTCCGATTCCGATTTCCGATATCGCAAAAATATCGGAACTCGGTATCGGAATTCCGATACAGCAAATATCGGCCGATACCCGATACTTGCAGTATCGGAATGCTCAACACTAGCCATAAGTGATGCACAGATATTGAGCCATCAGCGCAATGTAAGAAATGCTTGATCCATCAGCTATGCTATCTACTTCCATTGCTCCAAGGTGTACTTGGCACCAACCAGATTGAAAACTGTTCATCCCAGACATGGATTACCGCATGGGACAGAACAACAGACAGGTGAGGAATATGGTTGCTTTTTATTTATTTTTTTTACAGTAGATCATGGCTTCAGTGAAATGGGCATTATGTGAGTATAACTTATTTTTAAATGAAAAAGTAAAAGTGTGTATTATTTCACATAAAAGACTTTATTCTGACTGTGTCTTTATTCTTTCATGAGTTATTTACAAGATTATGACCACTTATAAAATGTGTTCAAAGTGCTGCCCATTGTGTTGGATTGTCATTGCAACCCTCTTCTCCTACTCTTGACACACTGCACCGCAGAACACCGTAACACCGTAGAAGAAATGCTATCACAGGCTTCCAGTATCTGTTGTTTCAGATGCTGCTCATCTCATATCTTCACAGCATAGACAATTGCCTTTAAATGACCCCAAAGATGAAAGTCTAAGGGGGTCAGATTGGGAAACCTTGATGGCCATTTGAACTGGCCCAATCCACTTTCCAGGAAACTGTTCATATAGGAATGTTCGGACCTGACACCCAAGATGATGCATCACCAAATTATTCATGTTAGGTCCAAGCATTCCTACATGAACAGTTTTCTGGAAAGTTGATTGGTTGTTGTAAAAATCTTTTACCAGTACAAAAATACAAACTTAACTTGAATATATGTAATCACAGCATTATATTTGTTGGTTTTAAGTTTGCATTTTAGTAATGGTAAATTATTTTTAATGTTTGTGGGTGTGAAAAATTTGAACCATGTGATGGGGCGGGGGTTCTTTGAATCCTTGGTCATTATAAAATCCTGACTCACTGGTATAACACTAGGTTATGACTAAGGGGCATATTTGGCCCTGAAACACGTAAACCGGTGTCTGGGACCTCTGCTATTTTTGCCATTTTTCTTATTGTCGGTTGTCTATGTTTTGATATGAAGATTTTGGAATAAAGTTTGTTGGAGTGCAACCTTTTGGTGCTTGATTTTTTCAATACGTTTGAGGGTTGCAGCCAGCAGCTGTCAGTTTTGCCTGGCTGGTTATAAAACATACATGGGAACCCAAACCATCTACTTTTTTATTTTTTATTTAGCGAGCAGGTGCCAGCTGATGAATACTCCCATCAGCCACCGCCAGCTCTCGCTGCTATTAGCAACAGCAGGTGTAGGCTGATGGGAGCAGAAGTCTCATAAACCCATGCCAGTGACCGGTGGCAGGCTCAGTCTGTCTTTTGACAGCATGGAAACCGCGGCTATCTCACTGGTGGTAATGATTTTACTGTCAATTAGAGGTGAACACGACAGCACAAAAAACACCCAGGTTGGCCCATATGGACTCACGTACCCAATGTAGAAAATTTGATGGTAAAAAGGAGTTAACATAAGACGTCTGACCAATACATTTGAAGCTTCTTGGAAAGGAAGCCAGAGTTATTTTATTTTCTTTTTTATGTACAAACTAGAAAATGAGAAGGAGCTTAAAAATTTTCTAACTGAAACCATAGTGTCTGATGCAAAAATGTCACTCAAAGCTTCATCCTAACACAAAAAAAGGAAGCTAGTTGTAAGAAATGTTCACAGAATAACTGTGTTTTTATGTGACTTTTTATGCAACTTTGCCAAATAGACTGCCCTTTGTGAGTATATGTGGAATGACACCATTTCTGACCCTTATATTACTTGTATCCTGCATTTTCATCATTTGTTCAGCATGTAGTCTATATATCTTAATTTGCAATTATGTTATTTTTATTTTGAATGAGATGGCTTATAACACTTTATTTTACAAAGTGGGTGCCCTCTGAAAAGCTTTGTTGAAAACATGATTAAAGGGAACCTGTCACCCTCAAAATGGAAGGTGAGCTAAGCCCACCGGCATCAGGGGCTTATCTACAGCATTCTAGAATGCTGTAGATAAGCCCCCGATGTATCCTAAAAGATGAGAAAAAGAGGTTAGATTATACTCACCCAGGGGCGGTCACGGTCTGGGAAAGGTCAGAGAGGTCCAGGAAAGGTCAGAGAGGCCCGGCGCCTGTGCACTGCAGTACTTTGCTCTGCCCTCAACAGGGCAGACAAAGTATGCCTGCAGCGGAGCCGCAGCATGAAAACCAGAAGAGGACGTCATCTGATGAAGATAGGAGGCGCCGGACTGGACCGCGACGCCCATCGAACAAGAACCGGATCGGCCCCTAGGTGAGTATAATCTGACCTCTTTTTCTCATCTTTTAGGATACATCGGGGGCTTATCTACAGCATTACAGAATGCTGTAGATAAGCCCCTGATGCTGGTAGCTTTGCTCACCTTCCATTTTGGGGGTGACAGGTTCCCTTTAACCACTGACCATTTGCTTAGTATGCTATTTCCTGACTATGTAAAATATGCTTCATATCATTGTCAGAATAATTACTATGCAATCTTATCAATTAAGATATTGGTAATTACATGCTTTGAGTGACAAGAAGAAGCATTAATGCTCAATTAATTTTACATATAGGAATGTGACGTTTTCTTACATGTTAACATATAGAAATGTGATGTTTACTTACATTTTAACATCTCAAAATGTGATATTTTTTCCTTAAATTTTAAAATTACATAGTTAAACATATTCTTTTCTTTCACAAAAATTTTCTTTAGACCTATTTTTTTTTACTTTTGCAAGGGTAATGGGAGAAAATGGACCATACATTTTGTTGTGCAATTTCTCCTGAGCAAGCTGATACTCTACATGTGGGGGAAATCTACTGTTTGGGCACACGGTAGGGCTCGGAAGGGAAGGAGCAAAATTTCACATTTTGAATCTAAAATTTGCTAGAATAATTAGCGGTTGCCTTGTCGCGTTTGCAAAGCCCTTGATGTGCCTATACAGTGGAAACCCCCTCACATGTGACTACATTTTGGAAAGTAGAGCCCTTACGGAACTTTTCTAGATGTGCATTGAGCACCTTGATTTCCCAGGTGCTTCCCAGAAGTTAAAACGTTAAACCGTGAAAATAAAAGAAATCAAATTTTTTCCCAGATAAATGTTTATCAGCTCCAACTTTAGCATTCTCATAAGGGTAACAGGTGAAATTGCTCATACAATTTGTTGTGCAATTTCTCCTGAGTACACCAATACTCCATATGTGGGGGAATACTAATGGCAGGGCTTGGAAGGGAAGGAGCACCATTTGACTTTTTGAATGTACAATGTACTTAACCTCTTTCTGACCTCGGACGGGATAGTACATCCGAGGTCAGATACTGCGCTTTGATGCAGGGCTCCGGCGGTGAGCCCGCATCAAAGCCGGGACATGTCAGCTGTTTTGAACAGCTGACAGGTGCCCGCAATAGCGGTAGGTGAAATCACGATTCACCCGCCGCTATTAACTAGTTAAATGCCGCTGTCAAATGCTGACAGCGTTATTTAACCGGCGCTTCCGGCCAGGCGGCCAGAAATGAGCGCATCGCCGACCCCCGTCACATGATCAGGGGTCAGCGATGCTTCTCCATTGTAACCATAGAGGTCCTTGAGACCTCTATGGTTACTGATGCCGGCCTCCTGTGAGTGCCCCCCTGTGGTTGGCGCGCATAGCACACCTGCATTTCTGCTGCATTGCAGCGATCTGATGATCACTGCTATGTATCAGAGCCAATCACGTTGTGTCAGCTTCTAGCCTCCTATGGAGGCTATTGAAGCATGGCAAAAGTTAAAAAAAAGTTAAAAAAATGTGAAAAAATTAAAAAATGTATAAAAGTTTAAATCACCCCCCTTTCGCCCCATTCAAATAAATCAATAAAACAAAAATCTAACCTACACATAGTTGGAATTGCCGCATACAGAATCACCCGATCTATTAATAAAAGAAAGGATTAACCTGATTGCTAAACGGCGTAGCGAGAAAAAAATTTGAAGCGCCAGAATTATGTTTTTTGGTCGCCACGACATTGCATTAAAATGCAATAACGGGCGATCAAAAGAACATATCTGCACCAAAATGCTATCATTAAAAACGCCAGCTCAGCACACAAAAAAATAAGCCCTCCCACGACCACAGATCATGAAAAATGGAGACGCTAGAGGTATCGGAATATGGCGCAATTTGTTGTTTTTTTAGCAAAGTTTGGATTTTTTTTCACCACTTAGATAAAAGTAAACCTAGACATGTTTGGTGTCTATGAGCTCATACTGACCTGGAGAATCATAATGGCAGGTCAGTTTTAGCATTTATTGAATCTAGTAAAAAAGCCAATAAAATAAAAGGATTGCACTTTTTTGCATTTTTACCGCACTTGGAATTTTTTTCCCGTTTTCTAGTACACAACATGCTAAGATCAATGATGTTGTTCAAAAGTACAACTTGTTTCACAAAAAATAAGCCCTCACATGGCCATATTGATGGAAAAATAAAAAAGTTATGGCTCTGGGAAGAAGGGGAGCAAAAAACGAACACGGAAAAATGGAAAATCCCAAGGTAATGAAGGGGTTAAATAAGCAGCGGATGCCATGTCGCAATTGAAGAGCCTCTGATGTGCCTAATCCTTGAACAAACCCTTCAAGTGACACAATTTTGGAAATGATAACCCTTTATCAACCATAACCATCTTTATCTAGAGATGTAGCGACGATTTTGATTTCATGGGTGTTTTCCAGTAACAGGCAGTACATTATGCCCAGCTTATGCTTCTGGAGACACACACCTGTAAAACATCACTACAGAAATGCCAAACTTGTGGTTGCTAAATGTGGTTTAGGCACACTGGGGCTCAGAAGGGAAGGGGGCATTTGGATATTGGAGCACAGAATTTGCTGAATTTCTTTGGGGAGCGTGAAGCCATTTAGCTTTTCCAGAGCCTTTGTGCTACCAGTAACATGGAAGCCCAATATATTTCCTTTAACAGTTGATGGACCTGAATGAGGACTTGCTTTTTTTGTGGATTTACCTGAAGCTTTTATTTGGAACATTTTATATAACATTAAGGATCACAATTATCCGGTGCTCTACACTGAGCACTTACTTTGGGGTTTCCATCTAAATCTCCTAGTGACGTGACAGATGAAACACCTGAGGGATCCATTCACTATAATGAGGCTGCAGATTTGCTCTGGACTCCATCTGGCCTCTGTTCAGCAGTGTCCTTTTCAGAAGTGCAGAAAACTGTGGCTGACTGCACTTTTATGCAATCCTAAAAAGACGGACACTGCTGGATCACAGGTCAGACGACGTCCACAGTGCCTCCATTTGCCTCATTATGGGGAATGTTCCCCCGGAGGGTTCTGTCTAAATCATGTATTTCAGAGATTTACACTGAGACCCCAGTGTAAGTTGTCAACGCAGAGCGCAGGATAAATGTGCGCCAAGCCTTACTGCGAACTTTGGGAGGCAGAATGAAAATAATCAACAACATGTGAAGAATTGGTTTTATTTATTTTTTATGCCGTTCCTCATACAGTATAAGTGATTAGGTGACTTTATTCTTCGAGTCAGTGAGATTACAGCGATACCAGATTTATATCAGGCTTTTATGTTTGGCTGCTATCACACACTAAAAGATGGTTTTTATTGCAAACAATAGCTTTTGCATCACTATATTTTGAGAGCTATAATTTTTTCATATTTTGGCTGACAGTCATGTTATGGCTTATTTTTGGAGGGCCGAGCTGACGTTTTTATTGGCACCATTTTTGGGCACATGACATTTTTAGATCGCTTTCCATTCAGATTTTGGGGAGACAGAACGAACAAGAACCAGCAATTCAAGAACAGCTTTTTTTGTATACTGTTCTGCATGTGGTAAAAGTAATAAGACCGCTTTATTCCTCGGGTCAGTACGATTACAGAGGTACCACAGTTACTTTTTTATGTTTTGTCGCTTTAACACAATAAAAACTATTTTATAGAAAAAATAATTATTTTTCACCGCTTTATTCTGAGATCTATAACTTTTTTATTTTTCTGCTGATGGAGCTGCATGGCAGCTTTTTTTTGCGGGACAAGATGGTGTTTTCAGCGGTACCATTTTTATTTACATGTGTCTTTTTTATTGCGTTTAATTGCACTTTTTGTTTGGCAGTATGATGATAAAGCATTGTGGGTTTTTTGTTTACGGTGTTGAAGGGGTTAACTAGTGGGACAGTTTTATAGAGCAGGTTGTTACGGATCAGGAGTTACTAAATATGTGTACTTTTATTTCTTTTTTTAAAATTTACATTAATGTATTTATTGAAAAAGTATATATTTTTTTCTTTATTTATGTTTTTAAAAAAATATTTTTACACATTCTAATATTTTTTTTTTACTTTTTTACATTGTCCCAGGATGGGACATCACTATATAAGGTGAGATAACTAATCTGACACTCTGCACTGCAGAGTATCAGATCAGGATCTGACAGGCAGGGAAAGAGGTATGCCGCCTGCTCTCAGCAGGTGCTCACAAGCCACCTCACTGCACCTCACTGCAGGACCCGGAAGGACCCCACGGTCTTCTTGGTGTTGTGGGTCTCCATGGAGACCATCAGGCCAAAGCGATCGCATCGAGTTGTTCTCATGGAAGCTTCAAGGGAGCCCCCTCCCTGTGCGATGCTTCTCTATGCCACTGTCAATACCGACAGAGGCATCAGCGGGATTAAATGCCAACGCACATTAGGAAGGGGTTAAAGAGCACCAAGAAGGCAGGATCTCACATTTGCATTGTTGAAGAGGTGGGATGGGTGAATGAAATGACGTATCCCAAATATCATACTACTTAAATTCCAGAATTAAATTGCCAGCAGCAGTTAAGAGAAATCTGTCAGTAATATCAACCCCATCAAAACCAAATATAAAGGCATGCAGGTCTTCCAAATAGAAATCTACACCTTTATATCTTCTATCTGTTGCTACAATCCCAAGAAATTACTATTCTAACTCATGTGAAAGTGAGTCATTAAGAGCTCTAGGTATCACAAAGCACTTGCCGAAGTGCTAAAAGGTTGTTTCCTCTTTAGTTTAATTGATAGCCAATGTTTAATTTCATAGTTTGGCTCATGATATCACACAGTTAGTGTGCTTGTAATCCAGCTAAATAGGCTTATACTGAGTGAAGAAACAACCTGGGAGTCAGAAGCTGGGGAAATGCATTTTGTAAAATGAAAAAAAAAATGTGCATTAACACATTTTTTAAAGCATTCTTAGGGTACCTTCACACTGGTCGATTCTGCTACGATTACGACGCATTTGCGTCATATTCGACATCGCAGTACGAGCTCGTAGCCAGCGGTCACACTCTACGATGTTAACGCTTTTTCTGACGTAGTTGCGATGTGAACGTCACGCGTCGCAATCGTACGCTACCCTTCACACCGCCATAGTCCTACGACTCCGAGCGTGACGTATTACCAGCATGGGCGTGCTAAAACGTCACGCCCAATCAGGAGACAGGTATGCGGAAGCCCAACCCACGTAGTCGCATTACGAGCTCGTATGACCGCCGTCACATACTACGATTTCGACCGCCACAGCGGGACATTTACGACGAAAGAAAGTTCTGCTCTTTCTTTCACATCGTACGATGCTGGGCTGCGTCGCAAATCGTAACGCCATGTCACACTTTGCAACCTCGGAACGAGGACGGATAAACGTCACAAATCGAACGCTCGTTCAGACTTTGATTGCACAGTGTGAAGGGGCCCTTACTTTGCAGCATTTTCTCCAAGCTGCCTAAGACTTTTGCAGAGTTTATACAGTGGGGGAAATATGTATTTTATCACTTGCCGATTTTGTAAGTTAGCCCACTGACACATGAACAGTCTATAATTTTAAAGGTACTTTTTTAAAAGGTATTTTGTAGTTTCTCACTGCAAAATGCAAATACATTTATATAATTAATACAATGTGATTTTCCGGATTTTATTTTTGATATTCTATCTCACAATGTTAAAATTAACCTACCTTAATATTATAGACTGTTCATGTCTTTGTCAGTGGGCAAACTTACAAAATCAGCAAGTGATCAAATACTTATTTCCCCCACTATAAATGTACATAAAATCTTTATAACCATCCTTAGGCCGGTTTCACACGTCAGTGGCTCCGGTACGTGAGGTGACAGTTTCCTCACGTACCGGAGCCACTGACACACGTAGACCCATAAAAATCAATGCATCTGTGCAGATGTCATTGATTTTTTGCGGACCGTGTCTCCGTGTGCCAAACACGGAGACATGTCAGTGTTCGTGGGAGCGCACGTATTACACGGACCCATTAAAGTCAATGGGTCCGTGTAAAACACAGACCTCACACGGACCTTCTCCGTTTGCAGTCCGTGTGGCGTGCAGGAGACAGCGCTACAGTAAGCGCTGTCCCCCCCACTGGTGCTGAATCCGCGATTCATATGTTCCCTGCAGCAGCGTTTGCTGCAGAGAAAATATGAATAATAGTGTTTAAAATAAAGATCTATGTGTCCCCCGCCCTCCCACCCCATGTGCGACCCCCCCGCTGTTCAGAAAATACTCACCCGCTCCCACGTTGGCTGCCGCTGCTTCCTCTCTGCCCCGCGCCTTCTACTGTATGCGGTCACATGGGGCCGCTCATTTACAATCATGAATAGTTGGCTCCGCCCCTATGGGAGGTGGAGCCGCCTATTCGTGACTGTAAATGAGCGGCCCCATGTGACCGCATACAGTGGAAGCCGCGGCCAGACCAGGAAGGAGCGACAGCCAACGAGGGATGCGGATGAGTATTTTCTGAACAGCGGGGGGGCGCACAGGGGGTGGGGGGGTGGCAGACAGATAGATCTTTCATTTAAACACTATTATTCATATCTTCTATGCAGCAAACGCTGCTGCACAGAAGATATGAATCGCGGCTTCAGCACGATGCAGGGGACAGCGCTGAACTTTAGCACTGTCTCCTGCACGCTCCGTGTGGTACCCACTCGCCACACGGGCGGCACACATGTGCTGCACGTATGGCCTACGTGAGCTCACGGGCACACGGACACGGATAACTCCGGTACCGGAATTATCTGGACGTGTGGGACAGCCCTTATAGTGATGTTACAAGTGACATATTTATTACTCTGCATGTTACAAAACCACAAACATTACCAGATTATTTTCTATTAACAATACTATTATAGCAAAGAGAGGCCAGGAGTGCATTTTGGCAAATTCAGACTTGTGTAGTCACCATACACTGTATATTTCCATTTTTGATGCATACTACTTTAATGCTGCCATTTTCAATCTGCTAAAATTCACCAGTTTTGTTTGGCCAGAATTTTAAAGGAATCTTTTTCTGGTGATTTCATCTGTGTCAAATATCCCATCTGTCCAGAGTCTTTTAGCAATAGAATGAGTAGCTTTTAGACCAGAGTCACACATAGCCCAAGGTAGCTATGCTTTTCATTTTTAAAGCATCAGGTTCTCTGAGTTGAAAGAGACCAGGAAAAAATGTGATCGTTGTATCCACTTAATGTGAAAGGGCAGCCTGATGCAGCTGGCAAGTCTGCCTGAGCCTCATTGCGTCTGAAGCATTTTGTGTTCTTTCATATACTGCATGAGTAGCATAAAAATGCAAGATATTCACAGGAAATTATTTTCTTACATACAAATATATTGGACGCAGCTGTGGAGATACAGGAGGCACAGTGATTTTTTGTTTATTGTTTAGTACACATCCTTTTTAACCTGCAATGTCTTCCTTTTTCACTTTTCATAGTTTTTGCCTGCTCTTTTTTTATTTATTTTTTTTTTCATTTCTTTGCTTTCATTATTATGATGATCTGCAATTTCATAATGATTTTTATCATTGCAGAAATATATCGCAGAGAATAACTGTCAACCAGCATGGATTCATGATAGATAAGTTATGTCTAATTAACTTATTAGCTTTCTTTGAGGAGGTAAGTACAAATCTGGATGTCGGTAATGCAGCTGCTGCGATTTATCTAGACTTTCCAAAGGCATTTTATACTGTATCACAAAATAGCCTTATTTATTATTTATTTTATTTTACCCTTTTTCTGAAGCTCCAGAAGCAGGGACTGGGGGAAACTATATACAGATAGGTAAGGAACTGGCTATAAGACAGGAAACTAAGAGTCATCGTAATTGGTACATTCTCTGAATAAGTTATAGGCAGCAGTGGGGTATCACAAAGTTCTGCACTTGGGCCTATTATTTCTAATCTCTTTATTAATGACCTAGTGGATGGCATTGAGAGTAGAGATAGGCAAACCTAAACAGTAAAGTTTGGCATCTGTACCGAAAACCTACTGTTCAGGCATGGATACGGAGCACATACTTCACCAGGAAGTCTGTGTTTCCGTTCCAGTTTGGCCCCACGAACACCAGGTGTGTGTTGCGCTGTCATATGCATGACAGAAGTGCGGCAAACACTGCTTCTGATCGGCGGTAAAATTGGCAGTCAGACAGCCATGGTTCCCACAAATGACCGCATAAGCCCCCAGCTGTAATCGGAGGTAAAAAGTTTCATTTGGGTCCGCTGAGTACTGATCCCATCAGTCGATGCCTGCTGTCATTAATAACAGTCAGAGCAGCCAGCGTCAGATGGGAGTATTAATCAGCGCGTGCCTGCGCTTTAAACAAATAATTTAAAAAATGGCTTGAGTTTACCTGTATTTTTGATAACCAGCCAGTCAAAACTGACAGCTGGTGGCTGCAACCCTCAACTGTCAGCTTCAGCAAGGCTGGTTATCAAGAATAGAGAGGTTCCCATGCTGTTTTTTTAAATTATTTAAATAAATAATAAACAAAACAGAGTGAGGTTCCCCCCATTTTTGACATCTAGCATTGCTAAAGTAGATGTCACGCCGTTCTGTCTGTATCTGGTTTTCGGCGTGACAATGCATGTCTTTGTTTTAACCCTTTGCTCCTTTCCCCCTAATTTGAGCTAGGATACTGTTGGCTGTTACCTGTATGGAGCCTTTTCAGTTCCCTGCTCTGCTGCGCAGCCGTTCATAGGTGGTTAGGTCTTTGCCCTGCTGCATGACCATCGCATGTGTGGTCCCTGGTTGCTGCTGTGGAAGCTGTCCGTGGGTTGTCAGGTCATTTGCAGCTGGTTCATGACTTTCCACATGTGTCAGTGCGTGCAGTCACAGCCTGGTGCCCTGAGCCTCAGTTCCTGCACTGATTGTGCTGTAATGGTTTCTGTTTGTGCTTAGGAGATGCTTGGACACACCTCCCCTGCTTTTATCAAGGTTAGGGTGTGTACTTGAAATGCTGTCCCCAGCCTATTGCTGAGGGGCAGCTCCTATGTAAAGTTCCCCTGCCCTGTGGGTGGAGCCTGAGCTACTCACAAAGCTCCTGAACTTTGCTATGTGTGTTTGTGTTCCTACACCTCTCCTGTCTATGTTTTGGTACCAAAGTCCTTGCCTTGATCCCTGTTTTGTCCTGTTCTGGTGCCTGTCCTGGAGGCGGTATATCCAGGCCTTAATCCTTGATCCTGAACCTGTCTGAACTGTGTCTGCTGTGTCATGTTCCTGGAATCCCTCTGCATCTGGAGCCTCGCACCCAGTGACTTTGAGTCTCTTGTAACAGGTGTTTCTGCTGAGCTTCTACTCTGTGCTCTGGATACCATGTGGTGCTAGCTCCTGGCAGGCCCAGCAATCCTGTGGATCTAGCACCATCCCACTTGAGTTCCTTCTTAGGTCCGATGCCTGGAGCCTGATGAACACAGTCTGGAACCTGATGACTGCTTTCTGGAGATTGGTGCCTATAGGTCATGTTGGATGTCCGGAACCAAACAACTCCTGTCTGATGTCTGCCGGTGACCCTGGATCCAGATGTCCTGATGTCCTGTCTGTACTCTGATGTCCTGCCTGTGTCCTGATAAACTCATGGACTCTGATGTCCTGACATCCTCATGTGTTTTGATGTCTTACCTGCATTGTGATGACCTTGTGTTTCCTGATGTCCTGATGTCCTTCCTGTGTCCGATGTCCTGATGTAACTGATGACCTGGGTTGCCACGCCAGTGTCCAAGATGTCTATCCGGTATTCCTGTGTCCTGATGCCCTGCCTGTGTCCTGATGTCCTGAGGTCCTTCCTGTGCCAAGATGTCCTGATGTCCTGTCTGTATCCTGATGTCTTGCCTGCGTCCTGATATCCTCGTGTACCCTGATGTCTTGCCTGTGCCCTGATGTCCTGCCTATGTGTGCCTCAGTGACCCATTGGTGCCTTGGGGTCCACTGGGTGGTACCCTTCTGGAGGTGTGGAATCGGGAGCCTGACATCATCATGATTTGTTTATGTACTGTGTGACTTTACTTTAGTAAACTTAACTTTCTCTATACCTGAAGTTGTGCAGTGTAATCAAGTCCTATGTGTCTCTTTCCTTGTCCACATGCTCAGCTGCCACAGAACCCCGGTCTCTGCCCTCCCCTAGTTCGGGTATGCCCGGGTCCCCCTTTGCGGTATAAAGGGTCCGTATTGCATCCCCGGGGGACACGCACTCCACACCTTCTGAGATCAGCTGGCTTGGGGGCATCTATGGGGCTGGGCCGCATCAGCGGCTGCAGTTGATCGTGACAATAGACAGCTGGGGCTGGTATTCCCAGGCTGGTAAAGAGCCATGGATATTGCGCCCCTTAGCCTAAAAATGGTAGCCCACAGCTGCCACGAAAAGGCACATCTATTAGATGTGACAATTCTGGTGCATTGTCCGGTTGTTCCCACTTGCCCTGCAGCTGTGGCAAGCGGCATTCATATTTATGGGGTTGATGTCACTTTTTATTGTCTGGTGACATCGAGCCCACAGACATAAGACACCTATCAATTATTAATCCTATAGTTAGATTGTAAACAAATACACAGCCAGTATAAAGTCTTTTAATTGAAATAAAAACAAAATGCAGTTTTTAGGAAACACAGGTATACTCACATAATGCCCATTCCATTGAATCACACATCTCCTATAATAAAACAAAAATAAAAAACATCCATATCCCTCACCTGTCCATCTTTCTGTCCCACACAGTAATCCTTGTCTGGGGATAAATAATTTTCAAACTGGATGGTGCAAAGATGCAGCCATCCAGGCTGAAATCCACTGGTGAATGTGCTGCTGCGAGCGCAGCATCAGTGAGCAAAAGTGACCTCATTGAGGTTAATGCGGGTCACTGAGGCTGCGTTCCCTGCCAGACCAATGAACTGAAGTGACCTTCCTCCATTGAGATCATCACTAGTAGAGTAAGAAAAATTCTCATAGTGCAGAGGCGAATTCAAAGCAGTTTACCGGGAGAATTAAACTGCGATCAATTTGAACAGCGGTGAACTCGCCTCTACACCATGACGCTTATGCTCCAAACAACTTCAGAGTGAGATCTCCCCTACTGTACAGTGCCTTGTGAAAGTATTCAGCTCCCTGGAACTTTTCAAACTTTTCCCACATATCATGCTTCAAACATAAAGATACCAAATGTAAATTTTTGGTGAAGAATAAACAACAAGTGGAACACCATTGTGAAGCTGAATTAAATTTATTGGCTATTTTAAATTTTTGTGGAAATTCAAAAACTGAAAAGTGGGGCGTGCAATATTATTTGGCCCCTTTACTTTCAGTGCAGCAAACTCACTCCAAAAGTTCACTGTGGATCTCTGAATGATCCAATGTTGTCCTAAATGCCTAATGATGATAATATAATCCACCTGTGTGTAATCAAGTCTCTGTATAAATGCACCTGCTCTGTGATAGTCTCAGGGTTCTGTTTGAAGCACAGAGAACATCAAGAAGACCAAGGAACACAACAGGCAGGTCCGTGATACTGTTGTGGAGAAGTTTAAAGCCGGATTTGGATACAAAATTATTTCCAAAACTTTAAAAATCCCAAGGAGTACTGTGCAAGCAAACATATTGAAATGGAAGGAGTATCATATCACTGCAAATCTACCAAGACCCATCCGTCCCTCTAAACTTTCATCTCAAACAAGGAGAAGACTGATCAGAGATGCAGCCAAGAGGCCCATAATCACTCTGGATGAACTGCATAGATCTACAGCTGAGGCGGGACAGTCTGTCCATAGGACAACAAGCCATTCTTCAAAGATATCCATAAAAAGTGAAATTTAAAGTTTACAACAAGCCACCTGGGAGACACACCAAACATGTGCAAGAAGGTGCTCTAGTCAGATGAAACCAAAACTGAACTTTTTGGCAACAATGCCAAACGATATGTTTGTTGTAAAGGCAGCACAGCTCATCACCCTGAACACACTATCCCCACTGTCAAAATGGTGGAGGCAGCATCATGGTTTGGGCCTGCTTTTCTTCAGCAGGGACAGGGAAGATGGTTAAAATTGATGGGAAGATGGATGGAGCTAAATACATGACCATTCTTGAGATAAACCTGCTGGATTCTGCAAAAGACCTGAGACTGGGACAGAGATTTGTCTTCCAACAAGACAATGATCTCAAACATAAAGCAAAAACTACAATGGAATGGTTTACAAATAAACGTATCCAGGTGTTAGAATGGCCATGTCAAAGTCCAGACCTCTATCCAATCAATATCTGTAGAAAGAGATGAAAACTGCTGTTCACAAATGATCTAATCAAACCTCAATAAGCTCGAGCTGTTTGCCAAGGAAGAATGGCCAAGAATTTCAGTCTCTCGATGTACAAAACTGATAGAGACATACAGTACCCCAAGCGACTTGCAGCTGAAATCGCAGCAAAAGGTGGCGCAGCAAAGTATTAAATTAAAGGGGACAAATACTATTGCACGCCCCACTTTTCAGTTTTTGAATGTCCCAAAAAATTTTAAATAGCCAATACATTTTGTTCAACTTCACAATCGTGTTCCACTTGTTGTTGATTCTTCACCAAAAATTTACATTTGTTATCTTTATGTTTGAAGCATGATAATGATATATGGGAAAAGGTGGAAAAGTTCCAGGGAGCTGAATACTTTCACAAGGCACTGTATCAGTGTATAAATATTTTTTTAGTGTGGATGAAGCCTTTATAAAAAAGAATATAAGCTCCAAATTCTTTCAAACTGATATCTCCCCTACTGTATCATGTTAGTAAGAGAATACATTATTTTTTTAGTGCAGATAAGGCCTGTGTAACATAGAATATATGCGCCAAACTATTTCAAACCAAAAACTAGCCTGCTGGATTACAATTGTCACAGAATTTTAATTTTTTTTTTATTATGCATGAGTTCTGCGCACAGCTGATTTTCACTAAATGACAAGATGAAGTATGTTGTGCTGCATCACGTTAGCAAATAAAAATATAGTTTTTTTTTACTCTGCAACAGCTCTGCGCATAGATGAATTTCATTGGCACTAAATGACAAGTTGGGATATAGAGTGCTGTATCTCAATTTCAACAGAAAAAATAGTTTTTTTTACTCTGCAACAGCTTTGCACAAAGATGAATTTCACCACCACAAAATGAGAAGGTGGGATATGGCTTGCTCTATCACATTTAGCAACAGAAAAAAAAATAGTTATTTACTCTACAACACCTCTGCACTAAGATGAATTCCACTGTCACTAAATGACAAGGTGTGATATAGCGTGTTGCATCACGTTTAGCAACAGACATCAGTTTTTTTACTGTGCAATAGTGATGAGCGAGCACTAAAATGCTTGGGTGCTCATTGCTCGGGTTGAGCAAATTGGAATACTCGGGTACTCGACCCGAGCAATGAGCCCGATGTAAATCTATGGGAAACCCGAGTATTTTTACCGCGATCCCCCGGGGGTCCTTTTAAGGTCTAAAAACGTCTGAAAATGATGGAAACACTGCTCAAATTACACAGGAACATCATGGGAATCGCCCCTGGAGGCATTTCTGACTCCTAGGTCACAGCTGTAAGCAATGTCAGAGTTTCAGGCCATTTTTACAGATGCACCAAAAAACACACAGAAACTTAACCAAAATGGATTTTGCTTGGAAATATGTTAAGGTACATCCTTTCCAGGCTAATGACTTGTATATAAGGCAAAATAATTTACCCCAGTCCAAAATGTTCCTCCACCACTTAGGCTATGTTCACACGCAGCATTTTTGATGAGTTTTTCAACTTTAACATTACTTTTAACCAATACAAATGCATTCACTGGGAAATGTCAGTGTAACATTTAACAATCCTAGCTGGCCATGTGGTGTGTGACACATAAGGGGACAAATCTTGTTTTATTTCTGAAGGAGGGACTCTTAAAGTCTCAAAGCCTATTTTTAGAGGTGCATCAGGCGGCATTAATATTCTTAAAGGGCCATTATTAAACAGTGAGTCTCCTATGCTGTTATTGTCTATGCAATGAGTAGCTGGGCTGCCAAGAATTGCAACACACGCCAATACCCCTTTCATGAAAAGTACAGGAGGGCCTCCTGAAAAAATGTTGCTTCAAATGCAATGCCTGACCTGCTATCAAGTCATATGCACCCTAATAAGCCTTTGAACCCAGATACTGGATGGCCACAGGAAAACACACTTCACAGTCTTCAGTTGGTCCTGCCATACAATTTCCTTATGCATTGAATGCAAGGGCTGCCTTGACCCAAATTTGCACGCACCCCAAACCCCCTTGAAAGAAACATGGAGGACGGCTTCCTAAAAAAACTGTCCCATTACAAAGGAGCAAGTCTCCTAGACTCGTAATGCCCATACACTAAGTGTATTTGCTGACAAACATTTCCCCATGGGGGGTACATTTGATAAACAATTTTTTATGGGGATCATAGACATCCTTGCCAAAAAATTGACTGGCTGTAGCAGTACGGAACACGTTAACCCTTGTGATCTAGTGGCAGTGGATGATGAGATGTGGAAGAAGGCCTCATTAAAAATTAGGCCCTATTTAAAGGAGTGAGTCTCCTAGACTTGAAATGCCTTGACTAGAAACATTTCCCCTTGGGGGATACATTTTAAAAAAATTTATACACCAAGGGTAGCATACAAACTGGAATGTATGCATGAAAAGCCAAGATTTTAAGACCACAGATGGACCAGACGTGTGGCTGAGATAACAGACTGTTTCAACATGTGAGCTGTATTTTTTACTATTTTAAAATCAACAAAATACTGTATACACCAAGGGAAGCAGTCTAGCAGACCAAAAACTGGAATGTATGCCTGAAAGCCAAGATTTGAAGACCACAGATAGACCAGGAGTCTGACTGAGATAAGAGACTGTTTCAATATATGGCTTGCATTTTTAAAAAGTTTTAAAACAAAAAATTCTGTATACAGCAAGGGTAGCAGACCAAAAAATGCAATGTATGCCTGCAAAGCAAGGATTTGGACACCACAGATACACCGTGCGTCTGACGGAGAAAACAGTGATTAAAATGTGGCTTTGATTAATTTGGGACCACCAAAATTGTGTCAATAAGTAGGCTATGACACTAAAATAAAACATTTGGAGTACTAAATTTGTTCATTATTTAGTGCAATGATATGCGATGCGTGTGGCGCACAAATCACAGTGCTAAATATAAGAACTGTAGCTAAATATTTTTTGGTCACCAAAAAAAATGTTGTAAGACACTCCCAAAAAAATATAGTACACAAATTAGTTCTGAATTTTATGCGCACTCACATCTGATGCCTGGGAGAAAAACAACAATTTTAAATTGTTAGATTTTAATGCTCTTGTATTAAAATTACCTGGCTGTAGTCTGCCCTGTGACCAAGCCAATAATTGTTGTAAAAAATGAGGCTCTGTATTGCTTTGTACTAAAATTTGCAGGTATAAGGTGCCCCCCCCAAAAAAAAAAAACATGGCCAAGGAAACCTGCAGCTAGGTATATGTAAAATACGCAGCAGCAGACAGTAATGGAGCCTTTTGATGTATGCAGGGAGATCTATAGACTCACATGCAGTGCCTGCATGCCTTGCAGTTAAGTGGATATGTGCACATAGACTCCCCTGCCTACCTAGCACAATTAAAAACTAGGCCCAATGTAAAGGGGTGTGTCTCCTAGACTTGTAATGCCCATACACGAAGTGCATTGACTGACAAACATTTCCACATGGGGGGTACATTTTTTCAAATTATTTTATGGGTATCATAGTCACCCTTGCCAAAAATTGGACTGGCTATAGCAGCACAGAACACATTAACCCTGGTGATCTAGGGGCGGAGAATGAGGAGACATAATAATGATCAATCATACTAAAATCAAACAAATGAATAAAGGATGTGAATCCACCTATGAAAGAAAATAACTAAAGGAAGAGGCAAACACAGGTTCATAGATATGAAGCCAGAATGTCTCCATCGGGATATGTTGGTCCCTAGCAACAGCTCAGAGACACGAATAAAAATAAAAATATAATATAAATGTATTTCTATATTATTATATTGGAGAGGTATACACTATGTCATAAGATGATGGTCCAGAGATAGGAAAAATGGAAAATATAGGAATAAATGGGAAGAATATATGTACATCTCATTGCTATGACATTTCCCACTGGGGGGGTAACATTTGTTTTGGTTTCAAATTAGTAACAGCCATCATAAAAACATCCTTGCACTAAAATTAGTGACTTTTGCAGCGCAGAACTCGTTTACCCTGGTGATCTAGTGGCGGATAATGAGGCGACATTGATGAATGCCTCATTAAAATCTAGGCCCAAAGAAAAGGAGCAGGTCTCCTAAACTTGTAATGTCAATACACAAAGTGCATGGGCAGGCAAACATTTCCCCATGGGGGTACGTTTTTCAAAAAGATTCTATGGGCATCACAGACACCCTTGCCAAAAATTGGACTGGCTGTAGAAGCACAGGACACGTTAACCCTGGTGATCTAGTCGCGGAGAATATGATATATATATATATATATATATATATATATATATATACACTCACCGGCCACTTTATTAGGTACACCATGCTAGTAACGGGTTGGACCCCCTTTTGCCTTCCGAACTGCCTCAATTCTTCGTGGCATAGATTCAACAAGGTGCTGGAAGCATTCCTCAGAGATTTTGGTCCATATTGACATGATGGCATCACACAGTTGCCGCAGATTTGTCGGCTGCACATCCCAAAGATGCTCCATACAAGGCAGGATGGATCCATGCTTTCATGTTGTTTACGCCAAATTCTGACCCTACCATCCGAATGTCGCAGCAGAAATCGAGACTCATCAGACCAAGCAACGTTTTTCCAATCTTCTACTGTCCAATTTCGATGAGCTTGTGCAAATTGTAGCCTCAGTTTCCTGTTCTTAGCTGAAAGGAGTGGTACCCGGTGTGGTCTTCTGCTGCTGTAGCCCATCTGCCTCAAAGTTCGACGCACTGTGCGTTCAGAGATGCTCTTAGGCCTACCTTGGTTGTAACGGGTGGCGATTTGAGTCACTGTTGCCTTTCTATCAGCTCGAACCAGTCTGCCCATTCTCCTCTGACCTCTGGCATCAACAAGGCATTTCCGCCCACAGAACTGCCGCTCACTGGATTTTTTTTCTTTTTCGGGCCATTCTCTGTAAACCCTAGAGATGGTTGTGCGTGAAAATCCCAGTAGATCAGCAGTTTCTGAAATACTCAGACCAGCCCTTCTGGCACCAACAACCATGCCACGTTCAAAGGCACTCAAATCACCTTTCTTCCCCATACTGATGCTCGGTTTGAACTGCAGGAGATTGTCTTGACCATGTCTACATGCCTAAATGCACTGAGTTGCCGCCATGTGATTGGCTGATTAGAAATTAAGTGTTAACAAGAAGTTGGACAGGTGTACCTAATAAAGTGGCCAGTGAGTGTGTATATATATATATATATATATATATATATATATATATATATATATATATATATATATATATAATATAATGGTATTTCAATATTTTTATATTGGAGAGGTATACACTATGTCATAAGAGGATGATCTAGAGATCTCATTGTTGTGACATTTTCCCCTGGGGGAGTAATATTTGTTTTGGTTTCAAATTAGTAATGGGCATCATAAAAACACAAAAATTGAGTGACTTTTGCATCATGGAGTGCGTTCACCCTGGTGTTCTAGTGGCTGTGGAAGATGAGGATGAGAATAAGGAGGAGGATAACACCAAACAGACCACATCAGGAAGCATATACCCTTGTGGGGTTATGAAGAGGTGCATGAGAATACAACTCTACAAAAAAGACAATGTATTCAAGGTTATGTTTTGCTGTTTTCATTTGGTGGTGTACAGAAGTCTTGCCCAATCCAGCCCTTGTTCATTTTTTTAAGAGTCAGCCTGTCAGCATTTTCAGTTGACAGGTGGATGCGCTTATCTGTTTTAATTCCACCAGCGACACTAAAAACCTGCACTGACAGAACGCTAGCAGCAGGGCAGGCCAGGACCTCCAAAGCAAAGAGAGTCAGTTCATACCACATGTCCAGCTTGAATACCCAATAATTAAAGGGAACCTTCCCCCCCAGGCTTTTTAAATAAAAGAGCCACCTTGTGCAGCACTAATGCTGCATTCTGTCAAAGTGGCTCTTTTATTTCGGGTCCCTGCAAACGCTGAAATAATCGCTTTTATAATGTGCCCCTCATACCTTCATGAATGTCCCCGGCGCCTGCGCTGTAAGTTCGAAGGGCAGTGCAAACTGCGCATGACTGATAAAAGACATACAGCGCAGGCGCCGTGGGCATTCATGAAGGAAATGGAGGTGGTGCTCGGCGCAGGGAGGCCCTGAGTGACGGCTGGGAGGCTTTTGTGTCAGGGGGGAAAATACATGCCCCCCTGACAAATTCAGGTATGAGGGGCACATTATAAAATCAATTATTTCAGCGTTTGCAGGGACCCGAACTAAAAGAGCCACCTTGACAGAATGCAGCATTAGTGCTGCACGAGGTGGCTCTTTTAGTTAAAAAAGCTTGGGGGGTGACAGGTTCCCTTTAAAAGGCACAGAGGAATCCCAGAGGATGCTTGTACGATCTGCAAGGTACTCCCTCAGCATCTTCCCAAACATTGCACTTCTTGTGACAGCACCCCTTGCCTCTGTGCCAGCATGATGGGAGGGTCTGAAAAAACTGTCCCAGAACTTTGCCATTGTTCCCCTGCCTGAGCTGGATTGTACTTCTGTCTCTCTCGCTTAGACTACTTGGTTGTACAACAAACCCTGAAGTCTGCTGCCAGCGTTCTCAGAAGGGAATTTTTTAAAGTATTTCCACTACAAGGGAACTTTGGTACTGCAACATTTTTGTAAACCTGTCTGCCTCTGGAAGAAGAGATTGAAAAGTCTCCTTGTAGCGTGGGTCTAGAAGTGTCACCAACCAGCAATATTAATAATCTTTATTTTTATATAGCGCTAACATATTCTGCAGCGCTTTACAGTTTGCACACATTATCATCACTGTCCCCGATGGGGCTCAAAATCTAAATTCCCTATCAGTATGTCTTTGGCATGTGGGAGGATACCGGAGTACCCGGAGGAAACCCACGCAAACACGGGGAGAACATACAAACTCCTTGCAGATGTTGTCCAAGGTGGGATTAGAACCCAGGACCCCAGCGCTGCAAGGTTGCAGTGCTATCCACTGAGCCACTGTGCTGGCAGTAATGAGTGTCATCGAAAATGTTAATAATGCGAGAGTCATGGGAAATGAAGCGCAACATAATGTCAGCCATGCGTGCCAGACTGCTAACAGGAAAGACTTCCGTGTCCGCACCAACAGGACAACTGACCATGCTGCACTCCTCCTTATCCTCCTCCTCATCCTCCCTGTCCTCAGGCCATCCCCGCTGAACAGACGGAATGACAACTGTGCTTGTAGTACCATCTATAGCACATGAAAGTAGCTCCTGTTCTTCTTCCTCCTCATTGTCTATCAATCCATGTTGGAACGACATGAGGCTCGGCTGAGTGTAATCACCCGGTATGGTTCCTTGATCCATGTCCTCATGCTCTGCATCCTCTTTAATTGGTGACGGTAATTATGGCGTTTCCGCAGCTCACCATCTTGGTGCAGTCCTCAAACTTTTGGAGGATGGTACATATGTCTGACATCGATGTCCACTCCTGAGGTTTTATGTGTGGAGTCTGAACTGAATATCAATGGTTTTGTTGATGCTGATAGTCAACAACTGCCCTCTTCTGCTCACAAATCCTTTCCAACATATGCAGTGTAGAGTTCCAAAGCGTGGGGACATCGCACACCAGTCGGTGCGCAGGAAGCTGCAAATGCTGCTGAAGAACAGCAAGGGTGGCTGATGCTGTAGCTGACTTTCTAAAATGGTCTGACTGACAGCACACTTTCACTAGCAGATCCGGCAGCTCCGGGTAGTTTTTAAGAAAACGTTGAACCATGAGGTTAAGCACATGGGCTAGGCAAGGTACGTGTGTGAGCTCACCTTTCCTCAGAGCCGCCACCAGGTTCCGGCCATTGTCACACACGATCATGCCTGGCTGTAGTTTCAGTGGTGTCATCCAATTATCTGACTGCTCTTTCAACGCTGTGCAAAACTCCTCAGCATTGTGCGGTTTGTCACCTAAGCAGATTAGCTTCAGCACAGCCTTTTGCCACTTGGCTGAGGCACTGCTGCAGTGCTTCCAGTTTCTGACTTATGTGTTCATTTCAGAGATGGAGACTGAAGAGGTGGAGGAGGTGCAGGAGCTGTAGACTGTGGAGCAACCCTGATTGATGTAGGGCCCATGATCCTAGGGAGTATGTGTTCCATCCCAAGGTCCAACTGGGTCCTGACTTGAACTATGTTAACCCAGTGTGCCATCAGTGAGATGTACCGTCCCTGCCCAAAAGCACTTGTCCTCGTGTCTGTGGTTAGGTGGACTTTCCCAGTAACAGCATTGTTGAGGGCACTGGTAATGTTGTGCAGGGCCCGAGGCATCTTCGCAGGCACGGGGAACTGAGGATTAGATTGAGCGCAAAACAGTGGAATAAACAGTATTGTCACCTGCAGACAGTGTTCCGGGAGCCTGGGGTTAGGCCCACAAAGTCAGGTGCTTTGCTGCTATGTGCCTAATCATGCCTGTGGTGGTCAGGCTGGTAGTTTTGCTACCACTGCTGATGCGGGCATGACAGGTGCTGCAAATGGCCTGTTTGGGGCTATCATCAGACTCTTTAAAAATAATCAGACTCAGGAAAATCTCACAGTTGGAATGGCAATGTTGGTGTTATGGGGAATGGATGCACGGCTTCTGTCTGTGGTCACCACACTGCTTCTTCCTGCCTGTTTGGGTGATATGCCTCCTTCCCCATGTGTGATGCTGTCCTCGCTCTGCATGTCCTCCTGCCAGGTTGGGCCAGTCACAATGTCATCCACCACCTCGTCTTCCACATCCGCACCCTGTTCATCCTCCTGACTTTCTGCCAATTGTGTCTCATCATTGTCTACCTCTTGTGACACTTTGCCACCATCGCCTTTGTGTGACTGTGGCTGTTCAAATCTTTAGGCATCGCTACATGTGATCTCATCTGGCCCCAGTTCAAGTTGACCTGCTGAGAGTCCATAATCTTTAAAGGGAAAGCTGAACAGCTTTTTGGAGTATCCAAGTGTGGGATCAGTTGTCTTATTGCACTTGGCATGGTGGGAGGAAGGAGGATCAGTGTGAGTAATATCCAGTCCACATTCATGGCTACACAGACTGGAATGTGTGGAAGACGTGGTGGTGGCTAAATGACTGCATTATCCGCTATCCAACCAACAACTGTTTCACCCTGCTCTGGCTTCAATAGTGGAGTGCTGCAGTCCCCTAGAAACTGGGACAGGAAGGATGTGGACCTTTGTTGTGGCACACTTTCAGCTTGGCCATGGCCTTGTCCTCTGCATGCACCATCACCATCACTTCCACTTCTCCTTCCCTTGCCCCTTGCTTTGCCCATTTTAAATGGACTACTGAAATATTTGAAAAGCTCAATACAAATGGATTTATTTGGAGAAAAATTATATGTGATCAGTATGCCTGAAAAGCAAGTATTTGGAGACCACAGATACATCGAGCTTCTGACGGAGATAATAGACAGTCAAAATATGTTTTTGTTTTTTTTAAATATTTTTTAAATGAAAAATAAGGAGTAGACCAAGGCTAGCAGACAAAAAAATACAACTTATGCCTGCGAATCAAATATTTTTACATCACAGATACATCAGGCGTCTGACGGAGATAACAGTCTGTGTAAATATTTGTCAATGTTTTTGTGTAGTGTTTGATAAATACTGAGTATACCAAGGATAGCAGACAGAATAATGCAAATATGCCTTCAAAGCAAGGATTTTTACACCACAGATACACCAGGCATCAGCCAGAGATAACAGATTGATCAAAATGTGGCCTTGATTTTTTGGGGCACACCAAAATCCTGTGAATAAGTTGGCTATGACACTAAAAAAAAAAATGGACACGTGTTACCTTGGTGTGCTATGTTGGATAATATTTTCATAAAAAAGTGAGAGGTCATGTGAATTTGTCACTTATTGTAATTTGGCAAGGTAACAGTATTGTTCATAGTGATGAGCAAGCATGCTTGATACTTCTCGATACTCGATCATTGTGGTGCTCGGGTACGCTCAGTGCTCAATCAATTATCATGGGTGCTCGAGCACATTGCTCGAGTCCCTGCCATGCCTGTATCACTGCTGTTATGCAGCCAAAAAACATGTGACGATTGTGTGCTATACATGGAAATTCAGCAGCGATGTTGGCTACTGGCATTACTGTGTTTGACCAGCCGCACCGCGTCATAGGATATTATTTAACACCTATTGACGCTTTGCTCTACACACTCTCCTCTGCAAGCAGTTCAGGGAGTGTTGATCTAGGAGGGAGAGTTTAGATTAGAGCAGGTATAGGCAGTGCTTAATTGCTATTGCAATACTTGTATACCGCTGCTGAACTATTATAATAAAAGTCCTTTTCAGGGCTGCATATTGTCCTTTCTATAGTAAAACTGCTGTTACTTGCATTCAGTGTAGGAATAGCTGGTGGAGGAGGGATAGATTTATATTAGAGGCATAAAGGCAGGGTTTAATGCCTTACAGTCCTTCTATAGGTATACTACTGCTGCAATCTAAAAATAAAAGTCCTTTTCAAGGCTACACATTTTCTTTTCTCTATTAATACTGGAAAGTTTGCAGGCATAAATTATATTTCTAATTTAAATGTGCAAAGGATGGGGAAGTGGACAAGCTGCTGATGGTGCACACAGAGGCCGAGGACATGAACCAGGTGAAACTGGGCCTGCTGTGGGAGCACAACAATCATGTTCATCCACTAGACATAGCTTCCTGTTCCACTTTGCAGGGGGGCGTGAAACACCACTCTTGAAGCCAAAACAATGCAAACAGGTGGTCGGTAGAGATGAGCTAAAGTGCTCATTGATATTCAGTTATCACTCGAGTTTCACGGTGCTCAGATGTGCTCATTACTGGGCGCTGCCCGATGTAAAACTCTAATCTCTGCCCCACATCTTTGGTGCCCGATACGCAGCTATGTATTATATGCTTTGAGATCATTTTTGTGTTATATTACACACACAAAAATCATTGAAACATTTTCCTGGGCTACATTTCACAACCAAACAGTGTTCTGTAGTTTGGAGTAAATATCTGTGATCTTTAAAAGTGAACAAAAGCTTTTAAAAATTTTGTAGGCCTTCATTTCTCAGATAGACAATTTTACTTTGTGAATATTTATGTGTTCTCTAATAACACAGGTCTGCGACTAAAAAGCTGTTTGATTATTTTCATCTAATTTTCATGTATTTTGGTGTGCTGAAAACGAAAAAAATATCGAAAAAAATCCTGGACGTCAGGATTTGCAACAAAATGCAAAATTCTCTTCAAATTTAGTATATTTTTCTAAATTTTTATCTTAGGGTTTTGAAAGTCAAAATTACTATTAATTAATTCACATCAATGCATTGAAGATATACAAGACCTTGACTACAAAAAAATCGTCAGACGAATGCTGAAAGCATTTCAAGCTTTAGGTAGTAGTGTTGAGCATTCCGATACCGCAAGTATCGGGTATCGGCCAATATTCACGGTAACGGAATTCCAATACCGAGTTCCGATACTTTCAGTATATCGGATACTGGAATCGGAAGTTCCCATAATTCAAAGAGCCAGAAATCAGCCAATAAGGAATCATTAGAAGTGTGGGCACATCCTGTTCTGCATGTTAGGCATGTAACTACTGGCATGGCTGTGATTGGCTGCTGAAATGATGTCATGATGCACTATAAAAGTCGCCGCTGCCATTTTGGGTTCACTCTTCTGTGAATTCAGTTAGGGACAGGACACTGTGTTCTAACTGAGGGCCAGTTTTGAGATAGCGATTTGCTTCATTGTGCTTTACCCAGGCTAATTTAGCAACCGCTTTGTGAGAACCTTGTTTTTGCCTTGCAGCGCTGTTCACGGCTGACTGCAAGGTCTCTGTGTGAGTGTAGCTCACTCTGTAGTCTGTTCTGCAGCCACAGCTGGTTGTAGTCAGCTCAGGGTGCGTCACTGCCTCTTACTGTTCCATTGTCATTTTTTCAATTAGTGCAGCCTGCTGCACATTTTTTAAAATTTAACTTATTAGTGGCTTTCCATCCATATCCTGCTAGATTGTGGAAAAACACTTTATAGGATTACATAGAGGAGCTTTTTTGGCTTTGCATCGCCGTTCACGGCTGTCTGCATGGTCTCTGTGTCTCTGTATGCCTTTAATGTCTCCTCCACCTGCCCCAATACATCCTACATTATTCTTAGTTGTTTTCCTTCATGTAGAATTAACCTACAAGGAAAGAAAGGGTTTATTTTAATTCTGATATTTTTGTCCCATTGACTTGCATTGGTATCGGGTATCGGTATCGCCGATATCCGATATTTTTTGAATATCGGCCGATCCAATCCGATACCAATACTTCTGGATATTGGAAGGTATCGCTCAACACTACTGATGAGTTTGAAAGTGCATTTCCTCCATTCCCACCTTGACAACTTTACTGAAAATTTGGGAGCTGTGAGTGAAGAGTAAGGTGAACGATTCCACCAGGACATTAAAGAGATGGAAAGAAGATACCAGGGAAGATGGAGCATTACAATGATGGCAGACTACTGTTGGACGCTTCAGAGAGACATTCCAGATGCTACTCACAATCGTAAATGTACCAAGAGAAGCCTCACAGGGAAGAAGAATCGATTTTAGTGTGTGTTAGTGAGCTGACTGCAGTTAAAAAATGATTTTCATGAAACATTTGTAATAAAAAATTAATTTTATGAGTCTATTTTAATTTATTTTGAGGTATTGTCTTATTTAACATAGTTACTTAAATTGTCAGAAAACGTGATGTCCTATGACAAAACGGAGGTCATTTTCGGATTCAGCGCACTTAAAAACATAAAGATTACGTGGAATAACCAAAACAGCTCTTGAAAATTTTTTTTTGCAGACCTGTGTAATGAACAATATCTTTTAAAAAATTTGTAGGCACCCATTTTTCAGACATACAGTGTTACATGGTCTATGAATATTTATGTGATCTCTAAAAGTGAACAAAAGCTTTTTAAAAATTTTGTAGGCCTCCATTTTTCAGTCACACAGTGTTATGTGGTCTTTGAATATTTCTGTGTTCTCTAACAGTGAACAAAAGCTTTTAAATATTTTGTAGGCTTTTCTTTTCTTAGACATACAGTGTTACATGGTCTGTGAACATTTCTATAATATGTAACACTGCTAAAAAGCTTTTCATTTTTTGTAGGCATCCATTTCTCAGAAATACAGTATTATGTGGTCTGTGAACATTTCTGTGATCTCTAATTTTTTATTTTTTATTTTTTTTTTTAAAAAAAGCTTGCTTTCAAGATATTACTAAATGCATATGACGTGCATTAAGGGAAGGAGAAGTGGAAGTTCTGATGATGGTGCATGCAGATACCGAGGAGGTGGGGCAGGTGTGACTAAGCGTGTTGCTGGGGCACAAGAAATATGCTCATCCATGACATATGGGTTGCTGTCCCACTTTGCAGGAAGGCACAGTACACCACTTCTCAAGCCAAAGCAGTGCAAACAGGTGGTTGGTTGGATAGCAGATAATGCTTACAGCAGGCTTGGCAGTACCACCCAGTCTTCGATGCTCTCCTGTCTCACCAGCTTAAAGTCTGGATCACTTAATCCTCAACCTGATCCTCCTTCATCCAACCATACTGAGTCCCAGGAGACTAGTGATCCTACAATAGGACACACTGCGGAGATGCTTACCACAACATTTCTTGATTGGGGCTTGTCAACCTGCATGCTCCAAGAGGGACAGGACAAAATTATGTTTAGCGATGCACAAAACTTAGAGCAGTCATGGCCACTAGAACATTGACAGTGGGGAGTGGCAAATTTGGGATAAGGAGGAGATGATGAGGAGAAACAGTTGTTCTGATACAAGCAAAATGGCCATTTGCAACCTGTGCTATGTAAAGATCAACAGGTGCCTGGTCGCTAAGAACCTAACCACCAACAACATGGTCAGGCATATGTCATCTAAGCCCCTGACTCAGTGGGCAGAACACATGGGTACACGATTGGTGCCACCAGGTGACAGCATTGCCTTTTCTCCTGTGCTAGGTGCTTCTAAATCTCCTGTCCAAAACAATGGTGCAGATGCCTCTTGCCCTGGATCTATCCTTGCATATTCTGACTAACCATCAGCAGGGACTTACAAATCCTTGTCCCAGCCCACCTTTTAGCTGTCCCCACCCAAACCTTGATACAAAAAAGAAAGTTCCCAGGCACCCACTCACAGGCCAAATGATAAACGGGCACATTTTCAGGCTGCTTGCCTTGTAAATGTATCCATTTAGGCTGTTAGAAAAGGAGGCTTGCCAACTCATGGCAGCAGTGGTCCTTCGTTACTCAGTCCCCATCCTTGTACCAGCACATGTCCAGGAACATTACATGTGCTCGTACTAATGCAGTTACTGGCATTGCCCAGTTAACAACTGACATGTGGACAAGCGCTTGTGGCCAGGGACGCTACATTTCCCTGATGGCACTCTGGGTGAACACTGTGGAGACTGGGGCTGAGTCACATCCTGGCCCTACTTATATCATGATTTCTTCTACCTCCTACAGCATTTCCTGCAACCCCTCTTGCTCCTTCTCATCCCCCATCTCCAATGTGCAAACTCACTGCACGTCGTCCACATCAGTCGGAAGCTGGGAGCTCTACAACACTGCCACACCAAAGTGGCAAAAGGCTCTACTGAAGCTAATTCATTCTACTTAAATGAATAACAGACCAGACAGATCTGTGGTTTTTGCAGATGAACATCCAACCAGGCATGGTCATGTCTGATAATGGATGTAACCTAATGGCGGCTGTGAAGCTTGGCAAGCTTACACACTTACCATGCTTGGCACATGTGCTCAACTTGGTAGTTCCGTGGTTTCTGAAACCATACGCAGATTTTCCAGAGCTTTTATGCCCATTTATGCAAGTAGATAACAGCTTCTCTGGCAGTGCTACATCAGCACATGCAAGTGCCAGCTCACAAACTGGTGTGCGACATCACCACTTTCTGGTACTCCACAGTGCACATACTGGCAAGGCTTTGTGAACAGAAGAGGTTTAGTGGTTGAGTAGCAGCTTCAACATGCCTATGGGTATTCTATTTATTCTCCGCACATAACTACTGAAGAGTGGGCATGGATGTCTGATATTTGTTTACTTCTTTATGACTTTGAGGATTCCACAAAGATGGTGAGCAGTGGTGACTCTATAGTCAGCAAAACTATCCTGATTCTGTGCCTACTTAAACAGTCACTGCTCATAATAACACATGAAGATTTGATTGTAGACCATGTGGGGATGAAGGAAGACATACCACAGAGAGAATGCAGGCAGCCCAGCCTCTTCTTAACTTAAGAGCGGATTGGTGAGCAATAAGGAGGTGAATGCTGGGGAGGAGGAAGAGGAGGAATGGGAGCTGATGGTCAGTTGCCACTGAATCTTCATCTTGTCTCTCCTACATGGATGGGCTAAGTATGGCAATGAGGAGGAAGAGAGGCAGGAGGAAAAGGAGGAGATGAGAGTCATCATCATGGTGGATACAGGGAAGTGTTGGCTGTATGGAGCTTATCATATATGGCAGACTTTATGTACCACTGCCTTTTACATTAATTTTGGCCAAAAAGATGTACTGGTTGTTCATCCTGTTAGACGCATACTACACGTCGAACTTTGCATTTCTTTTTCCTCAGGTGGAGAAGTCTTCTAAAATGGTGCTATACCCGAAGGCCATTGTGGAAAATATGTTGAAAAAATTCCCATCAGAAAATGGGGTCAAGCTTCCTTATCTAAACAAGGAGTAGAGGCCAGTGAGACACACAGCAGTGGCAGGGGTACACTGTCAAAGGCGTGGACCAATTTCATGACACTAGCCCCTGCCCAGGACTTGATGACCAAGTATATTTGACAAGGAGGGAAACGTTTTTAAAGATGGTTAAGCAATACCTGGCTTACCAATTAGCGTACTCCATAATTCCTCTTCAACTTTCAACAATTCAACATCTCACTGCTGGACACCTGGAATGAGCTGTCCCTCTATGCCTTAGAGGTGTTGTACTGCTCTGTCTGAACAGGTTTTTAGTGCCACTGGGGGGTCATAACAGATAGGTGTGTCATAGTCCAGTCCAGAGTTTATTTTCATGTTTCCTCTTTTGAGACTGGTCATGCGGGGGTTAATCTCATCAGCCTCGTTCTTGAGCTAGCTGGGCTATTTCAGTCCCTCACAGCCTGCCTACCACTGTTAGTGATAGTTCATGCTTCCCACCTTGAGCCCCTGACCTGTATCCTGAACTTGGTGATCCTTTTGTCTCTGTCTGCCCGTACCCGTGTATGACTTGATCTGTTCCCTGGACTTCGGCTCTGGTTTTCTGTCTCTGATACCACGTTACCCTCCTGGTTCTGACTTTGCTTGTGTCCCGACTTTCTCTTACGTCTCACGATTTGGTTACCACGATCCCAGTAGGCTCTGACGTCTTGCTTGTCCCTGACTATTCCCTGCTCACCCCTTCTGTACCACGCTGATATTCTTGTGTATGACTTTAGGCTTGTCTGACTTCTCTCATTACCTGTGACACCTGTTCCTGTGCTCTGTGTTACTTCGCTTAATGTTTAACCTCTCTTCCCTCACCAGCTCCCCCTGGTGGAGGTTTCATCACAAGGTGCTTTCTCATATAAATGAACAAATCATAGATTAGCAAGCACTTTTCCACACCAGGAGATGACAACAGCACATAAAGTGTTTTGAACATTCATATTTTAATGAGGCAGATCAGTTTTTATTCATCAGGGCTCTCTCTCTCTCTATATATATATATATATAACCCTAATCATATTCTCTGCTTTACTTTGCACTTTCTGCAAAGCATTTATGACAATATAAGTACATCAATTACTAGTGTTGAGCATTCCGATACTGCAAATATCGGGTATCGGCCGATATTCGCTGTATCGGAATTCTGATACCGAGTTCCGATATTTTTGTGATATCGGAAATCGGAATCGAAAGTTCCTATAAGTTCCCAGGTGTGTGCGGTGCGTATGGTTCCCAGGGTCTGGAGGAGAGGAGACTCTCCTTCAGGCCCTGGGATCCATATTCATGTAAAAAATAAAGAATAAAAATAAAAAATATGGATATACTTACCCCTCTGATGGACCCTGGCTCTCACCGGTGCAAGCGTCTGCCTCTGTTCCTAAGAATGCAGTGAGTGAAGGACCTTCGATGACGTCGCCGTCACATGAGCGGTCACGTGAGAAGTCGCGTGATCGCGATGTCATCGAAGGTCCTTCACTCACTGCATTCTTAGGAACGGAGGCAGACGCTTGCACCGGTGAGAGCCAGGGCCCGTCGGAGGGGTGAGTATATCCATATTTTTTTTTTTTATTCTTTATTTTTTACATGAATATGGATCCCAGGGCCTGAAGGAGAGTCTCCTCTCCTTCAGACCATGGGAACCATCCAGGATGGCTTCCGATATTTGTGTCCCATTGACTTGTATTGGTATCGGGTATCGGTATCGGCGATATCAGATATTTTTTGGGTATCGGCCGATCCAATCCGATACCGATACTTTTTAATATCGGAAGGTATCGCTCAACACTATCAATTACACTTTCAAAATATTTTCATCCAAAATGTTGTTATGGAATAAATGACTCATTCATACAGTTTAATACTGTTATTGTTGCATTATGGTGGTATGTAAAACATACAAAAGCATAGAAAATAATTCAGGATTAGATTACTCACTCATACAGTATTTTGTGCTTTATGTCACATTTTTGTGGTATATAACAGTGGAAAAAAGCGTTTGATAAATTTGCTTGTTTGTTCACATTTCTTTCCCATACACTGTTCTGTTCTGGAGTACATTTTTGTTATATATAAGACTCAAAAAAGTTTTGCTGGGTTACATTTCTCAACTATACAGTATTTTGTGTTCTTGGGTACATTTCGTTGGTATATAACACTCAACTTTTTCATATATGTATTGTTGTTCTATAGGTCATCCATAGACTATTCCGAGCTCTGGAGTACATTTCCTTGGTATATGGTCCTCAAAAAACTTGTTCAAAATGTATCCGTATTATATTGCTCATCCACAAGGTATTACAACTTCTTAGATACATTTTTTTGCTATAAAAGCATCAAAAAACATGTTAAAAAATGTATCGGTATTACACTGCTTACCCATACAATATTTTGTGGTCTGGAGTCCATTTTGTTGATATAAAAACCTCAAAAAACTTGTTCAAATATTTTTTAGTATTGTATTGCTCATCCATATACTAATCCATGTTCTGGAGTACATTTCATTGGTATATAACCTTCTTGGGTATATTTCTTTTTTATATAGCCCTCAAGAAATGTGTTTAAAAATTTATCAGTATTATTTTGCTCATCCTTAGACTTTTACATTTTATTGGGTAGATTATGGTGCTTTACAAGCCTTACCCTTATCCGTATTATATTGCTCACCCATAGACTATTCCGTGGTCTGAAGTACATTTCCATGGTATATAGCCTTTAAAAGTGCATAGCCTTTTTGAGTCTAGGAGCACTAATGCATGACAATTTGAACAGAATGTGACTGAGGCCCTCCTTCATGTCTAATGCAGGGTGTATCTGAGTTACTTACTTTTGACAGTTCTTGCTTCCTTCATAAATTACACTGAAATTTCTTATTTTAATGAAAAAAAAATCAATTTTGGTTTATTTAAAATATATTTAAAAAAAATATTTTTTAAATGTTGCCTTTTATGCATGTCATTTTACAGGGAAAATACAGTATTTCTTTAATGCTTTTGCATTATTTTATAAAAAAAACTTGTTAACTTAATACCATACATTATTTTCATGCAGTATGCTATTTTTTATTTACTGTAGGGTATTTTATCATTCATTTCATTTCAGTCTTTGTTGTTTTCTGTTTAGTGGCGTGTGTGAACATGTGCTTACATGATGCATGCACACCAGTTTATGTTCCAGTTCATAACTTTTGGTTTTACTCTCTCTCATTGCATCATGTGCATATAATAGGTGTGGCCTGCCTTTGTATTGAGCTGGGCATCATTCATGTGATCTCCTTCGTCCGTGCATCCACTAGTTGGTCGCAGTCTCTCTCAGCCATTATCTACATGCACATCAGTTGACAAACGGTAAGATTTTTAATATTAAAGTTGGGACCATCCCAGTTATGGTTGCCGTGAAGAGGCAGGATGGCTTTTGCATTTTTTTATCAAAAAAACATGTTATCTAAATACCGTACATTATTTTCATGCACTATGCTATTTATTTATTTACTCTAGGGCATTTTATCATGACAGCTGATCTGATCATCTGTCATGTGGCCCTAACAGAGGAGGTGGAGTCGCGATCCACCCGTGGCTGTTAACTAGTTTAACTTGAGCAAACCTGATACGTGTCTTAGCTCCACCCATCGGTGCCCCTGTCACATGATCATGAGGCATCTAGGGGTTAGCATGACCTGTGGAATCATATTGGCAGGTCAGGTTTAGCATTTAGCAAACATGATTAAAAAAACAATTCTGAAATTGCACTTTTATTGCAATTTCAACGCACATAGAATTTTTTTCCAGTTTTTCAGTACATGATACAGTAAAACCAATGGCTTCTTTTAAAAATAAAACTCATCTTGCAAAAAACAAGCCCTCACATGGCCATTTTGATGGAAAAATAAAAAAGTTATGGCTCTTGGAAGAAGAGAAGCAAAAATCGGAAATGCAAAAGCGGAAATACCCCTGGTTTCTAAGGGGTTAATTTAGCCTTATATACATGTCAGACACAAGAGAACAATTATCGAAACAGGAACACATGGGCTACTCGCACAGTGAACAAGTCTGTAGGAACATGTTCACACACCACCAAGAAACTTGAAGACACAAGAGCATAGGAAAACCAAAAACACTCAGTTTCAAAAAAATTCTCTTGTGTCTACAAGACTAGGGAGTTACCCACCACTACTTGTGGGCTATCTGCACAAAAGTTGTTCCACTCAGCATGTCCACATGGACTTTTTCTTAATGAACCCTGTTCACACAGGTAATATACAGATGATCAGCTTTTTAAATACATTAGGACTGCTCTATATGGGTATACCTTGACATTTGGTGGAGCAGCTTAGTATACATTTTTTGTAAAAAAAAAGTATCAACCAAATACCCTGTTTTTTTACATCTTTTTACTAGCACTTGCAGATTACTGTGATTTTTTTTTTTTAAACTGAGTGTTTTTGGTTTTACTGTGCTCTTGTGTCTTCAAGTTTCTTGGTGGTGCGTGAACATGTTCCTACAGACTTGTTCACTGTGCGAGTAGCCCATGTGTTCCTGTTTCCATAGATTAACACTGGTCCGAGTGCTACGTGATGTTTTCTCGCATAGCACTCGTCCATATTCTACGGTAGTGTGACCCCGGCCTCAGTGTGATAGGAATCCCACAAAACAGTTGTATGGTGTTTCTGTTTTTTATATGCATGCTGCAGCATGACCTCTGACTTTCCCCCAAAGAAGACTATATAGATTGAAAAACCGAATCTGTGAAAAATATGCCTTCAGTGTAATCAATGAGTATGTTCATACATCAGATATTTGCTGAAGTAATCTCTAATAATGAAAAATCATTTAATTTTTTAATGGGATTGTACTGCATCATATGCATGAATTCCTTTAGACATTTACACTTTGAATTGGATTATTGTACACATTTCTACAGCCTGTCTATATTAACTTTATTATGATGCCATTTAGGATCCAATACCACATACAGTATTTATCAAAATGAAAAACTTCTTGCGACAAATAGTTTTTTTTTTAAACTATTTTCACCTGTAATTACATCAGCAGATGAAGCAAAATTTAAATTGGATTTTTCCAGAAAATTCAATTTACATTGAAGTTATCCTCCGCATATAAAATTATTATTTTTTTATGCTCTGCAGTCTGTCTAGAACTCAGAACATCATAAACATAAGAATAAGATGTTAAAAAATAAAAATTACTTATACTCATCTTACTGCTCCTCTCTGGCCCCACAGCTCCTCACAATTATCCATCCAGATGAATTCCTAGGTCTCTTCACACTATGCTGGGACTTCTGCCTCTCAAAAGGCCAGAAGATTTTTTCACAAACACACATAAGGTAACAACATCATGACATTTTGATGTGTGACAAAGTAGGAATAGGTGATGGTGAGGTGTGTATGGGTGGGATAGGTGAATGGTGAGGTGGGAACTAGTATTTTTTCTATTTTTAATCTGTTAATGGCCTTTTCCTGTTCAGCAAAATGTTAATCATTGGACTCCATTTTGATGAATCCGTGTTGAAGTGAATAACGTAAAAATAAGTATTTTGGCGAATGTGGATTTTCCAGGTATTTGAGTAGAATTCAATTCCACTTGATTACATTCTCTCATCTATAATGGTAACCTCATAAAACTCATACAGAGTAAAGGCAGATATTGAAACATACAGAAAAAACATAGAACATGAAACTTCAGACGTGCAATTTGTCCCCAGAGTTCCATACATTACAATAGTTCTAATATACAATATATACCAATCTTGATATATTTTAAATTTACACAAATACTCTGTAAATAGGCTTAATATTAACCAACAATATCAACTGATTCTGTGTTCTTTAAATAGCACATAGTCATTATTTTTTCTGGCAATTTTTTAGGTAAATTTCCTAATCAATCGTTTACACTTCATGTTAAGTATATTATGAAATAATGTCTTACTTCGTAAGTAATCCCATAAATTGTAATCTAGTTAAACAATGATTAGGTTGTAATGACTTTATAACTGCAGCATTAATGAATGTCCTCTGCTCAATAAATTAAATCATTTATTGATGTCTCTGGAAGAAAGTTGAATTAGATAGTTTACAAAAGAAAAGGAACATACAGTAGGTGTACTGTGCTTTATGTGGATTTGTACCTGATAGGTGCAATTCTGTGTTGGGACTAACATTGAATAAAAAATGTTATTTTTTGTACCCTATACTTAAGATGCTTTAGTATAAAAAATAGCTCTTAATAATCTAATGCATTTTATTAGAAACAAATACGCAGTCTGGTTAAAAATACATTTATGCCTAATGTCTATGCTATTTGTCTATGGTGAAACAAGCATTTTGGACCAAGGACAGAAGTGAGTACCATTCTATGTGTTTAGAAATGTATTATCCAAAGCTAGAGATGAGCAGACACCTGAATGTTCGGGTCCAGTGGGTTCGACCTAACAGTTACAAAAACTTTGGGTTCAGGTACCAGAACAGCGGTGAATTTGATTTGCGGTGAACTCGCCTCTGCTGGCAGTGATCTCATCGGAGGGAGGTCATCGCAATTCATTGGCCCAGCAGGAAATTCAGCCTCAATGACCTGTGGTAACTGTGTTTGTTATTTTTAAATAAAAAAGTAAAAGTGTGTTTTGTTTTATTTCAAGTAAAGAACTTAATTCTGGCTGTGTCTTTATTTACCATACAACTATAGGATTAGCAATGGATAGGTGTCTTATAGATTCCTCTCCATTACTAATCCATGGGCATGATGTCACTTGACCCCACAAATAAGGACCCCACTTGCTACTGCTACAGCGCAAATGGGAAGAGCCAGGAAAAGCACCATAATTGGCGTCTCTAACAGATGTGCCTTTCTTGGTGGCTGAAGGCTGCTATTGTTAGACTGGTGAGGCCAATAACCATAGCCCATTACCAGCCAGAGAATACCAGCCCCAAGCTGTCTGCTTTAGCAGACAGCTTTAGCTTTAGCAAGGCTGTTTGTCAAAAATGGGGGGAACCCATGCCATTTTTCATTATTTCTTTAAATATTTAAAAAAATTGTAGTAGAGACCCCTCTATTCTTGATAACCAGCCTTGCTAAAACTGACAGCTAAAGATTGCAGCTCCCAGCTGTCAGTTTTACCTGGCAGTTTATCAAATATATAGGGGAACTCAAGTTGTTTACTTTTTTTTTAAATTATTAATTTACAGAGCGGGCTCTGGCTAATGAATACTCCCATCAGCTATCATGCACATGACAGTGCGATAAACACCTGGTGTTTGAGGGCCTGAACCCTAACAGTAAAATGTACTTCCTGGTGAAGTCCATGTTCGGTGTCCATGCCCGAACAGTAGGTGATCGGTACGTACGGACGTCGAACTTTACTGTTCGGGTTCGCCCATCTCTACCCAAAGCCACTTTTGAGAATGGATTTCCTGATCTCCTATTACAGGATCTGATTCCATGTGTAGCAGTTACTTTATGGCTAATGGAGGAGACATAATAAAGTGTCATGTATAATCTAGTAGGCTTTGTTCACACAGTTACAAATTGTCTCTCAACCTCATAGACTTGTCTCTCTCCTATAGTCCCCGATACCAGACACCAACCAAATATTTTGAGTCTCACATACTGCATTACAAAGCTTATATTGCTCTCTCTGAGTAGGTATCGCTTAAGACTCTGTCTTTGGAACCTTTGTTTTCTTCCAGAGGTGTATCGGGGGGCTGATTTAGAAGTTCATGTTCTCTTCTAAGAGACTGCATTTTGCTGCCACTTGATGTGGGATTCGGTCATACTCTGAGCCACCTCCAAGCATTCAACTGAATTCATGTCTTAGAGGAACAATACAATTGAATCCCTGACCGCCATCATTTTTGGGTCAGGGCAATTTTAGCAACATTATCAGATCATCTGATAACGCTGCTGACAAAACTTTCCAGTGCTGCATAAGCACACTGAATGTCAGTACAGTAAGTACTCCAATGCCGCTGAATAAACTGGATATTTATTGTAATGAGGAATTTTATTAGGGGACAGTATAGGGGAGTGAAGGGGAGCAGAAGTTTAAGGAGGCAGTATAGGAGGCAGATGGTAGTAGAATGTGTGAAGAGACAATATGAGTAACACAGAGAAATGTTCGAAGAGACAGTATTGATGGGAATATTGTGAGTTGACAGTAGGGGGGAGAAAAGTTTGAGGGAGTCAGTATAGAGTTTTGAAAGTAAAGAGAGATGGCACCATGGGGGAGATTGTGAGGGCAAACAAGGAGGAGATAGTATTTCAAGAAGAGGGAGTGTAATAAGAGAGCACAATATATAGACTTGGCAGTTATTGGGTGGACACAGTATGAAGGGGTGCCCAGTATGGAAAGGAGATGTACAGTGTGAGAGTTACATTTTTTTCCGGAATCACAGTGATAAGACAAATATTTTTATTAAGGGGCACTGTTGATTAGGGTTGAACGACTTTTCATTTTTTGAGATCGAGTCGGGTTTCACGAAACCCGACTTTCTCAAAAGTCGGGTCGAGTGAAATCGGCCGATCTTATTGAAAAGTCGGGGTCGGGGATCGGCCAAAACACGAAATCCAATGCAATTCAATGGGGAAGCATACTTTTTTAATATTTGCTTCAGCGCGATAATGTTGAAAAGCCGGTAATTCAATTGCCGGCTTTTCATTTCTCCTGCCTAAACCCGACATGATATGAGACATGGTTTACTGTTATGATCCTTAGTGGCTGAGGATCACGAATAGACCATCAAGTGAATAAACTAAGGACAAGCTCTAGGAAGATGGTAACTGGATTGATCGCAAATCTGAACCTATCAAACACAACTAGAGGTAGCCGGTGAACGTGCCTAAAAAATTCCTAGACGTCTCGAGCCAGCCTGAGGAACTAGCTACCCCTAAAGAGAAAAAAAAGACCTCGCTTGCCTCCAGAGAAATAATCCCCAAAGATATAGAAGCCCCCAACAAATATTAACGGTGAAGTAAGAAGAAGGCACATACGTAGGGATGAAATCAGATTCAGCAAAAGAGGCCCACTAGTACTAGAAAGCGGAAAATAGAGCAGGGGTCTATGCGATCAATAAAAAACCCTTACAAAATATCCATCCTGAGATTTCAAGAACCCACGCACCAACTAATGGTGTGTGGGGAGAAACTCAGTCCACTAGAGCATCCAGCAAGCGAGGGAATCACATTTTAGCAAGCTGGACAAGAAAACATGATAAACACTGCTGATCAAAAAATGAGCAAACAAAACTTAGCTTGTCCTGGATGGACTGGAAACAAGGTAGTCAGAAGGAATCTGAGTAGCACTGATTACATCGACAGCCGGCAACAAGTGAAAGCAAAACAGAGCTATATAGGAACCTCACAGAGGATAACGAACCAGCTGATAGCCAGAGACCAGCAGGATAACAAACAAAGCCACCAGTGGAAGCCCAAAGCAAAAGTCACACCATACCACCAGTGACAACAAGAAGGAGCCTGAAAACAGAGTTCACAACAGTACCCCCCCTTAAGGAGGGGTCACCGAACCCTCATGAAAACCCCCAGGGCGATCAGGATGAGCCACATGGAAGGCAAGAACTAAATCGGCCGCATAAACATCAGAGGCGACAACCCAAGAATTATCCTCCTGACCATAGCCCTTCCACTTGACCAAATACTGGAGCCTCCGTTTAGAAACATGAGAATCCAAGATGTTCTCCACCACGTATTCCAATTCTCCCTCAACCAGCACCGGAGCAGGAGGCTCAACCGGAGGAACAACAGGTACCACATACCTCCGCAACAACGAGTGATGGAACACATTATGAATAGCAAATGATGCCAGGAGGTCCAGACGGAATGACACAGGGCCAAGGACTTCCAGAATCTTATAAGGACCGATAAACCGAGGCTTGAACTTAGGAGAGCAGACCTTCATAGGAACAAAGTGAGAAGACAACCACACCAAGTCCCCAACGCGAAGTCGGGGACCCACACAGCGACGGCTGTTGGCAAAGAGCTGAGCCTTCTCTTGTGACAACTTCAAATTGTCCACCACATGATTCCAAATCTGATGCAACCTATCCACCACAACATCCACTCCAGGACAGTCAGAAGGCTCCCCCTGACCCGAGGAAAAACGAGGATGAAACCCCGAATTGCAAAAAAAAGGAGAAACCAAAGTAGCAGAACTAGCCCGATTATTAAGGGCAAACTCGGCCAACGGCAAAAAAGTAACCCAGTCGTCCTAGTCAGCAGAAACAAAACATCTTAAATAAGTCTCCAAGGTCTGATTAGTTCGCTCGGTTTGGCCATTCGTCTGAGGATGGAAGGCCGACGAAAAAGACAATTCAATGCCCAACTTAGCACAAAAGGTCCGCCAAAATCTAGACACAAACTGGGATCCTCTGTCAGAAACAATGTTCTCAGGAATCCCGTGCAAACGAACCACATTTTGAAAAAACAGTGGAACCAACTCGGAGGAGGAAGGCAACTTAGGCAAGGGCACCAAATGGACCATCTTAGAAAAACGATCACACACCACCCACATGACAGACATTCTCTGAGAGACAGGGAGATCTGAAATAAAATCCATGGAAATGTGCGTCCAAGGCCTCTTCGGGACAGGCAAAGGTAACAGCAAACCACTGGCACGAGAACAGCAAGGCTTCGCCCGAGCACAAATTCCACAAGACTGCACAAAGGAACGCACATCCCGCGACAAGGAAGGCCACCAAAAAGACCTGGCCACCAAGTCTCTGGTACCAAATATTCCAGGATGGCCCGCCAACACCGAAGAATGAACCTCGGAGATGACTCTGTTGGTCCATCTATCCGGGACAAACAGTCTCTCGGGTGGACAGCGGTCAGGTCTATCCACCTGAAACTCTTGCAGCACACGTCGCAAATCTGGGGAGATGGCAGACAAAATCACCCCTTCTCTAAGGATACCAGCCAGCTCTGAATCTCCAGGAGAGTCAGGCACAAAACTCCTAGAAAGAGCATCAGCCTTCACATTCTTCAAACCCGGCAGGTACGAGACCATGAAATCAAAACGAGAGAAAAACAACGACCAACGAGCCTGTCTGGGATTCAGCCGCTTGGCCAACTTGAGATAAATCAAATTCTTGTGATCAGTCAAGACCACCACACGATGTTTAGCTCTTTCGAGCCAATGTCGCCACTACTCAAATGCCCACTTCATAGCCAACAGCTCCCGATTACCAACATCATAATTCCGCTCGGCAGGCGAAAACTTTCTTGAAAAGAAAGCACATGGCTTCATCACAGAGCCATCGGGGCTTCTCTGTGACAAAACAGCCCCCGCTCCAATCTCGGAAGCATCAACCTCCACCTGGAAGGGAAGTGAGACATCTGGCTGACACAAGACCGGAGCCGAAGAAAACCGACGCTTCAGCTCCCGAAAGGCCTCCACAGCCGCAGAAGACCAATTAGTCACATCAGAACCCTTCTTGGTCAAATCCGTCAAAGGCTTAACAACGCCAGAAAAATTAGCTATGAAGCGACGGTAAAAATTAGCAAAACCCAAGAACTTCTGAAGACTCTTAACAGATGTAGGCTGCATCCAGTCATGAATAGCCTGAACCTTGACTGGGTCCATCTCAATAGTAGAAGGAGAAAAAATGAAACCCAAAAAAGAAATCTTCTGGACTCCAAAAAGACATTTTGAGCCCTTCACAAATAAAGCATTGTCACGCAGGACCTGAAAGACCATCCTGACCTGCTTAACATGAGACTCCCAATCATCAAAAAAAACCAGAATATCATCCAGATACACAATCATAAACTTATCCAGATATTCACGGAAGATGTCATGCATAAAGGACTGAAAGACTGAAGGAGCATTAGAAAGTCCAAAAGGCATCACCAAGTACTCAAAATGGCCTTCAGGCATATTAAATGCAGTTTTCCATTCATCACCCTGTTTTATACGCACAAGGTTATACACACCACGAAGATCTATCTTGGTGAACCAACTAGACCCCCTAATGCGAGCAAACAAATCAGTTAACAATGGCAAAGGATACTGAAATTTGACCGTGATTTTATTCAAAAGGCGATAATCAATACAGGGTCTCAGGGAACCATCCTTTTTAGCCACAAAAAAGAATCCTGCACCAAGAGGGGATGAGGACGGGCGAATATGTCCCTTCTCTAAAGACTCCTTTATATAACTCCGCATGGCAGCATGCTCCGGCACAGATAAATTGAAAAGTCGTCCCTTAGGAAACTTACTACCAGGAATCAAATTTACAGCACAATCACAGTCCCTATGAGGAGGTAGAGAATTGAGTTTGGGCTCCTCAAATACATCCTGGTAGTCTGACAAAAACGTAGGGACTTCAGAAGGAGTGGACGAAGCAATTGACACCACAGGAGCGTCACCATGAATTCCCTGACAACCCCAACTTGACACCGACATAGCTTTCCAATCCAGGACTGGATTATGAGTCTGCAACCATGGTAGACCCAACACGACGACATCATGCAAATTATGCAGTACAAGAAAGCGAATCACCTCCTGATGAACAGGAGTCATGCACATGGTCACTTGTGTCCAGTACTGAGGTCTATTCGTAGCCAATGGTGTAGAATCAATTTCCCTTAGTGGAATAGGGAATTTTAAAGGCTCCAAATCAAAACCACAGCGCCTGGCAAATGACCAATCCATCAGACTCAGGGCGGCACCTGAATCTACAAAAGCATTAACCGGGTAAGATGACAGGGAACAAATCAGGGTAACAGACAAAATGAACTTAGGCTGTAAAGTACCAATGGTGACAGATTTATCAACCTTTTTTTGCGCTTAGAGCATGCTGAGATAACATGAGCTGAGTCACCACAGTAAAAGCACAACCCATTTTGCCGTCTATAATTTTGCCGTTCACTTCTGGTCAGAATTCTGTCACATTGCATAGATTCAGGTGTCTGTTCAGAAGACACCGCCAAATGGTGCACAGGTTTGCGCTCCCGCAAATGCCGATCAATCTGAATGGCCAGAGTCATTGACTCATTCAGACCTGCAGGCGTAGGGAACCCCACCATGACATTCTTAATGGCTTCAGAAAGACCTTCTCTGAAATTTGCAGCCAGGGCACACTCATTCCACTGAGTAAGCACCGACCATTTTCGAAATTTCTGGCAGTACACCTCTGCTTCATCTTGCCCCTGCGAGAGGGCCAATAACGTTTTTTCAGCCTGGTTCTCAAGATTAGGTTCCTCATAGAGCAATCTAAGGGCTAGAAAAAACGCATCTACACTAAGCAATGCAGGATCCCCTGGCGCCAATGCGAAGGCCCAATCTTGAGGGTCACCGCGCAAAAAGGAAATGATAATCTTAACTTGCTGAACGGCATCACCAGAGGAACGAGGTTTCAAAGAAAGAAACAACTTACAATTGTTCCTAAAATTCAGGAACCTAGATCTGTCTCCAGAAAACAACTCCGGAATAGGTATTCTAGGCTCTGACATAGGACTGTGAACAACAAAATCCTGAATACTTTGAACCCTAGCAGCAAGATGATCCAGACTGGAAGCCAAGCTCTGGACATCCATGTCAGCAGCTGAACTCAGAGCCACGCCAAGATTAAGAGGAGGAGAGAAGCTAGCTACAGCAGCTAGACACACGGCAACAAAGAAAAAAAATCTCAAGGCTTCTTTTTTCCTGCTTCTGCCATGCAATTAACACTTTATGGCCGGCTGTACTGTTATGATCCTTAGTGGCTGAGGATCACGAATAGACCAGCAAGTGAATAAACTAAGGACAAGCTCTAGGGAGATGGTAACTGGACTGATCGCAAATCTGAACCTATCAAACACAACTAGAGGTAGCCGGTGAACGTGCCTAAAAAATTCCTAGACGTCTCGAGCCAGCCTGAGGAACTAGCTACCCCTAAAGAGAAAAAAAAGACCTCGCTTGCCTCCAGAGAAATAATCCCCAAAGATATAGAAGCCCCCAACAAATATTAACGGTGAAGTAAGAAGAAGGCACATACGTAGGGATGAAATCAGATTCAGCAAAAGAGGCCACTAGTACTAGAAAGCGGAAAATAGAGCAGGGGTCTATGCGATCAATAAAAAACCCTTACAAAATATCCATCCTGAGATTTCAAGAACCCACGCATCAACTAATGGTGTGTGGGGAGAAACTCAGTCCACTAGAGCATCCAGCAAGCGAGGGAATCACATTTTAGCAAGCTGGACAAGAAAACATGATAAACACTGCTGATCAAAAAATGAGCAAACAAAACTTAGCTTGTCCTGGATGGACTGGAAACAAGGTAGTCAGAAGGAATCTGAGTAACACTGATTACATCGACAGCCGGCAACAAGTGAAAGCAAAACAGAGCTATATAGGAACCTCCCAGAGGATAACGAACCAGCTGATAGCCAGAGACCAGCAGGATAACAAACAAAGCCACCAGGGGGAGCCCAAAGCAAAAGTCACACCATACCACCAGTGACCACAAGAGGGAGCCTGAAAACAGAGTTCACAACAGTTTACATACAGTAAACCATGTCATATCCCCCTTTTTTTTGCATATTCCACACTACTAATGTTAGTAGTGAGTATGTGCAAAATTTTGGCGCTGTATCTATTAAATTTAAGGGTTAAATCGCGGAAAAAATTGGCGTGGGCTCCCGCGCAATTTTCTCCACCAGAGTAGTAAAGCCAGTGACTGAGGGCAGATATTAATAGCCAGGAGAGGGTCCATGGTTATTGGCCCCCCCGTGGCTAAAAACATCTGCCTCCAGCCACCCCAGAAAAGGCACATCTGGAAGATGCGCCTATTCTGGCACTTGGCCACTCTCTTCCCACTCCCGTGTAGCGGTGGGATATGGGGTAATGAAGGGTTATTGCCACCTTGCTATTGTAAGGTGACATTAAGCCAGATTAATAATGGTGAGGCGTCAATTCTGACACCTATCCATTATTAATCCAATTGTATGAAAGGGTTAAAAAAACACACACACATGATTAAAAAGTATTTTAATGAAATAAACACACAGGTTGTTTTAATATTTTATTGCTCTCTCAATCCATCTGAAGACCCTCGCTTGGAAAAATAATAAACCAACAATATACATACCCTCTGATGAACTGTCACGTCCCATGAGGTAAATCCATCTGAAGGGGTTAAAATATTTTACAGGCAGGAGCTGTGCTAATGCAATCGCTGCTGCCTGTAAACCCCAGGGAATGAAGGAAATGTAGGTCAATGACCTATAGTTACCTTCATTCGCGGTGATGCACCCCCTGCTGGATGTCTGGATGCCTCTCCATTTATTAATCTGGCTTAATGTCACCTTACAATAGCAAGGTGGCATTAACCCTTCATTACCCCATATCCCACCGCTACACAGGAGTGGGAAGAGAGTGGCCAAGTGCCAGAATAGGCACATCTTCCAGATGTGCCTTTTCTGGGGTGGCTGGGGGCAGATGTTTGTAGCCAGGGGGGGGCAATAACCATGGACCCTCTCCTGGCTATTAATATCTGCCCTCAGTCACTGGCTTTACTACTCTGGTGGAGAAAATTGCGCGGGAGCCCACGCCAATTTTTTCCGCGATTTAACCCTTAAATTTTATAGCTACAGCGCCGAAATTTTGTATGTAAACCATGTCTCTTATCATGTCGGGTTTAGGCAGGAGAAATGAAAAGCCGTCAATTGAATTACCGGCTTTTCAACATTATCGCGCTGAAGTAAATATAATTATATATATATATATATATATATATGTGTCTCTATGATATATATATATATATATATATATATATATATATATATATATATATATATATATATATATATATAAAAAACGAAACCCGACTTTGGATTACAGATCGTGTACCGCCGACCTGATCCCAGAGTGGGATCGGGTCAGGTTTCACGAAACCCGACTTTGCTAAAAGTCGGCGACTTTTGAAAAGTGCCGATCTGTTTCACTCAACCCTACTGTTGATGACACTGTCATTACAGTACTCTCCAAATCATCATGGGACATGGCCATTAATGGATTATTGATTGGCGGAAAGGTGAGGAATTTGGTGTTTTATTATTTTTATTTTACAGTAATAAATGGGTAAAAGAGGATGGTGGGTTTTGATGTCAAATAAAGTAGTATGTGTTTATTTCAAATAAAGGGCTTTGTATTTATTATAATTTGACTATGAGGTTATTAATGGAGGCATCTTATAAAAGCCTCTCCATTACTAGCCTGTGGGCTGACACTGTAAAGCTGACATCAACCCCACAACTATTACCCCACTTGCCTCCACACCAGAGAAAGTGGAAATAGCAAGGTTAAGCGCCAGAATTGGCACATCTAATGGATGTTCCATTTCAGAGGCGGCAGAGAGCTGATGTTACTACTCTGGGGTAGGAACAATATTCATGGTCCTTTCCTAGGCTAATAATATCAGCCCATAGCTGTCTGTTTATCATTTGCTGGTTATTGAATATAGGGGAGACACCACAATATTTTTTTGAGGGGGTCTGAACATAACCAGTAATGGCTAAGCAAAAAGCTGTGATCTGATATTAATAGCCCGGGAGCCTTTATGGCTATTGGCCCATTTCCAGTATATTAACATGCCAGCTTTTTCTTTTTTTTTTAAATTTAATAAATGAATACCAAGATTGGTGAACCAGAACTCTAATGTTTGGGGTCTGTACCGGACACACTGTGCTGTGTGCTGTGCCAAACCTTTGAACACGGACTTTTAACCGGAAGTGCATTGGCTGTGCCTAATTAAGCTTGGTGAAATGCTGAATTGTGGCCAATCACCAAGCTTTAATTGTGTGGACACTTCTTATTTAATTACAGACATGACAAGTATTGGCATGGCTATGATTGGGCGGCACAGCTTGTGAGACAGCCTGTATAAAGGTAGGATCAAGAGAGTTGTGCCACCATTTTTAGCTTTGTCAGGAGAAAAGAATGCAGTACAGCCAGGGCTGGCATTAGGGGCAGGCAAACAAAGCCGCTGCATAGGGCACCTGCTCCTCCAGGGGCCCTCACCAGCCAGTGGCATGATGCTTATAGCAGCACACTACGCTGCTGCTATGGGACCCTTGCTGCTCCCCCTCCCCCTGCATTCAGTTTATCAGCATCATAGATGCTGATACAGTTAAAAGCAGTGATGGAGGAGAGAGAGTCACGTGACACTCCCTCCCCCATCACTCCTCTCTGCCTCAACGTGTGCCAGCAGCAGCCAGTGCAGTGAGGAAATGAGGAGAGGTAAGAATTGCGTTTGTGTGTGTGTCTGCTGCACTAAACTGTAATGTGTGCATGTGTGTGTGTGTTTGCTGCACTATACTGTAGTGTGTGTGTGGACTGCACTATACTGTGTTGTGTGCGTGTTTATGCTACTATATACTGTGTGTGGGGGACTGCACTATACTGTGTTGTGTGTGTGGGAGCTGCATTATACTGTGGGGGGGCTGCATCATACTGTGTGTGAGGGACTGCATTATTCTGTGTGTGGGGGGGCCTGCACAATACTGTGTATGTGGGGGGCTGCATTATACTGTGCTGGGGCTGCATTATACTATGTGTGGGGGGGCTGCATCATACTGAATGGGGGGGCTGCATTATGCTATTTGTGGTGTCGGCACTATACTGTGTGTGGGGGGGCTGCATTATACTATGTGTGGGGGGATGCACTACACTGTGTGTTTGTGGGGGGCTGCATTATACTGTGTGGGAGGGCTGCATTATACTGTGTGTGTGGGGGGCTGCATTATTATCTGAAGGGACTGCATTATACTCTGATGGGGCTGCTTTATACTCTGGGGGTCTGCATTTTACTGTGTGTGGGGCTGCATTAAACTCTGAGAGTGCTGCATTAAACTCTGAGGGCACTGTATTATACTGTGTGTGGGGGTCTGCATTATACTGTGTGTATGTGGGGGCTGCATTATACTGTGTGTGAGGGGGCTGCACTATACTGTGTGTGAGGGGGCTGCACTATACTGTGTTTGTGGGGGTGCTGAATTATACTGTGTGTGTGTGTGGGGCTGTATTATACTGTGTGGGGGCTGCACTATACTGTGTGGGAGGCTACACTATACTCTGAGGGGGCTACATTATACTTTATGTGTGGGGCTGCATTATACTATATGGGGCTGCTTTATGTTTTATGAGGGGACTACATTATACTCTGAAGGGGCTGCATTATATTCTGAGGGAGGTTGCAGTATATAGGGCTGCATTATACTCTGAGGGGGCTCCATTATTCTCTATCAAGAACCATGGGGAGTGCATATTACTATATGTAATATATGGGACCTGAATTATACTGTATTGAGGACTATCTGTACCAATCATTCTTCATCAGCCAGAATAAGGGGATGTGCACACAATCAGTAAGCAATGTGGGTTAGATGCTGCGTAATTGTACAGCATTCAGATGTTACAGCATAGTGGATGGGATTTCAAGAAATCACAAAAACCTTTATAAGACAGAGTGAGGTCTTACTCTTATTAAATAACAGAAAACAATAAACCTCTAAAAATTAACCTTTAATTGAAATATTAAAAAAGGTATATCACATAATAGTAGTTATCCAAAGAGCGCAAAAATTCAATTTACAAAAGTAAAGTAGGAAGGGGATAATATCTTAACTAGGGCTAATCTCTCCCTGGACGAACGCTAGATTCACCCTTCCTATCAGCAGAGGTTGACACTCTAATTTGTTGATGTAATGGCGCCCCCGCTCAACATTGGCAACCCTAAAGGACCTAATGCACCCTAAAAAAACACACTAAATACACACAAAAAACACACACATACAAAACTAATACCCAATGTGAAAGTTTATCTTGTAGTACCAAGAGAAATATTGCAACCAAAAAATGGGTAGCAAAAAAATACTCTGTATCTAATAATAGGGCCAAAATCTGTGATACTATTACCAGTATTTTAGACTGCAGTTTAGGAACAAAAATTCTGAGATATTCAGCTGAAAAAATGCCCTGCGTCTAAAGATAGGGCCAAAATCTGTAGTACTAATGACAATATTTTACAGTATTAGGTGACAGAATCAAACCACTATTCCTATTAAACAGTAGATAGTCTTGTAATATGCACATTACTTGTCAGATAACCTGTTCATCAAATCATGATGCCTGATCACGCAGTAGCTAATGTCGCATTTAATATCTCTATTGCACAATGCCCATCAGTCTTGTAACATACACATTCTTTGTTAAGTGACCCATTCATTAATTATAGATGCCTGATCAAGCAATGGCAGATGCGGCATTCAATATCTCTTGCATAATGCCCATCAAGTAATCATATGCCATAATTGCATGACAAAAAGAAAACAAAACAGCAGGGTATGGCAGTTTGGGAAAAATAAAAATTCAAAGATATCACAGATAGATGAGTGGTCTCATTTCACTCCTGATTACACAGACCAACACATAAGTATATAGTCAAATAGTTTCAAAAGAAGTTTCCACATAATTGTGGGACTTATCAGCTATTGTTCAGCTTCCTCTATTACCCAATGCATTTCCCCTTAAGATGTAAGGGTTCATCAGGGGACTTAGAGTTGCGGGCTTCAATATTCCCTCTGGCCATTGTCAATGCTGAGTGCAGCAGAGTCCTGGTATCGGCGCCAAATTTTTATAGTATGCGCCGTCCTTAGATAGTGTCCTCACTTCCACCCCCATGAATGCTGGGTAAGTAACTGGAACGCAAGCTGGGTTCCACCGCAGTCATGTGACTCCAGGCACCACCCAAATCAGGTAGTGTCTTCAATTCCGCCGCTAGGCATTCTGGACGGGTACCTGGAATGCAATATGCACTCCACAGCGGTCACATGACCCCGCCTCTAGAAGGTCCTGTCTCTGCTCAATAACCAAGACAAGAAAAAAATGAGCGCAAACCCTAGATAGATACCAAATAATAAAACAAAGGGGGGGGTGAGGGGGAAGGGGGAAGATGTTTTAAATAGGTAAATCATGTAAATACTGAGTTTCTCCCTTGGATCACCAATATTATACGGGCAAAAACCGCCTCTCATTAATAATACAAAGATATATAGAATACCAGGACAATTAAAGAAAGAAGTGTAAAATAAAGACAACCATTAAACAAAAAATATCTAGCAATAATAATAATTGCAATAATTTCTCTATGGCTCAAACTGAGCCTATATTTAAAGCATTATCTGGACCTATCTGCAACCAAATTGCTAAATAAAGCTAGAGAAGCTCAATTGTTCGTTAACCCCATTAGGGCTAAGAGATTCTAACAAAAAAATCCAGTGAGTTTCTAGCTGAATTATTTTGTGATCCCAGTCTCCTTGTCTAACTGTGGGTTCAATTTTCTCAATAACTCAAAAGGAAATCTGGCTATTGTTGCCCCCATGTTTTTGATTCACATGCCATGCCAACGGGGTGTCCCTCCCATGTCTAATGTCACCCAAATGCTCTCTGATCCTGACACATAGCTCCCAATTAGTCTTCCCCATATAATCCATAGGGCAAGTACATGCACAGAGGTAAACTACCCCCGTAGTTTAACACTTAGCAAAGTATTTCATGGTATAGCTTCTTTTTGTAAATTATTACATAGATTATGTGGGGAAAAGAAGCAGGAGCTACGTGTCAGGATCAGCGAGCATTTGAGTTACATTAGACATGGGAGGGACACCCCGTTGGCACGGCATGTGAATCAAAAACATTGGGGCTATAATAGCCAGATTTCATTTCTAGTTATTGAGAAAATTAAACCCGCAGTTAGACAAGGAGACTGGCATCACAAAATAATTCAGCGAGAATTCGCTGGATTTTTTGGTTAGAATCTCTTAGCCCTAATGAACAATTGAGCTTCCCTAGCTTTATTTAACAGTATGGTTACAGACAGGTCCAGATAATGCTTTAAATATAGGCTCAGTTTGAGCCATAGACAAATTATTACAGTTATTATTATTGTTACAGGAAAGATATATATCTTGGTACCGTGTTAGCCAGTAGATAGAAACATATTTAGAATTGAGAGTCCTCAGTGGTTGATACCTTTTAATGGCTAACTGAAAAGATGGTAACAAATTGCAAGCTTTCGAGACTACACAGGTCTCTTCATCAGGCAAAGAATAAAAGAAATTCTGAAGAATCACAACACAGCACAGAAAAAAAACATGGATAAGACAGGTGACATGAAGCAGAATTGCCATAAGTGATAAACAGTTATATCCATAAATGTTGGACCAGTTCTTAGATAAGGAATGCTTTATTGTCCTCTGATTTGGCTCTGGTTCTGTTGTGATGACCTCACATGGTCTCAGGGGCAAGCTCCTTAGTTGATGTAAAAAGACATAAATCCATGCGACACATTCATTCCTGCACTAAGACTGTCAAAGGTCGTCATCAGTTTATATTCCCATACTCTTCTGTCAGTCTTAGATTTAAAGCTACCTTTTAATACAAGTAATTTCATGTCCATAATGTTATGAATACATTTTTGTCTCCCAAATCATAACATTATGGATGAAATTACTGTGTGTGTATGCGTGTTGTGTGTGTGTTGTGTGTGTGTGTGCATGCATAGTGCTGCAGGGGAATGTGCAGGGAAGTAAATTGTGTGTGTGTGTAAGGGAGGAGAGGGCATTGATAGGGCTGATGGGGAGAAGGCAATGATGGGGTGATGGAGGGGGCAATCATGGGGATGGTGGGGGAGGAGGAAGTGATGGAAGTGGTGGACTGGGCAAGGCTGGGGATGTGGGGGAGGAGGAAATGATGGATATGATGGAAAGGGCAATGTAGGGGATGGTCGGGGAGAAGGAATTGATGGAGTTGGTGGTGGAATGGGCAATGATGGGGGTGGGAGGAGAATGCAATGATGGTGATGGGGAGAATGCAATGATGGTGGTGTTGGAGGAGGAAATGATGGAGGTGGTGGAAAGGGCAATAATGGGGGATGGAGTGGGAGGAAATAATGGATGTGGTGGCATGGGCAAGGATGGTGGTGGTGGAAAGAACAATGATGATAACGGAGGGGTGGAGAAAATGATGGAGGTGTGGAATGGGCGAGGATGATGGTGGTGGAATGGGCAAGGATGGTGGTGGTGGAAAGGGCAATGATGGTGGTAGTGGAAAGGGCAATTATGGGGATAGTGGGGCAGGAGGAAATGATGAAGGTGGGGGAGAAGGCAATGATGGTGGTAGAGGAAAAGACAATGATGGGAATGGTGGGGAAGAAGACAATGATAGGGTGATGGAGGAGAAGGCTGTGATGGAGGTGGTGGAAAGGGCAATGATGGGGTGATGGAGAGGGCAATGATGGGGTGGTAGGGGAGAAAGCAATGATGGAGGTGGTGGTAAGGGCAATGATGGGGTGGTGGGGGAAAAAGCAATGATGGAGGTGGTGAAAAGAACAATGATGGGGTGGTGGGGGAGAATGCAATGATGATGGTGGTGGAAAGAACAATGATGGTGGTGGTGGAAAGGGCAATAATGGGGTGGTGGGGAAGGAGGAAATGGTGGAGGTGGTGGAATGGGCAATGATGGGACTGGTGGGCAAAAAGACAATGATGGGGTGGTGGAGGAGGAAATGATGAAGGTGGTGGAATGGGCAATGATATGGGGTGATGGGTGAGAAAGCAATGATAGTGGTGGTGGAGAAGGCAATGATTGAGGTGGTGAAGAGGGCAATAATGGGGTGGGGTAAAGGACAACAATGGGATGTGGGGGGAGGAGGACAATTAGGGGTGTTGGGGATTGGGATGGGAGGAAGAGGGACTTATAACGGACTTAGAAACAGGTGGAGGTGGAGGAAGACATTATCGCTTATTATGTCTAACACAGTCCCTTAGTGTATAGTGTACTCGCTAATTCTGTATAACACCTTCCTTAGTTACATAGTTTCCTCTTTTATTATGTTTATTATGTATAACATCATCCCTTATTATGGACCATTCTCTCTAGTTTTGTATGATGCCATCCCTTATTATATAGCTTCCTCTGCTGTTATGTACAGTGCTGTCTCTTACATAGTGTATTCTTGTTAATTTTGTTATTCACAGCACCCTCTTTTATTACTTAGTCAGCTCCCTTGTTAGATATAAAATGACTGTTGTTGGAGGAGCCGGTGACCAGACAACCAGTCCATCAGCTCCATCATTAGAAAAGATGCATTTCCATGCTTCATCTGCAGTCATTGCATTATACAGCTAACAAGACAGGATGGTATGTAATGAAATAGGGCTCTATATAATCCAATATGCAGGGAATGGTGCTGTACATAACAAGAGAGGGCACTGTATAATAAGGGATGGCAATATACATAATAAAGGAGATTATGTAATATAAACACATGTATGTGTGTGGATATATATATATATATATATATATATATATATATATATATATATATATATATATATATATATATATATATATATACAGGTCCTTCTCAAAAAATTAGCATATAGTGTTAAATTTCATTATTTACCATAATGTAATGATTGCAATTAAACTTTCATATATTATAGATTCATTATCCACCAACTGAAATTTGTCAGGTCTTTTATTGTTTTAATACTGATGATTTTGGCATACAACTCCTGATAACCCAAAAAACCTGTCTCAATAAATTAGCATATTTCACCCGTCCAATCAAATAAAAGTGTTTTTTAATAACAAACAAAAAAACCATCAAATAATAATGTTCAGTTATGCACTCAATACTTGGTCGGGAATCCTTTGGCAGAAATGACTGCTTCAATGCGGCGTGGCATGGAGGCAATCAGCCTGTGACACTGCTGAGATGTTATGGAGGCCCAGGATGCTTCAATAGCGGCCTTAAGCTCATCCAGAGTGTTGGGTCTTGCGTCTCTCAACTTTCTCTTCACAATATCCCACAGATTCTCTATGGGGTTCAGGTCAGGAGAGTTGGCAGGCCAATTGAGCACAGTAATACCATGGTCAGTAAACCATTTACCAGTGGTTTTGGCACTGTGAGCAGGTGCCAGGTCGTGCTGAAAAATGAAATCTTCATCTCCATAAAGCATTTCAGCCGATGGAAGCATGAAGTGCTCCAAAATCTCCTGATAGCTAGCTGCATTGACCCTGCCCTTGATGAAACACAGTGGACCAACACCAGCAGCTGACATGGCACCCCACACCATCACTGACTGTGGGTATTTGACACTGGACTTCAGGCATTTTGGCATTTCCTTCTCCCCAGTCTTCCTCCAGACTCTGGCACCTTGATTTCCGAATGACATGCAAAATTTGCTTTCATCAGAAAAAAGTACTTGGGACCACTTAGCAACAGTCCAGTGCTGCTTCTCTGTAGCCCAGGTCAGGCGCTTCTGCAGCTGTTTATGGTTCAAAAGTGGCTTTACCTGGGGAATGCGGCACCTGTAGCCCATTTCCTGCACACGCCTGTGCACGGTGGCTCTGGATGTTTCCACACCAGACTCAGTCCACTGCTTCCTCAGGTTCCCCAAGGTCTGGAATCGGTCCTTCTCCACAATCTTCCTCAGGGTCCGGTCACCTCTTCTCGTTGTACAGCGTTTTCTGCCACATTGTTTCCTTCCAACAGACTTACCATTGAGGTGCCTTGATACAGCACTCTGGGAACAGCCTATTTGTTGAGAAATTTATTTCTGGGTCTTACCCTCTTGCTTGAGGGTGTCAATGATGGCCTTCTTGACATCTGTCAGGTCGCTAGTCTTACCCATGATGGGGGTTTTGAGTAATGAACCAGGCAGGGAGTTTTTAAAAGCCTCAGGTATCTTTTGCATGTGTTTAGAGTTAATTAGTTGATTCAGAAGATTAGGGTAATAGGTCGTTTAGAGAACCTTTTCTTGATATGCTAATTTATTGAGACAGGTTTTTTGGGTTATCAGGAGTTGTATGCCAAAATCATCAGTATTAAAACAATAAAAGACCTGACAAATTTGAGTTGGTGGATAATGAATCTATAATATATGAAAGTTTAATTGTAATCATTACATTATGGTAAATAATGAAATTTAACACTATATGCTAATTTTTTGAGAAAGACCTGTATATGATTTCACCATAAATGGAGGGGGGGGGCCAGACACATTTCTTGCACAGGGGCCTCAAGCTGCCAGTGTCCGCCCCTGATCAGGGATCAATTGTACTCACATCTTACAGAAGCGAGTACAATTGAGGCTCTGACTGCCGGGTCAGAATGACGTGAGCAGTGTTATCAGATCATGTGATCACGCTGCTGACATCTCTCACTCGCGCTGCAGAGGCGAACGCTGGTGGTAAGTGCTCCAGTGGAGTAGAAGTCACCGAAGATTAAGTGCACAGGGGGGACAATTTGAGTGGGGATGGAGGGATTTATTATGCATGTGGAGAATTTTAGTGGGGATAAGGGGAATTTATTATTTGTGGGGAGAATTTGAGAAGGGATAGGGGGATTTATTATGTGTGGGGAGAATTTGAGTGGGGAAGGGGATTTATTGTGTTTGGGGAGAATTGGAGTGGGGATGGGGATTTATTGTGTGTTGGGAGAACTGTAATGGGGATGGGTGATTTATTATGTGTGGGGAGAATTTGAGTGGGGATAGAGGGATTTTTGTGTTGGGACAATTTGAGTGGGGATAGGGGGATTTATAATGTGTAGGGAGAATTGGAGTGGGGATGGGGGATTTATTGTGTGTGGGGAGAATTAGTGTGGGGGTGTTTAATGTTTGGGGTGAGATTTGGAGTGGGGATGGGGGATATAATGTGTGTGGGGAGATTTGAAGTGGAGATGGGGTTATTTATTGTGTGTGGGAAGATTTGTAGTGGGGAGGGGGATTTAATGTGTGGGAGAGATTTGAGGACACAAAATGAAGAGCAAATGGGGGCATATATGAGGAAGCAGTATATGGGAATGGGGGCATGTATGAGGAAACAGTACGGGGGAATGGGGGGCATGTACAAGGGAACAGTATGGGTGAATGGGGGCATATATGAGGAAACAGAATGGGGAGATGGGTGCAGACAGTATGGAGAGCGAACGGGGGAATGTATGCGGACACAGTATGAGTAGCGATGTGAAAAATGTATGTGGACAGAGTACGGGGAGTGAGGGTGATGGGCTGTGTGCAGAGTCAGGTGAGCAGGCAGTATAGAAAGTGAGGGGGTAAATATATGAGGAGACCGAATGGTGAACAGGGGGATGGGAGAGGAAAGAGTGTGAGGAGGGAGGGGAATAGTGTGAGGAGACAGTATGGGGGGGAGAAAAGTCAGTGGGCACAGAATAGAAACTGAGTAGTGGGCACGTAGCACGGAGGGACAGTGTAAGGGCACAGCCAGGAGGGGACAGTATACCAATGAGGGGTGAGTGTGATGAGAGAGTACAGGGGGGACACAGTATGAGAGGGCAGTGTGAAGAGGGAACATAGAGGTCAGTGTAAAGAGTATGTACCACAAGAGGGACAGTGTGGGGGTCATTTTTTGTGCAGACAATATAGTGAGGGGCAATTTTTTATTGAGGAGCATTATAATGACCCTTCTATCTTTAAGGGCATCATGTGGAAATTTTCTGCAAAAGAGCGGAAAAGATGGAAGTCTGCAGAGACGAGCTGTGAATGAAAAAACTCATCATGGGGTCTGGACAAGATGAAGAAAAGAAGGAGAACGACTCCTGAGACAACGACATCTATGAGGTACCTGGATGTAAATGTTATTTGTGATACTAACTAATTTGTTGTTTGTTTTTATTTATGCTAGGAAAATTAAAGGGGATGTCCAGGTTTGTAATGAGTCTGCTGTCATTCTTTGTGGCTGCAGACTTCTGAATTCTCACAGTGTGCCCTGCACACTGTCAGGATACTCTTGTGCTGGCGATTTACATACATTTGGTTACATGCTGACTAGACATGTGTGGCCGCAGCCAATAAAAATGAACTGAGCGAGGTCAGACACGCCTAGTCGGAACGTGGTCAGAAGTATACAAATTGCATGATTGTGCTGACATGACTGTCCACTGGCAAGTGAGAATCTTAAAAGCTTGCTGAGCGTTCGTTGTGAGAATTCAGAAGCCTGAAATGTCTGGATTCAGCTCTTCAGGTTCCAGTAGTCATCACATGGACACTTCACTGATATGCGACTTTCATATTTATGGTCCTGTAACAACAAGCTTCTCTTCCTGCTTCTCTCAGTTTTTCACTGAACATTGAGAGCATTAGGGAGAGGAGCTCATGGGTACATAACTAAGTGCAAATCACACATGTCCTTGGTGGGGGGGGGGTACCAAACTGAATTCTTGCCCCGAGTGCCAGAAAACCTAGATACACCTCTGGCTACGGTTCTCGGAAATTGACACAATTTCTTTTTTTTTAACAAACTTTGGATTTTTTTCACCATTTAAATAAAAGAGAACCTAGACATGTTTGGTGTCTATGAACTTGGAGAATAATAATAGCAGGTCAGGTCAAGCATTTGGTGAAGATGGCAAAATAAATCCAAGAAAGAGTTGTGGAATTGCACTTTTTTGCAATTTCACTGCTCTTGGAATTTTTTTCCCTTTTTTGAGTACATGACATGGTAAAACGAATGGTGTTGTTCAAAAGTAAAACTTTTCTCACAAAAAACAAAGCCTCATATGGCCATATTGACAGAAAAATAAAAAAGTTATGGCTCTGGGAAGAAGGGGAGCAAAAAATAGAGATGCAAAAACAAAAAAGGGCTCCATCTTGAAGGGGTTAAATTTTTGCCCAGGTCCCCACTTTGTCTAAAACCGGCCCTGATTACAGCATAGTGTATACATCCCTTACTAATCTACTCTTTACAGCTTGATTAATATTGCTGGTACAGCCTAGTGCACAGTGAAGTTTATTTTACCCGTCCAGCTTGGCACACAGTCGACTTCAAATGTCTTGTAACATGGCCATAAATATGAGAGCATCAAACTAGCGATGATGTCACGGTGCTGCTAGTTGTGATGGCGGAGGTGATGCTGGGAGAGTACGTGGTAGTTCTGTAACTGCTACATCCTAAAATACAATATTTTTTTCTGGTACACTTAGGCTTCAGGACATTTGACATCTTTTCAGAGGCCTGAGTACTGCTGACAGAATGGTAAGGCCACAGGATGCTGAAAAGGTGCTAGATTGAATGGTTGAAAGTGACTCTAGTTCCTTTGCATTGTCTTTCACCTACTCCCCTGCGGAAAGTGCAGATTTGGCCCCTGAGGACCAAGGTCATGAACATTCTTCCACCTCACCCATTGCAAAATAGCCACGCTGTCTGAGTCACAGGTCATGCAGCAGTCTCTTCTGTTGTTTGAGGACTACGCTCGCTGTGGTTCCACAAGTGGATGAGACTGAGAGCACTGATGCCCAACATCTTGTTAAGTCAGAGGATGAGTACGTTGAAAGGGCAGTGCACATGGTCAGAGGACCATTGCAGGACATCTCAGAGAATGAGAAAACACAGGTATCATCTGGTGAATTTTTTCTTTGCAGTGTGCCGACTGGCAAGTAGGGTAGGGGTGCGGAGTAAAGATTATGAAGGGGAAGATGAGGTCCTAGAGTCCACATGCAGAGGTGGCCATTATAGTGACATGCTTAGTTTGGAGGAAAACGAGGTTGTCTTGCTGTCCCAGCATCACAGAACAAGAGGATGCAGGGTGAAAAAGCACATCCCTCAGCCCATAGCCAGTACCTTGGATGCCCACTGTGTCAATGAAATTAGCACACCCATGCCAGCTCAATGAAGCTCCCTAGTGTGGGATTTCATAAAACAATGTCCTAACGACAAGACAAAGATGGTTTTTCATGCTGTGCTGTCAGAGCTTGAAGCGAGGCATAAATCTGCTGAACATGAGCACCACCTGCATGATCAGGCATCTGCAATCTAAGCATGAGCTGCAGTGGAGAACACATATTAAAAAGCATGACAGATCAGAGCCTTCTCCTGCTCCCTCTTCTGCTGCAGTCTCGTCCTCTTCCTTCTGTTCACACTCAACAGGGCCACTGTTGTGAATTTGCTTTTTGCTCCCTCTAGTGGTTACTAGTTTTTTGACTCTGGTTTTTCTGTCATTCCTTTTATCTGCACCTGGGTCGTTAGTTAGGGGTGTTGCTATATAAGCTCCCTGGACCTTCAGTTCAATGCCTGGCAACGTAGTTATCAGAGCTAGTCTGCTGTGCTCTTGTCTACTGATCCTGGTTCCAGTTATATCAGCTAAGTCTGCCTTTTGCTTTTTGCTATTTGTTTTGGTTTTGTATTTTTGTCCAGCTTGTTCCTAATCTATATCCTGACCTTTGCTGGAAGCTCTAGGGGGCTGGTGTTCTCCCCCCGGACCGTTAGACGGTTCGGGGGTTCTTGAATTTCCAGTGTGGATTTTGATAGGGTTTTTGTTGACCATATAAGTTACCTTTCTTTATTCTGCTATCAGTAAGCGGGCCTCTCTGTGCTAAACCTGGTTCATTTCTGTGTTTGTCATTTCCTCTTACCTCACCGTCATTATTTGTGGGGGGCTTCTATCCAGCTTTGGGGTCCCCTTCTCTGGAGGCAAGAAAGGTCTTTGTTTTCCTCTACTAGGGGTAGCTAGATTCTCCGGCTGGCGCGTGTCATCTAGAATCAACGTAGGAATGATCCCCGGCTACTTCTAGTGTTGGCGTTAGGAGTAGATATATGGTCAACCCAGTTACCACTGCCCTATGAGCTGGATTTTTGTATTCTGCAGACTTCCACGTTCCTCTGAGACCCTCGCCATTGGGGTCATAACAGTTTGCCAGGCCAGTATTAAATGTTTAATGCATTGCAGAAGAGGGATTATAAGAAAGAAGATTCTGAGTTGTTTTTTTTTTTTTTTTCTTCTTCCCCTTTACCTCAGAGTGGCTATGCTTGCTGCAGACATGAATGTCCAGACCTTGATTACAAGTGTGGACCAGCTGGCTACTCGTGTGCAGGGCATACAAGACTATGTTATCAGAAATCCTAGGTCAGAACCTAAAATACCGATTCCTGAACTGTTTTCCGGAGACAGGTTTAAGTTCAGGAATTTCGTGAATAATTGTAAATTGTTTTTGTCCCTGAGACCCTGTTCATCAGGAGATTCTGCTCAGCAAGTAAAAATTGTTATTTCGTTCTTACGGGGCGACCCTCAGGATTGGGCTTTTTCGCTGGCGCCAGGAGATCCGGCATTGGCTGATCTTGATGCGTTTTTTCTGGCGCTCGGTTTACTTTATGAGGAACCCAATCTTGAGATTCAGGCAGAAAAGGCCTTGCTGTCTATGTCTCAGGGGCAGGACGAGGCTGAAGTGTATTGCCAAAAATTTCGGAAATGGTCCGTGCTGACACATTGGAACGAGTGTGCACTGGCCGCTAATTTTAGAAATGGCCTTTCTGAAGCCATTAAGAATGTTATGGTGGGTTTTCCCATTCCCACAGGTCTGAATGATACTATGGCACTGGCTATTCAAATTGACCGGCGGTTGCGGGAGCGCAAAACCGCAAATTCCCTCATGGTGTTGTCTGAACAGACACCTGATTTAATGCAATGTGATAGAATCCTGACTAGAAATGAGCGGAAAATTCATAGACGCCGGAATGGCTTGTGCTACTACTGTGGTGATTCTACACATGTTATCTCAGCATGCTCTAAACGTATAGCTAAGGTTGTTAGTCCTGTCACCGTTGGTAATTTGCAACCTAAATTTATTCTGTCTGTAACTTTGATTTGCTCACTGTCATCTTATCCTGTCATGGCGTTTGTAGATTCAGGTGCTGCCCTGAGTCTCATGGATCTCTCATTTGCTAAGCGCTGTGGTTTTACTCTTGAACCATTAGAAAATCCTATTCCTCTTAGGGGTATTGATGCTACACCATTGGCAGCAAATAAACCGCAGTATTGGACACAGGTTACCATGTGCATGACTCCTGAACACCGCGAGGTGATACGTTTCCTGGTTTTACATAAAATGCATGATTTGGTTGTTTTAGGGCTGCCATGGTTACAGACCCATAATCCAGTCCTGGACTGGAAGGCTATGTCAGTCTCAAGTTGGGGCTGTCGTGGTATTCATGAGGATTCCCTGCCTGTGTCTATTGCTTCTTCTACGCCTTCGGAAGTTCCGGAGTATTTGTCTGATTATCAGGATGTCTTCAGTGAGTCTGAGTCCAGTGCACTGCCTCCTCATAGGGACTGTGACTGTGCTATAGATTTGATCCCAGGCAGTAAATTTCCTAAGGGAAGACTGTTTAATCTGTCGGTACCTGAACATACCGCTATGCGTTCATATATCAAGGAGTCTCTGGAGAAAGGACATATTCGTCCGTCTTCTTCCCCTCTTGGTGCGGGATTCTTTTTTGTGGCAAAAAAGGACGGATCTTTGAGACCTTGTATTGATTATCGGCTTTTAAATAAGATCACTGTCAAATTTCAGTATCCTTTACCGCTGTTGTCTGACTTGTTTGCCCGGATTAAGGGTGCCAAGTGGTTCACCAAGATAGACCTTCGTGGTGAGTACAACCTTGTGCGCATTAAGCAAGGTGATGAATGGAAAACCGCATTCAATACGCCCGAAGGTCATTTTGAGTACTTGGTGATGCCTTTTGGGCTCTCCAATGCGCCTTCAGTTTTTCAGTCCTTTATGCATGACATTTTCCGGAAGTATCTGGATAAATTTTTGATTGTTTATCTGGATGATATTTTGGTTTTTTCTGATAATTGGGATTCGCATGTGGAGCAGGTCAGGTTGGTCTTTAAAATTTTGCGTGAAAATTCTTTGTTTGTCAAGGGCTCAAAGTGTCTCTTTGGTGTACAGAAGGTTCCATTTTTGGGGTTCATTTTTTCCCCTTCTGCTGTGGAGATGGACCCAGTCAAGGTCCGAGCTATTCTTTATTGGACTCAGCCCTCGTCAGTTAAGAGTCTTCAGAAGTTCTTGGGCTTCGCTAACTTCTACCGTCGTTTTATCGCTAATTTTTCTAGCATTGTGAAACCTTTGACGGATATGACCAAGAAGGGCTCTGATGTAGCTAACTGGGCTCCTGCTGCCGTGGAGGCTTTCCAGGAGTTGAAACGCCGGTTTACTTCGGCGCCTGTTTTGTGCCAGCCTGACGTCTCACTTCCCTTTCAGGTTGAGGTGGATGCTTCGGAGATTGGGGCAGGGGCCGTTTTGTCGCAGAGAGGCCCTGGTTGCTCTGTTATGAAACCTTGTGCCTTTTTCTCTAGGAAGTTTTCGCCTGCCGAGCGAAATTATGATGTGGGCAATCGGGAGTTGTTGGCCATGAAATGGGCATTTGAGGAGTGGCGTCATTGGCTCGAGGGTGCTAAGCATCGTGTGGTGGTCTTGACTGATCACAAAAATCTGATGTATCTCGAGTCTGCTAAATGCCTTAATCCGAGACAGGCCCGCTGGTCATTGTTTTTCTCCCGCTTTGATTTTGTTGTCTCGTATTTACCAGGTTCAAAGAATGTGAAGGCCGATGCTCTTTCTAGGAGCTTTGTGCCTGATGCTCCTGGAGTCGCTGATCCTGTTGGTATTCTTAAAGATGGAGTTATCTTGTCAGCTATTTCTCCGGATCTGCGACGTGTGTTGCAGAGATTTCAGGCTGATAGGCCTGAGTCTTGTCCACCTGACAGACTGTTTGTCCCGGATAAGTGGACCAGCAGAGTCATTTCCGAGGTTCATTCCTCGGTGTTGGCAGGTCACCCGGGAATTTTTGGCACCAGAGATCTGGTGGCCAGGTCCTTTTGGTGGCCTTCCTTGTCAAGGGATGTGCGGTCATTTGTGCAGTCCTGTGGGACTTGTGCTCGAGCTAAGCCTTGCTGTTCTCGTGCCAGCGGTTTGCTCTTGCCCTTGCCTGTCCCGAAGAGACCTTGGACACATATCTCCATGGATTTCATTTCTGATCTTCCGCTATCTCAGGGCATGTCCGTTATCTGGGTGATATGTGATCGCTTCTCCAAGATGGTCCATTTGGTTCCTTTGCCTAAGCTGCCTTCCTCTTCTGATCTGGTTCCTGTGTTTTTCCAGAACGTAGTTCGTTTGCACGGCATCCCTGAGAATATTGTGTCAGACAGAGGATCCCAGTTCGTTTCCAGGTTCTGGCGATCCTTTTGTAGTAGGATGGGCATTGATTTGTCGTTTTCGTCTGCTTTCCATCCTCAGACTAATGGACAGACGGAGCGAACCAATCAGACTTTGAAGGCTTATTTGAGGTGTTTTGTCTCTGCTGATCAGGACGATTGGGTGACATTCTTGCCGTTGGCTGAGTTTGCCCTTAATAATCGGGCTAGTTCCGCCACCTTGGTTTCGCCTTTTTTCTGCAACTCTGGTTTCCATCCTCGCTTTTCTTCGGGTCATGTGGAGCCTTCTGACTGTCCTGGGGTGGATTCTGTGGTGGATAGGTTGCAGCAGATCTGGAATCATGTGGTGGACAACTTGAAGTTGTCACAGGAGAAGGCTCAGCGCTTTGCCAACCGCCGCCGCGGTGTGGGTCCCCGACTACGCGTTGGGGATTTGGTATGGCTTTCTTCCCGCTTTGTTCCTATGAAGGTCTCCTCTCCCAAATTTAAACCTCGTTTTATTGGGCCTTACAAGATATTGGAAATCCTTAATCCTGTATCTTTTCGTCTGGATCTTCCTGTGTCGTTTGCTATTCACAATGTATTTCATAGGTCCTTGTTGCGGCGGTACATTGTGCCTGTAGTTCCTTCTGCTGAGCCTCCTGCTCCGGTGTTGGTTGAGGGCGAGTTGGAGTACGTGGTGGAGAAGATCTTGGATTCTCGCCTCTCCAGGCGGAGGCTTCAGTACCTGGTCAAGTGGAAGGGCTATGGTCAGGAGGATAATTCCTGGGTGGTCGCCTCTAATGTTCATGCGGCCGATTTAGTTCGTGCCTTTCATGCCGCTCATCCTGATCGCCCTGGTGGTCGTGGTGAGGGTTCGGTGACCCCTCACTAAGGGGGGGGTACTGTTGTGAATTTGCTTTTTGCTCCCTCTAGTGGTTACTAGTTTTTTGACTCTGGTTTTTCTGTCATTCCTTTTATCCGCACCTGGGTCGTTAGTTAGGGGTGTTGCTATATAAGCTCCCTGGACCTTCAGTTCAATGCCTGGCAACGTAGTTATCAGAGCTAGTCTGCTGTGCTCTTGTCTACTGATCCTGGTTCCAGTTATATCAGCTAAGTCTGCCTTTTGCTTTTTGCTATTTGTTTTGGTTTTGTATTTTTGTCCAGCTTGTTCCTAATCTATATCCTGACCTTTGCTGGAAGCTCTAGGGGGCTGGTGTTCTCCCCCCGGACCGTTAGACGGTTCGGGGGTTCTTGAATTTCCAGTGTGGATTTTGATAGGGTTTTTGTTGACCATATAAGTTACCTTTCTTTATTCTGCTATCAGTAAGCGGGCCTCTCTGTGCTAAACCTGGTTCATTTCTGTGTTTGTCATTTCCTCTTACCTCACCGTCATTATTTGTGGGGGGCTTCTATCCAGCTTTGGGGTCCCCTTCTCTGGAGGCAAGAAAGGTCTTTGTTTTCCTCTACTAGGGGTAGCTAGATTCTCCGGCTGGCGCGTGTCATCTAGAATCAACGTAGGAATGATCCCCGGCTACTTCTAGTGTTGGCGTTAGGAGTAGATATATGGTCAACCCAGTTACCACTGCCCTATGAGCTGGATTTTTGTATTCTGCAGACTTCCACGTTCCTCTGAGACCCTCGCCATTGGGGTCATAACAGGCCACCTGCTTCCTGTAAAGAGAGGATGTGACACTTCTGCCACCACCAGTGTCACTGATCATCTCTGCCACATCCCATGGAACTTTTTAAATTTCCATCAACCAAACAATGCAGAAGAAGACTAAATTTGCCCCTCCCCACTAACGAGCCATGTTCCTCAATCCCAGCATTTTAAATTTTCTCGCCTTTGACATGCTTCCATTCCAGCTGGTGGAAGTAGACAGTTTCAAAAATATGATGGAAGTGGCTGTCCGACAGTATGTTGTTCCCATCTACAATTACTTCTCCAGGCAGGCCATTACTTCCCTGCACACACATGTGGCAGACAAACTCAGGTGTGCACTGTGCAACGTCATCAGTGGCAAGGTTCACATAACGACTTTCACGTGAACCAGTATACATGGCCTGAAATGTTACATCACCCTTTCTTCCTACTGGATAAATGTAGTGGCGGTTTGGCCAGAGGCAGAAGGCATTCTAGAAGATGTCCTACCAACACCTAGGATTGCTGGACATTCCTTTGGTTAGGTTGCCATTTCCTCCACCATTTCATCATCCGCTCTCAGTGGGACCTGAACCACGAACTTGAGCTCAGCCTTGGGGAAATGACAGGAAGTGGTTCTGAAACTGATTTGTTTGGAGGACAGACCCCACACCATACAGGTGCTGTGGATTGGGATCAAAGAGAAGACAGATGATTGGTTGGTGCAGCTGCACATCAAGCCAAGCCTTGAGGTGTGATAAAGTATGAAATCTGGTAACAGATTTTGGCCTAGCTGGGTTGACGCACATCGCTTGTCTGGCGCATGTCATTAATTTAGTGGTGAGTTTCCTAAAAAATTAGTTATGTCCGATCTTCTGGTGAAAGTATGGGCAGTGTGGGCACAATGTTGATGATGATGATGATCAGCAGGAGGAACAACAGCCATGTTTACAGCAGCGTGGCTCTCAGAACAGCTCACGGGCATCACTAGAGCATGGATGGCCTCACTCTGGGATTCTGGGAGGCTTCTTATAGCCTCATTGTGGGGCCATTCTTATACTCTGACCCTTGGCCGAGTGTGTTTGACCCTGTTGTCCTATGTGCTTGCGCTACGTTACATCTGTCTGGTTCTGATTTGGCTGTGTCGGTGTTATGAGATTTGCCTACCCTTTTTGTACTGCGCTGCCCTCTCTGTGTATGACCCCTTGGCCACGTCCTGACTATCCGTTCCGTCTAATCCCTTGGTAACTTTGTCCCGCAGTTACTTTTCTAGGAGTTTTCCTTCAGCTCCTAGCTCTCTGGAGCTTAGGTTACGCCCCCAGCAGTAACGTGCTTCAGGTCCTGTTTGTCTGAAGCACACATCTTCACCACTGCTGCCACACTCAACAGGTATTTTTGGCCACAGTTTGCTTTACTCAGGACACGTGCACTGGCTCAGTGACAAAGTGCAATGCGGTGTTCCTGACACAAAAGCAATGATGGAATATTGTCCTTGTAGTGGGGATCCAAAAGAGTGGTCACTTGGCTGTCATTGTTCAGATACATACTGCAGTATTGGCTCATGTGTGTCAAGGCAATAACAGGCTGTCCTCGGTGGGAGGTGTATAGTTTGTTCCCTCATTATCCTCCATCCAGGGTAACCCTAAAACCATCTAATCCCAGAAACTCAGCAGACCATGACATTATGTCAGTGGAGCGGAGTCTAAAAATGCATCAAAACAAGAAGATGCTTGTACAGAAACTACTAATGGCTCAGTAAATGTTATGATCCTTAGTGGTTGAGGATCACAAATTACTCCAGCTAAGTAACAATCATAGGACAAGCTCTAGGGAGGTGGCAAACTGGACTGACCGCAAATCTGAACCTATCCAAACACACTAGAAGTAGCCGGTGAACGTGCCTAAAAATCCTAGACGTCTCGAGCCAGCCTGAGGAACTAACTACCCCTAGAGAGAAGGAAAAGACCTCTCTTGCCTCCAGAGAAATAATCCCCAAAGATATAGAAGCCCCCAACAGATAATAACGGTGAGGTAAGAGGAAGGCACATACACAGGGGTGAAAGCAGATTCAGCAAATGAGGCCCACTAATACTAGATAGCAGAAAATAGAAAAGGGAATCTATGCGGTCAGTAAAAAACCCTTACAAAATATCCACTCTGAGATTTCAAGAACCCCCACACCAACTAACGGTGTGGGGGGAGAAACTCAGTCCCCTTGAGCAACCAGCAAGCGAGGAAATCACATTATAGAGAGCTGGACTAAAAATATAATGAACACTGATAATCAAAAAATGATCAAACAAAAACTTAGCTTGTCTTGGAGAGACTGGGAGCAAGGTAGTCACAAGGAATCTGAAGAGCACTGAATACATTGATAGCAGGCAAGAAACTGAGTCTCCAGGTGAGCTAAATAGGAAACAAACCAAGGATAACGAACCAGCTGATGCAGCCAACCTGCAGAAAGACAACACTACACAGTACCGCTTGTGACTACTAGAGGGAGCCCAAAAATAGAATTCACAACAGTACCCCCCCTTGAGGAGGGGTCACCGAACCCTCATCAAGACCCCCAGGGTGATCAGGATGAGCCGCGTGGAAGGCACGAACCAAATCGGCCGCATGAACATCAGAGGCGACAATCCAGGAATTATCCTCCTGAACATAGCCCTTCCACTTAACCAAATACTGAAGCCTCCGTCTAGAGATACGAGAATCCAAAATCTTCTCCACCACGTACTTCAATTCGCCGTCGACCAGCACCGGAGCAGGAGGCTCAACAGAAGGAACCACAGGTACCACATACCTCCGCAACAAAGACCTATGGAACACATTATGAATGGCAAACGATGCTGGGAGATCCAAACGAAAAGACACCGGGTTAAGGATTTCCAAGATCTTATAAGGACCGATGAAGCAAGGCTTAAATTTAGGAGAGGACACCTTCATAGGAACATACCGAGAAGACAGCCACACCAAATCCCCAACACGAAGTCGGGGACCCACACCATGGCGGCGGTTGGCAAAGCGCTGAGCCTTCTCCTGTGACAACCTCAAATTGTCCACCACATGGATCCAAATCTGCTGCAACCTATCCACCACAGAATCCACCCCAGGACAGTCAGAAGGCTCAACCTGACCCGAGGAAAAACGAGGATGGAAACCAGAATTGCAGAAAAAATGCGAAACCAAAGTAGCAGAACTAGCCCGATTATTAAGGGCAAACTCGGCCAATGGCAAAAAAGTCACCCAATCATCCTGATCAGCAGAAACAAAACATCTCAAATAAGTTTCCAAGGTCTGATTAGTTCGCTTGGTTTGGCCATTAGTCTGAGGATGGAAGGCCGACGAAAAAGACAAAAAAAAGGCCCATCTTAGCACAAAAAGTCCGCCAAAACCTGGACACAAACTGGGATCCTCTATCAGACACAATATTTTCAGGAATGCCGTGCAGGCGAACCACATTCTGAAAAAATAGAGGAACCAAATCGGAGGAAGAAGGCAACTTAGGCAAGGGCACCAAATGGACCATCTTGGAAAAATGATCACACACCACCCAGATGACAGACATTTTCTGAGATACTGGAAGATCCGAAATAAAATCCATGGAAATGTGCGTCCAAGGCCTTTTCGGAACAGGCAAAGGCAAAAGCAAACCGCTGGCACGAGAACAGCAAGGCTTAGCCCGAGCACAAATCCCACAAGACTGCACAAAGGAACGCACATCCCGCGACAAGGAAGGCCACCAGAAGGACCTAGCCACCAAATCTCTGGTACCAAAAATCCCAGGATGACCCGCCAACACCGAAGAATGAACCTCGGAAATAACTCTGCTGGTCCATCTATCCGGGACAAACAGCCTCTCTGGTGGACAACGGTCAGGTCTATCCGCCTGAAATTTCTGCAGCACTCATCGCAAATCTGGGGAAATGTCAGACAAAATCACTCCCTCTCTGAGAATACCAGCCGGCTCAGAAACTCCCGGAGAGTCAGGCACAAAACTCCTAGAAAGTGCATCAGCTTTCACGTTCTTCGAACCATGCAGGTATGAGACCACAAAGTTGAAACGGGAGAAAAACAACGACCAACGAGCCTGTCTAGGATTCAGGCGCTTGGCAGATTCAAGGTAAATCAGATTTTTGTGATCAGTCAAGACCACCACACGATGTTTAGCTCCTTCGAGCCAATGTCACCACTCCTCAAATGCCCACTTCATAGCCAACAACTCCCGATTACCAACATCATAATTCCGCTCGGCAGGCGAAAACTTTCTTGAAAAGAAAGCACATGGCTTCATCACAGAGCCATCAGAGCTTCTCTGCGACAAAACAGCCCCTGCTCCAATCTCAGAAGCATCAACCTCGACCTGGAAGGGGAGAGAGACATCTGGCTGACATAAGACTGGAGCTGAAGAAAACCAGTGCTTCAGCTCCCGAAAGGCCTCCACGGCCGCAGGAGACCAATTAGTCACATCAGAACCCTTCTTGGTCAAATCCGTCAAAGGTTTAACCACGCTAGAAAAATTAGCGATGAAACGACGGTAAAAATTAGCAAAACCCAAGAACTTCTGGAGACTCTTAACAGACGTGGGCTGAGTCCAGTCATGAATAGCCTGGACCTTGACTGGGTCCATCTCCACAGTAGAAGGAGAAAAAATAAAACCCAAAAAGGAGACCTTCTGTACTCCGAAGAGGCATTTTGAGCCCTTCACAAATAAAGCATTAGCACGCAGGACCTGAAACACCATCCTGACCTGCTTCACATGGGACTCCCAATCATCAGAAAAGACCAAAATGTCATCCAGATAAACAATCATAAATTTATCCAGATATTCTCGGAAGATGTCATGCATGAAGGACTGAAACACAGAAGGAGCATTAGAGAGTCCAAAAGGCATCACCAAGTACTCAAAATGGCCTTCGGGCGTATTAAATGCTGTTTTCCATTCATCTCCCTGCTTAATGCGCACAAGGTTATACGCACCACGGAGATCTATCTTGGTGAACCAACTGGCACCCTTAATCCGAGCAAACAAATCAGACAATAGTGGCAAAGGATACTGAAATTTGACTGTGATTTTATTCAGAAGACGATAATCTATACAAGGTCTCAAAGAACCGTCCTTCTTGGCCACAAAAAAAAAACCTGCACCAAGAGGGGAAGAGGATGGGCAAATATATCCCTTCTCCAGAGACTCCTTTATATAACTCCGCATCGCGGCATGCTCTGGTATAGACAAATTAAAAAGTCGTCCCTTAGGGAATTTACTACCAGGAATTAAATTTATAGCACAGTCACAATCCCTATGAGGAGGCAGGGCACAGGGCCTGGGCTCATCAAATACATCCTGGTAGTCAGACAAAAACTCAGGGACCTCAGAAGGAGTGGAAGAAGCAATAGACACCAACGGAGTATCGCCATGAATTCCCTGACAACCCCAACTTGACACAGACATAGCTTTCCAATCTAAAACTGGATTATGAGCTTGCAGCCATGGCAGACCCAAAACGACAACATCATGCAAGTTATGCAGAACAAGAAAGCGAATCACCTCCTGATGTACGGGAGTCATGCACATGGTCATTTGCGTCCAATACTGAGGCTTATTCTCAGCCAATGGTGTAGCATCAATTCCCCTCAGAGGAATAGAAAATTCCAAAGGCTCCAGGACAAAACCACAGCGCCTGGCAAACGACAAATCCATCAGATTCAGGGCAGCACCCGAATCCACAAAAGCCATAACCGGGTAGGACGACAAAGAACAAATCAAAGTAACAGACAAAATAAATTTAGGCTGTATAGTACCAATGGTGACAGGTTTAGATTTTTTCCTTAAGCGTTTAGAGCATGCTGAGATAACATGAGTAGAATCACCACAGTAAAAGCACAACCCATTTTGACATCTATGACTTTGTCGCTCAATTCTGGTCAGAGTTCGGTCACATTGCATAGACTCAGGTCTCTGTTCGGAAAATACCGCCAAAGGATGAGCAGATTTGCTCTCACGCAAACGCCGATCAACCTGAATGGCTAAAGCCATAGAATCACTCAGACTTGCAGGGGTGGGAAACCCCACCATAACATTCTTAACGGCCTCAGAAAGACCTTCTCTGAAATTTGCAGCCAGGGCACACTCATTCCATTGAGTAAGCACCGACCATTTCCGAAATTTTTGACAATACACCTCTGCTTCATCCTGACCTTGAGAGATAGCCAGCAACGCTTTTTCTGCCTGATTCTCAAGATTAGGCTCCTCATAAAGCAGTCCAAGAGCCAGAAAAAATGCATCTACATTAAGCAATGCAGGATCTCCTGGCGCCAGAGAGAAAGCCCAGTCTTGAGGGTCGCCACGCAACAAGGAGATAACAATCTTAACTTGCTGAGCGGAATCACCAGAGGAACGAGGTCTCAGAGATAGAAATAACTTACAATTATTCTTAAAATTTAGAAACCTAGATCTATCTCCAGAACAAAACTCAGGAATGGGTATCTTTGGTTCTGACATAGGGCTATGAATAACAAAATCCTGAATACTTTGCACCCGTGCAGTAAGATGATCCACACTAGAAGTCAGAGTCTGAACATTCATGTCTGCAGCTGAGCTCAAAACCACCCAGAGTTCAAGGGGATGAAAGAAGCTAAACAGACTGCAGCAAAGGAAAAGCGGGAGGAAAAAAAAAAAATGTACTCAGGTCTTCTTTTTATCCCACTTCTGCGATGCATTAAACACTTATTGGCCTGCTATACTGTTATGATCCTTAGTGGTTGAGGATCACAAATTACTCCAGCTACGTAACAATCATAGGACAAGCTCTAGGGAGGTGGCAAACTGGACTGACCGCAAATCTGAACCTATCCAAACACACTAGAAGTAGCCGGTGAACGTGCCTAAAAATCCTAGACGTCTCGAGCCAGCCTGAGGAACTAACTACCCCTAGAGAGAAGGAAAAGACCTCTCTTGCCTCCAGAGAAATAATCCCCAAAGATATAGAAGCCCCCAACAGACAGGGGTGAAAGCAGATTCAGCAAATGAGGCCCACTAATACTAGATAGCAGAAAATAGAAAAGGGAATCTATGCGGTCAGTAAAAAACCCTTACAAAATATCCACTCTGAGATTTCAAGAACCCCCACACCAACTAACGGTGTGGGGGGAGAAACTCAGTCCCCTAGAGCAACCAGCAAGCGAGGAAATCACATTTTAGCGAGCTGGACTAAAAACATAATGAACACTGATAATCAAAAAATGATCAAACAAAAACTTAGCTTGTCTTGGAGAGACTGGGAGCAAGGTAGACACAAGGAATCTGAAGAGCACTGAATACATTGATAGCAGGCAAGGAACTGTGTCTCCAGGTGAGCTAAATAGGAAACCAACCAAGGATAATGAACCAGCTGATGCAGCCAACCTGCAGAAAGACAACACTACACAGTACCGCTTGTAACCACTAGAGGGAGCCCAAAAATAGAATTCACAACAGTAAAACATCAAAGCAAATGCGGATGAGGAAGTCACCCACACAGATCTGTCACCTCCATCACCTCAAAAGGCAGGGCTAGCAAAGCCGAAATGTGACATAATTTAATGAGCAGGCCACAACATACAGCACCACCAAATGATATTGCCCATATCAGTAGGATGCAGCATTTCTAGAACATGGTAAAAGTGCACGTGTCCACACATAACCAGTGTCAAAATTGGACACATGGCCAGAGCTTGCTCTGTATGCCTTGGAGGTTCAGCCTTCCCCTGCATAAAGTATAATGTCAGAGCAAGTCTTTAGCACCGCAAGTGGTATCATCACAGACAGGTGCATCCCCTATGGCTAACTAGATAAGCCTCACCCAGACATTGCTACACTGTATTTTGCATTTGCTTCATTTTGTTGCTTGCCAAAATTTAAACAAATAAAAAAAAAGTAAAACAGTGTTAGCCCTGTCCCCTCTTCCACGTACACCATCACGTCCACCTCGATCACCTCCACCACTTCAACCTCTTCCTCATGGTTCTATTTTTTTTAATTGTTGTAAATTTTTTTATTTATTATACATTTTTTTGTTATTATAAGTCATTTGCTTAAAAAAAATTGTTAACCCCTTCACCTTCTTCATCATATACCACCACGTCCACCTCACCCCCAGAAGCTCCACTTTCTTCAATTGGGGGAGAAAGATTTCTATCCCCACTTCTTCCAGGTCAGCCTCTCCTGCTTGCATGTAGACCAATGCAGTGGAACTTAAACCATATATGGGAGTGATTGCCTATCCAGCAAGAGTCTTGCAGAATTATGTTTTATGAAGACAAAGACTTTTACAACTCAGTAACAAATAAAATAACTGAGCAAAATCTGGATAGCAGGATGAGGAAGAGATGGATGCATAGATGGATGCGGGATGGATGAGGAAGGTAGGGATGAATGGACCCATTTTTGATAACCCACCAAGGAAAAGCAGACAGCTGGGGGTTTCACCCCTCAGCTGTCTGCTTACCCTTAGCTGGTTATTAAAATAGGGGGCCACTAGTGATGAGCAAGCACTAAAATGCTTGGCTGCTTGTTGCTCGGGTCGAACAATTTGTAATACTCAGATACTCGGACAGAACAACGAGCCCAATGTAAGTCTATGGGAGACCCGAGCATTTTTACCGCGATTCCCCCTGGCAAATGTCCCTGGATGCAATTCTGACTCCTAGGTCACAGCTGTAAACAATGTTTTCAGAGTTTCACTCCATTTTAACAGGCACACCAAAAAAAACATATAAAAACAAAACTGAAATGGATTTTGCAAGAAAATATGTTAAGGAACATCCTTTCCAGGGTAATTACTTGTATTTAAGGCAAAATAACTAACCCCAAACAAAAATATTCCTCCACCACTTGGTCTATATTACACGCAGTTTTTTGATGCATTTTTCAACTTTAGCATTGCTTTCAACCAATACAAATGCATTCACTGGGTAAAGTCATTGCAACATTTAACAACCTTAGCTGGCCATGTGTTGTGTGACACATACAGTAAGCAGATACATCCTGTTGCATTTATGAAGGAGGGACTCTTGAAGTAACAGCATATTTTTAGAGGGGCATCAAGCTGCATTAATCTTCTTAAAGGGCCATTCATTAAAGAGTGGGTCTCCAATACTGTTATTGCCTATGCAGTGAGTGGCTGGGCTGCAAAAAATTAGGATGCACCCCAATACCCCTTTCACGAGATGTAGAGGAGGGCCTCCTGAAAAAATGTTGCATTGAATGCAAGGTCTTACCTGCCCCAAAAGTTACATGCAGCCCAAAAACCATTTTAGCAGACGTACTTGAGGGCCGCATGACAAAATTGTTCCCATTAGAAGAAAGTGTATCTCCCATACTGTTTGCTTATGCATTGAATGCAAGACCTGGCCTGCCCCAAAAATACATGCACCCCAATAACCGTTTCAGAAGACGTACTTGAGGGCCTCATGACAAAATTGTTCCCATAGAAGAAAGTGTGTCTCCCATATTGTTTGCTTATGCATTGAATGCAAGGCCTGCCCTGCACCAATGTTACATGCACCCCATAAACCCTTTCAGCAGATGTACTTGAGGGCCTCAGGACAAAATTGTTCTCATTGAAAGAAATTGTATCTCCCTTACTGCATACTTATGCATCTAATTCAAGGCATGCCCTGCACTAAAGTTAAATGCACCCCAATAATCCTTTCAGCAGATGTACTTGAGGGCATCATGACAAAGTTGTTCCCATTAGAACAAAGTATGTCTCCCATAATGTTTGCTTATGCATTGAATGCAAGACCTGGCCTGCCCCAAAGATACATGCACCCCAATAATCATTTCAGAAGACGTACTTGAGGGCCTCATGCCAAATTGTTCCCATTAGAAGAAAGTGTGTCTCCCATACTGTTTGCTTATGCACTGAATGCAAGGCCTAGCCTGCCCCAAAGTTACATGCAGCCCAATAACCGTTTCAGCAGATGTACTTGAGGGCATCATGACAAAATTGTTCCCATTAGAAGAAAGTCTGTCTCCCATACTGTTTGCTTATGCATTAAATGCGAGACCTGCCCTGTACCAATGTTACATGCACCCCAACAATCCTTTCAGCAGATGTACTTGAGGGCCTCATGCCAAATTGTTCCCATTAGAAGAAAGTGTGTCTCCCATACTGTTTGCTTATGCACCGAATGCAAGGCCTGCCCTGCACCAATGTTACATGCACCCCAATAAACGTTTCAGTAGATGTACTTGAGGGCCTCAGGACAAAATTGTTCCCATTGAAAGAAATTGTATCTCCCTTACTGTTTACTTATGCATCTAATTCAAAGCATGCCCTGCACTAAAGTTAAATGCACCCCAATAATCCTTTTAGCAGATGTACTTGAGGGCATCATGACAAAATTGTTCCCATTAGAAGAAAGTATGTCTCCCATAATGTTTGCTTATGCATTGAATGCAAGACCTGGCCTGCCCCAAAGATACATGCACCCCAATAATCATTTCAGAAGACGTACTTGAGGGCCTCATGCCAAATTGTTCCCATTAGAAGAAAGTGTGTCTCCCATACTGTTTGCTTCTGCACTGAATGCAAGGCCTAGCCTGCCCCAAAGTTACATGCAGCCCAATAACCATTTCAGCAGATGTACTTGAGGGCATCATGACAAAATTGTTCCCATTAGAAGAAAGTCTGTCTCCCATACTGTTTGCTTATGCATTAAATGCGAGACCTGCCCTGTACCAATGTTACATGCACCCCAACAATCCTTTCAGCAGATGTACTTGAGGGCCTCATGCCAAATTGTTCCCATTAGAAGAAAGTGTGTCTCCCATACTGTTTGCTTATGCATTGAATGCAAAGCCTGCCCTGCACCAATGTTACATGCACTCCAATAATCATTTGAAACCACTTACTGGATGGCCACATGAAACAAAAGTTACCATTATTTTTTTTTACCATAAATTTTGTCCATGAAGTGAATGCAAGGCCTGGCCGTAGTTTGAACTCACCACAACCCCCCTTTCACATTACAAAGGAGCACTTCACTTATACTTGGAATGCCCATACACTAAGTGCATGGGCTGACAAACATTTCCCCATGGGGGTCAATTTTTCAAAAAAAATTTGTTTACAGCCATCATAGACCCTTGCAAAAAACTAGAGTGGCTGTAGCATTACAGAATACATTCACCCTTGTGTTCTAGTGGTGGTGTCTGAAGAGATGTGGAGGATGTCCTCCTATGAATGTTTTCCCAATTTAAAGGAGCGGGTCTCCTATACTTGTAATGCCCATACACTAAGTGTAAAGGCTGACAAACATTTCCCCCTGGGGGTCTCCTTTTTTAAAAAAAAAAAAAAATTCTTTACGGGCACCATAAACACCCTTGCCAAAAATTAGAGCTCAGACATGAAATCAAGATATAGCAGAATTGGAGAGCATCATGGGACAGCTATGGATTATCTTCTTGTCGGACATGTGAGGAATATGGTGTTTTTTTATTTTTATTTTTTGAAAATAAATGGGTATGAGAGGTTGGAGAGATTTTATTTAAATAAAGAAGTGTGTTTTATTTTTTCAAATAAAGACTTCATCCTGGTGGTGTCTTCTTTATTACAATCTAAGCATGGGGTTAGTAATGGGGTCATCTTATAGACATCTCTCCATTACTAGCCTATGGGCTTGATATCACCTGAAGCTTCAGGACAAGTGGGATGAGTCGGACAAAGTGCCAGAATGGGTGCATCTAATAGATGCACTGTTTCTGGGGTGGCTGAATGCAGCAATTTTTAGGATGGGGGCAATATCCATGGCCCTTTGCTAGTCTGAAAATTCCAGCCCCAAGATGTCTGCTTTAGCTTGGCTGGTAGTCAAAAATTAGGGGTATCCTACACCTTTTTATTTAATATTTAATATTTAAGTAATTTAAAAAAATGGCATGGGGACTAACTCTATTAACCAACCAATAAAACACTGATAGATGAGAGCTGCAGCCTGCAGCTGTGATTTTTGCTTTCTCTGGTTAGCAAAAAAAGAGAGGAAACACACCATTTTATTAATTATTTTATGATTTATTTATTGCACAGGCGCCAACTCATCATTGTACACCTGCTCTTGCTGCCATCAGCGAGACCTGGCATATAATGATGATATTAGTACTCTCATCAGCTGACACCTTTGACCTGCGGTAACATTTTTATCGCCTGTCACAGCTGCTAGCTCACACACTGTTATTTGTATGACAGCATGGAAACTGCAGTGACCTGAGCGGAGGTAACTTGAAAGGTTACCGCCGATCAGAGCTGGTGTTTTGTTGTGCTGTCACACAGATGACAGCATAGGAAAAACTGGATGTTCTGGTCCCCCCATTGGGAAACTCTGGATGTTCAGGCCCCACATTCATTTGAATGGGGTCTGGGTTTGAGCTTTTTAAAATATTCGTTCGAAGACTCCGGACTTGGACATCTACGGGTTCAGCGTGACTCAGGCTTCATGCTTCAGTCACACTATCAGTATTTGGTCAATATTTCACAACAGTATTTGAAAGCCAAAATTGGGAGTGAGTCAAAAATGTAGAATTGTTGCACGTGTTTCTATTTTACTTTTTCTCTGATTGTTCCTTACTTGATTTTGGCTTACAAATACTGATGTAAAGTACTGACCAAATACTGATAGTGTTACCATAGCCTTAATGTAATTTTTGTTATGTTGATTTAGACTTCAAGCGCTAATCTCTGCTAACCATTGTACCAGAAAGTCTATCAGCTACTGTACAGTATATGCTCAACTCCTCTCACTGTATAAAACTAAAAAAGGGATAGACAGAATTGAACTTTTTACCATCATATTCATTTTTCTTAAAAGAACTATCTATCATAGTTTATGGCTCCAATACTTCTTGGGTACCCTTTCCCGCTACTCATGTATTAAAGGGTTATTCCCATCTTCTTAGGTGGTTAAAATTGTTAAGTGCTTCTGCTGCAGATTTTTTCCACTTTGTGGAATTTCTTCAAAATGCAATGTCATGGAACATGATGGACATAATTTAATACATTGTGAAGGAGATATATAAATTGAATTTTAGGATACCGTATATACTCGAGTATAAGCCGAGATTTTCAGCCCACTTTTTTGGGCTGAAATTGCCCCTCTCGGCTTATACTCGAGTCATACCGGGGGTCGGCAGGGGTGGGAGAGCGGGGGCTGTCTAAAAATACTCACCTAGTCCAGGCGCGGTCCCTGCTTCCCCGGCGCCGGCAGCAGCAGCTTCAGCGTCTTCCTGCACTGAGCGGTCACATGGTCCCGCTCATTGCAGTAAATGAATATTCGGCTCCACCTCCCATAGGGGTGGAGCCGCCTATTCATTACTGTAATCAGCGGGACCATGTGACCGCTGAGTACAGGATGAAGCGCTGCGGCGTCGGAGAAGCAGGATCTACACAGCGGCAGGACCAGGTTAGTATACGGGGAGGGGAGCGCAGCGCTGCGCGATAGTCACCTGCTCCTCGTTCCGGGCGCCGATCTGTCTCCAGCAGTGATGCTGAGGTCAGAGGGCGCGGTGACGTGGTCAGTGCGCGCCTTCTGCTGAACGTCAGTGCTGGAGACAGATCGGCGCCCAGAACGAGGAGAGGTGACTATTGAAAGTGCCGGGGGCCTGAGCGACGGAGAGGTGAGTATGTGATTTATTTTTTTTATTGCAGCAAATGGGGCAAGTGTCTGTATGGAGCATCTATGGGGCCATAACGTTCCTGCAGCACTATATGGGGCCATAACATTCCTAGAGCACTATATGGGGCCATAACGTTCCTGGAGCACTACATGGGGCCATAACATTCCTGGAGCACTATATGGGGCCATAACATTCCTGCAGCACTATATGGGGGCCATAACATTCCTGCAGCATCATATGGGGCCATAACATTCCTGGAACACTATATGGGGCCATAACATTCCTGCAGCACTATATGGGGCCATAACATTCCTGCAGCACTATATGGCGGCCATAACATTCCTGGAGCACTAGATGGGGCCATAACGTTCCTGCAGCACTATATGGGGCCATAACATTCCTGCAGCACTATATGGGGCCATAACATTCCTGCAGAACTATATGGGGCCATAACATTCCTGCAGCACTATATGGGGCCATAACATTCCTGCAGCACTATATGGGGGCCGTAACGTTCCTGGAGCACTATATGGGGCCATAACATTCCTGCAGCACTATATGGGGCCATAACATTCCTGCAGCACTATATGGGGGCCATAACGTTCCTGGAGCACTATATGGGGCCATAACATTCCTGCAGCACTATATGGGGCCATAACATTCCTGCAGCACTATATGGGGCCATAACATTCCTGCAGCACTATATGGGGCCATAACATTCCTGCAGCACTATATGGGGCCATAACATTCCTGCAGCACTATATGGGTGCCATAACGTTCCTGGAGCACTATATGGGGCCATAACATTCCTGCAGCACTATATGGGGCCATAACATTCCTGCAGCACTATATGGGGCCATAACATTCCTGCAGCACTATATGGGGCCATAACATTCCTGCAGCACTATATGGGGGCCATAACGTTCCTGGAGCACTATATGGGGCCATAACATTCCTGCAGCTCTATATGGGGCCATAACATTCCTGCAGCACTATGTGGGGCCATAACGTTTCTGCAGCACCATATAGGGGCATAATGTTTGTGCAGCACTATATGGGGCAAGTGTCTGTATGGGGCCATAATTAACGTTTGTAGAGCACTACGGCATATGGGGCAAGTGTCTGTATGGAGCATCTTATAGGGCCATAACGTTTGTGCAGCACTATAAGGGGCAAATATCTTTATAGAGCATCTTATGGGGCCATAATCAGCATTTGTGCAGCATTATATTGGGCAAATGTGTCTATGGAGCATCTTATGGGGCCTTTATTAACCTTTATGCAGGATTATATGGGGCATATTTTAATATGGAACATCTTATGGGGCCATAATGAACAGTATGGAGCATTATATGGGGCTCCTGATTCAATATGGATATTCAAAGACACTTAACCTACTGATGTCTCAATTAATTTTACTTTTATTGGTATCTATTTTTACTTTTGACATTTACCGGTAGCTGCTGCATTTTCCCCCCTAGGCTTATACTCGAGTCAATAAGTTTTCCCAGTTTTTTGTGGCAAAATTAGGGGGGTCGGCTTATACTCGGGTCGGCTTATACTTGAGTATATACGGTAAACAGTTTTTAAAGTCTGTGATAAAAGTACAAATTGCAACCCCTTTAGGCACATGTAAAAATGTGTCTTTATAACTCTCTTAAATCATTTTGCACAGGATATTATATTATAGTATATGCTATCTACACAATTCCTCCTAAAGGGTTATTTCCCAAAAGAAACATGTGATCTCCTATCCATAGGACTTGCCAGCTATCTCAAGCATGGAGATCTGCAGTCCACTCTTGAATGAAGCCGAGATCTGCTCCATTAATTGTCTATCAGACTGTGGATGAAAACGGATCATTGTACTCAGCAGGAAATAACCATTTACCACATTTTTCCAAGAAATTTTAGCTTCTAAAGGTAAATCATGTATTAAATAGTCAATTAAAACAGAATGACAAATTATATAATAATGCACTAACTATTCTGTATACTTGGGAATATTGCATGTACATAGGATACACTTGACTTCAGTTGATATATATCCCCAAACAGTATGAGATTCTTCAACATAGCAATGACAGAATGAGATGTACAAAAGATGCTGAATTAAATTTTGTGTTGAATATATTACATATAATTACATGAGAACTAGCATTCCTGGAATATTGCCTATATTACATACTTGCAACTACTACTTGAAATATTTTTAGCCATTATATGAAATTCACATACTGCTAAGCATATTACTGATAACAGGGAGATGCTTTCAGCTGTTACAGGGTCTGTAGATTTTGCATTTCAAATTTCTTAAATGTCCCCATACATCTATGTAGAATAACACCTATGCTATGGTTATTGTAAAAAAACAGTTATTTACCCCAAAACTAGAAATGAGTGAACCAGCTTGGGAGCTTGGGTAGGAAAGAGAGAGAGATAGTTTTCATGTCCAAAGTTCGGGTCCCCATTGATTTCTATGGGTTCCGGGCTCAGGTTCATGTTCGAGTACAGGTCTGGTACCCGAACCGAACTTTGAACTAAAGTTTGGTCAAATCCAACAAACCTGAACTTCCATGGGTCCACTCATCATTACCCAAGACACATCTAAGACATCAGAGTTTCATGTACTAATAAAACATTACAAATTACAATCAATTAAAGAATTTTTCTTATAAATATCAAAACTATTCACCCAAGTTTCTGTGCCAGTCAGGGTCATTTTTCCCAGTGCAAATGTGCTCAGAATTTATTTATAACTTCCAATCACCGTTCTTGTACTAAAATCATGGCAATTATAAGCTTTGTAAGTCTGTCACGATTGAACATGCCATGGTACTGTTACCTGATTATAAGGCTTCTGATTTGGCCATTGTTGGCTTTCTTTTTATAGAAGTAGATTGTAATCAATGGTCATTGCAAATATAAAATATACTTTCACATAACATTCAAGTCATGCAGTGGAAACTGCTGTAAGGTCAAGAAAAGTAAATAGAGTTGACTTAAAGCATTCTTGTTAAAGAAAAATCAAAATACATTGAAATATCATATATAGCCAGCAGACTGCAAGGGAGTAAATGTTATCACCTATATAAACATTCATTAGCATTATTCAATTCATTAGAAGACAGTATTGACAATAACTTTGTAATTAACTCACCTGTCTACATGTCAGTACTTCCACTTTCAGAGCTAAACAACCTGGCTCAGATTATGCTGTTTGAAATATAGTTAAGAATTGGGTTAAAATTAGAGATGAGCAGACACCTGGATGTTCAGGTCCAGCAGGTTCGGCTGAACAGTTACAAAAAGAACCCGGACCCAATTCACTGGGTGGCCTAAACATCCAGTGTTTGCTGTGCTGTAATGTGCAAGACAGCGTGTCAAACACCGCTTCTGATCGGCGGTGAAATCTTCCCCGCCAGTCAGAGAGCCGCGGTTCCCATGCTGTCAAAGGACAGTGTGAACGCTCAGCTGTGATTGGAGGTATAAAGTTTACCTCCGGTCACTGGTGTCAGCTGATGGGACAACTGCTCCCAACATCCAACACCTGCTGCCACTAATAACAGCGAGAGCAGGAGCGGCGGATGGGAGTATTCATCCGCAGCTCCTGTGCTGTAAATAAATAATTAAAAAAAACCTGGTGTGGGTTCCCCTGTAGTTTTGTTAACCAGCCAGGCAAAACTCACAGCTGGGGACTGCAACCCTCAGCTTACAGCTTCAGCAAGGCTTGATATCAAGAACAGAGGAGTCTCCACTCTGTATTTTTTAAATATTTAAATAAATAAATAAATAAATAAATGGCATGGGGTCCCCCACATTTTTGATAACCAACCTTGCTAAAGCACACAGCTGGGAGCTGGTAGTCTCAGGCTGGTAAGGGGCCATGGATATTGGCCCACCTCAGCATAAAAATAGCAGCCCACAGCTGACCAGAAAAGGCACATCTATTAGATGTGCCAATTCTGGCGCTTTGCCCTGCTCTTCTCGCTTGCCCTGTAGCGATGGCAAGTGGGGTTAATATTTGTGGGGTTGATGTCACCTTTGTATTGTCAGGTGACATAAAGCCCATGACTTAGTAATGGAGAGGCATCTATAAGACACCTATCCATTACTAATCCTATAGTTATATGGTAAATATTTACTTAATTGAAAGAAAAACACATGCTCCTTTAATATTGTCAGCCAGTATCTGTTTGAATACAGTTACCGTGTGTTATTGGGTGCATAGAGGATATAGAGACAAATAGATAGGAAGGACTAGATACTGAAGAAATTTTAGAAAGAGGGAACAGGGAAGAGTTAGATTAGTGAAGAGGAAACAAATCTGTCTAAAGAGATATGTTTTTAAAGTCTGCTTAAAAATGAAGGGGCTAGTTTTTAGTCGGATCATATGGGTTAGTACTTTTCAGAAAACTGGTGCTACAAATGAGAAGTCTTGGAGACAGAGGTGCGAAATTCATATTATGGAGGATGTTAGTCTTAGATCAGTTGCAGAACAGAGAGCATGCATAGGATGATAGGGAGTGAGGAGGGAGGAGATATGGGATGGTGCAGAACTGTGGAGAGCTTTGAGGGTGAGAAAGATAAGTATGTAATATAGCGAATGAGTAACCAGTAAAGTGACTGGCACAAGTTGGAGGCATCAGTGAAGCAGCTGAATAGAAATACATCCCTGGCTGCTGCATTCATTGTAGAGGAGAAAGTTTGGTAATAGGGAGACTAGAGAGTTGCAGTAGTCCAGATGAAAGTGAATATGCGCGACATTACAACGTTTTGCAGTTTCAAAGTGGAGAAAAGGTCAGATTCTGGAGATGTTTTTCAGATGCAGGTAATATGAGCGAGTGAGCAATTGGAAGTAGGGAGTAAAGGAAAGTTCTGTGTCAAATATAATGTGAAGACAGTGAGCTGCTTAGGAATTATGGTTGAACCACCCAGTGCAATTGCAATATCGGGTATGGGTATGTTAGCAGAGGGAGGAAACACGAGTTTAGTTTTGGAGAAATGTAGTTTCAGATAAAAAAGACAATGTTAGAGACAGTGGACAGACAATTCCAGGTATTTTTTTATTTAGGTGATGTTGAAGAGTCATTTTGGGTTGTCGGATGTTGATGTGAGGAGGGTGGTGAAGTAAACTAGTTTGACCAGATGGAGAGTAGAGTTACAAGTTTTAAGCATCAACTAAGACTCTAGAATCATTTAATTTCCCATTGTAAGATACCACAAAACATCTTTAAAGGTCCTGTAGAATATGGAGCGCCCGCTAGGACCGTGGGGTACTCGGAACCAGATCGGCAGAGTTCTTAAAGGGGAAGTCATGGCGGCAGTGACCCAGTCCGTGGCCCTGGGCATCCACTTTAAAGGGGATGTGAATGAAGGTGTAAAATAAAGTCTTTAAAGGATAATTTGTGACGCCACCTGTGGTGTTCGGCCAGGTTGGCCGACACTGCTTAATGGGACTGCTGGGGCTGATGGCAATGCAGCTTGGATGATCTGCTCCCAACAGGTGGAGCAGGGCCCAAGGGCTACCTGGTTCAATTAGTAAGGGATGGTAAATGATGGGGTGCAGGACTGAGGGCGCAGGTAATGATTGAGGAACACAAGGATAGCAGTTTCCTTTACCTTTTACTGATGAAATACAGGTACAGTCCAGGGTACAGGTAACAGGTGATAATGGGGTCCGGGCAGCCTGGAAGAAACTTGGGATCCACCTAACCAGGTGGGTTCGGAGGCCTTCCCTCTGCGCTTTGTACTCTGACCTTTGCTGCCTGAAGCTCTGCACAAGTCCTCTCAGTGTCTGTACTCCCAACCCGTATGGCTGACAGCCTGAGCCTGTCATGGGCACTGCCTTCTCACTGGCAGCCCCAGGCTCCAGACCTGCAGTGTTACCTCTGTGTCAGTTGGGGCCAGAAGACTAGGAATCTCTTGCCCTCCGATTCGGTGGCTGGGTATGCAATCCTCTCACCACCATGGACTCCGGTGTCAAGTCTCTTGGCATTTTATCTTGGAGTCGGGAAGGTGTTGCATGTTATTGTTACCTGATTAAGGAATCCCTCCTTGCATCCAGGCATGGCATCATCCCCCCTTGAGGAAGGCAATGCCATAGTGGCAACCGAACTCCTGGGGTGCCACAACTACATGCTTAACGTGTAAAAACTGATACGATAGCACAAGTTAGGCCTTCATAATATTAGGTAGATGGTTTTAATGTGCAGGCTGATCAGTGTAGGTATCTTAGTTAAAAAAATCAGCAATGCCTTGTGATGTGGGAATGTATTGAAATAAAAAATTTTGTCTATACAAATATTTATTATTGTGCAACCTTAACAATGTTTTCTACAGAAGAATATGTTCATATTCTTATAAGCATAACCGTATGGTCATATGACCAATGTCAGGTGTTCATACGACGCTCTAATTAATCAAAGCAATCATCAAAGTTGCAAATTCACTGCAAAATCTTTATTTTGCAGAAAATGGAACAGTAATTAAATCAATCTTAGTTTTATTAATATGGCATTTACACCAGAGTCACATGGCCTGGGGCTTTAAATTATGAATTATTCTATTAATTAGTGATATTTTACTTAGGACATAATAATGTGATTAACTGAAAAGTAAGGGCTTTTACAGTTAGTATTAGAGATGAATGGATTGTTGGAAATTTACATTTGTGAGGTTTGGGAACCTTGTCCCAAAAAATTTGATGTGAGTGAGAGAAAAAGAAGGAAAGAGAGAGAAAAAGTGAGAAAGAGAAAAAGACAAAGGGAAAAAGAGAGAAACAGAGAGAAAGAGAAAAAGAGAGAGGGAGAGAAAATAGAGAGAGTAAGAAAGAGAGAGTGAGAAAGAGAGAGAGAGAGAAAGATTTAAAAATTTCAAGCTACTGTACTGTTGTGGGGATCTACGATTGTTTGTCATTTGATCTCTTGATATTGATTAAAACTATATGGTAGACTAAGCTTCCATGAAAAAGCCCTTTAAGATGTATATCTTATTATCTTTTCAAATTTAATGTATTACAAAAAAAGATAAGTTTTAAACTTGTTTTTTTTCATAGAGGTTTTGATATTTGGGACATTTTTGGAATTGTCTTTGCTGAAACAGTTTTTTGATCTACAATAGAATACAATTCTTTTGGTATTGCAGTTGTTTTACATATTACTTACTATGGTATTTGGCAAATATTTAATGATTTGTCTCCCTATCCCGAATGCTGAGCTCTAACATTCTCACAATAACCTAAAATCATCCTAAAACATCTGAAAATCCCTTTACTTTGCTGCTGTATACTATGTGATGTCATAGCTGCCAGGCATTATGGGGAAGCTGGCACAGTAGTGCAAAATGTCATTAGCCAGCTCTCTGATGCTTCAACATTGTTAGAATTTTGCAATCCTTGTGAATCACTTCACAAAGTGTTTGCATTTGCCGGGGCCTGCAAATTTCAAGAAATTCAAATCGAAGTTGAGCTTTCTTAGATTGATCCACTCATCTCTAGTTAGTATATAAAAGAGTGTTAGATTAGAATGGAGGAAAATAAAGAATACAAATAGGATTGATGTCATAGCTCTACAACTCCAATTCCTAAAATGTTTGAACGCTGTGTAACATGTAAAGAAAACAACAATACAATTATGTGAAAATCTTATACCTATATTTTATTCACAAGAGATCAGAAAATACAGATCAGAAGGTGAAAGTTACACATTTTTTATTTAATTTGAAAAAAATTAGGTGATTTAGAAATTGATGGCAGCAACATATCTACAAAGTGTAGCTGTTCCCCTCCATACCAAAATTATGCCCCTGGTATTAGTGATGTACATTTTCCATTCTATCAAATAGGTACTGTATATGCCACAGAGTTTTAGTGTAGAGATTTGCTTTTTTTTATGATGCTGGCCAAACAAGACACTGCCCTGTCATAGAGGAGCAAAAGCAAACGTTGACAGCAGCACTCTGGCTGAGACTAAATTTATCAACCTGCAACAGTGACCCCATTCCTTCACATCTCCTGCAGTCTCTCTCACCAGTGGTCACCACTCACCTGACTAAAATATTTAACCTCTCTCTTTCTTCAGGTATCTTTTCATCCTCATTTAAACATGCCATCATAACCCCTCTACTTAAAAAGCCATCCCTGGACCAGAACTGCACTGCTAACTACAGACCTGTCTCTAACCTATCCTTCATCTCTAAACTCCAGGAACGCTTGGTCCTCTCCCCTCTAATCCGCTATCTCTCAGATAAATCTCTTCTCTACCCCTTAGGGTATGTGCAGACGTTGCGGATTTCTTGCAGAAATTTCCTGAAGAAAACCGGAAATTTTCTGCAAGAAATCCGCATTTTTTTTTTGCGGTTTTTTTCCGTTTTTTTCGCGTTTTTTTAGCATTCTGCAAGCGTAATTAGCTTGCAGAATGCTAAAGTTTTCCAAGCGATCTGTAGCATCGCTTGGAAAACTGACTGACAGGTTGGTCACACTTGTCAAACATACTGTTTGACAAGTGTGACCAACTTTTTACTATAGATGCAGCTTATGCAGCATCTATAGTAAAAGATAGAATGTTTAAAAATAATAAAAAAAATTAAAAAAAAGGTTATACTCACCCAGACATCTCCTCAGCGGCGTCCGTTCCTCTTCCTATAGCTGGTCTGTGCGCACAGGACCTTCCGTGACGTCACGGTCACGTGAGCGGTCACATGACCGCTCACGACCAATCACAGGACAGTGACGTCATCAGCAAGGTCCTTCACCGCACATCAGCTACAGGAACCGAAGCGACAGCATGCAGTGGAGGCGGGAAGACATCGAGGGTGAGTATATGACTATTTTTTATTTTAATTCTTATTTTTTGACCACTTATATGGTGCCCAGTGCGTGGAGGAGAGTCTCCTCTCCTCCACCCTGGGTACCAACCGCACATAATCTGCTTACTTCCCGCATCGTGGGCACAGCCCCGTGCGGGAAGTAAGCAGATCAATGGACTCCTAGGTGTGCGGAATCCCCTGCAATTCCGCATTTTAATGAACATGTTGCTTTTTTTTCCGCGATGCGATTTTTTCGCGGAAAAAAAGGTTACATTTGCACAAAAAATGTGGAATACACTTAAAATAATGGGAGGCATATGTAAGCGTTTTTTTTTTGCATTTTTATCACGTTTTTATAGCGAAAAAACGCGAAAAAAACGCGAAAAATACTTAACGTGTGCACATGGCCTTACAATATGGTTTCCGCTCTTTACACTCCACTGAAACTGCCCTCACTAACGACTCTAATGATCTAATAACAGCTAAATCCAAAGGTCATTGCTCCCTGCTGATTTTCCTGGATCTCTCTGCTGCATTTGACACTGTTGATCACCGGCTCCTCCTCACTATGCTCTGATCTATAGATCTCAAGGACACAGCCCTCTCGTGGTTGTCCTCCTACCTCTCTGATTGCTCCTTCACTGTATCTTTTGCGGACTCCTCTTTCTCTCCTCGTCCCTTTACTATCGGGGTTCCACAGGGCTTAGTCCTAGGCCCCCTCCTCTTCTCTCTATACACTGCCCGTATTGGACAGTCAGCAGATTTGGGTTCCAGTATCATCTCTATGCTGACTACACCCAATTATACAGTATTTCCCCTGACATCACCCCTACCCTAATTCAAAATACCAAGGATTGTCTGTCTGCTGTCTCTAACATCATGTCCTCCCTCTGTCTGAAACTAAATCTCTCCAAAACTGAACTTCTTGTGTTTCTCCCTTCTACTAACCTCATTCTATCCAACATCGAAATTACCCTGGAGGGTTCAACCATAACTCCCAAGCAGCATGCCCGCTGTCTTGGGGTCATATTCGACACCGAACCTTCCTTTACTCCCTATATCCGATCACTCACTCGCTCTTGTCACCTGCATCTTAAAAACATCTCCAGAATCCAACCTTTTCTCACCTTTGAAACTGCTAAGACTCTTACTGTTGCTCTTATTCATTCTCGTCTGGACTACTGCAAATCTCTTCTGATCGGTCTCCCTCTTACCAAACTTTCTCCATTCCAAAACCATCTTGAATGCGGCAGCCAAGGTCATATTTCTGTCCATCGGTTTCACTGATGCCTCCATCTTGTGCCAGTCATTACACTGGCTACCTATTCATTACAGGGTCCAGTGTAAACTCATCTCTCTGTTGTGAATTAGACTTTTTTGGCTCCCTCTTGTGGTCACTAGTGATATGACTCTGGGATTGTCTTTCCTCAGTTTGGCACCCACCTGGGTCGTTAGTCCAGGGGTGTTGCTATATGAACTTCCTGAATTCTCAGTCTGGTGCCTGGCATCGTTGTAATCAGTCCTTTCTGTTTGCTCCTGTCTGCTGGTCCGGGGTCTTGCAAAATTAAGCTAAGTCTTGCTTCCTTGTCTTTTGGTTATTTGCATTGCTCTTATTTTTTGTCCAGCTTGTACTAAATGTGATTCCTGATTTTGCTGGAAGCTCTAGGGGGCTGGTATTCTCCCCCCGGGCCGTTAGACGGTTCGGGAGTTCTTGAATATCCAGCGTGGAAATTTTGATAGGGTTTTTGCTGACCGTATGAGTCATCTTACTATATTCTGCTATTAGTCAGTGGGCCTCTCTTTGCTAAATACCTAGTTCATTCTTACGTTTGTCTTTTCTTCTTACCTCACCGTTATTATTTGTTGGGGGCTTGTATCCAACAAGAGGCAAGAAAGGTCTATCTTTTCCCTTCTAGGGTTAGTTAGTTCTCCGGCTGGCGCGAGACGTCTAGAACCAACGTAGGCACGTTCCCCGGCTGCTGCTATTTGTGGTGCTAGGATTAGATATACGGTCAGCCCAGTTACCACTGCCCTATGAGCTGGTTTTTTGTGTTTGCAGACTTGGTATTTATTTCTGAGACCCTCTGCCATTGGGGTCATAACAGTATGCCAGGCCAACATTGAATGTTTAATGCATTGCAGAAGTGGGATAATAAGAAAGGAAATTCTGAGTTTTTTTTTTTTTTCCCTCTCTTTCTTCCTCCCCTTTACCTCTGAGTGGCTTATGCTTGCTGCAGACATGAATGTCCAGACTTTGATTACAAGTGTGGACCAGCTTGCTGCTCGTGTGCAGGGCATAGAAGATTTTGTTATCAGTAGTCCAATGTCTGAACCTAAAATACCTATTCCTGAACTGTTCTCTGGAGACCGATTTAAGTTTAGGAATTTCAGGAATAATTGTAAATTGTTTTTATCTCTGAGACCCCGTTCGTCTGGAGACTCAGCTCAGCAAGTTAAAATTGTTATCTCTTTCTTGCGGGGCGACCCTCAGGATTGGGCTTTCTCGCTAGCGCCAGGAGATCCAGCATTGGCGAATATTGATGCATTTTTTCTGGCACTCGGATTGCTTTACGAGGAACCCAATCTTGAAATTCAGGCAGAAAAAGCCTTGCTGGCTATTTCTCAGGGCCAGGATGAAGCTGAAGTGTATTGCCAAAAATTTCGGAAATGGTCTGTGCTTACTCAGTGGAATGAGTGTGCTCTCTCCGCAAATTTCAGAAATGGCCTTTCTGAAGCCATTAAGAATGTGATGGTGGGTTTCTCCATTCCTACAAGTCTGAATGATTCCATGGCGCTGGCTATTCAAATTGATCGGCGTTTGCGGGAGCGCAAAACTGCTAATCCTCTGGTGGTGTTGTCTGAACAGACACCTGATTTAATGCAATGTGATAGAATTCAGACTAGAAATGAACGGAAAAATCATAGACGTCAGAATGGGTTGTGTTTTTACTGTGGTGATTCTACACATGTTATATCAGCATGCTCTAAACGTCTAACAAGGGTTGTTAGCCCTGTCGCCATTGGTAATTTGCAACCTAAATTTATTTTGTCTGTGACTTTAATTTGCTCATTGTCTTCCTACCCTGTCATGGCGTTTGTGGATTCAGGTGCTGCCCTGAGTCTTATGGATCTGTCATTTGCCAGGCGCTGTGGTTTTGTTCTTGAGCCATTGGTAAATCCTATCCCTCTTAGAGGTATTGATGCTACGCCATTGGCGGAAAATAAACCGCAGTTTTGGACACAGGTAACCATGTGTATGACTCCTGAACATCGGGAGGTGATTCGTTTTCTTGTTCTGCATAAAATGCATGATTTGGTCGTTTTGGGTCTACCATGGTTACAGACCCATAATCCAGGCTTGGATTGGAAGGCAATGTCTGTGTCAAGTTGGGGCTGTCAGGGAATTCATGGTGATTCCCCGCCGGTGTCTATTGCTTCCTCTACTCCTTCGGAAGTTCCTGAGTATTTGTCTGATTTTCAGGATGTATTCAGCGAGTCCAGGTCCAGTGCTCTGCCTCCTCATAGGGACTGTGACTGCACTATAGATTTGATTCCAGGAAGTAAATTTCCTAAGGGAAGACTATTTAATCTGTCTGTACCTGAGCATACCGCAATGCATTCGTATATCAAGGAATCTCTGGAGAAGGGGCATATCCGTCCATCCTCTTCCCCTCTTGGTGCGGGATTCTTTTTTGTGGCCAAGAAGGACGGATCTTTGAGACCTTGTATTGACTATCGGCTTCTGAATAAAATCACTGTTAAATTTCAGTATCCTTTGCCTCTGTTGTCGGACTTGTTTGCCCGGATTAAAGGTGCCAAGTGGTTCACCAAGATAGATCTTCGTGGTGCGTACAACCTTGTGCGCATTAAGCAGGGAGATGAATGGAAAACTGCATTTAATACGCCCGAAGGTCATTTTGAGTACTTGGTGATGCCTTTTGGGCTCTCTAATGCTCCTTCAGTGTTTCAGTCCTTTATGCATGATATTTTCCGGAAGTATCTGGATAAATTTATGATTGTTTATCTGAATGATATTCTGTTTTTTTCTGATGATTGGGACTCGCATGTAGAGCAGGTCAGGATGGTGTTTCAGGTCTTGCGTGAGAATGCTTTGTTTGTTAAGGGCTCAAAGTGTCTCTTTGGAGTACAGAAGGTTCCCTTTTTGGGTTTTATTTTTTCCCCTTCTGCGGTGGAGATGGACCCAGTCAAGGTCTGAGCTATTCATGATTGGACTCAACCCACGTCAGTTAAGAGTCTTCAGAAGTTCTTGGGTTTTGCTAACTTCTACCGTCGTTTTATCGCTAATTTTTCTAGCGTTGTTAAACCTTTGACGGATATGACCAAGAAAGGTTCTGATGTTGCTAACTGGGCTCCTGCAGCCGTGGAAGCTTTCCAAGAGTTGAAGCACCGGTTTACTTCAGCGCCTGTTTTGTGCCAGCCTGATGTCTCACTTCCCTTTCAGGTTGAAGTGGATGCTTCTGAGATTGGGGCAGGGGCCGTTTTGTCGCAGAGAGGCCCTGGTTGCTCTGTAATGAGACCATGTGCTTTTTTCTCTAGGAAGTTTTCGCCTGCTGAGCGGAATTATGATGTTGGCAATCGTGAGTTGCTGGCCATGAAGTGGGCATTTGAGGAGTGGCGTCATTGGCTCGAGGGTGCTAAGCATCGTGTGGTGGTCTTGACTGATCACAAAAATCTGATGTATCTCGAGTCTGCTAAACGCCTGAATCCTAGACAGGCCCGTTGGTCATTGTTTTTCTCCCATTTTGACTTTGTGGTCTCGTATTTACCAGGTTCAAAGAATGTGAAGGCTGATGCTCTTTCAAGGAGCTTTGTGCCTGACTCTCCTGGAGTCGCAGAACCAGTTGGTATTCTTAAAGAGGGAGTAATCTTGTCAGCCATTTCTCCGGATTTGCGACGTGTGTTGCAGAGAATTCAGGCTGGTAGACCTGACTCTTGTCCACCTGACAGACTGACTGTTCCTGATAAGTGGACCAGCAGAGTCATTTCCGAGGTTCATTCCTCGGTGTTGGCAGGGCATCCGGGAATTTTTGGCACCAGAGATTTGGTGGCTAGGTCCTTTTGGTGGCCTTCCTTGTCACGGGATGTGCGGTCATTTGTGCAGTCCTGTGGGACTTGTGGTCGAGCTAAGCCTTGCTGCTCTCATGCCAGCGGGTTGCTCTTGCCTTTGCCTGTCCCGAAGAGGCCTTGGACACACATTTCCATGGATTTCATTTCAGATCTTCCGGTGTCTCAGGGCATGTCTGTCATCTGGGTGGTATGTGATCGCTTTTCCAAGATGGTCCATTTGGTATCTTTGCCTAAGCTGCCTTCCTCTTCCGATCTGGTTCCTTTGTTCTTTCAGAATGTGGTTCGTTTACACGGCATTCCTGAGAATATCGTGTCTGACAGAGGATCCCAGTTTGTTTCCAGGTTCTGGCGATCCTTTTGTACTAAGATGGGCATTGATTTGTCGTTTTCATCTGCCTTTCATCCTCAGACTAATGGACAAACTGAACGAACTAATCAGACTCTGGAGGCTTATTTGAGGTGTTTTGTTTCTGCAGATCAGGATGATTGGGTGACCTTCTTGCCGTTGGCTGAGTTTGCCCTTAATAATTGGGCTAGTTCCGCTACTTTGGTTTCGCCATTTTTCTGCAACTCTGGTTTCCATCCTCGTTTTTCCTCGGGACATGTGGAGCCTTCTGACTGTCCTGGGGTAGATTCTGTGGTGGATAGGTTGCAGCAGATTTGGAATCATGTGGTGGACAACTTAAAGTTGTCACAGGAGAATGCTCAGCGTTTTGCCAACCGCCGCCGCGGTGTGGGTCCCCGACTTCGTGTTGGGGATTTGGTATGGCTGTCTTCTCGATTTGTTCCTATGAAGGTCTCCTCTCCTAAATTTAAGCCTCGCTTCATCGGTCCTTACAAGATATTGGAAATCCTTAATCCTGTGTCCTTTCGCTTGGATCTTCCGGTGTCGTTTGCCATTCACAACGTGTTCCATAGGTCTTTGTTGCGGCGGAACATTGTACCTGTGGTTCCTTCTGTTGAGCCTCCTGCTCCAGTGTTGGTTGAGGGCGAGTTGGAGTACGTGGTGGAGAAGATCTTGGATTCTCGTCTCTCCAGGCGGAGGCTTCAGTATCTGGTCAAGTGGAAGGGCTATGGTCAGGAGGATAATTCCTGGGTGGTTGCCTCTGATGTGCATGCGGCCGATTTAGTTCGTGCCTTTCACGCTGCTCATCCTGATCGCCCTGGTGGTCTTGGTGAGGGTTCGGTGACCCCTCCTTAAAGGGGGGGTACTGTTGTGAATTAGACTTTTTTGGCTCCCTCTTGTGGTCACTAGTGATATGACTCTGGGATTGTCTTTCCTCAGTTTGGCACCCACCTGGGTCGTTAGTCCAGGGGTGTTGCTATATGAACTTCCTGAATTCTCAGTCTGGTGCCTGGCATCGTTGTAATCAGTCCTTTCTGTTTGCTCCTGTCTGCTGGTCCGGGTTCTTGCAAAATTAAGCTAAGTCTTGCTTCCTTGTCTTTTGGTTATTTGCATTGCTCTTATTTTTTGTCCAGCTTGTACTAAATGTGATTCCTGATTTTGCTGGAAGCTCTAGGGGGCTGGTATTCTCCCCCCGGGCCGTTAGACGGTTCGGGGGTTCTTGAATATCCAGCGTGGAAATTTTGATAGGGTTTTTGCTGACCGTATGAGTCATCTTACTATATTCTGCTATTAGTCAGTGGGCCTCTCTTTGCTAAATACCTAGTTCATTCTTACGTTTGTCTTTTCTTCTTACCTCACCGTTATTATTTGTTGGGGGCTTGTATCCAACTTTTGGGGTCTTTTCTCTGGAGGCAAGAAAGGTCTATCTTTTCCCTTCTAGGGTTAGTTAGTTCTCCGGCTGGCGCGAGACGTCTAGAACCAACGTAGGCACGTTCCCCAGCTGCTGCTATTTGTGGTGCTAGGATTAGATATACGGTCAGCCCAGTTACCACTGCCCTATGAGCTGTTTTTTTGTGTTTGCAGACTTGGTATTTATTTCTGAGACCCTCTGCCATTGGGGTCATAACATCTCTCTCACCCACAAAGCTCTCCACAGTTCTGCACTGCCTTATGTCTCTACTCTCATCTCTGTCTATCACCCTACACGTGCCCTCCTTTCTGCAAATGACCCAAGACTAACATCCCCCATAATCCGAACCTCGCACCTCTGTCTCCAAGACTACTCTCATGCTGTGCCAGCTCTCTGGAATGCACTTCCCCAGTTGATCAGACTGATACCTAGCCCTGACCTATTCAAGTGCGCTTTGAAAACCCATCTCTTCAAACAAGCCTACCACATCAACTACTCAGTAAACTAACTTTACCCTGTTCCCTCCTTCCAAATATTATTCTGAATCTGCACCCTACTATTCATCTGTCTCCACACCCTCCATGCACACGATAACTGCACTTGATACTTGACTATTGCACTTAAACACACGGGCCGATGACCGGATCATGAAGCTTTATATGAAAATCCCTATTTATTATAATGGCCAGACCGGAAATAACAAGCACTTTTCATCTATTGTGACCCCATTTCCTTGTAGATTGTAAGCTTGCGAGCACGGACCTCACTCCTAATGTCACTGTTTAAATTGTCTTTACTTGTATTGAATTTTTTTGTCTGTACATGTCCCCGCTTAATTGTAAAGTGCTGCGGAATAGGTTGGCGCTATATAAATAAAAATTATTATTATTATAAAAATTATTATCTCACATGAATACACTGAGAACTCCACAGTCACAGCCATTCATACTACTGAAGCACCAGAGCACAGGAAATCAACAGCACTGGAATGTTGGAACACCAAATCCCACAGTGTTGCAGTCAAAGAACTGCTACTCTCCTATGCCCCAGCGTTTCAATAGCATGAAGGGATGATGCTACAGTGAAAAGTTGTTAGCATTATAAATAAATTAATTTAATTATATAGTATATATCTATTAACAATTGATCTAAAAGGTCTACACACCCCTGTAAAAATGTCTGTTTTTTGTAATATAAAAACTATATCAATAAGAATGATTACACAGGTCAACAAAAAAAAATTTTTTTTCTGGTGTCCAAAATATTTTAATGAATTTGGGGTATTTTTGGGGTGCTGATTCTGAATATGCTATCAGTTTTGCCAGATTGGCTCAAGTTTTTGACATTTTTGGTATCTTATTTATAGCACTTGTTGGTAAATGCGACGCATCATCTCATTAATTTCTTTGGATTAGTACTTGAACTGAGCAGTTCTCAATATAGTTTTGTGTTAATTAGTGTTCTAAAAGTTTGTTCATAGCTTGATTTTTGCACTAACTTTATGTTGTTGTCTGTTTTCCAGTGAAAAGCATGAACTCATCAAGAAGAAGTTGTCTTAACGATCCAGACTCATTCTGTTACATTTGTGGTGAATACACACTGCCAAAACATAGAAGAAACATAACAGACTTCGTAAAAAAAGTGTATTTTGCCTATTTTGGGGTTATGCTTGGGGACCAAGACAAGTTTTGGGCACCACACATAGTGTGCAAAGCATGTATCGAATTATTACGAGAATGGAGCAAAGGACAAAGAAAAAGCTTCAAATTTGGTGTTCCAATGGTGTGGAGAGAGCCAAAAAATCATCATGATGACTGTTATTTCTGTGCAGTGCAAGTGCAAGGATTCAATAAGCATAAGAAACGAAAATGGGAGTAACATGGAATCTGCAAGAAGGCTTGTCCCTCATTGTGAAGATGTGCCTGTACCTGTGTTTACCATAAATAACAGTCATCATGATGATTTTTTGGCTCTCTCCACACCATTGGAACACCAAATTTGAAGCTTTTTCTTTGTCCTTTGCTCCATTTTCGTAATAATTCGATACATGCTTTGCACACTATGTGTGGTGCCCAAAACTTTTCTTGGTCCCCAAGCATAACCCCAAAATAGGCAAAATACACTTTTTTTACGAAGTCTGTTATGTTTCTTCTATGTTTTGGCAGTGTGTATTCACCACAAATATAACAGAATGAGTCTGGATCGTTAAGACAACTCCTTCTTGATGAGTTCATGCTTTTCACTGGAAAACAGACAACAACATAAAGTTAGTGCAAAAATCAAGCTATGAACAAACTTTTAGAACACTAATTAACACAAAATGATGCATCGCATTTACCAACAAGTGCTATAAATAAGATACCAAAAATCTCAAAAACTTGAGCCAATCTGGCAAAACTGATGACATATTCAGAATCAGCACCCCAAAAATACCCTAAATTCGATGAAATATCTTTGGCACCAAAAATGCTGTTGACCAGTGTTATTGTTCTTTCACCACCTTTATCGTCACATATTTTCTGTACAAATACATTGAGAAACAAGCTGAGGTAATTTTGAGGGGGTAAATAAACATAAAATGTGCCTTATTTACCAACACAGGTCACAATATTAAGGCCACCACATTCAGTATTTGTTGAGTTTTTTTTACCTTGCTATTTGTAAGCCTTAAAGGGAACCTTTCACCCCCCTGGCGATTTTAACTAAAAGAGCCAACTTGTGCAGCACTAAAAAAATTTGTTTTTATAATTTGCCCGCCATACCTGTAACCTGCCGGGGGCTCTGTGCGGGCTGCCGGGGGCTCTGTGCAGGCTGCCGGAGGCTCTGTGGGGGCTGCCGGGGGCTCTGTGCGTGCTGCCGGGGGCTCTGTGCGGGCTGCCGGGGGCTCTGTGCGGGCTTCCAGGGCACTGTGTGGGCTGCCGAGGCTCTGTGCGCGCTGCCGGGGCTCTGTGCATGTGTGCAGGCATCAGCCAAGCAGCGTTGGAGAAATGGAAGAAGAGGCAGTATGCAGTGATGCCCAACAGCTTTGTCTCTCTGACTCTGAAGAGATGGGTGGGCCAGTGCCTCCAGTCACCACACCGCAGTACGCATCTGATGATGAGACTCAGGTGCCACTTTCTGGTGCGTACTGTGCTGCCGAGACTACCCAGGAGAAGCAGTTGGTGGCAGAGGGTAGTGTAGATGATGAGGTCCTTGACCCATCATGGCGTGAGGTACAGGAATGTGGTGGGAGCAGCTCTGAGGAAGAGATTCCCCGAACGGGCCAAAGAGGGAGAGGGAGGGGGAAGACTGCGGTTCCTGTAGCCTCCACTTCGGCACCCGTTAGGAGCATGCCTCTTCCAAAAGCCAAAATGGGCGCTCCCAAGACTTGCAGTGCCTGGTCCTTTTTTGACACAGTTGCAGATGACATTTGTCAAATGCAAGGTGTGTCATCAGAAAGTCAAAAGAGGGAAAAATGTCAGCAACCTCAATACCACAAATATGTGGAAACATGTGTAGACCAAGCACGCGGTGGAGTGACAAAAACACACTGAAGACCTAGGCCAAGCAACAGCGGCACCTACCACCTCTTCAGCTCGTGTTGTTGCCTCTTCCTCCAGCTCACACACAGGTGGTTCGGCTTCCTCACAGGATCGCCAAGGAAGAACCTCTGGCACTGTTGTCCAGAGACACACTGTAATTCCACTCACAGCACCACGTTCCCAGTCATCCTTAAACTCCCAGCCCAGTCTGCAGCAATCGGTAGCAAAGGCATGGGAGAAAAGGCGGCCATTCTCTGCAAACCACCCCCGAGCACAGGCTCTGAATGCTGGCATTGCAAAACTACTGTTCATTGAAATGCTGTCATTCAGGCTGGTGGAGACTGACTGCTTCCATAACTTAAAGAGTATATCAATAGATTGTCACCTGCGCTAGTGAAGTACGTTGATAAATAGCCCCTAAAGGACTGAATCAGGAGTTAGAATTATATGCCTTCTAGGCCTCCAATTTTGTCAAGAAATCTACAGGCCATTACCAATTCGTATTTTTAGCTATAGCTATATTCTAAATGCATACTACCTTTTAAATGATATTTATTTTAATTTATCTTCTATTTATATTTCATAGTAGTATATGCAGCCCCATTAGTGATAGGTTTTAAATTTTGATAAGGTGATCCTGACCTGTCTTTTTAGTCGTATGTACACACATATATTCTTTAGCCCCAAATTTTTAATAAAGGCATGTTTTTATAAGTACTACATAATCTGCAACATTTTTTAGACTATAACAGTCACATTGAATATTTAGGGATATATACCAGTACTGAAAATATACACCATCTAATGGTCCGTATAATTGCCATTCACATTTATTATACTTTTTAATCAGCATAAAACACAGTATGTGCCCCTATTATAGGATTTTTATGTGAATGCCCAGTTCAGTCTGTATTGCACACTTGTTTCCCCTGAATGGTTAAATGCAGCCACCACCTTTAGATGTAGGAAGTGGAGCGCTCATTAGATCCCCTCTGCAGGTCATTCAAGCAGGCTAGGAAAGGGTTAGTGACCTAGTACTATATAAGGATGGGCCCCACAGGGAACTGCAGCCCTGACGAAGAAGGATCGCATCCTTCGAAATGCGTTGGATTGCCCGCCCCTTACGCACCTGTCCATCTACCTGTGTGACATCACATTGCTTTCACACCCCTTCAACACCCCCCCACCACTTCGGTGTTGCTTCCGGCCAGGGCACACATGAGGCAGGCACTGTAGTCCAGCTCTCTGTAACCAGCATGGAGGATCGTAGTGGGCGCAAGCCTCACATCATTTCCTAAGCTCCACAACCTTGAGCTGCGGGACCGCACACTGCACAATCATCGGGGGAAAGATCCAGCCGAAGCATCATCATGGACTAATCCAGTAAGTGCATGAGAGCACATTGTTATTTGTCTGAGGCACAACGAATCACCGCATCAGTTAACGAATATTAAACCGCTCCCGCATTACTTCGCATCACTGGTAATATATATCTCCCTCTCCTTCCAGTGCGGGTGCGTTCCTTCCCTGCAGCCACTTTAATCTTTCATTTATCAACGTACTTAACTAGCGCAGGTGACAATCTATTTATATACTATTTATGTTTTATTTCTACAGGGCTTTACACAGACCCTGGTGTATCACCAGCAGCTTTTTGTTCTTAAAGTATACCCTTTCCCCCTTTTTATTTTTTAGTGCAGCGCCAGTGTGTATCTATTTTTACATTAGCTTCCGTAACTTGATGGCATTGGCAGTCGCACAATACAAAATGTGCCCAGCCACTTTTATTTCAGCAGGCAAGCCATCCCTGCCCTGCACAAGCATGTGGAGGGACACATAAAACGCGCTACTGAACGCCGTCAGTAGCAAGGTCCACCTCACCACCGATGCGTGGACCAGTCACCATGGACAGGGGCGATACCTTTCCCTTACTGCCCATTGGGTTAATGCTGTTGAGCCGGGTACAGATCGTGCGAGTGGTGCAGAATCCAGTCTGTACGCATTGACTCCTCCTCATACACAAGTTCTTCAGAATCATCGCTGCAGGAGACCGACATGAGCACAGCTGTGGCCAAACATCAACAGGCTGTCTTGAAATTAATTTCTTTGGGGAATCGTAGCCACACAGTGCAGGATCTCTGGAATGCCATCAAGCAGGAGAGCGATGTGTGGTTTGTGCTAGTGAATCTCCAGCCTGGCAAGGTAGTGTGTGACAAAGGCCGAAATCTGGTGGCAGCTCTTGCCCTAGGCAACCTCACTCACATCCCATGTCTGGCACATGTGCTCAACTTGGTTGTGCAGAGTTTTTTGAGGGACTATCCGGATCTTGATGCACTGCTGCACAAGGTCCGCCTAGAGTGTGCTCACTTGTGGCGTTCCAGCATGGCAAGATCGCGAATTGCAGCTCTGCAGCGCCAATTCTACCTTCCGGAACATCGCATCATATGTGACTTACCCACCAGGTGGAATTCCACGTTACATATGTTGGAGCGGTTGTGTGAGCAGCAGCCAGCAGTAATGGAGTACCAGCTGCATCAGGCGCAAAGAAATCGCACTCGGCGCTGTTCAGACTTCACAACCACTGAGTGGGCCACTATGAAGGACGTCTGCCAGGTTCTAAGTTCCTTCGATGATTCCACGCGGTTGGCGAGTGCAGATGATGCACTAGTCAGCATGACTGTCCCCCTTATCTGCCTGCTTCAACAAACACTGCAAGCGCTAAGAGATGATGTTGTGGAAGAGGTGGAGGATGAGGAGTCCCCAATTCCATCAGCTTCTGGACAGTCAGCGCTACGTGGTTCCTCACAAAGGCCTAGGCAGGGGACACTTTGTGAGGAGGATGAGGAGGAGTCAATGGAGGAGGAAGACATCGGTCCAGAGGAGGGAGTTACACAATTCTCCAGTAGTCAGTGTGTAGAGCGAGGGTGGGGTGATGCAGAGCAGGCAGAGATCACGCCACAAGCAGGGGGCAGCGTTTCTTGGCCAGTTGGCAGTCTGCAGCACATGTCTGATTACATGCTGCAGTGCCAGAGAAACGACTGCCGCATCGCCCACATTCTCAACGCGGCTGATTATTGGGTGTACACCCTCCTAGATCCTCGCTACCAGGACAACTTACAAAGCCTCATAACTCCATTGAACCGGGAGCGTAAAATGCAGGAGTACCAAGACACACTGGTGAATTCCATCATCTTCTCCAGTCCAAATGAGAGCAGTGCTGCTAGTGTTTTACAAAGCAGCTCAGTGCGTTGAGGCAGTGGAGGAAGCTCTGCACAAAGAGGGAGCAGATCAGTGCCTCAGCAGAAGGCAAGACTAGTATGGCCTGACTGTGGCACAGTTTTGTGTGCCCGCCACACATGTCTACACCATCACAGATGGCTCCAGTCAGCAGGAGGCAACGTTTCCATCAGATGGTGACAGACTACATATCTTGCCCTCTTACTGTACTCCCAGATGGCTCTTCCCCCTTCAAATTTTGGGTCTCTAAGCTGGATACATGGCCAGAGCTAAGCCAGTATGCATTGGAGGTGCTGGCTTGCTCTGCTGCTAGTGTATTATCGGAACGTGTCTTTAGTGCCGCAGGTGGTGTACTAACAGACCATCGCTGCAACTATCCTCCGATAACAGTTCAATGGTATGAGCAAAAATATGAAGACAGAACGGCACTAGGCGGCAGCTTTACAACAATCAATCCAGTATAGAAGCGGTGAAATCTGGACTTTCAAACAATGAAACCAAGAAGTATAGGATTCTGTAAGGAACCTCTTTGGCACTGAATATTCAGCGGCATACAGGTGGTGCTCAACAATAGTGGAGATATAGATCCAAACAAATGAAGAAAACAGAAGTGGCACTCACCCTGATGCTGCTGTGCAATGATGTCCTTTATTCAAAGTACAAAGGCACAAACATAATATGGAGAGGCGGCTGGTGAAGGAGAGGGTGCGAGAGGAGGCAAGAGGACGACGGCCGTTTCACGCCGGTGCGCTTCCACTGGTCCAGTTGCATTAATTAAAAACGTCATATCCTATATAGGGAACTAGACAACTTATTGTGAACAGGTGAGACAATTAAAAACACATTTGGATATAAGCACCAAATTACGCCGATAAGTACAATAAATCAATTTCTTTACTTTATACATGTTTTTGAAGTAGTTTTTTATAGGAAAATAGACATATCAAGTTTATCGTTTAGTCCGGTGGCTCCCTGCGCTTTAGTTTCCATAATCCACCTAGCTTCACGCTGTAAAAGTATTTTACCGCGATCACCTCCATTCTGGGGATTTTTTACAACTTCTATCCCTGCAAAGCGTAATACATTAGGATTTGCGTTATGTATGTCCTGCATATGTTTTATAAAGCGAGGACATCCTTTGCCGGAAGAAATGGAATTGTAATGCTCTCTAAATCTGTGGAACATCGGACGGATGGTCTTGCCAATATAATAGAAATGGCATGGGCATACTATTAAATAGACCACATACTGGGTTTTACATGTGATCAACTGTCGGACTGTGTGACAAACGGGACCAATATGGATGGGATTATCTAGGAGCCTAAGATGGCAAAAACTACAGTTTCCACACTTGTGGTTACCTATCGGTTGTAGTTTCTTGAGCCAATTAGTACCTTCATTCGTTACTAGACGATTTTTCACAAGGATATCACCTAAATTTTTTGACCGTTTATAAGCAAAGATTGGATGGCTCATTGTTAGGGATGATAATTCTCTATCAGTTTGTAATAAGTGCCAATTTTTGTTGATAGCCGCATAAATTGCTGTATCCATCGGGCTATGTGTGAAAGTAAATACAAATTTCTTGTTGGCATTGTCATTAGAGGCACGTGCAGACTTCTTGCGATTTTTTAATAGATCAGTCTGTGTTAGTTTCCTAATTCTATTTTCAGCTGATAACAAGATTTTTTGGGGGTAATCTCTATTCAGAAAATTAGTTTTAAGTTCAGAAATCTGTTTGTTGAATGTTGTTTCGTTATTGTTAATTTTTCTATACCTAACCATCTGACTATAAGGAATACTATTTTTTGTGTGAAATGGATGAGCGCTCTTGAAATGTAGTAGACTATTTGTTGCGGTAGATTTTTTATGTACAGATGTATTGATTTTATTCTCTACTATTTCGATTTTAACATCTAAAAACTCAAGTGACGTACCGCCAAAGCACGCTGTAAATTGCATGTTGTCGTCATTAATATTATTAAGATAGGAAACAAAATTATTGAATTCATTTTCAGAACTATCCCACACAATAAAGACATCATCAGCAAATCTATGATAAGAACGTATAAATCGCAGAAATGGATTGGTAATAGAGGTGATATATTTTTCCTCGAATACTGCCAAGAACAAATTAGCAAAAACGCATGCGACGGGTGTCCCCATCGCAGTTCCGGTACGTTGCAGGAACCACTTGTTGATAAATTTAAATGCGTTATGCGATAAAAACTGCAACCGATAGGTAACCACAAGTGTGGAAACTGTAGTTTTTGCCATCTTAGGCTCCTAGATAATCCCATCCATATTGGTCCCGTTTGTCACACAATCCGACAGTTGATCACATGTAAAACCCAGTATGTGGTCTATTTAATAGTATGCCCATGCCATTTCTATTATATTGGCAAGACCATCCGTCCGATGTTCCACAGATTTAGAGAGCATTACAATTCCATTTCTTCCAGCAAAGGATGTCCTCGCTTTATAAAACATATGCAGGACATACATAACGCAAATCCTAATGTATTACGCTTTGCAGGGATAGAAGTTGTAAAAAATCCCCAGAATGGAGATGATCGCGGTAAAATACTTTTACAGCATGAAGCTAGGTGGATTATGGAAACTAAAGCGCAGGGAGCCACCGGACTAAACGATAAACTTAATATGTCTATTTTCCTATAAAAACTACATCAAAAACATGTATAAAGTAAAGAAATTGATTTACTGGACTTATCGGCGTAATTTGGTGCTTATATCCAAATGTGTTTTTAATTGTCTCACCTGTTCACAATAAGTTGTCTAGTTCCCTATATAGGATATGACATTTTTAATTAATGCACCTGGACCCGTGGAAGCGCACCGGCGCGAAACGGCCGTCATCCTCTTGCCTCCTCTCGCACCCTCTCCTTCACCAGCCGCCTCTCCATATTATGTTTGTGCCTTTGTACTTTGAATAAAGGACATCATTGCACAGCAGCATCAGGGTGAGTGCCACTTCTGTTTTCTTCATTTGTTCGGATCTATATCTCCACTATTGTTGAGCACCACCTGTACGCCGCTGAATATTCAGTGCCAAAGAGGTTCCTTACAGAATCCTATACTTCTTGGTTTCATTGTTTGAAAGTCCAGATTTCAACGCTTCTATACTGGATTGATTGTTGTAAAGCTGCCGCCTAGTGCCGTTCTCTGTCTTCATATTTTTGCTCATACCATTGAACTTTTATACTTTTTTGAATTGAGCACAGGTGGTTATACAGAGGACTCATATCTATACAATGGATAGTACTCATGAGGATACTATGGACTCGGACCTGGGCACCACTTTGGAGGATGGTTTACAGGCTGGTAGAGAGGGTGCAGAGGAGTTCTTTATGGATTGCAACCATAAAGATGAATTATTGCTGATAAGTACTAAAACTTTAGAGACTAAAATATACTCTCTGGCTGAGAGGGAAATTAGACTTTACTGGACCATACAGTCTTTAAAATCCTATACGGAATGTGGGAGGATCCCTAGAGGACTACGTGTCTATAAGGAAATTTCTCAATTCAGTGGAGACGAACTATTTCAGAAAGCTTGGGAAGATATCCATTTGCAGTGCTCACGGAGCCTTTTGGCTCTAGTTATCACCAAAATGAAAAGGAATATGCTATATTGTGTGATCAATTGGACAAGGCTAAACAGGAATTAAACTCACGTGTTACAGAAAATCACTATAGTACGCTTTTAAAAAAATTAAATAAAAAACTAGTTTTAATACAGATAGAAACTAAGCAAAATAAAAAAGATAAATTTTTGAGAGACAAAAATGATTTTGCCACAGGGCAGATTTTTTCCTGGAATAAATATAACAAGAAAAGAAATTTTCAGAGAAATCAATCTTTCAGAAAATTTAATAAACGTAAAACGTAAAGAGATGGATGGGTGACAGATTCGGATTCCAGTGGCGTTGAAGAACCATCGGGAAATACTGAAGCCGCAGCAACTTCTTCACGGGAGGACATCCCTTTAGGAAAAAGACCCGACGAGGTGGACGGAAAAAGAAATCAACAGAAAAAACGCAAACAGGTCTCTTGGAGAAAGTAGCAGTGGATAATAATGAGCTTCAAATAATAAATCTATCTAAAAGAATTCTCACTAATGAACAGAAAAAAGTGTTATCACTGGGTCTGAATTTTTGTATCCCGGAAGAATTTAATTTAATAGATTTTAAAATTGATTTATTTAACCCCTTCATGACCCAGCCTATTTTGGCCTTAATGACCTTGCCGTTTTTTGCAATTCTGACCAGTGTCCCTTTATGAGGTAATAACTCAGGAACGCTTCAACGGATCCTAGCGATTCTGAGATTGTTTTTTCGTGACATATTGGGCTTCATGTTAGTGGTAAATTTAGGTCGATAATTTCTGAGTTTATTTGTGAAAAAAACGGAAATTTGGCAAAAAATTTGAAAATTTCGCAATTTTCACATTTTGAATTTTTATTCTGTTAAACCAGAGAGTTATGTGACACAAAATAGTTAATAAATAACGTTTCCCACATGTCTACTTTACATCAGCACAATTTTGGAAACAATTTTTTTTTTGCTAGGAAGTTATAAGGGTTAAAATTTGACCAGTGATTTCTCATTTTTACAACAAAATTTACAAAACCATTTTTTTTAGGGACCACCTCACATTTGAAGTCATTTTGAGGGTTCTATATGGCTGAAAATACCCAAAAGTGACACCATTCTAAAAACTGCACCCCTCAAGGTGCTCAAAACCACATTCAAGAAGTTTATTAACCCTTCAGGTGTTTCACAGCAGCAGAAGCAACATGGAAGTAAAAAATGAACATTTAACTTTTTAGTCACAAAAATGATCTTTTAGCAACAATTTTTTTATTTTCCCAAGGGTAAAAGGAGAAACTGGACCAGTGACGTTGTTGTCCAATTTGTCCTGAGTACGCTGATACCTCATATGTGGGGGTAAACCACTGTTTGGGCGCACGGCAGGGCTCGGAAGGGAAGGAGCGCCATTTGACTTTTTGAATGAAAAATTGGCTCCAATCTTTAGCGGACACCATGTCGCGTTTGGAGAGCCCCCGTGTGCCTAAACATTGGAGCTCCCCCACAAGTGACCACATTTTGGAAACTAGACCCCCCAAGGAACTTATCTAGAAGCATAGTGAGCACTTTAAACCCCCAGGTGCTTCACAAATTGATCTGTAAAAATGAAAAAGTACTTTTTTTTCACAAAAAAATTATTTTAGCCTCATTTTTTTCATTTTCACATGGGCAACAGGATAAAATGGATCCTAAATTTTGTTGGGCAATTTCTCCTGAGTACATCAATACCTCACATGTGGGGGTAAACCACTGTTTGGGCACATGGTAAGGCTCGGAAGGGAAGGAGCGCCATTTGACTTTTTGAATGAAAAATTATCTCCATCGTTAGCGGACACCATGTCGCGTTTGGAAAGCCCCTGTGTGCCTAAACATTGGAGCTCCTCCACAAGTGACCCCATTTTGGAAACTAGACCCCCCAAGGAACTCATCTAGAGGCATAGTGAGCACATTAAACCCCCAGGTGCTTCACAAATTGATCCGCAAAAATGAAAAAGTACTTTTTTTTCACACAAAATTTCATTTAGCCTCAATTCTTTCATTTTCACATGGGCAACAGGATAAAATGGATCCTAAAATTTGTTGGGCAATTTCTCCTGAGTATGCCGATACCTCATATGTGGGGGTAAACCACTGTTTGGGTGCACGGCAAGGCTCGGAAGGGGAGGCGTGCCATTTGACTTTTTGAATGGAGAATTAGCTCCATTCCCCACAAGTGACTCCATTTTGGAAACTAGACCCCCAAGGGAACTTACATAGATGTGTGGTGAGCACTTTGAACCCCCAAGTGCTTCACAGAAGTTTATAACGCAGAGCCGTGAAAATAATAAATGTGTTTCCTTTCCTCAAAAATATTTTTTTAGCCCAGAATTTTTTATTTTTGCAAGAGTAACAGGAGAAATTGGACCCCAAAAGTTGTTTTCCAGTTTCTCCTGAGTACGCTGATACCCCATATGTGGGGGTAAACCACTGTTTGGGCACATGCCGGGGCTCGGAAGGGAAGTAGTGACGTTTTGGAATGCAGACTTTGATGGAATGGTCTGCGGGCATCATGTTACGTTTGCAGAGCCCCTGATATGCCTAAACAGTAGAAACCCCCCACAAGTGACCCCATTTTGGAAACTAGACCCCCCAAGGAACTTATCTAGATGTGTGGTGAGCACGTTCAACCCCCAAGTGCTTCACAGAAGTTTACAACGCAGAGCCGTGAAAATAAAAAATCATTTTTCTTTCCTCAAAAAGATGTTTTAGCAAGCAATTTTTTATTTTCACAAGGGTAACAGGAGAATTTGGACCCCAATATTTGTTGCCCAGTTTGTTGTGAGTACGCTGATACCCCATATGTGGGGGTAAACCACTGTTTGGGCACACGTCAGGGCTCGGAAGGGAAGTAGTGACATTTGAAATGCAGACTTTGATGGAATGGTCTGCGGGCGTCACATTGCATTTGCAGAGCCCCTGATGTGCCTAAACAGTAGAAACACCCCACAAGTGACCCCATTTTGGAAACTAGACCCCCGAAGGAACTTATCTAGATAAGTGGTGAGCACTTTCAACCCCCAAGTGCTGCACAGAAGTTTATAACGCAGAGCCGTGAAAATAAAAAATAATTGTTCTTTCCTCAAAAATTATGTTTTAGCAAGTAATTTTTTATTTTTGCAAGGGTAACAGGAGAAATTGGACCCCAACAGTTGTTGCCCAGTTTGTCCTGAGTACGCTGGTACCCCAAATGTGGGGGTAAACCACTGTTTGGGCGCACGTCGGGGCTTGGAAGGGCGGGAGCACCATTTGACTTTTTGAACGCAAGATTGGCTGGAATCAATGGTGGCGCCATGTTGCGTTTGGAGACCCCTGATGTGCCTAAACAGTGGAAACCCCTCAATTCTAACTTCAACACTAACCCCAACACACCCCTAATCCTAATCCCAACTGTAGCCATAACCCTAATCACAACCCTAACCCCAACACACCCCTAACCACAACCCTAACCGCAACACACCCGTAACCCTAATTCCAACCCTAATCCTAACCCTAATCCCAACCGTAACCCTAATCCCAACCCTAACCACAACTGTAACCCCAACACACCCCTAACCCTATCCGTAACCCTAACCACAAGCCTAATCTTAACCCTATTTCAAACCCTAGCCCTAATTCCAACCCTAACTCTAATTCCAACCCTAACCCTAAGGCTATGTGCCCACGTTGCGGATTCGTGTGAGATTTTTCCGCACGATTTTTGAAAAATCTGCAGGTAAAAGGCACTGCGTTTTACCTGCGGATTTACAGCAGATTTCCAGTGTTTTTTTGTGCGGATTTCACCTGCGGATTCCTATTGAGGAACAGATGTAAAACGCTGCGGAATCCGCACAAAGAATTGACATGCTGCGGAAAATGCAACGCAGCGTTTCTGCACGGAATTTTCCGCACCATGGGCACAGCGGATTTGGTTTTCCTTAGGTGTACATGGTACTGTAAACCTGATGGAAAACTGCTTCGAATTCGCAGCGGCCAATCCGCTGCGGATCCGTGGCCAATCCGCTGCGGATCCGCGGCCAATCCGCTGCCAATCCGCAGCGGATCGGCAGCGGATCCGCAGCGGATCGGCCGTGGATCCGCAGCGGATCGGCCGTGGATCGGCAGCGGATCCGCGGCCGATCCGCTCTGTGTGCACATGCCATAACCATACCCCTAACCCTAACCCTACCCGTAACCCTAACCCTACCCCTAACCCTACCCCTAGTTCTAACCCTAGTTCTAACCCTGACCCTAGTGGAAAAAGAAAAAAAAATATTTTCTTTATTTTATTATTGTCCCTACCTATGGGGGTGATAAAGGCGGGGGGTTTATTTATTATTTTTTTATTTTGATCGCTGTGATAGAACCTACCACAGCGATCAAAATGTACTTTGTAATGAATCTGCCGGCCGGCAGATTCGGCGGGCGCACTGAGCATGCGCCCGCCATTTTGGAAGATGGCGGCGCCCAGCGAGGAGACGGACCGACACCGGGAGCCTCGGTAAGTATAAGGGGGGGGAGATCGGGGCACGGGGGGGGCGTCGGAGCACCGGGGGGTGACATAGGAGCAGGGGGGGAGCGGGCAGGAGGACGGGGGAGCGGAGCACAGGACGGAGGGGATCGGACCCCATAACGGAGCACTGGGGGGGCGATCGGTGGGGTGGGGGGGGTCACTTCAGGTTTTCCAGCCATGGCCGATGGTATTGCAGCATCGGCCATGGCTGGATTGTAATATTTCACCAGTTTTTTAGGTGAAATATTACAAATCGCTCTGATTGGCAGTTTCACTTTCAACTGCCAATCAGAGCGATCGTAGCCACGGGGGGGGTGAAGCCCCTGGGCTGAACTACCACTCCCCCTCTCCCTGCAGATCGTGTAAAATAGGAGTTAACCCCTTCACCCGATCTGCAGGGACGCGATCATTCCATGACGCCACATAGGCGTCATGGGTCGGATTGGCACGGGTTTTCATGACGCCTACGTGGCGTCATGGGTCGGGAAGGGGTTAAAGCCACAAGAAAATTACATCTAAAAAAATTTTTTTCAAATGTGAAAGATAAAAAATCCTTTACTGACATTTCTACAGAAAGTCCGGTCTCCATCGGAAATTTAGGCTTTATGGCTTTTTCACCTACAGACCCGAAAGACATTGAAAATGCGTGGCTATTAGCCAATTTATGTGAACCAACCAGTATATGTGATGTGAACTCCGTCCTGGAGGATCCCCTCAACATCGAACCGTTTAAAGGAGGCACAAAGTCAACATTCATGCCCCCCATTTTTCCAGGAAATGTTGTTGATTTATTTCAGGATTCAGTAATAAAAGATGTGGAAGCCATTCTATATCACCATCCACAAAAAAATTTGTCTTCAGATGAAGAGAAAGCGATACGTGAAATGCAACAGTGGGAGGACACAATCATACGGAAAGCGGACAAGGGTGGTAATATAGTTATTCTTGATAAGAATTATTATATTGAGGAAGCAATGTCCCAATTGAATGATAAAAACACCTATACTTTATTAGATCACAATCCAACTGTGAAATTTAAAGAAAAATTAAGAATACTCTTGAATAAATATGTAGTAAAAGGCGTATTGTTAAAAAATAAAGCAGAAAAACTTCTTCCTGAACATCCTACTATTCCTAATTGGTACAGTCTTCCGAAAATTCACAAACATGCCACTAAACCGCCCGGACGGCCTATAATATCCGGTATTGGCTCTTTAACGGAACCCTTGTCCAAATTCCTTGATTGGTTACTCAAACCACTTCTTAAAAAAATTCCATCTTTCGTGAAGGACTCTGGGGACTTTCTATCAGTCCTACGGACATTGGATTGGCAACCCACCTTTTCTTTGGTCTCAATAGACATTGTAAATCTGTATACACGTATCCCCCAAGATAGAGGCATTGAAGCTATTCGTATGATCTTGCAAAACTGCAATAAAGACCAGGACTTCATTGATTTTATCACTGAAAGCTTGGACTTTATTTTATCGCATAACGCATTTAAATTTATCAACAAGTGGTTCCTGCAACGTACCGGAACTGCGATAGGGACACCCGTCGCATGCTTTTTGCTAATTTGTTCTTGGCAGTATTCGAGGAAAAATATATCACCTCTATTACCAATCCATTTCTGCGATTTATACGTTCTTATCATAGATTTGCTGATGATGTCTTTATTGTGTGGGATAGTTCTGAAAATGAATTCAATAATTTTGTTTCCTATCTTAATAATATTAATGACGACAACATGCAATTTACTGCGTGCTTTGGCGGTACGTTACTTGAGTTTTTAGATGTTAAAATCGAAATAGTAGAGAATAAAATCAATACATCTGTACATAAAAAATCTACCGCAACAAATAGTCTACTACATTTCAAGAGCGCTCATCCATTTCACACAAAAAATAGTATTCCTTATAGTCAGATGGTTAGGTATAGAAAAATTAACAATAACGAAACAACATTCAACAAACAGATTTCTGAACTTAAAACTAATTTTCTGAATAGAGATTACCCCCCAAAAATCTTGTTATCAGCTGAAAATAGAGTTAGGAAACTAACACAGACTGATGTATTAAAAAATCGCAAGAAGTCTGCACGTGCCTCTAATGACAATGCCAACAAGAAATTTGTATTTACTTTCACACATAGCCCGATGGATAAAGCAATTTATGCGGCTATCAACAAAAATTGGCACTTATTACAAACTGATAGAGAATTATCATCCCTAACAATGAGCCATCCAATCTTTGCTTATAAACAGTCAAAAAATTTAGGTGATATCCTTGTGAAAAATCGTCTAGTAACGAATGAAGGTACTAATTGGCTCAAGAAACTACAACCAATAGGTAACCACAAGTGTGGAAACTGTAGTTTTTGCCATCTTAGGCTCCTAGATAATCCCATCCATATTGGTCCCGTTTGTCACACAGTCCGACAGTTGATCACATGTAAAACCCAGTATGTGGTCTATTTAATAGTATGTCCATGCCATTTCTATTATATTGGCAAGACCATCCATCCGATGTTCCACAGATTTAGAGAGCATTACAATTCCATTTCTTCCGGCAAAGGATGTCCTCGCTTTATAAAACATATGCAGGACATACATAACGCAAATCCTAATGTATTACACTTTGCAGGGATAGAAGTTGTAAAAAATCCCCAGAATGGAGGTGATCGCGGTAAAATGCTTTTACAGCGTGAAGCTAGGTGGATTATGGAAACTAAAGCGCAGGGAGCCACCGGACTAAACGATAAACTTGATATGTCTATTTTCCTATAAAAACTACATCAAAAACATGTATAAAGTAAAGAAATTGATTTATTGGACTTATCGGCGTAATTTGGTGCTTATATCCAAATGTGTTTTTAATTGTCTCACCTGTTCACAATAAGTTGTCTAGTTCCCTATATAGGATATGACGTTTTTAATTAATGCACCTGGACCCGTGGAAGCGCACCGGCGCGAAACGGCCGTCGTCCTCTTGCCTCCTCTCGCACCCTCTCCTTCACCAGCCGCCTCTCCATATTATGTTTGTGCCTTTGTACTTTGAATAAAGGACATCATTGCACAGCAGCATCAGGGTGAGTGCCACTTCTGTTTTCTTCATTTGTTCGGATCCCCCGATAACGTTGACCGGCTTACTTTTCTGAAAATAAACAAGGCCTGGATCTCGCAGGAATTTGCCACTCCTCTTCCAGATTAAATAATTGGTTGGCTACAGTATCCAGGTCTCTTGCTGCATTCATGTTTCTACCACCTGAACTGTAATCCCTGGTCTCCAACACAGCCAGTTGATGCTCAGAAGTGCCGTCTGCACAGTCAAAACACATGACCCAGTGTTATTGAGTTTCAGTAACGTCAGCTGATCCCCAGCTGTGTAGCCGGCAATGTGTCCTGTGACCGCCACGCTGACACAACTACTGAAATTTAAGAGAACCTGTCCCCCCCAGGCGTTTGTTACTGAAAGAGCCAACTTGTGCAGCAGTAATGCTGCACAAAGAAAAGGTAGTTTTTTTAGATTAGCTCCTTGCACATGCAGAACTTAACACTTATAAAATGTGTCCCTTCATACCGTGAAACTGTCCCGGAGGTGGGACTTTCCTTCATAATGGGACACAGCACAGCCATCATTCCTACCCCCTTGGTGCCGTGCTGTTGTGAATTTGCTTTTTGCTCCCTCTAGTGGTTACTAGTTTTTTGACTCTGGTTTTTCTGTCATTCCTTTTATCCGCACCTGGGTCGTTAGTTAGGGGTGTTGCTATATAAGCTCCTTGGACCTTCAGTTCAATGCCTGGCAACGTAGTTATCAGAGCTAGTCTGCTGTGCTCTTGTCTACTGATCCTGGTTCCAGTTATATCAGCTAAGTCCGCTTTTTGCTTTTTGCTATTTGTTTTGGTTTTGTATTTTTGTCCAGCTTGTTCCAAATCTATATCCTGACCTTTGCTGGAAGCTCTAGGGGGCTGGTGTTCTCCCCCCGGACCGTTAGACGGTTCGGGGGTTCTTGAATTTCCAGTGTGGATTTTGATAGGGTTTTTGTTGACCATATAAGTTACCTTTCTTTATTCTGCTATCAGTAAGCGGGCCTCTCTGTGCTAAACCTGGTTCATTTCTGTGTTTGTCATTTCCTCTTACCTCACCGTTATTATTTGTGGGGGGCTTCTATCCAGCTTTGGGGTTCCCTTCTCTGGAGGCAAGAAAGGTCTTTGTTTTCCTCTACTAGGGGTAGCTAGATTCTCCGGCTGGCGCGTGTCATCTAGAATCAACGTAGGAATGATCCCCGGCTACTTCTAGTGTTGGCGTTAGGAGTAGATATATGGTCAACCCAGTTACCACTGCCCTATGAGCTGGATTTTTGTATTCTGCAGACTTCCACGTTCCTCTGAGACCCTCGCCATTGGGGTCATAACAGTTTGCCAGGCCAGTATTAAATGTTTAAGGCATTGCAGAAGAGGGATTATAAGAAAGAAGATTCTGAGTTTTTTTTTTTTTTTTTTTTCTTCTTCCCCTTTACCTCAGAGTGGCTATGCTTGCTGCAGACATGAATGTCCAGACCTTGATTACAAGTGTGGACCAGCTGGCTACTCGTGTGCAGGGCATACAAGACTATGTTATCAGAAATCCTAGGTCAGAACCTAAAATACCGATTCCTGAACTGTTTTCCGGAGACAGGTTTAAGTTTAGGAATTTCGTGAATAATTGTAAATTGTTTTTGTCCCTGAGACCCTGTTCATCTGGAGACTCTGCTCAGCAAGTAAAAATTGTTATTTCGTTCTTACGGGGCGACCCTCAGGATTGGGCTTTTTCGCTGGCGCCAGGAGATCCGGCATTGGCTGATATTGATGCGTTTTTTCTGGTGCTCGGTTTACTTTATGAGGAACCCAATCTTGAGATTCAGGCAGAAAAGGCCTTGCTGGCTATGTCTCAGGGGCAGGACGAGGCTGAAGTGTATTGCCAAAGATTTCGGAAATGGTCCGTGCTGACACATTGGAACGAGTGTGCACTGGCCGCTAATTTTAGAAATGGCCTTTCTGAAGCCATTAAGAATGTTATGGTGGGTTTTCCCATTCCCACAGGTCTGAATGATACTATGGCACTGGCTATTCAAATTGACCGGCGGTTGCGGGAGCGCAAAACCGCAAATTCCCTCATGGTGTTGTCTGAACAGACACCTAATTCGGTGCAATGTGATAGAAAAACCGCAAATTCCCTCATGGTGTTGTCTGAACAGACACCTGATTTAATGCAATGTGATAGAATCCTGACTAGAAATGAGCGGAAAATTCATAGACGCCGGAATGGCTTGTGCTACTACTGTGGTGATTCTACACATGTTATCTCAGCATGCTCTAAACGTATAGCTAAGGTTGTTAGTCCTGTCACCGTTGGTAATTTGCAACCTAAATTTATTCTGTCTGTAACTTTGATTTGCTCACTGTCATCTTATCCTGTCATGGCGTTTGTAGATTCAGGTGCTGCCCTGAGTCTTATGGATCTCTCATTTGCTAAGCGCTGTGGTTTTACTCTTGAACCATTAGAAAATCCTATTCCTCTTAGGGGTATTGATGCTACGCCATTGGCAGCAAATAAACCGCAGTATTGGACACAGGTTACCATGTGCATGACTCCTGAACACCGCGAGGTGATACGTTTCCTGGTTTTACATAAAATGCATGATTTGGTTGTTTTAGGGCTGCCATGGTTACAGACCCATAATCCAGTCCTGGACTGGAAGGCTATGTCAGTCTCAAGTTGGGGCTGTCGTGGTATTCATGGGGATTCTCTGCCTGTGTCTATTGCTTCTTCTACGCCTTCGGAAGTTCCGGAGTATTTGTCTGATTATCAGGATGTCTTCAGTGAGTCTGAGTCCAGTGCACTGCCTCCTCATAGGGACTGTGACTGTGCTATAGATTTGATCCCAGGCAGTAAATTTCCTAAGGGAAGACTGTTTAATCTGTCGGTACCTGAACATACCGCTATGCGTTCATATATCAAGGAGTCTCTGGAGAAAGGACATATTCGTCCGTCTTCTTCCCCTCTTGGTGCGGGATTCTTTTTTGTGGCAAAAAAGGACGGATCTTTGAGACCTTGTATTGATTATCGGCTTTTAAATAAGATCACTGTCAAATTTCAGTATCCTTTACCGCTGTTGTCTGACTTGTTTGCCCGGATTAAAGGTGCCAAGTGGTTTACCAAGATAGACCTTCGTGGTGCGTACAACCTTGTGCGCATTAAGCAAGGTGATGAATGGAAAACCGCATTCAATACGCCCGAAGGTCATTTTGAGTACTTGGTGATGCCTTTTGGGCTCTCCAATGCGCCTTCAGTTTTTCAGTCCTTTATGCATGACATTTTCCGGAAGTATCTGGATAAATTTTTGATTGTTTATCTGGATGATATTTTGGTTTTTTCTGATAATTGGGATTCGCATGTGGAGCAGGTCAGGTTGGTCTTTAAAATTTTGCGTGAAAATTCTTTGTTTGTCAAGGGCTCAAAGTGTCTCTTTGGTGTACAGAAGGTTCCCTTTTTGGGGTTCATTTTTTCCCCTTCTGCTGTGGAGATGGACCCAGTCAAGGTCCGAGCTATTCTTGATTGGACTCAGCCCTCGTCAGTTAAGAGTCTTCAGAAGTTCTTGGGCTTCGCTAACTTCTACCGTCGTTTTATCGCTAATTTTTCTAGCATTGTGAAACCTTTGACGGATATGACCAAGAAGGGCTCCGATGTGGCTAACTGGGCTCCTGCTGCCGTGGAGGCTTTCCAGGAGTTGAAACGCCGGTTTACTTCGGCGCCTGTTTTGTGCCAGCCCGATGTCTCACTTCCCTTTCAGGTTGAGGTGGATGCTTCAGAGATTGGAGCAGGGGCCGTTTTGTCGCAGAGAGGCCCTGGTTGCTCTGTTATGAAACCTTGTGCCTTTTTCTCTAGGAAGTTTTCGCCTGCCGAGCGAAATTATGATGTGGGCAATCGGGAGTTGTTGGCCATGAAATGGGCATTTGAGGAGTGGCGTCATTGGCTCGAGGGTGCTAAGCATCGTGTGGTGGTCTTGACTGATCACAAAAATCTGATGTATCTCGAGTCTGCTAAACGCCTTAATCCGAGACAGGCCCGCTGGTCATTGTTTTTCTCCCGCTTTGATTTTGTTGTCTCGTATTTACCAGGTTCAAAGAATGTGAAGGCCGATGCTCTTTCTAGGAGCTTTGTGCCTGATGCTCCTGGAGTCGCTGATCCTGTTGGTATTCTTAAAGATGGAGTTATCTTGTCAGCTATTTCTCCGGATCTGCGACGTGTGTTGCAGAGATTTCAGGCTGATAGGCCTGAGTCTTGTCCACTTGACAGACTGTTTGTCCCGGATAAGTGGACCAGCAGAGTCATTTCCGAGGTTCATTCCTCGGTGTTGGCAGGTCACCCGGGAATTTTTGGCACCAGAGATCTGGTGGCCAGGTCCTTTTGGTGGCCTTCCTTGTCAAGGGATGTGCGGTCATTTGTGCAGTCCTGTGGGACTTGTGCTCGAGCTAAGCCTTGCTGTTCTCGTGCCAGCGGTTTGCTCTTGCCCTTGCCTGTCCCGAAGAGACCTTGGACACATATCTCCATGGATTTCATTTCTGATCTTCCGCTATCTCAGGGCATGTCCGTTATCTGGGTGATATGTGATCGCTTCTCCAAGATGGTCCATTTGGTTCCTTTGCCTAAGCTGCCTTCCTCTTCCGATCTGGTTCCTGTGTTTTTCCAGAACGTGGTTCGTTTGCACGGCATCCCTGAGAATATTGTGTCAGACAGAGGATCCCAGTTCGTTTCCAGGTTCTGGCGATCCTTTTGTAGTAGGATGGGCATTGATTTGTCGTTTTCGTCTGCTTTCCATCCTCAGACTAATGGACAGACGGAGCGAACCAATCAGACTTTGGAGGCTTATTTGAGGTGTTTTGTCTCTGCTGATCAGGACGATTGGGTGACATTCTTGCCGTTGGCTGAGTTTGCCCTTAATAATCGGGCTAGTTCCGCCACCTTGGTTTCGCCTTTTTTCTGCAACTCTGGTTTCCATCCTCGCTTTTCTTCGGGTCATGTGGAGCCTTCTGACTGTCCTGGGGTGGATTCTGTGGTGGATAGGTTGCAGCGGATCTGGAATCATGTGGTGGACAACTTGAAGTTGTCACAGGAGAAGGCTCAGCGCTTTGCCAACCGCCGCCGCGGTGTGGGTCCCCGACTACGCGTTGGGGATTTGGTATGGCTTTCTTCCCGCTTTGTTCCTATGAAGGTCTCCTCTCCCAAATTTAAACCTCGTTTTATTGGGCCTTACAAGATATTGGAAATCCTTAATCCGGTATCTTTTCGTCTGGATCTTCCTGTGTCGTTTGCTATTCACAATGTATTTCATAGGTCCTTGTTGCGGCGGTACATTGTGCCTGTAGTTCCTTCTGCTGAGCCTCCTGCTCCGGTGTTGGTTGAGGGCGAGTTGGAGTACGTGGTGGAGAAGATCTTGGATTCTCGCCTCTCCAGGCGGAGGCTTCAGTACCTGGTCAAGTGGAAGGGCTATGGTCAGGAGGATAATTCCTGGGTGGTCGCCTCTGATGTTCATGCGGCTGATTTAGTTCGTGCCTTTCATGCCGCTCATCCTGATCGCCCTGGTGGTCGTGGTGAGGGTTCGGTGACCCCTCACTAAGGGGGGGGGTACTGTTGTGAATTTGCTTTTTGCTCCCTCTAGTGGTTACTAGTTTTTTGACTCTGGTTTTTCTGTCATTCCTTTTATCCGCACCTGGGTCGTTAGTTAGGGGTGTTGCTATATAAGCTCCTTGGACCTTCAGTTCAATGCCTGGCAACGTAGTTATCAGAGCTAGTCTGCTGTGCTCTTGTCTACTGATCCTGGTTCCAGTTATATCAGCTAAGTCCGCTTTTTGCTTTTTGCTATTTGTTTTGGTTTTGTATTTTTGTCCAGCTTGTTCCAAATCTATATCCTGACCTTTGCTGGAAGCTCTAGGGGGCTGGTGTTCTCCCCCCGGACCGTTAGACGGTTCGGGGGTTCTTGAATTTCCAGTGTGGATTTTGATAGGGTTTTTGTTGACCATATAAGTTACCTTTCTTTATTCTGCTATCAGTAAGCGGGCCTCTCTGTGCTAAACCTGGTTCATTTCTGTGTTTGTCATTTCCTCTTACCTCACCGTTATTATTTGTGGGGGGCTTCTATCCAGCTTTGGGGTTCCCTTCTCTGGAGGCAAGAAAGGTCTTTGTTTTCCTCTACTAGGGGTAGCTAGATTCTCCGGCTGGCGCGTGTCATCTAGAATCAACGTAGGAATGATCCCCGGCTACTTCTAGTGTTGGCGTTAGGAGTAGATATATGGTCAACCCAGTTACCACTGCCCTATGAGCTGGATTTTTGTATTCTGCAGACTTCCACGTTCCTCTGAGACCCTCGCCATTGGGGTCATAACACCGTGCGCCACCTCCTCAGCATTGTTTGAATCTGTCTCGTAGCCTGCGCTGTTATGTTATCCCTTGGCCATGCGCACTTAGCGCTGCCTGTCTTCTGATATCACTTGTTGTCAGGCTGCCTGCACCTGTGCGGCCGCGTAGCCCGAGATCCCACCTCGCAGTCTCTTCTGATTTAATCACATTGCAGGCCTGGGATCCATGGGCATGCGCAGTTCATATCTTCACCTCAGGCTCTCACTCATCTCCCTCTGCCTTCTTCAGACTGTGCACCGTCAGCTGATCCCTAATAGCATGCCAAGGCCGTGACGCCGCACAGTCTGAAGAAGCCAGAAGGAGGGGAGTGAGAGGCGAAGATATGCACTGCACATGCCCATGGATCCCAGGCCCGCAGTGTGATTACATTAGATGACACTGCCAGGCGGGATCTCGGGCAGCGCGTCCGCACAGGTGCAGACAGCCTGACACCAAATGATGTCAGAAGATGGGCAGCGCTAACTGTGCATGGCCAAGGGATAACATAACAGTGCAGGCTCTGGGACAAAATCAAAGAACGCTGAGAAGGCGGCGCACGGCGCCAAGGGGGTAGGAATGATGGCTGTGCTGCGTGCCATTACGAAGGAAAGTCCCACCTCCGGGAGGGTTTCACGGTATCAGGGGACACATTTTATAAGTGTTTAGTTCTGCGTTTGCAAGGAGCATAATTAAAAGAGCCACCTTTTCCTTTTGCATCATTAGTTCTTCACAAGGTGGCTCTTTCAGCTACAAATGCCTGGGGGGTTAAAGGTTCCCTTTCAAGTTGCTCCAATTAAGCCTCAGTCCACACTCTGCTTCTCCTGCATTCCCTGGGCTCCAACACCGCCAGTTGCTGTCCGGAAGTGCTGTCTGCACAGTCAACAGTTGCTCCTCTGTTATTGGCGTTCAGTAACGCCAGCTGCTCCCCTGCTGTGTTGCGGCAATAACTCTAGCCTGTCCTACTGCATTCCCTGGGCTCCAACACCACCAGTTTCTGTCCAGAAGTGCTGTCTGCACAGTCAACAGTTGCTCCTCTGTTATTGGGGATCAGAAATGCCAGCTGCTCCCCTGCTGTGTTGCGGCAATGTGTCCTGCGAACGCCACGCTGACACCACAACTGAAATTTAAGGGAACCTGTCCCCCCCAGGCGTTTGTTACTGCAAGAGCCACCTTGTGCAGCATTAATGATGCACAAGGAAAAGGTGCCTCTTTTTGTTGTGCTCCTTGCATACGCTGAACCTAACACTTATGAATTGTGTCCCCTCACACCGTGAAACCATCCCGGAGGTGGGACTTTCCTTCGTAATGGGACACAGCACAGCCATCATTCCTACCCACTTGGTGCCGTGCGCCACCTCCACAGTGTTGTTTGATTCTGTCCCGTAGCCTGCGCTGTTATGTTCAACCTTGGCCATGCGCATTTAGCGCTGCCCGTCTTCTGACATCATTTGTTGTCAGGCTGCCTGGGCCTGTGCGGCCGCGCAGCCCGAGATCCTGCCTCACAGTCTCTTCTGATTTAATCACACTGCGGGCCTGGGATCCATGGGCATGCACAGTGCATACCTTCACCTCAGGCTCTCACTCATCTCCCTCCGCCTTCTTCAGACTGTGCGTCGTCAGCTGATTACTAATAGCATGCCACGGCCATGACGCCGCACAGTCTGAAGAAGCTGGAAGGAGGGGAGTGAGAGGCAAAGATATGCACTACGCATGCCCATGGATCCCAGGCCCGCAGTGTGAATACATTAGGTGACACTGCCAAGCGGGATCTCGGGCAGTGCGTAAGCACAAGCGCAGACAGCCTGACACCAAATGATGTCAGAAGATGGGCTGCGCTAACTGCGCATGGCCAAGGTTGACCATAACAGCGCAGGCTACGGGACAGATTCAAACAACGCTGAGGAGGCGGCGCACGGTGCCAAGGGGGTAGGAATGACGGCTGTGCTGCGTCCCATTACGAAGGAAAGTCCCACCTCTGGGAGGGTTTCACGGTATCAGGGGACACATTTTATAAGTGTTTAGTTCTGCGTTTGCAAAGAGCATAATTAAAAGAGCCACCTTTTCCTTCTGCATCCTTAGTGCTGCACAAGATGGCTTTTTCAGCTGCAAGTGCCTTGGGGGGTTAAAGTTTCCCTTTCAACTTCCTCCAATCTGGCTTCGGACTACACTCTGCTCCTCCTTGTTTCCCTGGGTTCTAACACCAACAGTTGGTGCTCGGATGTGCTGGCTGCACAGAGAAAAACACTCGACACTGTGTCAGTGGGATTCCGTAACGTCAGCTGTTCCCCTGCTGTGTAGCCGGCAACGTGTCCTGCAAACGCCACGCATACACAACAGACAATAACCTGCCTCCAGTGCAGGCTTCGGCCTACACTCTGCTCCTCCTGCTGTCCCTGGGCTCTAACACCGCCAGTTGGTGCTCGGAAGTGCTGGCTGCCCAGAGAAAAACACTCGACACTGTGTCAGTGGGGTTCAGTAATGTCAGATGTTCCCCTGCTGTTTAGCCGGCAATGTGTCCTGCAAACGCCACGCAGACACAACAGACACTTAGCTGCCTCCAGTGCAGGCTTCGGTCTACACTCTGCTCCTCCTGCTGTCCCTGAGCTCTAACACCGCCAGTTGGTGCTCGGAAGTTCTGGCTGCACAGAGAAAAACACTCGACACTGTGTCAGTGGTGTTCAGTAACGTCAGCTGTTCCCCTGCTGTGTAGCCAGCAAAGTGTCCTGCAAACGCCACGCAGACACAACAGACAATAAGCTCCCTCCAGTGCAGGCTTCGGCCTACACTCTGCTCCTCCTGCTGTCCCTGGGCTCCAACACCGCTAGTTGGGGCTCTAGGAAGACAATCTTGAATAGGTCCCCCTGGTTCCTTTACCGTCAGCTGGTTTCGGGCAGAGCCTTTGGCTTAGGTGCCTCCTTCTGGGTATCCCAGTTCCACCAACGTCAGGTGGTCCTTGGTAGTGCTTTCTGGCAAGGGTAACTCCTGCTTAGTAACCGGGTTCCAGTAACATCAGCTGGTCTTCGGTAGTTCCATTGGCTCTTGTACCTTTGGCTACCCATCCAGGTTCCAGTACCGTCAGCTGGTTCTCGGCAGTGTCTTTTGCTCTTGTACCTTCTGCTCCCCATCCTGGTTCCAGTACCATCAGCTGGTTCTGGGCAGAGCCTTTGGCTTAGGTACCTCCTGCTTAGTAACCGGGTTCCAGTAACGTCAGCTGGTCCTCGGTAGTTCCATTGGCTCTTGGACCTTCGGGTAGCCATCCGAGTTCCAGTTCCATCAGCTGGTTCTCGGCATTTTCTCAGCCCTCTTTTACCTTCTGCTACATTTCCAAGTTCAAGACCCTAAAGACGACGACCCGGAAGACCACCCCTAAGATGACGACGACACTAGAGACGACAACCACTGAGATGACGACCCTGGAGACAAAGACCCTGAAGATCACCCCGATGACGACGATGACCCCAGAGACGACGACCCTGGAGAAGATGACACGGAAGACCGAGAAGCAGAAGAACAAGAGGCTGCAGAACAAAGAGCAGAAGAACATTAAGCATAAGACTAAACATCAGAGCAAAAGATATCTAAATTATAAGCAGAAGAAGACTAAGCAGTGTATGGGGGTGAGTCCGTTCCTCCTCGTGGTGCCCCTGGAAAAAGCCTGCTGCTGCAGGCCTAACTGAACGTGGACAAATCCTGTTGTAACTCTTTTGTGACAGGCAGAACGGAAGGTGTAATCTTCAAACTTTTATAGATAACAACTATAGGAATGCCTGTCACAAATAAGAATATGATGAAGAAGTAGAATATGAAGAAGAATAATAGTTTAATAAAAAGAATATGAAGAATGTAACAAAAAAAATAATAGGTAGAAGATGAAGAAGAAGATGAATAAGGTGAAAAAGAAGTTGATGTCAAAGATGCTGCTGCTGAGGATGATGAAGAAGAAAGTGTGGGAGAAGTAAAAAAGAAGGTCAAGGGCATGGAAGTAGTGAAACATCAATTTCTGACAAAATAAAAAACTTCTTAACATGGTCAATATCTTTGTAACTTCGAACGTCTTAAAAAACATTTAAAATTCCTGATATTCTATTTGATTGGGCTAAACCTATACGCCTTTAATGTCTCCGCCACCTCCCCCAATACATCCTACATTATTCTTAGTTGTTTTCCTTCATGTAGAATGAACCTACAAGGAAGGAAAGGGTTTATTTTAATTCCGATATTTTGGTCCCATTGACTTGCATTGGTATCGGGTATCGGTATCAGCGATATCCGATATTTTTTGAATATCGGCCAATCCAATCCGATATCAATACTTTCTGATATCGGAAGGTATCGCTCAACACTACTTACCATACTTCAGCGCCTGCAAAAAAAGTAAAATAATAAACCGCATACTACCTGTCCGCCGTAGTCCAATTAATAACGAGTGTCCCATGACGATCTCCCCTATAGAACAGTGACATCGGGTGATGTCACTGCTCTATAGGACCTTCAGCGACACACTGACAGGAGACAATGGCTCCTGCAGTGCATCACTGAACTATAGTAACCTCTGAGTCTCACTTTATGGCAATTGCTGGGTGGGAAAATTTCTCACACAGCAATGGCATAAAGTGAGACTAGGGACTATTTTTTTACAGCGGCAGAGGAATACAGTGCGGAAGGATACCTTCCTCCCGTCATTGTGTTCCTGGAGCACCTGGAGAGCGGTCACATCAGCTCCACGGGAGATCGTCGTGGGACATTCGTGGATTTCTGCGGATCAGGGAGTATGTTGTTTGTTATTTTAATCTTTTTTACAGATGACACTGGCTTTGGCGAACAAAGTGACAAGTGATGGTGAGTATGTAATCTATGTTATATGTACTGTATGTCTATATGTATGTATTGTATGAATGCATTGTATGTAGTATGCATGTAGTATGTGTTAGGGGTCGAGTTCCCACCTCTGCACAGGGGGGAATCTCGGGCCATCTCCGCTGCGGTCTCCCATTCTTCTCCTGCCGCAGTGGAGCCTGCTCAGCGGAGATGTCCGTCCCAGCGTCTCGCTCAGTCTGACTCTGTACAAAGGGTTACTGCTGCTTTTTCAGCTTCTGCCATTGAAGTCAGTGCTGGGCAGCGGCGAGCAGATGCTTCTGGGACTAAGTCCTGCTTTTCACGTTCTGAGTATGCCCAGGGTAAGATCTCTCAGTGGAGATCGAGGGTCACATATTCAGATACTGCAGCTAAATCCATTGGTCCTCCAGGAAGGTCCTGAAGGTGCTCAGGCTCTGTAGCAGCCTCTCATTGGTCCTTCTAGGAAGGTCCTGTACTTGCTGCAGATATTTAAGGCTCTCATGACCGCACGGCCATGCTCTAGTATTGAATCTGTTACGTGCATGCGCCAGTGTGGTCATTTGTGTGTGTACAGGGACTCAGCTGAAATAAGCCCTTAGAATGCCGGCACTTCCGGCAAGGAGATTGTGTGCATGGATTTAGGGCCCCAGCTGAAATAAGCCCCTAGAATACCGGCTCCTCCGGTGAGGAGATTGTATGTTTGCATGACCACTGACTGCTCTCTGATGGGCAGTTAACCTGTGCTCCTGTGAAGTCTAACAGGGTGCAGAGCTTTCCTTTCTTGGCTGCTCTGTGAGGTAACTGAGCTAGTCTATACCGCCAAATAGTGCCACCATTTACTAGCAGCAGGTTCCCCTGCACGGTGGATCCCGGGCTGCGAACACATCAATAACAATAAACATCTATATTTACTCGGTGCGTTCCGCTAGCCCTAACAGTATGCATGTAGTATGTATGTATGTAGTATGTTTGTATGTATGTAGTATGTATGTATGTAGCATGTATGTAGCATGTAGTATGTATGTAGTATATATGTAGCGTGTAGTATGTATGTAGCATGTATGTAGCATGTATGCAGTATGCATGTATGTAGTTTGTATGTAGTATGTATGTAGCATGTAGTATGTATGTAGTATGTATGTAGCATGTAGTATGCATGTAGTATGTATGTAGCATGTATGTAGCATGTAGCATGTATGTAGCATGTATGTTGTATTTTTTTTTACATTCAACACATTAGCCGGATGATGGGACTACTACTGTCCCATCATTGGCTATTGTGTCAATCACTGTCATTGTAGCAGGCATCGTCCGATGGGACTTGTAGACCCATCGGACGATGCCTGCACAGACACATAGACCCCCAGCAGCTCGCACAGACCCCCTGGCAGGCCGCACAGAGCTCCAAGAGACCACACAGAGCCCCGGCAGGCCGCACAGACCCCCGGCAGGCCACACAGTCCCCCCTGGCAGGCCGCACAGACCCCCCGGCAGGCCGCACAGACCCCCGAGAAGCCGCACAGACCCCCGGCAGGCACGCACAGACCCCGCCCGCACAGAGACTCGCAGTCTCCGCCCACACACTGCCCACACTCAATTACAGTATAGTGCATTATTGCACTATGGGAACTTCCGATTCCAATATTCGATAATCCAAAAATATCTGACTCGGTATCGGAATTCCGATACAGTGAATATCGGCTGATACCCGATATTTGCAGCATCAGAATGCTCAACACTAATAATAAATAAATGTGCAGCACTTCTGCATTTTTCACCCTCTACTGGTTTTGGCTTACATACACTGAGCTAAAAATCTCACCAAATACTTAATGTGTGCATGTGGCCTAATGCACTGCAGGATACAGCAGTTCTCCATGATAAAGCCGGAGGCAGCACAGGTTCAAAATACTGATGAAATAACCACTCATACACCTATTAATTTATAGAGGGTGTGATTAACTATTTTAAAAAAAATTCAGTAAATACACTGATAACAGCCTCTATGGAGTAGTATTTTCACCCAGTTCATAAAATACCGCGATCCCCCCAGGGTCCTTTTAAGGTCTAAAAACATCTGAGAATGATGGAAGCACTGCTCAAATGACACGGGGACATCACGGGGATCGCCCCTGAAAGCATTCCTGACTCTTAGTTCACAGCTGCAAACAATTTTTTCTGAGATTCATGCCATTTTTCCCGGTGCCACAAAAAACACACTAAAACGAAACCAAAACGGATTTTGCTGGGAAATATGTTAAGGTACATCCTTTGCAGGTTAGTGACTTGCCTGTTAGGCCAAATATTTAACCCCAGACCGAAAATTTCCTCCACCACTTGGGCTTAGTTCAGATGCAGCGTTTTTAAAGCGTTTTTTAACTTTAACATTGCTTTCAACCACTACAAATGCATTCACTGGGAAATATCATTGTAACATTTAACAACCCTAGCTGGCCATGTGGTGTGTGACACATAAGCAGACCCATCTTGTTTCATTTATGAAGGAGGGACTCTTAGGCCGGCGTCACACTAGCGAGTTTTACGGACGTATGAGAGGTGCAGAAAATACGGATTGCATACGGTACAATGATTCTCTATGTCCCAGCTCCTATCTGCCGTATTTTACTGATCCGTATTATACGGTCTTGTATGGCCGTAGAAAATCACAGCATGCTGCGTTTGTGATCGTATTGTGCAAAAAAATCGCCAATGAAAGTCTATGGGGGCGAGAAAAATACAGATTACACATGGACCAGCAGTGTGACTTGCGAGAAATACGCAGCGGTGTTCTATAGAAAGCCGGTAATTCAATTGCCGGCTTTTTCTTTCTCCTTCACAAACCCGACATGATATGAGACATGGTTTACATACAGTAAACCATCTCATATCCCTTTTTTTTGCATATTCCACACTACTAATGTTAGTAGTGTGTATGTGCAAAATTTGGGTGCTGTAGCTTGTAAACTAAAGGGTTAAATTGCGGAAAAAATTGGAGTGGGCTCCCGCGCAATTTTCTTCGCCAGAGTGGTAAAGCCAGTGACTGAGGGCAGATATTAATAGCCTAGAGAGGGTCCATGGTTATTGGCCCCCCTGGCTAAAAACATCTGCCCCCTTCCACCCCAGAAAAGGCACATCTGGAAGATGCGCCTATTCTGGCACTTGGCCACTCTCTTCCCACTCCCGTGTAGCGGTGAGATATGGGGTAATAAAGGGTTAATGTCACCTTGCTATTGTAAGGTGACATTAAGCCAGATTAATAATGGAGAGGCATCAATTATGACACCTATCCATTATTAATCCAATAGTACAAAAGGGTTAATAAAACACACACACATTATTTAAAAGTATTTTAATGAAATAAAGACACAGGGTGTTGTAATATTTTATTATACTGGTAATCCACCTGAAGACCCTCGTTCTGTAAAAAAGGTAAAATAAAAAATCAACAATATTCCATACCTTCCGTCGTTCTGTCAGTCCCACGATGTAAATCCATCTGAAGGGGTTAAATCATTTTACAGCCAGGAGCTGTGCTAATGCAGTCGCTCCTGTCTGTAAAATGTTGTGAATGAATGTAATGCAGGGGAATGTCCTGTAGTTACCTTGAGTGGCAGTGATGCGCCCTCTGTTGGATGTCCTCATATGAACTCGAGCCTGGGAAAAAAAAGAACCACACCCTGCCTACGGATGACATACGGATCACTATTTTGGGAACATTTCTGCGTATTACGGCCGTAAAAAACGGACCGTAATTTCATACGCTGAGTCTGATGCCGGCCTTAAAGTCACATAGCCTATTTGTACTGGTGCATCAGGTGGCATTAATCTTCTAAAAGGGCCATTATTAAACAGTGTGTCTCCTAAACTGTTGCAGCCTATGCTGTGAGTGGATGGGCTGCCAAGAATTACGACACACCACAATACCCCTTTCATAAGATGTCCGGGAGGGCCTCCTGGAAAAATGTTGCATTGAATGCAAGGCCTGCCCTGCTACCAATTCATATGCACCTCATTACACCTTGGAACCCACACACTTCATGGGCCCATGAAAATCCACTTCACAATATGCATTTTGTACTCCCGTACTCCTTTGTTTACACATTGACAGCAATGTCTGCCCTGCTGCATAGTCAGTCATATGCACCCCATTATGCCTTGGAACCCACAATACTGGATGGGCACATGAAAATCCACTTTACAATATGCATTTTGTACATTCAGAAGTCGCCAATGATAGACATAAAAGGGTCTAAGTTAATCTACCCAAGTTATTATTAATGGGGCTTTAGTGCAAGATTTCCAACATATCAAAGTAGATAGCATTTCCACGCCAAAAAAAATTAATTACACCTCCATGCAAAGTGTGCGTTTTCTCCAAAGAAACACTTGAAGATCATTTTTTTCTTTCGAATATTATTGTATCAGATAAGTAAAATAATGTTGCTTCCCTGAAATCGTCTTCTGATGGAAAAGAAAAGCATTAATTGAACTGTTAAACTGTAGGCAAAGATCGTACATTGCAAGATGGTGGACGATAAAAAAGGCATGGTTCCAAAAAATTTTTTTCAAATGTCAGAAAAGTGCATTCTTCCCCTACCAAATACATTTCTCAATGTTCAAATAAAAAATCACATATAAAATCACACAGAGTTAAGGAGAACTGACTGCAAGGAAAAAAAAAGGAAAGAATCTGTACTTCTTCCACCAAAATTTGCTAAAGCTTCAGAGTTGTGGCTGATAAAAATATCACAAATTAGTCCAAAAGCGAGTGAAACAGAATACTTTAAATCCTTGCAAGACTATAAAGTTTACTAATGTGACACAAAATAATGTTTGTTTTCAGTTAAGATTCTGAGAATACCCAACACTGGTGTGTGATGTCCTCCCCATGTATTGAAACTCTATACAGCATATTTTGGAAAGGATTTGTGAGCAGAAGAGGGCAGTTGTTGACTTCCAGCAATCAACAAGGCCGTCGGTATTCCGTTCTGACTTCACACATAAGATCTCAGGAGTGGACATGGAAGTCAAACATGTGTACCATCCTCCAAAACTTTGAGGAATTCACCAAGATGGTGATCGGCAATGACGCCATAATTAACATTTCCATCCTGCTTATGGACAGGTTCCCTGTCTAAACAAGCCCCATCTTACTGGGTAATGGAGCCTGTCCATTCCCCTATTCATTCCCCTGTGAAACAGGGGACACAGCCTTGACAGTTCTGGACCCGGCAAAGCACAGGTCCCTGCAGCCCGGTCATCCTGAGTCTGTACATATCTGACCAATCAATTCTTTAATGCAAGCATCATAGAAGTCAGGTTCTTCTAATTTTCAAGATAAAATTGAACATTACATCCAGAACATTTTCACTTTGAAGGACTTTGTGGCTCATATCAATCCATAAGATGACACTAGTCTCATACTTCAAAATTTTGATGGTAAATCATTTCCCCACAGATAGGTTGTGTATGTTCTGACTTATGTTACATCATTTGGGTGATAATTATTCATACCTATTTGCTTCACAATATATTCATCTTTTTTCAAGGATTCGGAATATAATGTTGTAAAAGTGAAAACAAGTTGGTGAAGTGTGTGTTAACTCAAATGTGAAAGTAATTGTCATCTTGACTATTTCTCCATTCTGTGTGCGGCTAACCACCTCATTGATCTTATTGAGTTTCTTTGGCAAAAAAACAACAGCTCCATCAATACCACAGGCTTTTACTATTAATTCATCATGCTGGTAGAGGTGAGATTAGCGATCTAGATAACATCTGTGGACTGTGGTCAACATGACACTGTGACAAGAACCACAAGGGTTTTGCTACCAATTTGACATAGTTTGTGCACAGCTGAAGAGAGTTGTCAGAAAAACAAGATTTTGCTTCAATAACATGTTGGATGGATTGTCTAGTGGAAACACCCATATAGCAATATTATTATGATTTATTAACATAGCACCATTTATTCCATGGTGCTGTTCATGAGAAGGGGTTACATACAAAGTAATAGCTATCGTTTACATTAAAAAATGTACAATGACAGATTTGTACAGAGGGGAGAGGACCCTATCCTTGTGGAATTACATTCTGCGGGATAATGGCGAAGAGACAGAAGGTCGGGGGTGCGGCAGCTCCGGTGGTGGTGTAGAAGTCACATCTATGACCACCAATTGACAGCTCTTGAAATACAGCTAAAATGTCAAAACATCTAGCTTCTGTTATAGAAAATGCAGGGGCTCATTTTTTACATCCTCATCCAACCAGTTCAGTATTAATAGGTGATGGATTGTCAGAATACGGACCAGGAACAGCAGGCTTCAGTAGTTGCAAGTCCAGGCCACGTGCTGTTCCACATGCTCTTGCTCTGGCTCTTCCAGTCATGATTTAATCTAGAAGATTTTGCCTTCGTAATAGAGAGACAGAGTACAACACCGCCCAAGTGCTCACGCTCCTCAGACATTCTAAGTGCACAGTGCCTGCCTCTAGTCAGAAGATGATGATAGTGGTAGTAGTAGTTGGAGCATTTAAGATAGTCATTAAGCAGCCATAACATCTTGAAAGAGAAGTATTTTTACCGAGATACCACACTGTTCGATAGTGTACTGAACTAGGGTAACAGTATGCCAACCTCTTCCTTGGCGCCTGGGAGAGGGAGATTTTTGGTGACGGGGGCCCACCCGCCGCTGCCCATGTGCTGTGCTGGTATCGCTATATTGATGACATTCTGTTTTTGTGGGGGGGGGTCTACCCGCCAGCTCGGGGAATTTATGGAGATCTTGAACAGTAACATGCAAAATATACGGCTCACATATACCTTCAGTGAGGACGCGGTGGACTTTCTGGATGTCCGTTTGGAGGTCGATTCAGACCGGCGCATCCAGACGGATGTCTTCAGGAAGTCCACCTCAGTTAATTCTTTGTTGCATGCCACTTCTGCTCACTATCCAGCCATGGTGAGGGCCGTCCCGGTCGGACAGTTCCTCAGGATGCGGCGAATTTGCTCCTCTGAGGTCAGATTCGAAGCACAGGCTAATGACCTAAAACAGAGATTCACGGATTGCGGCTACAGCCGCAGATCCATTAAAGCAGGCTATGACTGTGCCCGTAGAACCCAGAGAAGTGACCTATTGCACTCTAGCACTCGACGTCGTGCGGAAGATGGAGGTGACCATATCAGATTCATCTCCACCTTCAACCATGAGTGGGAGAACATGCGTTCAATCCTTAAAAAACATTGGCCTGTGCTTAGGACTGAGCCTTCCCTGCGTGTTGCCCTGGGTGACCTACCTCTTATGACACCGAGAAGGGGTATGAATCTCGGTGATATGTTAGTCAGGACTAGGAGCCACTATGTCCCCACTTTGAACAATCCTTTCGGTACTGCCGGCCCCCGCCCGGGTTGTATCTCGTGTGGGCACTGTCTTGCCTGCGCCAATGTCCTGCGCTGTTCTGAATTTAAATCAAGTGATGGTTCCAAAACCTTTCAGATAAGACATCGGATCTCCTGTGGGACGACCAATGTCATTTACTACGCCACTTGTCCGTGCCCGAAGATCTATGTGGGCCTTACCACACGTGAATTCAGGATCCGTGTACGTGAGCATGTGCGGGATATTGACGCAGCCAGGACGGTGCCCACAGAGACGGAGACAGATACAGAACTAAAAACACTCCCCCGACATTTCTGGTTGCATCATAATTGCAATTCAAAATTGCTTTCTGTTCGGGGGATTGATGCACTCCACCTGGGCGTGAGGGGCGGGGACAACAAAAAACGTCTCGCGCAGATTGAAACGAAAATGGATTGTCCTTTTGGATTGTATGACTCCTAAGGGACTCAATGAGTCCTTGAGCTTTGCTCTGTATCTCTAGTTATTGACCAGCTTTATGTGTGATATACATGGGTTCCCATCATTATCTTGCCAGATTCATTTGTTTTTATCTTATTTTTTTCTATTTTCATTTTTAACTTTTGCTGTTTTCATTTTTGTAGTATCAGTAAATTGCTCTTACCTATGGGCCTTCTTCTGACCGTTGCCTCCCTCCTGTTCTGGCCGCTTGGATCCGTTGTTCCAGCGTCTCTGTTGCCTCAGGATATGGACATCTATGGGAGTACAAATCAGTCATTATACCAACTGTACTATTTATTGGACATATTTAATCTACTGTCCTCTCTGTGGGGTACAGATGTATTTTGTCATTTTAAATGTATACATAATTATGTCTGATGAATGTCTATTATTTTGTACAACTGATGTAATCGCTACTTTATTATGCTGTTATGGCGATATATTTCTTGTACCCCCGGTACATCCCATTATATGATGTTCTGCCCCTTTATAGATTTATATACAGCCTTTTACCCTTGGGGCTTAATTGTGCTATATTTTGCTCTAGCGTACAGAAGCTACTGTGTCTTTGATCCTCGGCCAGCATTTCATATAGTCACTTCTATTCTGTGGCCGTGCGCATCGCCCGGCTGATGAGCGGCTCCTTCATGTGGGCGGGTGTCTAAGTGCTTTGTGCGGGCGCTCCGGGCTAATTCCCGGCGCGTGCGCACTTTGCCTGACGCCCTGCCCCCATGGAGGCCCCGTCCGTCGCCTTGCGCATGCGCCACCGGCGCCACTGCTATTGGTCTTCTATGGACACGTGACGGAGGTCAGGCGGGTTAAAGACAGGTCCTTTTCGTCCTGTAACTTGCACTTCCTTGAAGAAGCGGCGCTTTCTAGCCCCGAAACACGTGTCGGGGTTGTTATTCCGGCGGTACCCCGCTCCTCTATTTCCCCTCCTGCGTCCTGGTAAGCTGATTCAGGCTGATTTATTGTTTATACATTTACCCTGTTGATCTGGCATCTAGTTACCAGCTGGTCGCTGTACCAGGCTGTACTGCATGGAAGGGATTTTTCTACTGCTTTTTTCTCCCTTCCTGGATCATTGTATAGCATGGGGATTCTAGAGGGGTGGGTTTCCCCCAATATATGTGAATCATGGCAACCACTATATACCTCTAAATATTACTGATGTTGGTTTTAAATCTTTGTACTAATAAAGTATTTTTTCTATATATCATGCTCCGGTTTCTCCTATTTTTTCAACTAGAATAACAGACAGCAAAATCAGTGAAAAACCGTTCTAAAATGCCCAAACTTGGAGAACGCAGATATGAGGCCTGTCATGGTAATACCACACTGCCAAATATGTGGCCTGCACTTTTTTGGGGGTCTGCAAAATAGTGCTGTATATAACTAGAGTAACAGACAGCAAAAACAGTGTAAAATCGGCCTAAAATATCCAAACTTGGATCACGCAGATATATGAGGCCCATCACGGAAATACCACACTGCCAAATAAGTGGCCTGTATTTTTTTATTTTTTTCAATGCAAAATAGTGCTGTATATAGGTAGAATAACCACACTGCTTCTTCCTGCCTGTTGGGGGTGATATGCCTCCTGCCCCATGTGTGCTGCTGTCCTCGCTCTGGATGTCCTTCTGCCAGGTTGGGTCAGTCACTATGTCATCCACCACCTCATCTTCCACATCAGCACCCTGCTCCTCCTCCTGACTTTCTGGCAATTATGTCTCATCATCATCCACCTCTTGTGACACTTTCCCACCATTGCCTTTGAGTGATCGTGGCTGGTCAAAGCTCTGGGCATCGCTACATGCGATCTCATCTGTTTCCACTTCAAGTTGACCGGCCGAGAGTCCAAAATCCTAAAAGGGAAAACTGAACAGCTCTTCGAAGTGTCCAAGTGTGGGATCAGTTGTCTCAGGGCACTCGGCATGGTGGGAGGAAGGAGGATCAGGGTAAGTAATATCTGGTCCACAATCACGGCTACTCAGACTTGACCATGTGGAAGACATGGTGGTGTGTTATGATCTGGTGGCCTAAGAGCAGCATGGGACGTACTCTGGAGAAGGTGGTACCTGTACTGACCGCAGACCCTGAACCTAACACCGCAACTAGAAGTAGCCGTGGAATGTACCTAGCGCTCCCTAGACATCTCGACACAGCCGGAGGAATAATTACCCCTAGAGATAGAAAAGGGAAAACTATCTTGCCTCAGAGAAAATCCCCAAAGAACAGGCAGCCCCCCACAAATATTGACTGTGAGAGGAGAGGGAAAAAACATACACAGACTGAAATGAGAATTTAGCAAAGGAGGCCACTTCTAGCTAAATAGAAAGGACAGGACAGAGTACTATGCGGTCAGTATTAGAACACTAGAAAATATCCACCACAGAAAATACAAAAACTCCACAGCTAACTAAAGACATGGAGGGTATATCTGCATCTCCAGAGATACCAGCTTGGCTAAACAAATTCTTATACAGACCAAGCTGGACAAGACAAAACATGGAAAATAACTGAACAATAAGACCACAGCATGTGGACATCAAGGCCAGAACTTATCTTTGTTGAAAACAACTGCAAAGCAGAAGAGACCAGGCAGGGATGTGAATCCTCCAGGAACAATGGACAACTGGCACTGACTAAAGGGTGAAGCAAGACTAAATAGCCCTGTCCAAATTGCAAAAAGTGAAAACACCTGATAAATGCTGTGATTCAGAGACAGCAGCGCTACCACTTACAACCACCGGAGGGAGCCCAAGAGCAGAATTCACAACAGTGGTGGTGGTGGCTTAGTGACTGGAAGCATTATCCACTATCCAACCAACAATTTGTTTCACAGGGCTCAGGCTTCAACAGTGGTGTGCTGCGGTCCCCTAGAAACTGGGACAGGAAGGTCGAGCGAGAAGATGTGGGTCTTTGTTGTGGCCCACTTTCAGCTTGGCCACGGCCCCAACCTCTGCCTGCACCATCAGCATCACGTCCACTTCCTCATCCCTTGCCCTTTGCCTTGCCCATTTTAAATGGACTACTGCAGCATTTCAAAAGCTCAACACAAATATATTTATTTGGCGCTAAATTTTATCTGATCAGTATGCCTGCAAAGCTACGATTTTTCAAACACAAACACCAGGCCTCTGCCTGACATAACAGACTGTATAAAAAATTTTTGGGCTTTTTGGTGAATTTAAAACCCCAAAAAATAAGAATGGCCAAGGTTAGCACACAGAACTATGCTACGCATGCCTGCGGAAATACGATTTTTGAAAAATAGATACGCCAGGACTCAGCCTGACATAGACTGTATTAATGTGTTTTTTGTTTTCTGGTGAATTTAACAAAAAAAAATGACCAAGGCTAGCACACAGAACTATGCTACATATGCCTGCGGAAATACGATTTTTCAAAAACAGATACACCAGGACTCAGCCTGACTTAACAGACTGTATCAATGTGTTTTTTGAGAGTAGAACAAGGCTAGCACACAGAACTATGCTACATATGTCTGCAAAACTATGATTTTTAAACAGATACACCACGCCTCAGTCTGACATAGCAGACTGTATATGCACTGTTGTGGATATGCTGTGCCCTGCCTACCTAGCTCTGCAATCTCGGGACCCATGAATTAGCTCTAAAAAGGACTGTTGGTTTCTCATGAGTTGTGGACTGAACAGTTGCAGACCTACACTAACTATTAAAAGCACGATTCTGACCCTATCTCTGCAGCAGCTCTCCCTACACTCACTGAATCTGGAGCTGAATGCGGCGAGCAGGGCGGCACCAGGTCTCTTATACTCAGGATGATGCTGTGCGGCCAAGCCAATCACTGCACGACCACAACAAAGATGGCTGTGACGTTTCATGGCCTGGCAGACAATCCCTGCATCGTGATTGGGTCTCTAAAGTCCGTCACAAATGCTGGGTGGAGACACCAGTTCCTGCCGAGTAATCCCGGAAATGCTCGGTGCTCGCCGAGTATGATGAGTACCGTGATACTCGGGCGAGTAACGAGTAGTGGCGAGCATGTTCGCTCATCACTAATGGTGAGTACTAAGTGCTCTGTCCTGTTAGATGGTGCAGGACAAACACGTGAACTGAACTTGCACATAGAAATGAAAGATCTAATCTGCAACTGAGCTGTGTCACTCGCACACAGTAACGAAAGAGCTGCTCAGCAACTGAGCTGTGTCACTCACACACAGAAACAAAAGAGATGCTCTGCACTTGAGCTGTGCCACTTGCACACAGAAACAAAAGAGATGCTCTGCACCTGAACTGTGTGACTCGCACACAGAAATGGAACAGATGCTCCGAGCTTAATACCCTGACTACGGTTGTGCTTGCTCTGGAACTCTACTGTGCTATCCACACACATGTAGGAACCAGATGCTAAGCCAATGGCTAATTGTCCCCACTGACACTAGCTGCCTTTGTGCACAGTTCCAAGCTAGACAGACACACAACACTTAAAGACAGAGTGGTAGAGACTCCACTCACATAGCCATACATAAAATGATACTAGCACATCAGCGTGCGCCTCTGAGAACCTTTTATACAAAAGGCTTATGTCCAGTAGGACAGGACATTGCCCTGGCTCTGCCATATCACCAGAGCAGGTGACTTCCGACCACCAATGAGAATATGCAACCTCACAGACATGCTCAGTACAGTGATCTCCGGACTTAGACTCCAGAGTGCTGAACTACACCTGAATATTACTGGTTACTAAAGACATGGCTGGAGAGCCAGCAGTAAGATGCTGGGACCGATGTCTATGCTCAGCAGCCCCCCGCAGTGGCCGGAGACCACAGAGGCAGATAAGGTTTAGGATCTATCCCGTGCAGCGGGAAAATCCCAACGCTTAACACATTCATTTTTATTTTTTAAGTTACAGGTCTTCTTTAAAATAAAAATTACTTATTCTTAAAGTACTGCCCAAGCCCTATTTCAAGATACTAATAGTATATTAGAAAGAAATTACCTGATAGATTCCCTTTAAGTGAAGAAAGTCTGGAAAATCTGTTGTACCATTATTGTATTTTTATGCATCTATCTATTGATTTTAACACAATATTAAACTTGTGACACTTTACCTTCATTTTGAGATACTATATTTTCAGAATAACCATTATTTAATATTGAGCTTTAATTTTCTGCTGTGTTATAAATTTTACTTATTTGGACGGAATGTCAAAAAGATTTGTTTTCAAATAATTGGTTTTAGAATGCTTGATAGATTGATAGAGTTTAACCTATCTGGCATTTATGTTGGACACTGACAGACCTAAAATGTATTACTCAAGTATAAACTTATGTAATAAGCCTGCTTAATTGTAAGAAGGGTATTTTAAAAACCTTGGTGAGAAAAGAAATGTAAAAGCTGTCAAAAATAGTATTGTTACAAATTGTAAGATATAGTTTCTGTTACTTGCTTAAAATATGTCTATTTTTTTTTCTAAATTTCATATTTGAATTTGTGATCCTGATAGGCCACAGTCCTTAATGAATATAGAGGATACTAAAAAATAATAATCTGGACTATTGACCCATTGTAAGAATTAGACTCTTGGGAAATTCATACTCCGTTCTGTTAGGCTGATACTTCTATGCACTTTGAGAGACATAGTGACACAGTGTTCATCCTAAGAACTGAAATGATGAATGACGTTTCTGTCACCTCTGTGTGTCTTTCACCTTATCTCATTGTCTTTGCAAAATCTCTTTATTATAGGCATCCATCACCTATTTATACATGCAAATTATCAACCAACAGGCAAGTATCAATCATTTTGAATTAAAATAAAAAAAGCTGTCACAGCACATTAAAGCAGGATCATGAATTTGAACAATACTTTTTACATGTCACCATCAACTTGGATTAGTAAATGAACCATGGTAAGTACAAATTCTGCTTCAAAAAATTGGAAAAAAATCAAACTAAGATTGTTACATTACCAATCAACAGCTTTCTTTTTAGGATTGGGTTATGGTAAACAGCTCCATATACAGTATACAGTATATGTACGGTAGATGTATCAAAACTACTGAAATATAATAGGGAATTAATTCTTTATTGCTAACTTTAAATCATTTTGCTAAAATAAAAATCTAATAAATATTAATGTAAAAAAGTCACAGTTGTTGCCTGATCAAACAGGAAAAATTGTAAATTGCACATAAATGTTCAATATAGTTCCTGACTAGTCTTCTTGGTCTCTCTGTACTCATCATTAGACATGAATGGATCGGTCTGCAGAGGATCAAAGTTGAGTCGCATTAACTGAAATCCACGGTTTCACATGCATTCAAACAATCTGGAATTGGATTTGCCCGAACCAGAAAACAAAGTTTTAGGGTATGTGCACACGTTGCGGATTCCATTGCGGATTTTTCTGCGCAGATTCACCGTGGATTTACTGCGGATTTTGTGCGGTTTTTATGCGGATTTCACATGCGTTTTTACACCTGCTGATTTCAATTATGGAACAGGTGTAAAACGCTGCGGAATCCACACAAATAATTGATATGCGGAAAAAAAACGCAGAGTTTCCGAGCGGAATTTTCCACAGCATGTGCACTGCAGATTTTGTTTTCTATACGTTTACATGGTACTGTTCAACACATGGAAAACTGCTGCAGATCCACAGGGCCAAATCCGTGTGGATCCACAGCCAAATCCACAACGTGTGCACATACCCTAATACTTCTAGGTGAAGAGTGAAAAATAACACATGTAAAAAAACTGCAGTTACTTTTTAAGTGCAGAATCAAGGTTTTTCTGTACTATAAAAAACATTAAAATCATTACTTCAAATCTTTTCCAAAAATGCACCAAAGAAGGGGGAAAACACATAAAATTCAATAACCAGAGAGGATAGCTACTGAGTACTTTGGTGGAGAAAACAAAAAACACACAGTATTTGTGACACGCCCACCAGGGCTGTGGGGTACTTGGAACCGGGTCGGACAGTTCTTTGGGGAAGTTACGGGGCCGTGTCCCGACTCCGTGGCCCTGGCTGTGCCGTAAAATAGGGAATATGTATATAGGACTTAATGTGATGCCACCTGTGGTGTTAAGCAATGGATGGCCGACGCTGCTAAAGGAGATGGCTGGGGCTGATGGTGACACAGCTGGGATGGTTCTTCTCCCAACAGGTGGAGCGGGGCCCCAGGGCTACTGGTCTCGTTTATGTCAGGCATCGTGTACCTTCTGGTGCAGGACTCAGGGCGCAAGAGATCACTGAATGACACAAGGGTAGTAGTTTTCTTTTCCTCTACTTTGATAGTACAGACCGGGGTACTGGTAACAGATTGTAATGGAGATCCAGGCAGCCTGGAAGCAATTTTTGGATACACCTGGCCAGGTAGGTAAGGAGGCCTTCCTTATGCGCTGTCCTCCCTTTTTCCTTGCTGCCTAACAGCTCACCCTCTTGCTGCTGTGTTGTGATCCGCTTTTTGGGCTCCCCTAGTGGTGGCTGGTGGTAGTGGAGACTTGTGTGTTCTTTTCTGCCTCAGCTCACCTGCTTCCATCAGTTTTGGGAGTTCCCTATTTAGCCTTGCTCTCCAGTCACTTCCTTGCCGGTCATCATTGTAACCTGAGTCTTTCAGTTGCATGTTCCTGCTACCAGTCTGCTGATCAGCTAAGTGGACTCTTGTCCTTTTTGTTTTGTATTTTTTGTCCAGTTTACAGTTTGTTAGTTCCTGTTACTGGAAGCTCTTGTGGACTGAAATTGCCACTCCTGTGTCATGAGTTGACACAGGAGTCTTAAAGTAATTTCAGGATGGGTTTTTGAAAGGGTTTTTCAGCTGACCGTGAAGTCCTCTTTTGTATCCTTCCTCTATCTAGTAAGTGGACCTCGCTTTGCTAAATCTACCTTCATACTGTGTATGTCTTTTCCTCTGAACTCACCGTTAATATATGTGGGGGCTACTATCATCTTTGGGGAATTTCACTAGAGGTAAGCCAGGTCTATTCCTTCCTCTTCCAGGCGTAGTTAGTTCTCCGGCTGGCGCATGGCATCTAGGCAGCCGTAGGAATGCTTCCTGGCTACTGTTAGTTGTGTGGTAGATTTAGGTCACGGTCAGCTTGAGTTTCCATCACCCGAGGGCTAGTCTGTTATTTTGTGTTTCTGATGTTCCCATGCCATTGGGGAATCATGACAGTATGACCGGCCAGTGTTAAAGCAATTGGCAGAAGAAAGGAGAGTAAAAGAAGTCTGTAGATTTTTTTTTTTTTTTTTTTTTCCTCACAGGTTTGCTACTTAGTTGGCTCAGTTGTATTTCTGCTCTATTTACAGCCTTGCCTTTCTCTCCTTCTAATCCTTGAATGGCTCTGATCTCTCCGGTGTAAGGATGGACTCTCAGAGTTTGGCTGCAGGTTTAAATAATCTTGCTACGAAGGTTCAGAATTTACAAGATTATGTTATATGTACTCCTATTTCTGAACCTAAGATTCCTACACCGGAGGTATTTTCCGGAGATAGATCTCGGTTTCTGAATTTCAAATGTAATTGTAAATTATTCCTTTCTCTCAGACCTCACTCCTCTGGAGATCCTGTTCAGCAGGTTAAGATTGTGATTTCTTTGCTGCGAGGTGACCCTCAAGATTGGGCATTTTCATTGACACCAGGGGATCCTGCGTTGCTCAATGTGGATGCGTTTTTTCTGGCTTTAGGGTTGCTGTATGAGGAACCTAATTTGGAGATTCAAGCTGAAAAAGCTTTAATAGCCCTGTCTCAAGGGCAAGATGAAGCTGAGATATACTGCCAAAAATTTCGTAAATGGTCTGTGCTTACTCAGTGGAATGAGTGTGCCCTAGCGGCAATTTTCAGAGAAGGCCTTTCTGATGCCGTTAAGGATGTCATGGTGGGGTTTCCTACGCCCACAGGTCTGAATGAGTCCATCACAATGGCGATTCAGATTGATCGGCGTTTGCGGGAGCGCAAACCCGTGCACCATTTGGCGGTATCTTCTGAAGGGACGCCAGAGAAAATGCAATGTGACAGAATTCTGTCAAGAAGTGAGCGGCAGAATTATAGGCGCAAAAATGGCTTGTGCTTCTACTGTGGTGATTCCGCGCATGTTATATCAGCATGCTCTAAACGTACTAGGAAGGTTGACAAGTCTGTTTCTATTGGCACTTTACAGTCTAAATTTCTTCTGTCTGTAACTCTGATTTGTTCATTATCAGTTATTACCGTGGATGCCTATGTGGACTCTGGCGCCGTTCTGAGTCTCATGGATTGGTCCTTCGCCAGGCGCTGTGGGTTTGATTTGGAGCCTCTGGAAGTTCCTATACCTCTGAAGGGTATTGATTCTACACCTCTGGCTTGTAATAGACCACAGTTCTGGACGCAAGTGACTATGCGTATGACTCCAGACCATCAGGAGATGATTCGCTTCCTCGTGTTGCATAATTTACATGATGTGTTAGTGCTTGGATTACCATGGTTGCAATCTCATAACCCAGTACTGGACTGGAAAACTATGTCTGTGTTAAGCTGGGGGTGTCGGGGGGCTCAGGGGGACATACCTTTGGTTTCTATCTCGTCATCTATTCCCTCTGAGGTTCCGGCATTTTTGTCGGATTTTGGGGATATTTTTGAAGAGCCTAAAATTGGTTCTCTCCCTCCCCACAGAGAGTGTGATTGCGCCATAAATCTGATTCCAGGCAGTAAATTTCCAAAGGGTCGTTTGTTTAACCTATCTGTACCTGAGCATGCTGCCATGCGAGAGTATGTTAAGGAGTCCCTGGAAAAGGGACATATTCGTCCTTCTTCATCACCTTTAGGAGCTGGGTTTTTCTTTGTCTCTAAAAAGGATGGCTCGCTGAGGCCTTGTATTGATTATCGACTCCTGAATAAAATTACTGTCAAATATCAGTATCCGTTGCCGCTGCTTACTGATTTGTTTGCTCGCATAAGGGGGGCTAAGTGGTTCTCCAAGATTGATCTCCGTGGGGCGTATAATTTGGTGCGAATTAAGCAAGGGGATGAGTGGAAAACCGCATTTAATACGCCTGAGGGCCACTTTGAGTATTTAGTAATGCCTTTCGGCCTTTCTAATGCACCTTCAGTTTTTCAGTCCTTTATGCATGATATTTTCCGTGAATATCTGGATAAATTTATGATTGTGTATTTGGACGATATTTTGATTTTTTCTGAGGACTGGGAGTCTCATGTTCAGCAGGTCAGGAGGGTTTTTCAGGTCTTGCGGGAGAATTCTCTGTGTGTGAAGGGTTCTAAGTGTGTTTTTGGGGTTCAAAAGATTTCCTTTTTGGGGTACATTTTTTCCCCTTCTTCTGTTGAGATGGACCCTGTCAAGGTTCGGGCTATTTGTGACTGGACGCAGCCTACTTCTCTAAAGGGCCTTCAGAAGTTCTTGGGCTTTGCTAATTTTTATCGTCGATTTATAACTGGTTTTTCTGGTGTTGCTAAGCCTCTTACGGATTTGACTAAGAAGGGTGCTGATGTTGCCAATTGGTCCTCTGCCGCTGTGGAGGCCTTTCGGGAACTTAAGCGCCGCTTTTCGTCTGCCCCTGTGTTGCGCCAGCCTGATGTCTCTCTTCCCTTTCAGGTTGAGGTCGATGCTTCCGAGATCGGAGCGGGGGCGGTTTTGTCGCAGAAAAGTTCCGATTGCTCAGTGATGAGACCTTGTGCGTTCTTTTCTCGAAAATTTTCTGCCGCCGAAAGAAATTATGATGTCGGTAATCGGGAGCTTTTGGCCATGAAGTGGGCATTTGAGGAGTGGCGTCATTGGCTTGAGGGTGCTAAACATCAGTTGGTGGTTTTGACTGATCACAAGAATCTGATTTATCTTGAGTCTGCCAGGCGCCTGAATCCTAGACAGGCGCGCTGGTCGTTGTTTTTCTCTCGGTTTAATTTTGTGGTCTCATATCTACCAGGTTCTAAGAATGTGAAGGCAGATGCCCTTTCTAGGAGTTTTGAGCCTGATTCCCCTGGTGATTCGGAACCTACAGGTATCCTTAAGGATGGGGTGATATTATCCGCTATTTCCCCAGATCTGCGACGTGCTTTGCAAGAGTTTCAGGCGGATAGACCTGATCGCTGTCCACCTGGTAGACTGTTTGTTCCTGATGATTGGACCAGTAGAGTCATCTCGGAGGTTCATTCTTCTACGCTGGCGGGTCATCCTGGAATTTTTGGTACCAGGGATTTGGTGGCTAGATCCTTCTGGTGGCCATCTCTGTCTCGAGATGTGCGTGTTTTTGTGCAGTCTTGTGATGTGTGTGCTCGGGCCAAGCCTTGTTGTTCTAGGGCTAGCGGGTTGTTGTTGCCCTTGCCTATTCCGAAGAGGCCTTGGACGCACATCTCGATGGACTTTATTTCTGATCTTCCTGTCTCTCAGAGGATGTCTGTTATCTGGGTGGTGTGTGACCGTTTTTCTAAGATGGTTCATTTGGTGCCATTGCCGAAGTTGCCTTCCTCGTCTGAGTTGGTTCCTTTGTTTTTTCAAAATGTGGTTCGCTTGCATGGTATTCCTGAAAATATCGTTTCTGATAGGGGTACCCAGTTCGTTTCTAGATTTTGGCGGGCATTCTGTGCCAGGTTGGGCATTGATTTGTCTTTTTCGTCTGCCTTCCATCCTCAGACTAATGGCCAGACGGAGCGAACTAATCAGACTTTGGAGACGTATTTGAGGTGTTTTTTGTGTCTGCAGATCAGGATGATTGGGTTGCCTTTTTGCCGTTGGCGGAGTTTGCTCTTAATAATCGGGCTAGTTCGGCCACTTTGGTTTCCCCTTTCTTTTGCAATTCGGGGTTTCATCCCCGTTTTTCTTCTGGTCAGGCGGAGTCTTCGGATTGTCCTGGAGTAGATGCTGTGGTGGATCGGTTGTATCGGATTTGGGAACAAGTGGTGGACAATTTGAATTTGTCCCAGGAGAGGACTCAGCGGTTTGCTAACCGCCAGCGTCGGGTTGGTCCTCGCCTTCGTGTTGGGGACTTGGTGTGGTTGTCTTCCCGTTTTGTCCCAATGAGGGTTTCTTCTCCTAAATTTAAGCCTCGGTTCATCGGTCCCTATAGGATTTTTGAGATTATTAACCCTGTTTCCTTTCGTTTGGACCTCCCGGCATCTTTCGCTATCCATAATGTGTTCCATCGGTCGTTGTTGCGGAGATACGAGGTGCCGGTGGTTCCTTCTGCTGAGCCTCCTGCTCCTGTGCTGGTTGAGGGTGAATTGGAGTACGTTATAGAGAAGATCTTGGACTCCCGTATTTCCAGGCGGAGACTCCAGTATCTGGTTAAATGGAAGGGCTATGGTCAGGAAGATAATTCTTGGGTAACTGCCTCTGATGTTCATGCCTCGGATTTGGTTCGTGCCTTTCATAGGGCTCATCCAGGTCGCCCTGGCGGTTCTTGTGAGGGTTCGGTGCCCCCTCCTTAAGGGGGGGTACTGTTGTGATCCGCTTTTTGGGCTCCCCTAGTGGTGGCTGGTGGTAGTGGAGACTTGTGTGTTCTTTTCTGTCTCAGCTCACCTGCTTCCATCAGTTTTGGGAGTTCCCTATTTAGCCTTGCTCTCCAGTCACTTCCTTGCCGGTCATCATTGTAACCTGAGTCTTTCAGTTGCATGTTCCTGCTACCAGTCTGCTGATCAGCTAAGTGGACTCTTGTCCTTTTTGTTTTGTATTTTTTGTCCAGTTTACAGTTTGTTAGTTCCTGTTACTGGAAGCTCTTGTGGACTGAAATTGCCACTCCTGTATCATGAGTTGACACAGGAGTCTTAAAGTAATTTCAGGATGGGTTTTTGAAAGGGTTTTTCAGCTGACCGTGAAGTCCTCTTTTGTATCCTTCCTCTATCTAGTAAGTGGACCTCGCTTTGCTAAATCTACCTTCATACTGTGTATGTCTTTTCCTCTGAACTCACCGTTAATATATGTGGGGGCTACTATCATCTTTGGGGAATTTCACTAGAGGTAAGCCAGGTCTATTCCTTCCTCTTCCAGGCATAGTTAGTTCTCTGGCTGGCGCATGGCATCTAGGCAGCCGTAGGAATGCTTCCTGGCTACTGTTAGTTGTGTGGTAGATTTAGGTCACGGTCAGCTTGAGTTTCCATCACCCGAGGGCTAGTCTGTTATTTTGTGTTTCTGATGTTCCCATGCCATTGGGGAATCATGACACTGCTGTCTCTCTCTGTTTTTAAAAACCAACCATTGCCCGCATTACAGGCAGCTCGAACCTTTCACAGGTGACGCTCATTTGTGTTGGCTCCAAGTTCTGGTATGCTGCTGTGCCGCCGGGTATTAGATTGGGCCAGCAGACCTGAAGTCTCCTGCCCTCCAGATTTAGCTGCTGGGACTTCAGTACCCATGCAACCACGGACTCCGGAATCCTTTTCCCAGAGCTCATCTCTGGGGCAAGTTTAATCACAGCTCCAGTCCCCAGGTTCTGCTCTACTTCCCTGCTACTGACACCTGGTAAAGGGACCCCTCCTTGCTTCCAGTCATGAGATTACTCCCTGTGAGGGAGGCAATTCCACTCTGGCAACCAGACTCCTGGGGTGCCACATTTGCACTACGTGTGAACATGTCCTTACAAGCACAAAAAAACAGGATGCTATATAGTGAAGCTTAGGTAACAATTAGTTCCCATAAAATGATGAGCATGATGCAGAAATTGTGTTGGGCCAGCCCTGGCTAATCAAATGCCGCATAAAGGTAAGAGATTTACAAGCGTCCCATCCAGCTACCAGGTACTTCTGGTGGTAGACATACTAATGGATGTTGAACATATGCCTGACCAGGATAATTCTTTCTAATCTCTGTAAATTTAACACTTCCATGTGTGTGCAATGCAGGTCAGAAAAAGCAAAATCTTAAAAAGGGTAACATTTTTGCAAATTATCATTTCAAACCACAATTCTTTTCCTTCTATGACTGCAATTCTCTTTACCAAAATCAGTAATTTTATCCATAATTGTTCAAAAGTTTTTTGGGCAGTGAATTTGTCGTATTATTAGGAAAATCTCTGTTGCTTAATTGGTGAAGCTGTTGCACATTGGACGGTTGCCAACTGCATGTATGACCGGGTGACCCCTATGCACTCCCTGCAGAGTCAACACGTGCAAAAAAACTGATGCTCATCGGTAGAGTTAAGCGACTTTTACTTTTTTCGGATTGAGTCGGGTCTCGCGAAACCCGACTTTGTCAAAAGTCGGGTCGGGAGAAATCGGCCGGATATTGCAAAAAGTCGGGGGCCGACTGAAACACGAAACCCAATGCAAGTCAATGGGGAATCAAAGTCGGCAGTGAGTGGAGGACAGGAAAACACCTACAGTGCCCATTTTAATGCCAAAAACATCAAGTCTTATTAATTAAGCTTGTCAATATTAATTTACTTTATAATAATAGTTAGGCATTGAAAACTGGGGGTCATTTGGCTAAAGTTATTGGGGGGGTAGGGCTGGCTCAAGATTTTCTTGGGCCCAGGAAACGCACGCACGGTGGAGCAGGGAGAGGTAAGTATTTCAACTTTGCAAGTGCTGTGATCCTGAGCAAGCAGGGCGGGCCCACTCGTTCGTAGGAAGGTGCAGATGAAAGTGCAGGTTCCTTCATCAGGTGAAGGGGGCATACTCGTTGGCGATGTCACTGGCACAGGGCCCCTCAAAGTACGGTGGTGTGTTTGACGGCAGGGTGGTGCCTCCCACTGGCAGAGACACTTTTGCGTACTATGAGGGGCCCTGTGCCAGTGACGTCGCCAATGAGTATGCCCCCCTACCTGATGAAGGAACCTGCACTTTAATCTGCACCTTCCTCTTTGTCCCCGTGAAAGGTGGTATAGTATGCGGGAAGGGGAACCTGACTTTCAGCAGGGTCAGATTCTGGCTGTGTAGAGTGCAAGGGGAATGTAGTGGTCTGGGTCAATGTACCAGCAGACTCATCTAGCAGCTGGGCAATTGGCAGGATGAGGAGGAAACACAGATATAGGCTCAAATAATAAAGTAGGCTAAATGCAGTTCAAAATTTGTAACAGGACTAAACAGGCGGCATTGCTTTGTTCAGAGGAGGACAACTGTAATGAGTGGCAGACACAGTTAGTAGGCCCAAATAATTAAGTGGGTTAAATGCAGTTCAAATGTGGTAACAGGACTAAACAGGCGGCATTGCTTTGTTCAGTGGAGGACAACTGTAATGACCGGCAGACACAGTTAGTATGCCCAAATAATAAAGTAGGCTAAATGCAGTTCAGAATTGGTAACAGGACTAAACAAGCGGCATTGCTTTGTTTAGTGGAGGACAACTGTAATGAGCGGCAGACACAGTTAGTAGGCCCAAATAATAAAGTAGGCTAAATGCAGTTCAAAATTGGTAACAGGACTAAACAGGCGGCATTGCTTTGTTCAGTGGAAAACAACTGTAATGAGCGGCAGACACAGATAGTAGGCCCAAATTATAAAGTAGTCTAAATGCAGTTCAAAATTGGTAACAGGACTAAACAGGCGGCATTGCTTTGTTCAGTGGAGGACAACTGTAATGAGCGGCAGACACAGTTAGTAGGCCCTAATAATAAAGTGGGCTAAATGCAGTTCAAATGTGGTAACAGGACTAAACAGGTGGCATTGCTTTGTTCAGTGGAGGACAACTGTAATGAGCAGCAGACACAGATAGTAGGCCCAAATAATAAAGTAGGCTAAATGCAGTTCAAAATTGGTAACAGGAATAAACAGGCGGCATTGCTTTGTTCAGTGGAGGACAACTGTAATGAGCGGCAGACACAGTTAGTAGGCCCAAATAATAAAGTAGGCTAAATGCAGTTCAAAATTGGTAACAGGACTAAACAGGCGGCATTGCTTTGTTCAGGGAAGGACAACTGTAATGACCGGCAGACACAGTTAGTAGGCCCAAATAATTAAGTAGGCTAAATGCAGTTCAAAATTGGTAACAGGACTAAACAGGCGGCATTGCTTTGCTCAGTGGAGGACAACTGTAATGAGGGGCAGACACAGTTAGTAGGCCCAAATAATAAAGTGGGCTAAATGTCTGCCAAAAAATGTTCATAAATAAACAGGTGGCATAGCTAGGTACAGGGGTGGGCTCCTCTGCTGAGTAGCAGACAATGGTAGTAGGCGCAAAGTATTAACTGGTCTAAATGGAGGCCAGGGCCCCTGTATATTTTAACTATCATCTATCATTTCAACAAATTTGTATTGGCAGTACCAATGAAGGATTTAACAGCCCAGACTACACAGCGGTGGAGCAGGGAGAGGTAAGTATTGCAAATGGTAGAGCACTGTTTGAGCTGGGGGGAACACTCTCTCATGGGCGGCGGTACTGGCACAGGGCCCCTCATATTACGACGGTGTGTCTGACGTTGGTTGTGCAGCACCACCATCAGAGACACTTCATTGTACTATGAGGGACCCTGTGCCAGTGCCGTCGCCCAAGAGTGGGCACACCCACCTGTCCAGGCAAACGGCACTCGCATGGGTGCTTGTGCCAGGTGGTGACCACGGCCCTGTGGGGGGGAGTCAGCCCATTTAGGAAGGTATAAAAATGGCCTATGGTGGACATTCAGCAGCTGCAAATGGAGGAATTGCAGCAGTCAGTAAGAGGAGGCCAAAAGCAAGACATTTTTCAGGCAAGCTACTTGTCAGCAGGGGAAGGTGGGGCCAAATAATTTGAAATCCATGATTGGTTCATTTTAATGAAGATTAGATCATCAACATTTTGAGTAGCCAGACGTGTCCTTTTTTTGGTCAGTATTGAACCAGCAGCACTGAAGACTCTTTCTGATAGCACACTAGCAGCTGGGCAAGCGAGCTCCTGTAATGCATATTCTGCCAATTCAGGCCAGGTGTCTATTTTAGATGCCCAGTAATCAAAGGGGAATGACCTGTGAGGGAGAACATCGATAAGGGAGGAAAAGTAGTTCATAGTCATACTGGAGAAATGCTGTCTCCTGTCACTTTGAATCGATGCAGCAGTACCTGTCGTGTCAGCGGTCATTGCGAAATCACTCCACAACCTGGTCATAAAACCCCTCTGTCCAACGCCACTTCGGATTTGTGCGCCTCTAACACCTCTGCCATGTTGCCCACTATGGGTCGTGTGAGAACCATCACCGCAGATGTGTGCTGGGAATGCCTGAACCAAACGGTCTACAAAGAGTTGCTTGTTTGGTAGCCAATATTTGCTCAAGGTTCTCATGTGGCATGATCTTTTGTAATTTTCCTTTATATCGTGGATCCAAGAGGCAGGCCAACCAGTAATCGTCATTGGTCATCATTTTCATAATAATAGGGGTCCCTTTTTAGGATATGCAAGGCATAATCAGCCATGTGGGCCAATGTTCCAGGTGTCAATTCACTGCTTGTGCTGGGTTGAGGAGCACTTTCTTGCAAATCAACATCACTTGTGTCCCGCAAAATCCCAGTACCTGACCTTGCAACGCCACCAGTTTCTATTTCCCCCTGAGAAGCATCCTCCTCCCATAAATATTCATCCCCATCATCCTCCTCCCCCTCCTCTTCATCCGCCACCTCGTCCAGGACAGTTCCCTGAGCAGACAATGGCTGACTGTCATCAAGGCTTCCCTCCTCCTCGGCTTCAGACGCCTGCTCCTTAATGTGCGTCAAACTTTGCATCAGCAGACGCATTAGTGGGATGCTCATGCTTATGATGGCATCGTCTGCACTTACCAGCTGTGTGCATTTCTCAAAACACTGAAGGATTTGACAGAGGTCTTGTAGCTTCGACCACTGCACACCAGACAACTCCATGTCTGCCATCCAAGTGCCTGCCCGTGTATGTGTATCCCCCAACAAATACATTACAGCACACCTCTGTTTGCACAGCCTCTGAACCATGTGCAGTGTGGAGTTCCACCTTGTTGCAACGTCGATTATTAGGCGGTGCTGGGGAAGATTCAGCGATCGCTGATGGTTCTGCATACGGCTGGAGTGTACGGGCGACCGGCGGATGTGCGAGCAAAGTTTTTGCATCTTCAGGAGCAGGGCTGGTAACCCCGGATAATTTTTCAGGAAGCACTGCACCACCAGGTTCAAGGTGTGAGTTGGCAAGGTATGTGTTTCAGTCCTGAAAGGGCTATGGCAGCCATACAATTCCTTCCGTTACCACTGAGTACCTTGCCTGCCTCAAGATGTACACTGTCCAGCCATGACTGAGTTTCTTGCTGCAAGTACTCAGCCAGTACTTCCGTGGTGTGTCTGTTGTCAAAAAAACACCATAAGAGGAAAGACCTCCACTATTCTAAACAAAAAAAACTCCAGTATACAGGCAGAGATGCTTACCTGTTCAAGGCCTCCAACAATTGCACTAACCAAGGTACAGCGGACCCAAGTCAAGATGGCAAATACACAGGTGCAATAATACCGATAATGCAGCCACCCTACAATCAGGAATTGGCCGCTTGGTGCACCTGTGCAAACAAATAGTCTGTATGTGGCGTGTTCACACAGGAATGCAAAGTATATGGCTCAGAGCCTATTAATGACGCCATGTAGCGGGCTCACCATAATGCATCCTGTGTAAACAGAGGCCACAGTGTACAGAGCCTTCTAGGGCCCAGCCGCACCCCGGAAAAATATACAGTGCACCAAAAACATAACAATGTATGCAAGGTATTGGTCGATATTATGGCCACAATATTTAAGCTGCCAACCCGCGTCAAGGGTCCTTACATATTGGCAGTCCTAATCTAAAAAAACACCATAAGAGAAAAGACTTCCACTATTCTAAACAAAAAAAACACCAGTATACAGGCAGAGATGCATCTCTGCCTGTATACTGGTGTTTTTTTGTTTAGAATAGTGGAGGTCTTTCCTCTTATGGTGTATGGCTTTGTACACTGTGGCCTCTGTTCACACAGGATGCATTATGGTGAGCCCGCTACATGGCGTCATTAATAGGCTCTGAGCCATATACTTTGCATTCCTGTGTGAACACGCCACATACAGACTATTTGTTTGCACAGGTGCACCAAGCGGCCAATTCCTGATTGTAGGGTGGCTGCATTATCGGTATTATTGCATCTGTGTATTTGCCATCTTGACTTGGGTCCGATGTACCTTGGTTAGTGCAATTGTTGGAGGCCTTGAACAGGTAAGCATCTCTGCCTGTATACTGGTGTTTTTTTTGTTTAGAATAGTGGAGGTCTTTCCTCTTATAGTGTTTTTTTAGATTAGGACTGCCAATATGTGAGGACCCTTGACGCGGGTTGGCAGCTTAAATTTTGTGGCCATAATATCGACCAATACCTTGCATACATTGTTATGTTTTTGGTGCACTGTATATTTTTTCCGGGGTGCAGCTGGGCCCTAGATATCTCTGTACACTATGGCCTCTGTTCACACAGGATGCATTATGGTGAGCCCGCTACATGGCGTCATTAATAGGCTCTGCGCCATATACTTTGCATTCCTGTGTGAACACGCCACATACAGTCTATTTGTTTGCACAGGTGCACCAAGCGGCCAATTCCTGATTGTAGGGTGGCTGCATTATCGGTATTATTGCACCTGTGTATTTGCCATCTTGACTTGGGTCTGCTGTACCTTGGTTAGTGCAATTGTTGGAGGCCTTGAACAGGTAAGCATCTCTGCCTGTATACTGGTGTTTTTTTTTGTTTAGAATAGTGGAGGTCTTTCCTCTTATAGTGTTTTTTTAGATTAGGACTGCCAATATGTAAGGACCCGTGACGCGGGTTGGCAGCTTAAATATTGTGGCCATAATATCGACCAATACCTTGCATACATTGTTATGTTTTTGGTGCACTGTATATTTTTCCGGGGTGCGGCTGGGCCCTAGATGGCTCTGTACACTGTGGCCTCTGTTCACACAGGATGCATTATGGTGAGCCCGCTACATGGCGTCATTAATAGGCTCTGAGCCATATACTTTGCATTCCTGTGTGAACACGCCACATACAGACTATTTGTTTGCACAGGTGCACCAAGCGGCCAATTCCTGATTGTAGGGTGGCTGCATTATCGGTATTATTGCACCTGTGGATTTGCCATCTTGACTTGGGTCCGCTGTACCTTGGTTAGCGCAATTGTTGGAGGCCTTGAACAGGTAAGCATCTCTGCCTGTATACTGGTGTTTTTTTTGTTTAGAATTGTGTCTTTTGTCACCCAAAAACTTCATTTGTAACACAGCCTGCTGACTCTTACCACTAGCTGTTCGATAATGAGACACCTCATGTGCAACACTGGCAGCTGCGGATGGAGTGGTCGTGAGGTGCACCTTTCCACTGACTGATTGCCTCAGTGCATGGACAATGCGGTCTTTGACATGCTGGTGGAGGGCTGGGATGGCTTTTCTTGCAAAGAAGTGCCGACTGGGTAGGTCATAGCATGGTACTGCGTAGGCCATCATGTCTTTGAAAGCTTCACTTTCAACCAACTGTAGGGCATCATCTCTAACGAGATTAGTATAGCAATGTGGGCGTTCAAACCCTGTGTACACGGATGAGAGGATGAATACTTTCTTTTCCTAACGAGAGTCTCTTGTAGGGTGAGCTGGACTGGAGAGCTGCATATGGTGGAAATAGTGGTGGTGGTGGTGGTGGTGGACATGGCGGATTGAGAGAGGGTTGGTGATGGTATTCTTGATGTTGGCCTACATACAGTGTTTCCTACCAATAACCTTGTGATTCCCTGACTGCTTTGGCCTTGCGACGATACTTCCACATTTGCTGCTGGTGGTGTCCTAACCGGTGGGCTTACAGTGAGGGAAGCAATGTAGCATTGCTTCATTCTGAGCAGGTGCACCAACGGTACGGGACGTTTGATAGTTGGTCCAGGCTTGCAAGTGCATGCTGGTTAAATGTCTACGCATGCACGTTGTATTTACATTTTTAAGATTCTTCCCTCTGCTAAAGTTCTTTGAGCATTTCTTACAGATAACGTTTGACTGATCATTTGGATCTTGGTTAAAAAATTGCCACACTGCACTATTCCTACTATCGAATACCTTTACAGGCATTGCATGCTGTGCTACTTTCACTGGATGTCCATGCTGTCCTAAAACTGTTTTTGTTTTTGACACACATTTTTGGCCTGATACGGGCCTGCCTGATGACAGCTGCTGCGATGTAGATGGCTGCTGCGGATCATCCTCCTCCGCTTCTGAGCTACTGGCAGTGGCACCCTCTTCCCCCAATGGCTGCCAATCTGGGTCAACAACTGGGTCATCTATCACCTCCTCTTCAATGTCATGTGCACTTTCCTCTGTGTCACCATGTAAGGTGCTACAGCGTTCGGGACGGGGCACCATAGTCTCATCCGGGTCATATTCTGGCTCAGTACACTGCGAGGGCAATGTAGTGATCTGAGTCTATGGAACAGCATAATAATCTAGCTGTGGCTGTGCATCAGTGCACTCCATGTCCGATTCATCTTGTAATGGGCTGTTAACAATTTCCCTTTCTAACCCAGGCACGGTATGTGTAAAGAGCTCCATGGAGTAGCCTGTAGTGTCGCCTGAAGCATCCTTCACTTTTGGTTTGGGTGAAGGACACAAGGAAATGTCTTGTTCCTGACTGGGAGCATCCACTGACGACTCGCTGCTTTTATATTTGGAACTTTCTGAAGAGGAGGCGAAAGAGCTAGAGGCTGAGTCAGCAAGGAAAGCCAAAACTTTTTCCTGCTGCTCTGGCTTTAAAAGCTGTTTTCCTACTCCCAGATAAGGGAGCCTTCGAGGCCTTGTGTAGCCTTACGATGATGCTGGCTCAACACCTCCAGCCTTAGGTGCTATTGTGCTTTTGCCACTACCACCAGATGCACCACCACCACCACCACCATCAGTACCAGCTGGCAACGACCACCCACGGGCTCTTCCACCAGACTTCCTCATTTTTTGGAAAATCTAACCAAAATAACAATCATTTTATGGTACTGTAAAACAAGGTAGAAGGTGTATATAAACTTGATGAGAATTTGAATCTCCTTTTTTGCTGGGGAGACTGAACAAAAACTCAGGCCCAGTGTATAAAACAACACAATGTAAGTGGCAGAAAGTGGCTGGCTGTTATATGACAAACTAAAAGGACTATAGTATATCCTCTTTGTGAGAATTTGAATCTCCCGTTTTTGGGGGTGAGACTGAACCAAAACTCAGGCCCAGTGTATAAAACAGCACAATGTAAGTGGCAGAAAGTGGCTGGCTGATATACAACAAACTAACAGGACTGTAGAGTATCCACTTTGTGAGAATTTGAATCTCCCTTTTTTGGGGGGGAGACTGAACCAAAACTCAGGCCCAGTGTATAAAACAACACAATGTAAGTGGCAGAAAGTGGATGGCTGATATACGACAAACTAACAGGACTGTAGTATATCCTTTTTGTGAGAATTTGAATCTCCCGTTTTTGGGGGTGAGACTGAACCAAAACTCAGGCCCAGTGTATAAAACAACACAATGTAAGTGGCAGAAAGTGGCTGGCTGATATACAACAAACTAACAGGACTGTAGAGTATCCACTTTGTGAGAATTTGAATCTCCCTTTTTTTGGGGGGAGACTGAACCAAAACTCAGGCCCAGTGTATAAAACAACACAATGTAAGTGGCAGAAAGTGGATGGCTGATATACGACAAACTAACAGGACTGTAGTATATCCTTTTTGTGAGAATTTGAATCTCCCTTTTGTGGGGGGGAGACTGAACCAAAACTCAGGCCCAGTGTATAAAACAACACAATGTAAGTGGCAGAAAGTGGCTGGAAGATATATGAAAAAATACAAGGACTGTAGTACGATTTCAATCTCCCTACAATGATCTCAGGACAAGTATGGCAGCAATAAAAAGGACTGCTGCTCACAAAAGTGCACTGTTGACAAATAAACAAGATAACTGTGCTGAAAGGAGCAACAGGATTTTTGCTTTTAAAAAAGCAGTTGGTTTGCACAGCACCGTGCAAACAGCAATGCAGCTATCAGGGAGCCTTATAAGGCAGCCTAATAAGCTACAGAGCTGATGCACAAAAATATAGCCTCCACTGTCCCTGCAAAAAAAAGGTGGTGTTGGACAGTGGAAATCGCTACAGCACAAGCGGTTTGGGGGTTAATCTTCCCTCCCTAACTATATCCCTTATTCTGATGAAGCTGCAGCAACCTCTCCCTATGCTAAGATTGGCAGAAGTAAGATGGCGGTCGGTGTGCACGCCCCATTATACCCCCTGTGATGCCGCAGAAAGCAAGCCAATCACTGTCATGCCCTTCTCTAAGATGGTGGGGACTGAAACCTATGTCATCACGCTGCCCACACTCTGCGTCCTCCTTCATTGGCTGAAAAATGGCGGTGAAAGCGTCATATGAAAAGCGACTTTGGCGTGGAGATTGCCGACTGCATGGCCGATCCCACACTAAGATCGGGTCAGGTTTCATGACACCCGACTTTGCCGAAAGTCGGCCATTTTTGAATTTGTCCGATCCGTTTCGCTCAACCCTACTTATCAGCAAACTGATGTGCACCACCTGCACAGCTAGGCTTCGTAGTACCCAGACATTGTTGATCAGATACCCTGAGCCCAAATGCTAATCCTATGTATTTATGGGACAATAACTTGGACCAGTGGCAAGAACTGGCCCAGTTGCTATAGGCATTCTATCATTTCCAGCCTCAAGTGTCATGTCAGTGAGGATGTTCAGCATGGCCGGTGAATTTCTCAAATCAAAATTGACCACTTTATTCACTGCAAATGTGAAAAACCCAATATTTGTAAGAATTATTCAGGCATGGATCAGTTCAGATTTTCATACATTATGAATTAATGCAAATGATTACATCGGCCATACCATCTGACTGGCTGCCTGTCCGTTGACTATCATCTACAACCTTCTGCTACCACCAATTTCAATGAACCACAAACTGCCAGGCATCTACTCCCTGTCCATTATGTCATATATACCGTAGCACTGCTAACGGGGCTGCCGCTGATGACATTAAGCTGCCAGACATCTAACATAGTAACATAGTAACATAGTTAGTAAGACCGAAAAAAGACATTTGTCCATCCAGTTCAGCCTATATTCCATCATAATAAATCCCCAGATTTACGTCCTTCTACAGAACCTAATAATTGTATGATACAATATTGTTCTGCTCCAGGAAGACATCCAGGCCTCTCTTGAACCCCTCGACTGAGTTCGCCATCATGGCCTGTTACATCTTAACTCACTACCAAGTTACTACTTACACAGCCACTCCTGGCTGTGCGCTGTGCTTCACAGTTCTAGATTGTACTGCTGCTTCCAGGACTGCAGTTGCTGGCCCCAAACTGAAAAGCATAACTTTGACAGCCATGTCTTAACTCTCTACGATGCTGTTCCTGTCGTAGCCACTGTACAGCCACACAAGTCACACATTTCATGGTTAATAACTATTTTTAGCACTGCAAGACAGTACTATTGATGCTGAGAAAAAAAAACTCTGATGTTTTTGTACAGTTCTGAAACTTAGGATAATATCTGAGAAAGCTGGGTGAAAACAATACATTTCTTCTTTACATTCAAAACAGTACTCTTGTCTCAACAAAAAAAGAGATACATTTTGTAAAGGTTGATAAAAATACCTTTTAGTTTCTTAATACTTTTGTGATTAGCTAACCAGCTGCATACTTCATAAAATTATTTTTTTTGTTAATTTGAACTTGAAATTACATTACTTTCTCACATTCAAAACTATATAGTACAACTTTTACTCCCTGATTAACCCCTTTCTGACATATGACGTACTGTCCCATCGAGGTGGTATGGGCCTGTAAGACCACTGATGGGATAGTATGTCATCACCGATCAGCAGCGCTCACGGGGGGAGCACGGCCGATCGGGGCCGGGTGTCAGCTGACTATCGCAGCTGACATCCGGCACTATGTGCCAGGAGCGGTCATGGAACACTCCTGGTACATTAACCCCCGGAACACTGTGATCAAACATGATCACAGCGTTCCGGCGGCATAGGAAAGCATCGCACAGAGAGGGGGCTCCCTGCGTGCTTCCCTGAGACCATCGGAGCAACGCGAAGTGATCGCGTTGCTCCGAGGGTCTCCTTCTTCCTCCTCCCTGCAGGCCCCGGATCCAAAATGGCCGGCACGCTTCCCTGCAGTGCCCGTCAGATTTCATATAGTCATTGCCCCCCAGGGGCAATGTTCTAAAGTAAAAAAAAAATATTTACAAGTGTAAAAAAAAATCCTAAATAAAGAAAAAAAAAAATGGTTCCAAGAAATACATTTCTTTATCTTAATAAAAAAAAAAAACAATAAAAGTACACATATTTAGTATCGCCACGTCCATAATGACCCGACCTATAAAACTGTCCCACTAGTTAACCCCTTCAGTGAACACCGTAAAAAAGGCAAAAAAACAATGCTTTATTATCATACAGCCGAATAAAATGTGGAATAACATGCTATCAAAAAGAGGGATATAAAAAAACACCGGTACCGCTGAAAACGTCATCTTGTCCCGCAAAAAACGAGCTGCCATACAGCGTCATAAAACAATGCAAAAATAATAATTTTTTATATAAAATAATTTTTATCATATAAAAGCACCAAAACATAAAAAATTATATAAATGTGGTATCGCTGTAATCGTACTGACCCGAAAAATAAAACTGCTTTATCAATTTTACCAAACATAGAATGGTATCAACGCCCCCCTCCCAAAAGAAATTCATGAATTGCTGGTTTTTGGTCATTCTGCCTCACAAAAATCAGAATAAAAAGCGATCAAAAATGGTCACATGCCCGAAAATGGTAAAAATAAAAACGTCAACTTGTCCCGCAAAAACCAAGACCTCACATGACTCTGTGGACCAAAATATGGAAAAATTATAGCTCTCAAAATGTGGAGATGCAAAAACTATTTTTTGCAATAAAAAGCGTCTTTTAGTGTGTGACAGCTGCCAATCATAAAAACCCTCTATAAATAGTAAATCAACCCCCCTTCATCACCCCCTTAGTTAGGGAAAAATAATAAAATTAAAAAATGTATTTATTTCCATTTTCCCATTAGGATTAGGGTTAGGGTTGGGGCTAAATTTAGGGTTAGTGCTAAAGTTTGGGTTAGGGTTGGGGCTAAAGTTAAGGTTAGGGTAAGGGCTAAAGTTAGGTATGGGGCTAAAGTTAGGGATTGGGCTAAAGTTAGGGATAGGGTTTGGACTACATTTACGGTTGGGATAAGGTTTAGGGGTGTGTCAGGGTTAGCGGTGTGGTTAGGGTTATGGTTAGGATTAGGGTTAGGGGTGTTCCATAAATTCCGGTGAAACACCTGAAGGGTTAATAAACTTATTGAATGTGGTTTTGAGCACCTTGAGGGGTACAGTTTTTAGAATGGTGTCACACTTGGGTATTTTCTACCACATAGACCACATAGATCCCTCAAAGTGACTTCAAATGTGATGTAGTCCCTAAAAAAATGGTGTTGTAAAAATGAGAAATTGCTGGTCAACTTTTAACCCTTATAACTCCCTAACAAAAAAATTTGGGGTTCCAAAATTGTGCTGATGTAAAGTACACATGTGGGAAATGTTGCTTGTTAACCCTAGAACGCATGACGTTAAAAATATACTTATTAACGTATTGGGGGCCTTTTTATGCCCCCATACACATAATGTAGAAAGACACACTTAAATAACTTTCACAAGTTTATTTCAAAATTGCTCAATAAAATATGAATAGTGGACAAAATTTTAATTATAATTTTTCACAGAAAACACCAAAAAACATCAAATCTTTTTTTTCCCAAATTTCACACAAAGACATGAAAACACACAAAAACGCATAGAAATCTATAGCAAACACAGCTGCAGCTACATTTTTATTCTAACTTTCTTTTCTATTATATTAGTCTTCCAAACAATTCTGACATGTTATTTTTTCAGAAGAGTAGTGTTGAGCATTCCGATACCGCAAGTATCGGGTATCGGCCGATACTTGCGGTATCGGAATTCCGATACCGAGATCCGATATTTTTGTGGTATCGGGAATCGGAATCGGAAGTTCCCAGTGTATGGTTCCCAGGTTCTGAAGGAGAGGAAACTCTCCTTCAGGCCCTGGGATCCATATCCATGTAAAAAATAAAGAATTAAAATAAAAAATAGGGATATACTCACCCTCTGACGCGCCCTGGTAGTAACCGGCAGCCAGCTTTGCTTAAAATGAGCGCGTTCAGCACCTTCCATGACGTCACGGCTTCTGATTGGTCACGTGCCGCTCATGTGACCGCCACGCGACCAATCACAAGCCACGACGTCATCCCTCAGGTCTTAAATTCCCTTCTAGGAATTTGGGACCTGAGGGATGACGTCACGGCTTCTGATTGGTCGCGTGGCGGTCACATGAGCGGCACGCGACCAATCAGAAGCTGTGACGTCATGGAAGGTACTGAACGCGCTCATTTTAAGCAAAGAAGGCTGCCGGTTCACAGCGGTAAGGTCCAGGCTGCGTCGGAGAGGTGAGTATATCAATATTTTTTATTTTAATTCTTTAGTTTACACATTCATATGGATCCCAGGGCCTGAAGGAGAGTTTCCTCTCCTTCAGACCCTGGGAACCATCAGGGATACCTTCCGATACTTGAGTCCCATTGACTTGTATTGGTATCGGGTATCGATATCGGCGAGATCCGATACTTTGCCGGTATTGGCCGATACTTTCCGATACCGATACTTTCAAGTATCGGACGGTATCGCTCAACACTACAGAAGAGTGTTCTTTGCAAACAGTTTCCTTACAAGTGGAACAATATCGCTCAGTTTTCCTCTCTATGTTTCTTGGACACATGAAACAACGCTTTCGTTTTCTTTCTCCTGGCTCTGGAATAATCTGAAACTGTACGCCACACCGTTTCATTGTTTCTTTAGTTTGCTTTGGCAAGCATTTCAAGTCGCTTCACTCTATGGTGAAGAAGATGGGCGAATATGCCCCTTCTCCCTTCTAGGAATTTAGGACCTGAGGGATGACGTCACGGCTTGTGATTGGTCGCGTGGCGGTCACATGAGCGGCACGCGACCAATCAGAAGCCATGACGTCATGGAAGGTGCTGAACGCGCTCATTTTAAGCAAAGAAGGCTGGCGGTTCACAGCGATAAGGTCCATGCTGCGTCGGAGAGGTGAGTATATCAATATTTTTTATTTTAATTCTTTATTTTACACATTAGTATGGATCCCAGGGCCTGAAGGAGAGTTTCCTCTCCTTCAGACCCTGGGAACCATCAGGGATACCTTCCGATACTTGAGTCCCATTCACTTGTATTGGTATCGGGTATCGGTATTGGATCAGATCCGATACTTTGCCGGTATCGGCCGATACTTTCCGATACCGATACTTTCAAGTATCAGACGGTATCGCTCAACACTGTAGTAATAGCTTTTGCAAGCAGAAAATTGCCTAGTTCAACATTGGTGAAATAATTGTCCATGGTAATGTTTCTACCTGAATTGAATATTAGAACAGCAAAAGTTTTGACTATTTCAGACCCCAGATCCTTCTGTACTGGTGCACCAACCTCTTTGCCACAGTAGATTATGCCATTTATGCCATAATAATTTGCAGAATCACACATCCAGAAGATTTTTATTCCGTACTTGGCTGGCTTGCTGGGCATGTATTGTATGAACTTGCAGTATCCTCTGAACAGTACAAGTTGCTCATCTACAGTAACATTAGTACTAGGATTGTAAAGTTTTGTGCAATTTTTGATAAATATGTTCCAGATATAACTGATAGGGGCTAATTTGTCTGTTTCAAACCTCGCTGCACGAGTTCACTTATCATAAAAGCGAATGATTCTTCTAATTTCCTCATATCTGCCCACTGTCGCCTTATAGTGTGGATCATAAAGTGGGTCCAGAAATAATTCTCGAATTGGGACATCTTACGAATTTTGACTCCCTGCCAGCAGTTCCTCTTTTGAGATATTTTTCCAGAACTTATTTTTTGCAGAAGTGATACGTCTTCCTTCTAGGTTTGAACATAATAGGACCTCTTCTGCAATATTGTCAGAAAAATAAGTACAGAATACATCTTTAGGGGTAAAGTAACTGGGACTTCCCACAGCTCCTTGAGCCTGTCTCACAATATTGTGTGTTGGAGTACGTCCGACTAATGTAGGATTACTATATGAAATAAACTTTGGCACTCAACTTGCAATGATATGAAATTTTAATGGCAGCCACTTGTACAACAAACGTTTCGGTCAGAGACATTGACCTTCTTCAGTGTACTGCAGTAACATCAAATAAAGAGCAAACAATCAATATGTACAACAATATGAACAACAAAAAAACAGAAAAACAAAAAATGAGGAGACTAGTGTATACTGTGCATATACAGTGATGGATGGGAAAGGGAATGGGGGTAGTAGAGAGAAAATGAGGAAGAAATCATACCTTAGTCCCTTAGAAACACTATTTGTGTGTGGCTTAAGGTCAGAATAAGGTCCTCCACATGGATCCTAAAGTAAAGAATATGTCATGTTTAGCCAGGCATGGTCTGTGAAAGGCCATGACCAGATAATAGATATAAGACTAACCCATGTATCAGTGTGGATGAGGATACGGTGGCGGGAGGAGGTGTGTTGAACCGTCCTGCTCCTTGTCCGGGTGATGGAATATATCTATGAAATAGATATATGATACCTCATATATAGAAATATGTATAAAAAACAATAGGGATTATATATCTGGACTAAGCAGTCCGATTGATCAATAATAGTACTGACCCTAATATCCAGCCTAGCAAATGTGGTTGAGAAAAATTATATATATGTATCCTCTTCAAGAGTCAGGGTAGTAACTGTGGGGGAACAGATAATACACATGGGAGCAGTGGTAAGGTACATATAGTGAAGATACCTGTAGGAGTGGTGGAAATACATACCATGTGTATATGTGAATAGCGATATTCACATATGGATATGGATCCTAAAGTGGACCAGAGCTTAAGGTCCCTGTCTATGGGTAGGAAAAGAGTATAAAGATCAGAAAAGCAAAAAACAACAACGCCTCCTGGTATGGAGCGCTGACGCTTGTGACAGGTCTTACCGGGAGGTGGCAGAGGTGTGGGTCCAGAACGCGGTGTCCACTGCTAGTTCCAAGATGTGCTGCCATGATATAAAGCGCTATTATGTAGATGGAGGGCGGGACCGCTGAGTAGCGCAAAACCGAAAGTGCGTCACCGGAAGTGACGCGCCGCCGATGACGGTGACACTGTGCGTGTCAGCGATAGCAAAAATAGTAATGGAGGTGCGTTCCACCTCAATATGTGTACCACAGGAGAAAGTGGTAAAGCTTCTATGATATAGGGGGGGCTCAAAATGAGCACAAGTGAAATGAGGCAGTGGGTATTATACCGATCGTGTGTGTGTGTATATGGTCCTATGTACATAACCTGGGATGTGAAGGGAGGCATAAAGATGAAGGTGGAAGGGGAAATTGAGTTAGACAAGTACAAAACAGAGACATTGGGACTGAGGTAGGGATCCAGAGGGAAGGAGGATCAGGATGTGAAAATTTTTCGTGCCGTCGCATTCAATATAGATGACTCTGTAAGATAAAGCAGCATGTCAATACAATGTTCGAAAAAATAAGTATATACATATATACAATAGAAGGAACAGCTTAATATCAATTGCTATAGGAAAAGTAAAAAAGATTTATACAGAAATATAAAATTTTTTACAGAAGCATTATATGAAAGCCAGGAGATCATAATCCCTGTTGAGACCTCTAGGTGTCATAGTCTCCAACTCATGTATCCAGAATGCCTCTCTTCTCTTGAGAGTCTGGATACGATTGCCCCCCCGTCTAGGTATTGGGACATGTTCGATTACCTGAAACTTGAGTTGGGGTATGGAGTGTCCTGCATCAATGAAGTGGTGGGGTAATGGCAGTAATGTGTTTTTACACCTTATTGTGGACTTGTGCTTGCTAATACGGTCCCGTATGGGTTGTGAAGTCTCACCAATATAAAGGAGGCCGCATGAGCATTTGATGGAGTACACCACAAAAGAGGTATCACAGGTACTGTAATCTTTAATTTGATATTGTTTACCCGAATGTGGATGATAGAAATGATCTCCCTTTAGTACATCGAACGAAGCGTCAACATCTGGTTCGGACACAGATAGAAGAGACAACCGCATCAACACGACCCGTCATTTTTTAGACCAACGCAAACGGTACCCAAGAAGAAAAGGCCCCGTCGGAGCCAGCGGAGGAAGAAATCCAGATTTCTACAGAGTGACACGCTCCCAGGTACTAACTCCTTAGTTATTAATATCTCTTCAAGGACACTTAGCATTGCGGAACATAACCTCTTACAGAAAGGACTCTCATTTTGCCCGTACTCTAAATTGAGTACATTCGGACTTGATATGGAATTACAACGATTTTACCGCCGTATCAGACTATTGACACATTTTGCCAAGGTAAATGATACACGTGTTGTTTCCCCTCCCACACACCAGGCCCTCATCTCTATAGACCAACTCGGTCTCCGCAATAAAAGCACATATCGCCCACCATCAGGGTCACTTGCGGTGGAGACCTTTATTGAGTTCATAGACAAGGCATTTACACAACTTCGGCGGGATGCCGAAGGAGGCAGATTGCATTTCTCCTCCAATCTGTCTAATCTTGATGTTCAGGCATCACAAGCCCTACGCGAGGATAAAAACATTATTATCAAACCCGTCGACAAAGGCGGAGCCATAGTGGTCATGAATAAGGCAGACTATATCAAAGAGGCCTACCGTCAGCTCAATGACAGTACAGTCTATATTAAATTAAGTAGAGATCCTACAGGGGACACACGTAACAACATATCAGCCATACTCAAGACATACTTAGACATGGGAGTGATTGACTCAAAAACTAAAGATTTTCTTACTAAAGCAAATCCAGTGATGCCCGTACTATACTTACTCCCTAAGGTACATAAAAGCCTAATTAATCCACCCGGCCGACCAATTATCGCAGCGACGGACTCAATTCTGTCCCCTCTTTCCATATTTTTGGAAAAGGTACTCACTCCTCTGACACAGAAATCTAAATCATATCTGCTTGACACTGGGGCCTTTCTCAGAACATTACAGACACTGGGCACTGTCCCCAGTAACTCCTTTTTGGTGTCCTTTGACGTGAAGGACCTCTACACGTCCATCCCCCATAACCGAGGCATTGACTGCGTTAGACACCTATTGGCTACATCACAACACCATCAATTTATGCCTTGAACTGTTGACAATCGTTCTCACCAAAAATTATTTTCTATTTGAGGACACTTACTACTTACAGGCACAGGGGACTGCCATGGGGTCCAATATGGCGCCCCGTATGCAAACACATACATGACCACCTTTGAAGAAGAAGTAGTATACCCCAACGCCCTCTTTAGGACCCATTGTGTCACTTGGAAAAGGTTCATAGACGATATTTTTTGTATATGGACAGGGCCACCCGATTCTCTGGATGAATTCTTTGCAACATTAAATGCTTCTTGGTCAGGTCTCTCCTTTACCATGATGAAAGACGAACATTAGGTTAGCTTCCTTGACACCCTAGTGTCAAAAGATGCGGGTGGTATTATAAGCACAGATCTATACAGAAAGTCCACCGACCGCAACAGTTTGCTTCATTACAACAGCCTGCATCCTACAACCACTAAAAATGCCATCCCCCGCTCCCAATTCCAGAGGGTGGAACGCATAGTCACTAATCCGGTCAAGAAACAGGAGAGATTGGATGAGATGTATAACAAATTCAGTGAACGGGGATATCCCCCGGATGTATTACATGATGCTCTGCATCCATCTACTATTCCCAAACAGCCCATGATGAATCGCATACCATTTGCACACACATACCATCCCTATGTCCATGTACTTCACCACAGCATTAGAAAACATTGGAGATTACAACAGGAGGCACACCCAGATATACCTGAGTTTCGTAACCAGTTTCTACCCTGCTATAAACGGCCACGTAATATTCGTGATACATTGGTCAAGGCTGACATTGGATCGGGCTCACGTTCTTCCACCCAGAGATTTCTCTCTCAACCTAGGACCGGCACATACCCATGCCTTCACTGCAACCAGTGTGGAAATGTACTAAAGGGAGATCATTTCTATCATCCACATTCGGGTAAACAATATCAAATTAAAGATTACAGTACCTGTGATACCTCTTTTGTGGTGTACTCCATCAAATGCCCATGCGGCCTCCTTTATATTGGTGAGACTTCACAACCCATACGGGACCGTATTAGCAAGCACATGTCCACAATAAGGTGTAAAAACACATTACTGCCATTACCCCACCACTTCATTGATGCAGGACACTCCATACCCCAACTCAAGTTTCAGGTAATCGAACATGTCCCAGTACCTAGACGGGGGGCAATCGTATCCAGACTCTCAAGAGAAGAGAGGCATTCTGGATACATGAGTTGGAGACTATGACACCTAGAGGTCTCAACAGGGATTATGATCTCCTGGCTTTCATATAATGCTTCTGTAAAAAATTTTATATTTCTGTATAAATCTTTTTTACTTTTCCTATAGCAATTGATATTAAGCTGTTCCTTCTATTGTATATATGTATATTCTTATTTTTTCGAACATTGTATTGACATGCTGCTTTATCTTACAGAGTCATCTATATTGAATGCGACGGCACAAAAAATTTTCACATCCTGATCCTCCTTCCCTCTGGATCCCTACCTCAGTCCCATGGTCTCTGTTTTGTACTTGTCTAACTCAATTTCCCCCTCCACCTTCATCTTTATGCCTCCCTTCGCATCCCAGGTTATGTACATAGAACCATATACACACACACACGATCGGTATAATACCCACTGCCTCATTTCACTTGTGCTCATTTTGAGCCCCCCCTACATCATAGAAGCTTTACCACTTTCTCCTGTGGTACACATATTGAGGTGGAACGCACCTCCATTACTATTTTTGCTATCGCTGACACGCACAGTGTCACCGGCATCGGCAATGCATCACTTCCGGTGACGCACTTCCGGTTTCGCGCTACTCAGCGGTCCCGCCCTCCATCTACATAATAGCGCTTTATATCATGGGAGCTCACCTTGGAACTAGCGGTGGACACCGCGTTCTGGACCCACACCTCTGCCACCTCCCGGTAAGACCTGTCACAAGCGTCAGCGCTCCATACCAGGAGGCGTTGTTGTTTTTTGTTTTTCTGATCTTTATACTCTTTTCCTACCCATAGACAGGGACCTTAAGCTCTGGTCCACTTTAGGATCCATATCCATATGTGAATATCGCTATTCACATATACACATGGTATGTATTTCCACCACTCCTACAGGTATCTTCACTATATGTACCTTACCACTGCTCCCATGTGTATTATCTGTTCCCCCACAGATACTACCCTGACTCTTGAAGAGGATACATATATATAATTTTTCTCAACCACATTTGCTAGCCTGGATATTAGGGTCAGTACTATTATTGATCAATCGGACTGCTTAGTCCAGATATATAATCCCTATTGTTTTTTATACATATTTCTATATATGAGGTATCATATATCTATTTCATAGATATATTCCATCACCCGGACAAGGAGCAGGACGGTTCAACACACCTCCTCCCGCCACCGTATCCTCATCCACACTGATACATGGGTTAGTCTTATATCTATTATCTGGTCATGGCCTTTCACAAACCATGCCTGGCTAAACATGACATATTCTTTACTTTAGGATCCATGTGTAGGACCTTATTCTGACCTTAAGCCACACACACAAATAGTGTTTCTAAGAGACTAAGGTATGATTTCTTCCTCATTTTCTCTCTACTACCCCCATTCCCTTTCCCATCCATCACTGTATATGCACAGTATACACTAGTCTCCTCATTTTTTATTTTTCTGTTTTTTTGTTGTTCATATTGTTGTACATATTGATTGTTTGCTCTTTATTTGATGTTACTGCAGTACACTGAAGAAGGTCAATGTCTCTGACTGAAACGTTTGTTGAACAAGTGGCTGCTAGTGTTGAGCGATACCGTCCGATACTTGAAAGTATCGGTATCGGAAAGTATTGGCCGATACCGTCACAGTATCGGAATCCAATCCGATACCGATACCCGATACCAATACAAGTCAATGGGACTCATGTATCGGACGGTATCCCTGATGGTTCCCAGGGTCTGAAGGAGAGGAAACTCTCCTTCAGGCCCTGGGAACCATATAAATGTGTAAAAGAAAGAATTAAAATTAAAAATATCGCTATACTCACCTGTCCGACGCAGCCGGGACTTCAGCGAGGGAACCGGCAGCGTTGTTTGTTTAAAAATCGCGCTATTACTTGGTTACGTGAATTTCCGGCTTGTGATTGGTCAGGTCGGCCATGTTGCCGGGACGCGGACCAATCACAGCAAGCCGTGACGAAATTACGTCACGGCTTGCTGTGATTGGTCCGCGTCCCGGCAATATGGCCGCCCTGACCAATCACAAGCCGGGACGTCACGGGAGGCTGGACACGCGCTCATTTTAAAATGGGCGCGTGTCCAGCCTCCCGTGACGTCACGGCTTGTGATTGGTTGCGCCGCGATCAACCAATCACAAGCCGGGAGGCTGGACGCGCTCATTTTGAAATGGGCGCGTGTCCAGCCTCCCGTGACGTCACGGCTTGTGATTGGTTGCGCCGCGATCAACCAATCACAAGCCGGGAGGCTGGACGCGCTCATTTTGAAATGGGCGCGTGTCCAGCCTCCCGTGACGTCACGGCTTGTGATTGGTTGCGCCGCGATCAACCAATCACAAGCCGGGAGGCTGGACGCGCTCATTTTGAAATGGGCGCGTGTCCAGCCTCCCGGCTTGTGATTGGTTGACCGCGACGCAACCAATCACAAGCCGTGACGTCACGGGAGGCTGGACACGCGCCCTTTTTAAAATGAGCGCGTTTCCAGCCTCCCGTGACGTCACGGCTTGTGATTGGTTAATGGCGGCCATGTTGCCGGGACGCGGACCAATCACAGCAAGCCGTGACGTATTTTCGTCACGGCTTGCCGTGATTGGTCCGCGGCCCGGCAACATGGCCGCCCTGACCAATCACAAGCCGGGACTTCGCGTAACCATGTAAAAGCGGGAATTTTAAACAAACAACGCTGCCGGTTCCTGCGCTGAGGTCCCGGCTGCGTCGGACAGGTGAGTATAGCGATATTTTTTATTTTAATTCTCTATTTTACACATTTTAACATTAATGTTGTTCCGATACCCGATACCCGATACCACAAGAGTATCGGAATCCCGGTATCGGAATTCCGATACAGCAAGTATCGGCCGATACCCGATACTTGCAGCATCGGAATGCTCAACACTAGTGGCTGCCATTAAAATTTCATATCATTGCAAGTTGAGTGCCAAAGTTTATTTCATATAGCTTCTGGTTTGGGAACCTTCTTTGTGCACCACTACAGCTGTGCCACATTATACTGCACCTAATGTAGGATTACTGTCCCAAAAAACATTTGTTTTGGATGTTCTGCCTATCACTTCTTGAGGATCCACTAGATTCACTTCATCATCAGAAGAATCACTGGATGAGAATGTTTGATTAGCTGGTGGCAGATATTCTTCATCAGACAAAGATAGTTCACTTTCATCATCGCTTTGAAACATAATCGCTTCAATCTCTTGGTCAGTCAGACACTTGGAGGAAGAGTGTGCCATTGCTGACTTGATGTTAGCAAACTAAAAGAAAAAACAATGAACAGAATCAGGGTTGTCCACTCTTTGCTTGTGTGTGACACACTATAAGTGTAATGTCCCCCCTTCTCCCTCTCACCCTCAGCAGCTCTTACCTTTTATACTTTTAGGTGGTGTACAATTCTCTGGATTTTTGTGGCTCACAAGCTCTAGCCTTTGCATGCTTCTTAGAAACAGAAACTGAAAATGAATCAGATTTCCTCTCAACAGCTTATCTTATCACAGGTCCTTCAGCAATTAGCTCACAGTGTATACTGTCCTCAGTACTCTATACACAGCTCATTACTGTGTTCCGAAGGACCTGAGGTGATGTCATGGCCTTATCACTCCCTCCAAAAATCACATGACATCCTCACATGTTATTATCCACACCCTGGCCCCTCCACCAGCATTACTGAGTACAAATAAAGTAACTTGAGACACAAACACTACTGAGAACATGATAAAAATAGCGGGGGCCTGAAAGGCCCCCAATTCGTGCAGATGTAGCTTTCACCAAACAAGCATTGTTACACCATAATGCCTATGAAAAAAATTATATGAACAACTGGATATTATCAACAACGACATACTTGAGGAATACCTGGAGTTTCAAAATTCTAACTAAAGTAATTTTGCAGATAATAGCAAAAATGTAAGCATGGGGGCCTAAAAGGCCCCCAATATGCATTCTAGGGTTAAGTATTTTGTGTGACATATCTCTGTGATTTAAGGGCATAAAAATTCAAAGTTGGAAAATTGCGAAATTTTCTAAATTTTCGTCAAATTTCCATTTTTTTCACAAATAAACTCAGGTAATATCAAAGACATTTTACCACTATCATGAAGCCCAATATGTCATGAGAAAAAAGGTCAGAATCATCAGGATCCGTTGAAGCATTCCAGAGTTATAGCCTCATAAAGGGACAGTGGTAGGAATTGTAAAAATTGGCCCTGTCATTAACGCGCAAACCACCCTTGGAGGTAAAGGGGTTAAAGGGATGTTTTGTTGCACTAAGCCATGTGAAAATGCCATAGCCTCTTCCGTTTGCACCTGTTTATTATCATCAATAATGCATGCATTAATGTCCCCCCAAGAGTTGTACTTTATATACTGCTTATGTTATTTTAGTAGCTTAAAAAGTCTGATACTGTAGTGTGTAGTTAAATATGGTGTTGGTTACCATTCATTTTCCCTTAACCAGATAAGTTGAAGTCATTTGTATATTGATATAGCTGTGTTTTCAGTATAGAGCTCAAAACTAGGGTTGAGCGAAACGGGTCGGCCATTTTCAGAAGTCGCGGACTTTTGGCAAAGTCGGGTTTCATGAAACCCGACCCGACCCCTGTGTGGGGTCGGCCATGAGGTCGGCGATCTTCTGAATCTGGTATCGGAATTCCGATACCGAGTTCCGATATGTTTGTGATATCGGGAATCGGTATCGGAATCCATATTTAAGTGTAATATAAAGAATCAAAATAAAAAATATTGATATACTCACCCTCGGACGCGCCCTGGTACTAACCGGCAGGCTTCCTTCCTAAGAATGAGCGCGTGAATGACCTGCGGTGACGTCGCCGCTTGTGATTGGTCGCGAGCGGTCACATGGACAAGCCGCAACATCATCTAAGGTCCTTCACGCGCTCATTCTTAGGAAGGAAGCCTGCCGGAAAGAAGCAGGGCGCGTCCGAGGGTGAGTATATACCTAATATACTCACCCTTGGACGCGCCCTGCTTCTTTCTGGCAGCCTTCCTTCCTAAGAATGAGCGCGTGAAGGACCTTAGATGACGTTGCGGCTTGTCCATGTGACCGCTCGCGAACAATCACAAGCCGCGACATTCACGCGCTCATTCTTAGGAAGGAAGCCTGCCAGTTAGTACCGGGGCGCGTCCGAGGGTGAGTATATCAATATATTTTATTTTGATTCTTTATTTTACACATTAATATGGATCCCAGGGCCTGAAGGAGAGTTTCCTCTCCTTCTGACCCTGGGAACCATAGTATCCCATTGCACTGCATTGGGTTTCGTGTTTCGGCCGACCCCGACCCCGACTTTTTTATTGGATCGGCCGATTTCACTCGACCCGACTTTTGAGAAAGTCGGGTTTCGTGAAACCCGACTCGATCCTATAAAAATAAAAGTCGCTCAACCCTACTCAAAACATGTTAACTTGACTCCAGTGTTCTACACATTTTCCAGGCAATTAGAGGCATTTTAATTTTGCAATATATGCTAATTTATTCACCAAAAATCTAATATTGTTGGAAAATTTAATGAAGCTGGCAAATTTTAATTTCAAAACATCTGCTCATCTCTCCAAGTCACCATTTGGTTTGTATAGTAATCCAGCATACACTTCACTTCTAATGTCATATTTCAAGACCTTTAAAGGCTGTCTCAGGTGTTTGCACATTACCTGAATAGTCCTTATAATTTCCTGGAGTCAAGCCCCAATTTCCACTTTGCTTCACTCCAGCTAGGTGTCTCATTATCTTCTAGGCTTCTCCTGACAGTAAGCCATCAGTTTCTTCTATCAGCTCAATCCTTTTAGTCCTGATGCTGTCCACACCCTCAAATCGTCTCAGCTTTTTCTGGTGCTGCTTGCACCTCCAAATCACTTTCAACTGCTGTATTACGGAGCCATATTGCCTACAGAATTCTGTTGTTTCTGAGTGCTACTCCAATCCTGACACAAGGTTCCTGACTGTCTAAACAACTCTGCTGTTCCTATGTGCTACCACAATCCTGTAACAAGGTTCCAGATTGTCTACAAAACTTTCTTCATGTGCTACCGCATACCTGCAATATAGTGCCTGATTGCACTATCAACTTTACCATTACTATGAAATTTGCATATTTGGCTCTGTTGCATCTATTGTTTCCAGCTCAGCTTATCCTCCCATCATCATAAAAATCTAGCTTGACTGGTCCTCGCTTCTCCATGTACCATCTGGCAAGTTTAACTCCTAGGCATCAACACAACTGGTCCATACTGCTCACTTAGACCTACCACTTAGAAAATCCATTTCAAAGGTAAACCCAAAACAAATACATTGCAAAAATTGGTTGGGAAGCCAAATATACATGTTAGTGTCAGTAATGGGCAAAGCATAATTTAGGACTTTTGTTGTTTACAACCAAAACACTGATTAAAAATAGGTAGGGATAACAACATTTTATTCTCTTATACCATGGGATATTTTGTTGTTTCAATAACACAAAAAAGAGCGCTTAGCTGCATTTCTTTGCATTCTCAGTTATCGCTGTCAGACGTCTGATGTATTTGTGGCCTACAAAATGTGGAAATTCAGGTCTACATTCAGCTGTATTTGATGTCTGTTACCCTAGTTCGGTACACTATTTTAGTTTACAAAATTAACAAACACAGGTCACATATCGAACAGTGTGGTATCTCATTAAAAATACTTCTCTTTCAAGTTGTTTGAGCTGCTTCGTGACTGTGTTAAACGCTCCAACTCCAACTACCACCATCATCATCTTCTGCCTAGAGGCAGTCACTGCGCACATAGAAAGTCTCAGGAGCAGAGTGTGAATGCTTTCGCGGTGTTGTACTCTGTCTCTGTATTACAAAGGTGTGTGCTCGCGCCAATAAAAGCGTTACTGCAAGAAAGCGAGGAGCCATGTTCACAGTGACTGCCAGAAAGCGAGGCACCGTGCGCTCCATGACCGTGAGTACAGCGTATGTTCGCAGTAGAGAGACAGTTCATGTTCTGTGTTCAGCTTTGAAAAACAATAATTAAAGGCCTCAGAGGAATGACAGAGGACGTTGTACGGTCAGCAAGGTACTCCCTCGGCATTTTCCAAAATAAAGCACTCCTTGTGAGAGTCCTCCACGCCTCAGTACCAGGGCGATAGGAGGGTATGAGAAAACTCTCCCTGAACTTTGTCAGTGTTCCACTGCCTCTGCTGGATTGGCGTTGTGTCTCTCTCACCTGTACTACTTGCTTGGCCAATGAACTGTGACCTCTTCTGCCAGCGTTTTCAGATGGGAATTGTTTTAATAATTCAGCATCAAGAAGGGCCCTATGTTCCTCGAACAGTGTACTACACCTGTCTGCCTCTGGAAAAAGAGAAGTTAAGTTGCCCTTGTAGCGTTGGTCTGGAAGTGTCACCAATCAGTATTCCCTGTCACCCAAAATTTTGAGAATGCGAGGGTAATGGGAAAGTCAGCGGAACATAAACTCAGGCATGCGTGCAAGACTGCTAACAGTCGATACTTCTGTGTCATCACCAAGAGGACAATTGACCATGCTCTCCTCCTCCTCCTTGTCCTTTGGCCTCCACAACTTTCGACAAACCTCAGTAATATCATTGTAAATACATCCTTGTAAATACATTCCCTTGTAGTTTTTATCTCCCCCACCTCATTGTAGACAGTAAGTTGTCACGAGCAGGATGTTTTTTTTTGGGGTTTAATTATTGTTCTCGTTGTTACTTTGTGTAGATTGTAAGCCGTCACGAGCAGGGTTGTTTTAGTTCTGTTTAATTATTGTATTATTGTTATAGTTGTTACTTAGGACTGTTCTGTTTCAAACTGTAAATATGTTGACGCTATATAAATAAGTATAAATATTTATATTAGAACACAGAGAAGCAGGATGGAGATGTTAATTATGGTGTCATTGCCGCTCACCATCTTGGTGAATTCCTCAAAGTTTTGGAGGATGGTACATATGTCTGACGTCCATGTCCACTCCTGAGATCTTATGTGTGAAGTCAGAACTGAATACCAGCGGCCTTGTTGATGTTGGTAGTCAACAACTGCCCTTTTCTGCTCACAAATCCTTTCCAAAATATGCAGTGTAGAGTTCCAATGCATGGGGAGGACATCACACACCAGTCGGTGAGCCAAAATCTGCAAGCGCAGCAGAATCACGGCAAGGGCGGATTAAGCTGTAGCTGACTTTCTAAAATGGGTACACAGAGCCTCGTACTTTTCCTATCAGACCTGGCACCTCTGTGTCGCTTTTCAGGAAAGGTTGAACAATGACGTTGATCACATGGGCCAGGCATGGCACGTGTGTGAGCTTGCCTCAACACAGAGCAGCCATCAAGTTCCAGCCATTGTCACACACGACCATGCCTGGCTGTAGGTTCAGTGGTGTCAGCCATAGATCTGCCTGCTCTTTCAGAGCTGTCCACAACTCTTCATCATTGTGCGGTTTGTCACCTAATCATATTAGGTTCAGGACAGCCTGTAGCCGATTGCCTGAGGCAGTGCTGCAGTGCTTCCAGCTTGTGACTGATGTGTTACTTTTGGAGATGGAGGCCGAAGAGGATGTGCAGGAGGAGGAAGTGCAGAAGCTGTCGACTGTGGTGGCAACCCAGATTGATTTAGGGCCAGCAATACTCGGGGTTGGGAGGACGTGCACCATCCCAAGGTTGGACTGTGTCCCGGCTTCCACTATGTTAACCCAGTGTGCCTTTACTGAGACGTACCATCCCTGACCACAAGCACTTGTCCACGTGTCTGTGGTTAGGTGGACTTTCCCAATAACAGCATTGTGGAGGGCACGGGTAATGTTGAGGGACACGTGCCTGTGTAATGCCATAACGGCATACCAGTACTAATAGTCCCACATGTTCGGGGCCTCGGGGTGATCCTCGACTAAGCATTCTCTTTCAAGATACATATCCAAGCCCTTGGCCACTACAACTCAAAAACATTTCCAGGATCCGTACATTCCAAGAAACTGCAAAAATGTTTGCGCGCACCCTCATGATCTCCTGCCTACACTATTGCAACCTTCTACTATCTGGCCTCCCCTCTAGCACTCTTGCACCACTCCAATCTATCCTAAACTCTGATGCCCGAGTAAACCAACTGTCCCTCATTTAGTCCCCAGCCTCTCCTCTCTGCCAGACCCTTCACTGCCTTCCAATTGCCCGGAGGCTACAGTTCAAAACCCTAACTATGACAGACAAAGCCTTCCACAACCTGTCTCCATACATCTGCAACATGGTCTCTGTTGTGAATTCTGCTTTTGGGCTCCCTCCGGTGGTTGTAGGTGGTAATGCAGTTGCCCCTGAGTTGCAGCCCTGGTCAGGTGTATCTGCTGATTGCAGATCTGACTGGGGTATTTATGCGTGCAGTATTCATTAGTCCTTGCCAGTTGTCAATTGTTGTTGGGAGGTGTAGGACCTCTGCCTGGTTCCTCCTGCCTTTCTGCAAAATCAGCAAAGATAAGTGTCTGGTTCTTTTTCCCTGTGGCACACATGTTGTGTGCTTCACAATTCAGTGCTGTTCTTTGTGTTTTCTTGTCCAGCTTAGATTGTGTCAGTATTTTCTCAGTCTTGCTGGATTCTCTGGAGTGGCAGATATACATTCCATGTCTTTAGTTAGATTGTGGACCTTTTTGTATTATCTGCTGTGGATATTTTTGGAAGGGTTTTAATACTGACCACCTAGTTATCTGTCCTATCCTTTCCTATTTAGCTAGAGTGGCCTCTTTTGCTAAATCCTGTTTTCTACCTGCGTGTGTCTATTCTTCTCCTACTCACAGTCATTATTTGTGGGGGGCTGCCTATCATTTGGGGGTCTGCTCTGAGGCAAGATAGCATTCCCATTTCCATCTATAGGGGTATTTAGTCCTCCAGCTGTGTCGAGGTGTCTAGGGAGTGTTAGGCACACCCCACGGCTACTTCTAGTTGCGGTGTTAGTTCAGGATTGCGGTCAGTACAGGTTCCACCGTCTCCAGAGAAAGTTTCATGCGGCTCCAATGTCACCAGATCATAACAGGTCTCCCAATGACTGACTGGTTCATGGCTTCGTCTCCGCTAACCAGTGTGCTGTCAGTGAGATGTACCATTCCTGCCCACATGCACTTGTCCAAGTGTCCGTGTTTAGGTGCACTTTCCCTGTAACAGCATTGTAGAGGGCCCGGGTAATGTTGTGGGATATGTGCTTGCTTGTCGAATGTCATGACGGCAGACAGGGAAAAATTGTGGCAGCTGGGTAATGAGTACCTTCTGATGGTTACCACCATTAGGTTGCTGAAAGCTTAGGTCTCACACAGGCATAAAATGCAACATTTTGCACGCAAGCAGGCGAGAAATGTGTGAATTTAGTACTGTGGCATTGATTGCTTATTTCCGCTTGCGTTACAAAAATTGGGGTATGGACAACTGAAAGCTGCGATGGGACAATGACTTGAATGTGCTTGTTGATGGTACTAGTTGAGTTTGTGTGCAACTGCAGATGCAGGGCATGAAGCATCTTTGCATGCACCATGGACAGGGGATTTGCTTGCACGCACAACATTGGAAGAAGCAGTGGTATCACCCGCAGACACTGTTCATCGTCATGGAGCCTTGTGATCAACCAACAAAGTCGGGTGCTTTACTGCCATGTGCCTGATCATGCTTGTGGTGGTTAGGATGGGAGTTTTGCTACCTCTGCTGATGCGGGCCTGGCTGTTGGTGCAAATGGCAAATGGGGGTTATCGGCAGAGTCTTTAAAAAACAACCTGGGTGTTACGGGGACATTCAGTGTCTCCCTCTCCCAAACCACCTCCTCACCTCGACCACGGTTTTTCATTGTTCCCCAAGGCTCAGTTCTAGGACCCCTACTCTTCTCCATCTACACCTTCAGCCTGGGACAGCTGATGTAACGGCAGGGTTTGCAATATCATCAGTATGCCGATGACATGCAGATCTACCTATCTGTACCTGATATTACCTCCTTACTGACCCAAATCACATGTCTTGCCGCTATTTGATACTTCTTTTATGCTTGCTTTCAAACCATCTCACGCTAAATAGTCATGAGAGCTGTGTATGCATCATTCGGTACCACTTTAGTAAGAGAGAAAGTTTGCCCAAGAGAAAATGATTTTCCAGACATTCACAGCCTTTTTTTGCACTTTTTTTGTGATCTTCATCTTCTTGGTGTGTATGTGGTAAATTAATTTCTAAGTCGTCATCAATGCCATCATCGTCCATATCTTGTAAAGAGGAAATCTGGTGTTTCCCAGGGTCGTGGTTATCTACGCTTAGTGCCATTCCTTTAACAGTGTTCGTTACACTAGAACAAATAATTTTCGACTGTGACATTTGGATATTATTGGTAATATGTATGGGTGTAGATGAAGAAGCTTGTGCCACATGTGTGTTGATAGTTACGGACGGCGCACTCCTCTTTTTTTAAATCTTTTGTATTAAAGCATATGACACGCAGTAACACAGTCTGACACATTTTCCAGACAGGTACCACTAATACAAAATCGATTAATACATTTTCATTTTACGAAAACAGGACCCTTACCCCATAACCAACCCTCCCTCACCCCAGACCCTTACCAATTATCCAAAACAACCAACGGACAACATCACCTCTTGAAAATTGTCCAACAGTACATGTAAAAGTCCCTCCAGAAGCAACTAAACGACCCCCATTCTACTCTGCAATAACTCAGCAGACGCAACGCCTGGGTAATCCACCCATCTGCCCCACAAATTTTCAAATTTTGTATTCTGACCTCTCTTGATGTAGATATTCCTTCCCATAAGGAAAATAAAATTAATGTTATTAATAAATTCCTTTTTCCCTGGTGGTTTTTCAGCCAACCAGTAAGTTGCAATAACCTTTCTCGCAGCATATAACAATCTTGCAATAATCAGCTTTCCACATTCATCCGTAGCAATATCATCCATACAACCCAGAAGGCTATTCAGCTGGTTACGCACCACATTTACCCCTGTCACCTCTTGAATCAAGTTAAGCACCTTCACCTAAAAGGGTTGGAGGCGAGAGCACGACCACATAATATATATGAAATCTGCATCATCCTCAACGCACCTTCGGCATTTGGAGTAATCTCTTAGTCCTGCCTTCCTCATCCATGCCATGGTCCTGTACACCCTATACACCAGGTATAACTCCGACACCCTGTTAGCCTCACTCAAGGATGCCCTGGGGATGTATTAAAGTATAGACTCCCACTGGGACTCAGACAAAGGACCCACGTCCGCCACCCATTTTTCATTTAGGCTTAACGGATGTTTCAATAAAAAGGTATCAATCACACCTCTGTACATCATGGTAATGAACTCCCTCATACTCCTCTGAGACCCGATAATATTCAACAAGCTATCGGAGTCAAGAATCACTCGCGACCCATCCTTTTGACAATTTAGGGCGTGTCGCAACTGCAAATATTGAAAGAACATCTTCGGGTCAAAGGAAACTCAGTCCTAAGTGTCTCTAATGTTTTAATAACATCCCCATCAAGCAACTGAGACGTGAACCAAATGCCAATGCGCCTCCACTGACCGAACCCCGCCATCTCATGAGCTCTGCCAACCTAGGATCAAACCAAATCGGCTTATATCTCGTAAATTCCGTTACTCCCCTCCAATACTTAATTTTCTGCCACACTTTCCTCATCATAATTTAGTTAAAATGTATATTTTCAGCGGCGCTAGTATATAAGGTGTCCTATTGCTGCAAATCTAGACAATAACCACCATGTTGTCAGAAAAATAAGAAATTCTAAAATTAGATTTGCGCACAGGAAACCAGAAAAAAACAGTGTTGAATCCCTAAATAACGAAAAAAACACACTAAATGAAATTTAAATAGAAGAAATATATGTTTACTCGGGATGTATTGAAGAGTTGTATAGTATACATAAGAGGAGGGTAGTAAAATATATTAAATATACACTATGGAGACAACAGTATCCTGTATGATTTGATTGCAATATGCCCAAAAAGCCAAGAAAATTTGATTGACGATGCTATGAGAATAGTAACATATAGCGCTAACCACCTGTGGAAAAATTGAGCAGTAAGGTTTAATGCACTGTGTGATCAAGTATCTGGTCGGTTATTGGAGCCACCTAAAATAGTAACATATAGTGCTAACCACCTGTGGAAAAAATGAGCAGTAAGGGTTAATGCCTCATACCCCCCAATATGGCCATGTCGTCCAAACCCAGGTTGGGACCAGTCTCCATCACTGGGTCTATACAAGTGGCCATATTGGGAAGGTTGATGGTATGATGACATATGGTAATGTGCTGGCCTTGGTGGGTTTTGGATGGGAACGGGTAGAGGTGTAGGCACACGTGGAGGGGGTGCTTCAAATACTTGTTGAGCATGCACCTGTTGAGATGTTGGAAGGCGCAGGACGTTACGTGCCAGGCCAGGCTCCTCGCATAGGCCTCCTCACCATCATCCTGATCAGCCCTGGCCAAATAATTAAGGACCCCAGTGTCCATATTTCTGCAACTTTCTTTCAGCTCTCTCCTTCCTCAGCCACAGTGGGAAATGACAGCAGGCTGTGGGGATGTCTCCAGTGGAACAGTAGGGCTGCAACTGAATCCAGAATCATCCTGGCTTACTGGAACTGGTGCTGCTGTGGGTGGTAGTGCAGCTTCTTGGCCAGTTCTTGCCGGATCTTGTGGTGCAACTGAAGAAGTTCCAGGAGGGATGGCCCTGGAAGGATCTGGAGATGAGCCAGCCACCTCTTCTCCTTCCCCAACCGGATCTATCATGACCTCAGAGTCTTAGGCGGTCTCCCTCTCAGTGAGGTTGGACTATGTTCTGTTAGTAAAGTATGAGAATAAGTAAATTAGTTTTTAAATTTCATCTTTAAAAACATATGTGTAATGTGTTTTGAGGTTTTTACTTACGGTCTGAGATCCATACTGGGATCCAAAAAGGAGAGTCTGTCATCGTATATGTATTTGCGCTTTTTTGAAGGTGCTGCTGACCCACTCCTGGCCCGCTGCTGCCCTTCCCTCCTATATTGGTCCCTTTTGCTGCACCATCGTCTCACAACTTCTTCCACTGCAATTAAAGAGACTAAAATAATGTATAATGCCATTGTGCACAGTGATACCACAAGGTGTCAGTGATTTAACAGATTTTAATGTGGCCTAGTAACCTGCATTTCTTAAAAAAGATCATCAATATAAATATTGTAAACACAAACAGCCCAATACTATATAAGGGAAAATACATAGAATGTAAGACCACAACGACAGGGTCCTCTCCCCTCTGTAGCAGTCTGTCATTGTAAATTTGTTTGTTTAAGCGCCATCTATAACTCTGTACAAAACCCCTTTCTCATGTCCATCACCATGTAATTAATGGTGCTATATAAATAAATTATATTAACCCCTCTCTGACCTTAGATGTACTATCCCGTCTAGGTGACCTGGGCCTATCTGACCCTCGACGGGATAGTACGTCATAGTGATTGTCCGCGCTCACGGGGGGAGCGCGGCCGATCGCGGCCGGGCGTCAGCTGACTATCGCAGCTGACATCCAGCACTATGTGCCAGGAGCAGTCACAGACACATTAACCCCCGGCATACTGCGATCAAACATGATCGCAGTGTTCCGGTGGTATAGGGAAGCATCGCGCAGGGAGGGGGCTCCCTGCGTTCTTCCCTGAGACCCCCGGAGCAACGCAATGTGATCGCATTGCTCCGAGGGTCTCTTACCTCCTCCTCCCTGCAGCAGGCCCGGATCCAAAATGGCCGCGGCATCCGGGTCCTGCAGGGAGGTGGCTTCACAGCGCCTGCTCAGACCAGGCGCCGGGAAGCCTGGGGGAGCTGTGCGCGTCAGATCGGCGATCTGACAGAGTGCTGTTCAAACTGTCAGATCAGCGATCTAACACTATAACATGATGCCCCCCCCCCCGGGGCAATGTTATAGTGTAAAAAAAAAATATTCACATGTGTAAAAAAATTAAAAAAAATTCCAAAAAAAATGCAAAAAAAAAAATTGTTTCTATAAATACATTTCTTTATCTAAATAAAAAAAACATTAAAAGTACACATAATTAGTATCGCCGCGTCCGTAGCGACCCGACCTATAAAACTGTCCCACTAGTTAACCCCTTCAGTGAACACTGTAAAAAAATAAGAGGCAAAAAACAACGCTTTATTATCATACCGCCAAACAAAAAGTGGAATAACACGCGATCAAAAAGATGGATATAAATAACCATGGTACCGCTAAAAATGTAATCTTGTCCGCAAAAAACAAGCCGCCATACAGCGTCATCAAAGAAAAAAGAAAAAAGTTATAGTCCTCAGAATAAAGGGATGCAAAAATAATTATTTTTTCTATAAAATAGTTTTTATCATATAAAAGCGCCAAAACATAAAAAAAATATAAGTGAGGTATCGCTGTAATCGTACTGACCCGAAGAATAAAATTGCTTTATCCATTTTACCAAACGAGGAACGGTATAAACGCCTCCCCCGAAAGAAAATCATGAATAGCTGTTTTTTGGTCATTCTGCCTCACATAAATCAGAATAAAAAGCGATCAAAAAATGTCACTTGCCCGAAAATGTTACCAATAAAAACGTCAACTCGTCCCGCAAAAAACAAGACCTCACATGACATGTGGACCAAAATATGGAAAAATTATAGCTCTCAAAATGTGGTAACGCAAAAAATATTTTTTGCAATAAAAAGCGTCTTTCAGTGTATGACGGCTGCCAATCATAAAAATCCGCTAAAAAAACCCACTATAAAAGTAAATCAAACCCCCTTCATCATCCCCTTAGTTAGCGAAAAATAAAAAAAATTAAAAAATGTATTTATTTCCATTTTCCCATTAGGGTTAGGGCTAGGGTTAGGGTTTGGGCTAGAGTTAGGACTAGTGTTAGGGCTAGGGTTAGGGCTAGGGTTAGGGTTAGGGTTAGGGCTAGGGTTAGGGTTAGGGCAAGGGTTAAGGCTACAGTTGGGGTTGGGGCTAAAGTTAGGGTTAGGGTTGGGGCTAAAGTTAGGGTTAGGGTTTGGATTACATTTACGGTTGGGAATAGGGTTGGGATTAGGGTTAGGGGTGTGTCAGGGTTAGGGGTGTGGTTAGGGTTACCGTTGGGATTAGGGTTAGGGATGTGTTTGGATTAGGGTTTCAGTTATAATTGGGGGTTTCCACTGTTTAGGCACATCAGGGGCTCTCCAAACACGACATGGTGTCCGATCTCAATTCCAGCCAATTCTGTGTTGAAAAAGTAAAACAGTGCTCCTTCCCTTCCGAGCTCTCCTGTGCGCCCAAACAGGGGTTTACCCCAACATATGGGGTATCTGCGTACTCAGGACACATTGGACAACAACTTTTGGGGTCCAATTTCTACTGTTACCCTTGGAAAAATACAAAACTGGGGGCTAAAAAATAATTTTTGTGGAAAAAAAAAAGATTTTTTATTTTCACGGCTCTGCATTATAAACTGCAGTGAAACACTTGGGGGTTCAAAGTTCTCACAACACATCTAGATAAGTTCCGTGGGGGGTCTAGTTTCCAATATGGGGTCACTTGTTGGGGGTTTCTACTGTTTAGGTACATTAGGGGCTCTGCAAACGCAATGTGACACGCAATGTGACGCCTGCAGACCAATCCATCTAAGTCTGCATTCTAAATGACGCTCCTTCCCTTCCGAGCTCTGCCATGCGCTCAGACAGTGGTTCCCCCCAAATATGAGGTATCAGCGTACTCAAGACAAATTGGAAAACAACTTTTGGGGTCTAATTTCAACTGCTACCCTTGGAAAAATACAAAACTGGGGGCTAAAAATAATTTTTGTGGAAAAAATATGATTTTTTTTTTACGGCTCTGCACTATAAACTTCTGTGAATCACTTAATGGGTCAAAGTGCTCACCACACATCTAGATAAGTTCCATAGGGGGTCTAATTTCCAAAATGGTGTCACTTGTGGGGGATTTTAATGTTTAGGCACATCAGGGGCTCTCCAAATGCAACATGGCGTCCCATCTCAATTCCAGTCAATTTTGCATTGAAAAGTCAAATGGCGCTCCTTCGCTTCCGAGCTCTGCCATGCGCCAAAACAGTGGTTTACCCCCACATATGGGGTATCAGCGTACTCAGGACTAATTGTACAACAACTATTGCAGTCCAGTTTCTCCTGATACCCCTGGTAAAATAAAACAAATTGGAGCTAAAATAAATTTTTTGTGAATAAAAGTTAAATGCTCATTTTTATTTAAACATGCCAAAAATTCCTGTGAAACACCTGAAGGGTTAATAAACTTCTTGAATGTGGTTTTGAGCACCTTGAGGGGTGCAGTTTTTAGAATGGTGTCACACATTTTCTATCATATAGACCCCTCAAAATGACTTCAAATGAGATGTGGTCCCTGAAAAAAATGGTGTTGTAAAAATGAGAAATTGCTGGTCAAATTTTAACCCTTATAACTCCCTAACAAAAAAAATTTTTGGTTCCAAAATTGTGCTGATGTAAAGTAGACATGTGGGAAATGTTACTTATTAAGTATTTTGTGTGACATATCTCTGTGATTTAAGGGCATAAAAATTCAAAGTTGGAAAATTGCAAAATTTTCAAAATTTTCTCCAAATTTCCATCTTTTTCACAAATAAACGCAGGTAATATCAAATAAATTTTATCACTATCATTAAGTACAATATGTCCCGAGAAAACATTGTCAGATTCACCGGGATCCGTTGAAGCGTTCCAGAGTTATAACCTCATAAAGGGACAGTGGTCAGAATTGTAAAAATTAACCCGGTCATTAACGTGCAAACCACTCTTGGGGGTAAAGGGGTTAATATTAATGAAAATAACAATAGGTCCAAATTCATGTAGGTACTGCAGTTTGCAATATTAATTAATAGAGAAACATGAGTGTACTTACTAATTTGCCTCTGAACCTCACGTGGCAGCTGCTCATATTCTGGGAAAAGGATCCCACATATGCTCCTCCAAGCAGCCTCTTTCCTTGCCCGGTTCGCATAGTTTGCTTCCCATTTGGTCCCAAATTTCGGGCCTTTCTTGGACCAGGATGAGAAGCATGTCCACATTTATAATTGAAGCCATTCTGCAGGAGACTTCGTGGAGGCCTGAGGCAGATTTCCGGGACGTCTGTCTGGCTTTTTCAGCTAATTAGCATGTCTGAGCCTCCTGAAAAAGGGCTTGGCACATTTCCTGTCACCTGCAAAACTCTTGCGTATTTTACACAAGTCACACTGTTGGTCTGTGTGTAATCCGTATTTTTCGCGCACCCATAGACTTTCCTTGGCGGATTTTTTGTGCAATACGCTGACAAGCACAGCATGCTGTGATTTTCAATGCCCGTAAAATACGGATGCGTAATATACGCCAGATAGGAGCTGCCCCATAGAGAATCATTGGTCCATGTGCAATGCATAGTTTTTGCGCCTCTCATACGTCTGTAAAACGCTCTAGTGTGACGCCAGCCCTAGACTGGCTATCATAACACTCAGCCTTTAACCATTATTTTTCCTCTCCTATGTATTTTTCTAGCTGATTTACAATGATATTAAGGTTCAGCTTTAATTTCATTATTATCATTAGATGTTAGTGATTCTTATAGAATTTAAATCTTTGAGCTGTGCTAAATTATTCCTGAAATTATATTTGCAGCTGATTGTGTCTTGAGAAATTGCACATACTCCAATTACCCATGACCACAACACAGCAATGTACGAATAAAGCTTTAGCTATGTCAAAGTGACCTCAGCACACAGCTCAGGTAAAAATTAAGAGACCACTGCAAAATGTTCAGTTTGTCTGATTTTTCTCTTTGTAAGTATATTTTTGAGTAAAATGTAAATTGTTCTTTTGTTCAATAAACTTCTGACAACATGTCTCCGAATTTCCAAACAATAAATTTTGTATTTTTTTTCTGACAAAGATAAATGGTCAAAATATAAAAAAAACTGTGCTTTCAGACCTCAAATAATGCAATGAAAACAAGTTCATAATCATTTAGAAACAACAATACTAATGTTTTAACTCAGGAAGAGCTCAGAAATCAATATTTTGTGGAACAACCATCATTCTTAATCACAGCTTTCATGCCTCTTGGAATGCTGGTCACCAGTCTTTCACACTGTTTCTGGCGCAAAAAATGTAAGCAGTTCTTCTATGTTTGATGGCTTGTGACTATCCATCATCCTCTTGATTACATTCCAGAGGTTTTCAAAGGGGTTCAGTTCTAGAGATTGGGCTGCCCATGACAGGGTTTTAAGTAGTAATCTCTTAATTTTTGCCAGAGCTGTATATGAGAGCAGTGTTAATAAGAACTAAAGTGCATAATGCATAAGCTCTCAATAGAAAAAAGGGGTCTTAAAGTGCTTTTAAACTACCAGAATAGCATAAATTGATGCTGAAAGATCTAAGACATGTTTTGCTGCTGTTACAATGGTGCACCTTCACCAACATGCTTTTCGGCTGTGTGCCTTCATCAGGGAGATGAAGGCAGTCTTCAGGTTTTAGTCACATTGGTGGCAGCATAGCGGGTTGAGTCACGACTGTGTATAGAGATTGGTGGCTGTAACCACAACCCTGTGTTGTGTGACAGCGTAGGAAACACCATTGTAGCACTTCTGATTGGCAGTGAAATCATCCCCGCCAGTCAGAGAGCCATTCAGCTGTGATCGGAGGTACAAAGTTTACCTCCAGTCACTGGTGTTATCTGATTTTACTGCAGCTCCCATCAGCTTCCACCTGCTGCCATAAATAAATAATTAAAATAAAAAAACCTGCTTGGGTTTGTCTGTTTTGATAACCAGCCAGGCAAAACTCACAGCTGGAGGATGCAACACTCAGCTGTCAGCTTCAGCAAGGCTGGTTATTAAGAATAGAGGGGTCTTCACGCCTTATTTTTAATTCTTTAAATCAATAATTTAAAAGAAAGGTCCTCCCCTTTTTTGACAACTAGCCTTGCTAAAGCAGACAGCTGGGGGTTGGTATTCTCAGGCTGGTAAAGAGTCATGGATATAGCCCTCAGCCTAAAAATAGCAGCCCGCACCTTCCCAGAAAAGGCACATCTATTAGATATGTAAATTTGGTCACTTTGCCTGGCACCTCCCACTTGCCCTGTAGCGGTGGCAAGTGGGATTCATATTTGTTGGGTTGATGTCACCTTTGTATTGTCTGGTGACATCAAGCCCACGGATTACTAATGGAGAGGCATCCATAAGACATCTATCCATTACTAATCCTATAGCTATATGGCAAATAAAGACAAAGCCAGAATAAAGTTATTAGAAATAAGACTTAACACTGTTTTCCATTTTATTTAAAAATAAAAAACACAGTTATACTCACCTAACACCTAATTCTTCAGAAGCCTTTGTTCTCCTGCAATAAAACTAAAATAAAAAACAACAATATCCCTCACTTATCTGTCATTCTGTCCCAGCTGTGAGCTTTACCAAGGATGGTTGTCAAACATGGAAGGCCCCATGTCGTTTTTTTTAAAATTATTTATTTAAATAATTAAAAATGTTGGTGTGGGGACCACTCTATTCTTGATATCCAGCCTTGCTGAAACTGACAGCTGGTTATCAAAAATACAGAGGAACCCATGCAGGGTTTTTCTAATTATTTATTTACAGTGCAGGAGCGGCTGATAAATGTTGGCATCGCATAGCATTTGGCCCAGTGTTAACTTATAGGGCAGCTCACGTCAGCATTTATTTTCTCAGCCATTTTTGGCATGCAAGTAAAATTACAGCATGCTGCGATTCTCACCGAGACTCAGCCGAGACTCTCCAATGCAAGCCCATGTGTGAAAAAAATCGCACAGCACTCAGACCATGCGAGTGCTATCTGATTTTTACACACCGATGTCCTTTGAAAAGTCAGCGATTCATGTGCCGCATACAGTAAAATTACAGGTTAGAATAGAAAAGATAGAATAGATATATACACATAGAATATACAGCTCTGGCAAAAATTAAGAGACCACTGCAAAATGTTCAGTTTGTCTGATTTTCCTCTATATAGGTATATTAGTGAGTAAAATGTACATTTTTCTTTTATTCTACTCTGTGTTCCAAATTATTATGCAAATTGGATTTAAGTGTCAAAAAGATTTAATTGTTTTGTTTTTCAAATAAACTCAAATTGTGCCATTTTTCCGATACCTGTAGCATTTCCATTTTTTGTGATCTGTGGTCAGGTGAGGGCTTTTTTTTTGCAAGCCGAGCTGACGTTTTTAGTGATACAATTTTGGTGCAGATATGTTCTTTTGATCGCCTGTTATTGCATTCTAATGCAATGTCGCAGCGACCAAAAAAACGTAGTTTTGCCGTGTCAATTTTTTTTCTCGCTACGCCGTTTAGCGATCAGGTTAATCCTTTTTCTTATTGATAGATCGGGCGATTCTGAATGCGGCGATACCAAATATGTGTATATTTGATTTTATTTTTATTGTTTTATTTTGAATGGGGCGAAAGGGGGGTGATTTAAACTTTTATATTTTTTTTATTTATTTCATATTTTTTAAAACATTTTTTTTTACTTTTGCCATGCTTCAATAGCCTCCATGGGAGGCTAGAAGCTGGCATAGCCTGATCAGCTCTGCTACATCAGATCGCTCCTATGTAGCTTAATTACAGGCTTGCTATGAGCGCTGACCCCAGGGAGGCGCTCACAGCAAACCAGCATCAGTAACCATAGATGTCTCAAGGACCTCTATGGCTACTATCCTGACGCATCGCTGACCCCTGATCATGTGACGGGGGTCGTCGATGCGTGCATTTCCAGCCACGCGACCAGAAGCAGTAGTTAAATGCTGCTGTCAGCAGCATTTAACTAGTTAATAGCGGGGGGGTGGATCGCGATTCCACTCGCCACTATTGTGCGCACATGTCAGCTGTTCAAAACAGCTGACATGTCGCTGCTTTGATGTGGGCTCACCGCCGGAGCCCACATCAAAGCAGGGGATCTGACCTTGGACGTACTATCCCATCAGAAAGGGGTTAAACACAAGTGATAATTAGAGATGTGAAAGAGAAGATTTACAATGGCGCTTCTCACCCGAGAGGAGAGGGAGAAGAAATTCAGAAGCGGCTGATGTTTTAAAACAGGTTCTGTGTTGTTACCTGTAAGTAGTAAGAAATGGAAACAGATATTCTAAAAACACCGCTCTAGACTGAGTTGAAATAAGACGGCGGTATGTGTAATCTATTTTTTACACATACCGTAGTCTTATTTCAACTCAGTGTAGCGCGGTGTTTTTAGAACATGTGATAATTAGTTTTCCAGGTGATTCTAAATAAAGGAAAACTACTTAAAATGATGTTCCACATTATTAAGCAGGCCACAGGTTTCAAGCAATATGGGAAATAAAAAGGGTCTCTCTGCTGCTGAAAAGTGTTAAATAGTGCAATGCTATAGACAAGGTATGAAAACATTAGATATATCACGAAAACTTAAGAGTGACCATCATACTGTGAAGAGATTTGTGACTGAAACAGTGTACAGACAGATTTCATTCAGATAAAGGCATAATGAGGAAGGTTTGTGCCAGACAAATTCATTGGATTAAGAGAGCAGCTGCCAAAATACCATTACAAAGCAGCAAGCAGTTATTTGAAGCTGCTGGTTCCTCTGGAGTCCCTCGAACCTCAAGGTGTAGGAACCTTCAAAGGCTAGTTGTGGTGCATAAACCTACTATTCGGCCACCCCTAAACAGTGTTCACAAGCAGAAACGGTTGCAGTGGGCCCAGACATACATGAAGACTAAATGTCAGTCTTGTTTACTGATGAGTGTCAAGCAACCCTGGATGGTCCAGATGGATGGAGTAGTGGATGGTTGGTGGAAGGCCACCATGTCCCAACAAGCTGCGACATCAGCAATGAGGTGGCGGTCATGTTTTGGGCTGGAATCATGGGAAAACAGCTGGTAGGGCCCTTTAAGGTTCCTGAATGAGTGAAAATGACCTCTGCAAAGTATATAGAGTTTCTGACTGACAACTTTCTTCCATGGTATAAAAATCAAAAATGTGCCTTCAGGAGCAAAATCATCTTCATGCATGACAATGCACCATCACATGCTGCAATGAATACCTCTGAGTCATTGGCTGCTATGGGCATATAAGGAGATAAACTCATGGTGTGGCCACCATCTTCCCCTGACCTCAGCCCTATAGAGAACCTTTGGAATATCATCAAGCAAAAGATCTATGAAGGTGGGAGGCAGTTCACATCAAAACAGCAGCTCTGGGAGGCTATATTCTTACTTCATGCAAAGAAATACAAGCAGAAACGCTCCAAAAACTCACAAGGTAAATGGATGCAAGAATTGTGAAGGTGATATCAAAGAAGGGTGCCTATGACAACATGTAACTTGGCCTGTTAGGATCTTTTGGAGTTAAATAGCTTTTTTGTTCAGTGAATGTGACCGCCTAATGCTGCAAATTCCACAAATGAGCATTTTCAGTTCTTCAAAACATATCAAATGTTTAGAAATTCTACTGTGCCTAATAATTTGCAAACAGAGCATTTTGAGTTTTATTATTTTTGGAGATTATACTGTTATCATTGGGAGGTTTCTTCAATAAAATTCGATGTATATTCTAACAGGTGATGATTTTTATTAGACTGACTGTCATTTGCACTGACCATTTAGGAAAATCCGAGAAAAATATAATTTGCATAATAATTTGTAACATGGTGTATAAACTTCTGACAACATGTCTCCAAATTTCCAAGCAATAAATTTTGTATTTTGTTCTGACAAATATAAATGGTCAAAATTAAATAAACAGTGCTTTCAGACATCAAATGATGCAAAGAAAACAAGTTTTTAATCATTTAGAAAAAACAATACTAATTTCTTAGCTTAGGAAGAGTTCAAAAATCAATATTTTGCGGAATAACCATCATTTTTAATCACAGCTTTCCACCAGTCTTTCACACTCCTTCTGATGCAAAAAATTAAGCAGTTCTTCTTTGTTTGATGGCTTGTGACTATCCATCATCCTCTTGATTACATTCCAGAGGTTTTCAATGGGGTTCAGGTCTAGAGATTGGGCTGCCCATGACAGTGTTTTGATGTGGTGGTCTCTTAATTTTTGCCAGAGCTGTAAATGTACAGTATATACACACGTGGTCAGAATTGTGTTTAATAACAATTATAAGTTAAGGGTACTATCATTTCTGTCCAGGCCTATTTCATGAGTTTTATTTTTTTTAAATTCTGTGGAAGCATGGTTGAAAAGCAATGTCTGACTTTCATTTGTTCATTTTCATGGATTTTTAATTCATTATCCCTTTTTTTTTAATTATTATTACTTTTGCATGGGCAGCCCAATATCCAGACCCCGAACCCAATTGAAAACCTCTGGAATGTAATCAAGAGGATGATGAATTGTCACAAGCCATCAATCAAAGAAGAACTGCTTACATTTTTGCGCCAGAAGCAGTGTGAAAGACTGGTGGAAAGCATGACAAGACGCATGAAAGCTGTGATTAAAAATCATGGTTATTCCACAAAATATTTATTTCTGAACTTTTGTTGAGTTAAAACATTAGTGTTGTTGTCTCTAAATGATTATAAACTTGTTTTCTTTGCATTATTTGAGGTTGGAAAGCCCTGTTTTTTTTCATTTTGACCATTTTTCTTTGTCAGAAAAAAAATAAAAATTATTGCTTGAAAATTCGGAGACAGGTTGTCAGAAGTTTACAGAATAAAAGAACAATTTACATTTTACTCAAAATTATACCTATAAAGAGAAAAATCAGACAAACTGAACGTTTTGCAGTGGTCTCTTAATTTTTGCATTTTTGCAAGAGCTGTACATATATATGTCAGTGGCACACACACACACACACACACACACACACATATATATATATATATATATATATATATATATACTGTATATGCATATATATGTATATATATATATATATATATATATATATATATATATATATTAAACAGCTAGATTGAAGAAAAGCCGGCAATTCATCTGCCATGTACTGTAATATATATAAATTACACCAGCGCCCTCAATGACAAGGGTAATCTAAAAAACAATTTTCATTGAAAGACAGGATATACAGCTGCTGGCAAAGCTCAGGATCCTGTGTGTAAAATCCCTTTATATAGAGTTTTAAATACAAAGGGTTTGCCGTGCTAATCCCCCCAAAAAATATATATTAACTTAAATAACACCTAATCAATAATTTATCTAAATGTAGATTATATGTGACTTCGGCGCTTTTGCGGTGGGAAATTGTCGCACTGCACTAGCGCTGATGTCAGAAAGGTGAAGTGAGTTCATTTGCTGTGACCTTGCTGGACCTGTCAGACAGCACCACGAGCAGGAGAACTTTCTCACGCTTGAGGTGCCATCAGACAGGGTTCACAGCAGTTCACAGTCAGACGCTGAGCACACGGTGCTCAGTGTCTGACCAGCGTCACACTGGTGAGTTTTACGGACGTATGAGCGCAGAAAATACACCCGTAAAATTCGCATAACACACGGCCCAATGATTCCCTATGTCCCAGCTCCTATCTGCCGTATTTTACTGATCCGTATTATACGGTCTTGTACGGCCGTACAAAATCGCAGCATGCTGCGTTTGTCACCGTATTGCACAAAAAAATTGCCAATGAAAGTCTATGGGGGTGAGAAAAATACGGATTACACACGGACCAGCAGTGTGACTTGCGAGAAATACGCAGCATTGTTCTATAGAAAAGCTGGTAATTCAATTGCCGGCTTTTCATTTCTCCTTCCCAAACCCGACATGATATGAGACATGGTTTACATACAGTAAACCATCTCATATCCCTTTTTTTTTGCATATTCCACACTACTAATGTTAGTAGTGTGTATGTGCAAAATTTGGGCACTGTATCTTGTAAAATAAAGGGTTAAATCGCGGTGAGGCGCCCTCTGCTGGATGTCCTCATATGAACTCGAGCGTGGGAACTTTTACCAGGCTCCAGTTCATGAGGACATCCAGCAGAGGGCGCCTCACCGCAACTCAAGGTAACTACAGGTCATTCCCCTGCAATCCATTAATTCCCCGGGGTTTTACAGCCACGAGCACTGCTTTAGCACAGCTCCTGGCTGTAAAATGATTTAACCCCTTCAGATGGATTTACTTCATGGGACTTGACCTGAGCGTCGGAAGGTATGAGATATTGTTGAGTTTTTATTTTTCCTTTGTTACAGGATGAGGGTCATCAGGTGGATTACCAGTATAATAAAATAATACAACAACCTGTGTCTTTATTTCATTAAAATACTTGTAAAAAATGTGTGTGTTTTATTAACCATTTCGTACTATTGGATTAATAATGGATAGGTTTCATAATTGACGCCTCTCCATTATTAATCTGGCTTAATGTCACCTTACAATAGCAAGGTGACATTAACCCTTCATTAACCCATATCCCACCACTACACGGGAATGGGAAGAGAGTGGCCAAGTGCCAGAATAGGTGCATCTTCCAGATGTGCCTTTTCTGGGGTGGCTGGGGGCAGATGTTTGTAGCCAGGGGGGGCAATAACCATGGACCCTCTCTAGGCTATTAATATCTGCCCTCAGTCACTGGCTTTACCACTCTGGCGGAGAAAATTGCGCGGGAGCCCACGCCAATTTTTTCCGCCATTTAACCCCTTATAAGCTAGTGTGCCCACATTTTGCACATACACACTACTAACATTAGTAGTGTGGAATATGCAAAAAAAATGGATATGAGATAGTAGTTTACTGTATGTAAACCATGTCTCATATCATGTCAGATTTGGGAAGGAGAAATGAAAAGCCAGCAATTGAATTACCGGCTTTTCACATATCTCGCGCTGAAGTAAATATAAATCCAGAATATATATATATGTGTCTCAATGACATATATATATATATATATATATATATATATATATATATAGATATACTGTATATATGTTTTAATGAACATTTGAGCACATAAATCCATTAGATGTCGGTTTTTCAAGCCTGCGAGAAAATATCGCAGTACGGATGCCATACGGATTACATACGGAGGATGCCATGCGCAAAATACGCTGACACACCCTGCCTACGGATGACATATGGATCACTATTTTTGGAACATTTCTGCTTATTACGGCCGTAAAAAAAGGATCATATTTTCATACGCTGAGTGTGACGCCGGCCTCTAAAGGATGACAGGCTGCAAGATCGCATCATGCAACCATGCAGCCTGCCATCTAGATGTAGCATTGCTAAAAATACTTATTTTGTATTTTTATTCAGGACTCTTTACCAGATGCGATACTCTAAAGAAAATGTCGTGATATTTCTTATAAAAAATGTAGTGGTTTATTTTAGTATTAACGAAAAAGCATCATTGCAGCAAAACATAAAATAGGTGAAATATTTACAAAGAGATAGTCTATTTGTCCATATCACAGTTTGTTCCCCATCTTTCCTGAGATTCTGAATGGTAAATGGCATCTGTCTCTGTCATAAGCGTCTCTGGAAGCAACACGTGGTGATTAACTTACATACCAGCTGTCCATCTCGTCTGAAGTCTGTGCGCAATGTGTGAAGTCCGCAGAGAGTGAAGAAGAACCCGCCCTTCTTCCTGTGGCCATATTATCTATACGTCCCACGGAGCACATGGTCTCTATCTATGGGGTTGACATTTACTATGTGTCAGAAATAACATATGTAATGTCAGCGAAAGGCAATGTGCTCAGTACAGAATGAGAATAAGAATAATTCAATAATCAATAATTAATATTTAACAAGCATCTAATTATCTATCTGTCTAATTTAAAATACTTTAGTGGCAGCGCAATTGTTTACCTGTACTTTTACCGAATGTTACCATCTTTTTCCGATTTTAGGAAAAATGCTCGGGTTACCGATCACCAATTCAAATGTACCATATTCATGCCGAATTTATATGTTTGGTGATAGTTTTCCAAACATATTTGCTCATCTCTAATGGCTAGCTGTAAGTGCTTTCTTGCTTGATAATACAAGGCTTTACAGCAAAGCTTTTACATAAACTACTATTAGATACTGGGTATTTTGACTGATATACAACCTGACCGGTCGCTTTGGAAGAAAACAACAATCTGTGTAATTGTCTCTGAAGATTACATTGAAATTCTTTAAATTAATCTGACATCTATTATGCTTGGACATAAATATATCATGACAATAACACAAAAGTACAATAATAGCCGATAATATCAGATGCAGAACGTTGGATGTTAAAGACAATTATGTCATCTTAAGCTAATGCTTATTTACCGAGTTATTTAGAGAGAACTTTAGCTGAACTAGTTTTTGTATGATTCAAAATGCCTTATAACATGAGATTTCATATTCTGACGTCAAAAATAAATGTTTTCTAACATAGATCGTATTCTCAAGTTTGTCAATGTTCATCAAATACATTAAAAATAAAGAGGAACCAGCTCAACCTCCTGCAGGGAAAAAATAATACCAAGTCTAAGAACTTGTGTAACGTTCGAAATGCGTCTGATAGCAATATCTATTTTTCCCCATGTTCCAACCACCATTTAATTATGGAAATTTTCTATCATATTTTTGTACACTCATCTGCTTTTAAATTAATCTTTAATAAAGAAATTTGAGTTTTATAGACACGAGCTGGATCATCCTTCACCAATGTTCATAAAACACAAGTTATGGTAGCCAATTTGCAATGTGATTGGTTGCATAAACTTATTTACATATGACTCCAAAACTGCCTGCAAGCTACTTCATGCTGTTGCTATGCAGTATTGGTCTATTAATACACTGATGCCTCTAACAATGAAGCCATCAATAACACTACCGTCACTAATACTTATGGTTAATTCCTACATGCCATTGCATAGAATATTTCCCATAATTGTGGCACACGCTATCATCATACAAATTATGTCACTGAAATTGGAGTAAAAATTACAGATTGTTTGACTCTTTATTGACTTTGATTTATTTTTTGTATTTATTCATGATAATCAGGTTGTGCTTATACCATTTGTTAGTGCAACATCCTACTGTGGGTGTCTTCTGTAGATGTGATTTAATTCCAAGTAAAATGCTGTTAATATATTTATTATATTTATTTATCCTTTCATACTATGACCAATTTTATTTTTTTTCACTCTTGTTTATCTCTCTTCTTCTTTGCAGAGTCGTAACATTATTATTTTTGTGTCAATGTATCAGTATGAAGACTTACTTTTTGTGTGACAATTTGTAGGTGTGAATGACACCATTTACATTTCATACAATGTACTGAAGCGTGGAAAAAAAAATCCAAATGCAGTGAAATAGCAAACAAAAATGCAATTCCAACATTTTTTAGAAGGGTTTTGCTTTCATGATGTACTTCATTCAGTAAATATTACCTTCTAATGTCATTCTATAGGTATGATTACAGCAATAACAAAGTAATATAGTGTTTTTTTTCATCTTAGTTGTTAAAAAATAAAATAAAAAAAAGTATGAAAAAACAATGGTTTGTGTCTCGATATACTGAGATATCTTTTTTATTTTTTTTTTGTCCATAGACTTGTGTGAGGGCTTGTTTTTCGTGTTTTCAGCTTGCATTAATATTATTATAATTTTTGTGTGCATACAATATGTTGATTACTTTTTGTTGCGCTTTTTGTTGAAAATGCAGCAACTGAAAAACCACAATTTTGGTGTTCAACCATGTTTGATTTACAACACGCACCGTTAAATAATTTTATATTTTGACAGCTGAAACTTCTAACAGATGTGACCATACTAACAATGAAATATAAACTAAGATAGATAGATCTTTACATATTAATTTTCCCAAATCCACAACTTTTTCCATCATTGTAGCTATACTACAGCTTGTTTGGTAGTGTTGAATGATACCATCCATTTTACCGTACAATGTCTCGAAAAACAATAAAAAAAAAAAGTGGAATGAACAGTAAAAAATCCAAGTAATGAAAAAAATTAACGTTTGCAATTTTTTTTAGATTTGTGTTTACAAAATTAGTTACATGGTGAAAATGACCTTGCAGCATGATTCTACAGGTCAGTGGGATTACGAGCATAACAAATTTTTATAGATTTTTAATTTCAATTTATTATTTAACCCCTTACCGAAATTTGTAGTACATGTATGTCATGATCGGGAAAGACTTCCTGACCAATGCAAGTACATGCACGTCATGGCGATCGCCCGCACACAGCAGGCTGTGTGCAGGCGATCGCTGCTGGGTGTCAGCTTTTACCTACCTAGCTCTCAGTACCAGGAGCTGTCCCGCATTGTTCCCCACAATTTAACCCCTGCAGCAATTGAACTCGATCGCAGCATTTAGCGAGTGGGCAGGATGGCGCAGAGGTAAGAAAGCCCCTCTGCCTTTGGAGCGAAGATGGTACGACGGTCCAGATCATTGCTATTTTGACCCCATGTCGTCAGGACAAAATCAGGCACTAGGAGTTCATCACCACCTCCTCAAGGAATTCCAGATTCTCACTGCCCTAACAATAAAGAATCCTCTTCTATGTTGGTGGAAAATCCTTCTATCCTCCAGACGCAGATAATGCAACCTTGTGACCGTCACCTTCCTTGGTATAAACAGATCTACGGAGAGATATTTGTATTGTTCCCTTAAATACTTATACATGGCTATACATGGCCCCTCAGTTGTCTTTTTTCTAGACTAATCTATCCTAATTTTGCTCTTCTCTCTGGATATTGTAGTTACCTCATCCCCTTTAGTAATTGTGTTGCCCTCCTTTTTACTCACTCTAGTTCCATTATATTCATCCTGAGCACCAGTGCCCAAAACTGTACACAGTACTCCATGTGTGGTCTAACCAGGGATTTTTACAGAGGCAGTATAATGCTCTCATCATGTGTATACAAATCTCTTTTAATGAACCCCATGTTCGTGTTTGCCTTGGCAACCGCTGTCTGTCACTGGCTGTTCCAGGTAAGTTTATCATTAACTAGGATCCCCAAGTCTTTCTCCATGTCAGATTTACCCAATGGTTTCCTGTTCAGTGTGTAATGGTGATATTGATTTCTTCTTCCCATGTGTATAATCTTTCATTTAAAATTGTTAACCCACATCTGCCACCTCTCGGCCCAAGTTTCTAACTTATCCAGATCCATTTGTGGCAGAATACTATTATTAGGGTCAGCGGAAGGCACTAAATAAAATATGATTATAAAGTGTGTTTGCCGCCCGGGGTCCACCGTTCAGAGATAGTATACTGCACCTAAGAGGACAATGGCGTGACAAGCAGCAAACGAAACAGACTCTCACTGAGTTAAATGTCCCTCAACAGAGAAGCACATGGCTGTGCCAATCACATACAGTAAAGAGCCAAAACTCTGCAACAGAGCTTTGTTAAACGGCACACAGCTGCAGATTGATAATAGCACTAAACACGAACCCTGTTATCTTCACAGGTGAACGCTAACGCCAATGGGACAAGGGTACCGGTAGTGGACTCCAAGCACACAGAACTCCTCACTGGAGCAGCCAGAATTCTAAAGGCCTAAGGCCTGCCCTGAATCCATGCACACAACTCCTCTCCGGGGAGCTGGAATTCTAAAGGCACAAGACCTGCCCTGAGCTCACACAATGGAGTCCACAGTACCGTTAGGTTCCTCACACACACATAACATAAGTGATCTTAGCGCACCGATGGGCGTGCCAAAGATCCTTTTAAAGTTTCTGTCAATATGATGGGACCTTGCTCACTGGCCAATCTGAAGCTGGACCAGGACCTGAGCATGTGACGGGTGACTACCAAAGAAAAGTCGACTCACGAGCATGCTCAGTAGAGCAAAACCTGGACCTAGTCTCAGGAGTGCTCGCTGCTGAGTATTGCAAGTTACTATAGCTGAACCTGGCAAGACAGCAGTAACCAAGCGTACAGCCTGGATCTGGGATGCTGAGACTGACGTCTTTGCTCAGCAGCATTCGCTGCAGTCAAGACTGAATGGGGACCGCAGAAGAAGACAAGGCTTGGGATCCATCCTTTGCAGAGAAAGAATCCCAGAGCCTAACAACTATCTTCTCTTGTATTGACTGATTTACATTGTTTTGTATCATCTGCAAATATCGATATTTTACTGAGTAAGCCTTCTACCAGATCGTTAATAAATATGTTGAAGACAAAAGGTCAAAACACCGATCCCTGCGGTACCCCACTGGTCACAGTGATCCAGTTAAAAAATATACAATTTTTAACCACCCTCTGCTAACTATCACTAAGCCAGCTGCCATTTACACACATTTTCCCCCAGGCCCAGCTTTCTCATTTTGTGTACTAACCTTTTGTGTGACAAGGTATCAAATGCTTTGGAAAATCAAGATATACCATGTCAATGTAGTTTTTCCAATTTATTGTAGTTATCAAATAAACTTTTCGGCCCAACTACATGGCCTTCTTCAGTAACAGTAATGTCTGGGACAAAATGGAGCATTTTCATGAACGTAATGGAGTATCAGCGGCACAATAGCAGTAAATGCTTGTAGCAAGGTATAATGTCCACGTTCATATGTCAAATATAAGTGGGAAGCCCTAGGAGATGTGCCGGCATGTCTGGCAGTGACACGGCATCCACCGCTCGTCAGCACATCTCACTGCCAAACATGCCGGCACATCTCCTAGGGCTTCCCACTTATATTGGACACACCAACGTGGACATTATACCTTGCTACAAGCATTTACTGCTATTGTGCCATTGATACTCCATTACGTTCATGAAAACACTCCTTTGTCACTGAAGTTATTGCTACTAAAGAAGGCCGGGTATGTGGGCTGAAACATTTATTTGATGACTACTAGTGTTGAGCATTCCGATACCGTAAGTATCGGATATCGGACGATATTTGCTGTATCGGAATTCCGATACCGAGATCCGATACTTTTGTGGTATCGGGAATCGGTATCGGGATTGATATTAATGTGTAAAATAAAGAATAAAAATAAAAAATATTGATATACTCACCCTCTGACGCACCCTGGTTGTAACCGCCAGCCTCCTTTCATAAGAATGAGCGCTTGAAAGTCCTTAGATGACGTTGCGGCCTGTGATTGGTCGCGGAGCGGTCACGTGACTGCAACGCAACCAATCACAAGCCGCGACGTCATCTAAGGTCTTTCAAGCGCTCATTCTTATGAAAGGAGGCTGGCGGTTACAACCAGGGTGCATCAGAGGGTGAGTATATCAATATTTTTTATTTTAATTCTTTATTTTACACATTAATATGGATCCCAGGGCCTGAAGGGGAGTTTCCTCTCCTTCAGACCCTGGGAACCATCAGGATACCTTCCGATACTTGGTGTCCCATTGACTTGTATTGGTATCGGGTATCGGTATCGGCGATATCCGATACTTTTCGGGTATCGGCCGATACTATCCGATACCGATACTTTCAAGTATCGGACGGTATCGCTCAACACTAATGACTACAATAAATTGCAACAACTACATATAAGTTGAGTGCCTTAGTTTATCTCTCACTATTTGACTCACATTGGTCCAGTCTATAGCTTACCTCTTCATAAAAAACTGATTAGATTTTTTTGACAGGAGTGATTCCTCATAAACCCATGCTGATATGGAGTTGAACAGTTATTCTCATTGAGATAATCCAGAATAACGTCCCTCAGAAACATTTCAAATATTTAACCAACAATAGAGGTTGGGCTTACTGGCCTATAATTTCCAGATTCACTTTTAGAGCCGTTTTTGAATATTGGTACCACATTGGCTATGCACCAGTCCTGTGGAACAGACCCCCGTCGCTATAGAGTCCCTAAATATAAGAAATAATGGTTTGTGCAGATTTGTTATTCTGTCAGGTCTATTAGATAGTATTAGGTCTAATGGTATGTGCACACGTTGCAGATTTTTGTGCGGATTTCTTCCTTTTTTACCCCTGCAGATTTCTATTATGGAATGGGTGCAGAAACTCAGCAGATCTGCAAGTAATTTAGAGTAGAATGTAAAGCAATGGCAAAAAAATACTGTGCTAATGGTGTGGAAAAATCTGCACGGAAAATGCAGCAGATTCAAAAAAGGACCATGTCAATTCTTTTTGCAGATCTGCTGTGTTTCTGCACCCATTCCATAATAGAAATCTGCAGGGGTGAAAAAAGGAAGAAATCCGCTCAAAAATCTGCAGCGTGTGCACAAACCAAAAAAATCAATACAAGGGAAGGAAGAAAGCACTACTGTAAAAAAAAATGCACACTACTCCTGAAAATCACAAAAAAATAGTGAAAAATCTTTATTTAGCACACAAAGTAGCAAGTGAAATTAAAACATAATTAAAAAGAGATGTGGGTACAAATACTCCATAGTCCTGTGAATATAAATAGAGGGAAAACAGTACATTGCAAGGTATGTGACCCCATATAATGCAATATGTAAAGTGTCATATGCTTACTATCATACAATGTTTGGTACATTCAGGGGTAAGCAATGTCATGCTACATATACTAAATGAGAAAACAATAAATGCAAAAGGAACAGCTCCCCAACGTAACCCTCATAACCCAATAAGGCATCATGAAATCAACAGCAACCAAGCTACAGAGAAAAAAATGGTTATTGAGGGACCCTTATAAGCATGATGTCCAGCATGTAGATAATGGTGAGCAAACTCAGAACATGGTGGAAAGGAAAGGGAATCACTTACGATAGACAGTTCAAAATACAACTGTTGGTGCAAGAATGCCAGTCACCAAAAAAAACCCAATAACCTGAGGGAAACTCACACTGGTGTGGATCGATCTGATATGGGAGTAAATCCCAGTTAACCAGGACTAGGGTGGGCGGCCCAGAAGCGGCCCCACACGTATCACCGTAACTTATATGGCTTGGTCAGGGAAAGTGCCATGCTCATGGCCAGAAGAGGTATAAATACCTGTTTAAGCATATGCTAAATTGCAATCCAGTGTCAGCCAGACAAAGGAGGTTGATGTGAGCATGCAGATTGGAGCCCGGTCACGTGAGCAGCCATCACAGCGCAAAAGAACAGCGTGCCCATACGTAAGATGGAACGCATACAGCGCACGTTGAAGCACATATAGGAAATGTAGGAAGAAAGCAAGCACATGCACAGCTCCCGGGAGGCTTGGCAGAATGGAGAAGATGTAGAAGACACATATCAATAAGGCAAGAAAGGTTGGGAATACATGTGCTGTGAATGTGAATGGAACCCCAGAGAGGGGCAAATGTGCAGAAGTAAAGATGAAAAACTGAAAGTAAATGTCCACAGTAATAAAAATAAATGGAAGAGGATAAAATCCCTTATCTGAATCACTCCGCCTGATTCAGCTCAAAGTGAGTTGAATAATGCTCTCTGTCACATACAGAGGACAACACCAAATGTAGCCCCTTATCAATCAGGGACTTATTTATATCCCTTATCTCAATTACTCACCTCTAGTGTTGAGCATTCCGATGCTGCAAGTATCGGGTATCGGCCGATACTTGCTGTATCGGAATTCCGATACCGGGATTCCGATACTCTTGTGGTATCGGGTATCGGGTATCGCAACAACATTAATGTTAAAATGTGTAAAAGAGAGAATTAAAATAAAAAATATCGCTATACTCACCTCTCCGACGCAGCCGGGACTTCAGCGAGGGAACCGGCAGCGTTGTTTGTTTAAAATTTGCGCTATTACTTGGTTACGTGAATTCCCGGCTTGTGATTGGTCAGGTCGGCCACGTTGCCGGGACGCGGACCAATCACAGCAAGCCGTGACGAAATTACGTCACGGCTTGCTGTGATTGGTCCGCGTCCCGGCAATATGGCCGCCCTGACCAATCACAAGCCGTGACGTCACGGGAGGCTGGACACGCGCCCATTTTAAAATGAGCGCGTCCAGCCTCCCGGCTTGTGATTGGTTGACCGCGGCGCAACCAATCACAAGCCGTGACGTCACGGGAGGCTGGACACGCGCCCATTTTAAAATGAGCGCGTCCAGCCTCCCGGCTTGTGATTGGTTGACCGCGGCGCAACCAATCACAAGCCGTGACGTCACGGGAGGCTGGACACGCGCCCATTTTAAAATGAGCGCGTCCAGCCTCCCGGCTTGTGATTGGTTGACCGCGGCGCAACCAATCACAAGCCGTGACGTCACGGGAGGCTGGACACGCGCCCATTTTAAAATGAGCGCGTCCAGCCTCCCGGCTTGTGATTGGTTGACCGCGGCGCAACCAATCACAAGCCGTGACGTCACGGAAGGCTGGACACGCGCCCATTTTAAAATGAGCGCGTGTCCAGCCTCCCGTGACGTCACGGCTTGTGATTGGTCAGGGCGGCCATATTGCCGGGACGCGGACCAATCACAGCAAGCCGTGACGTAATTTTGTCACGGCTTGCTGTGATTGGTCCGCGTCCCGGCAACATGGCCGACCTGACCAATCACAAGCCGGGAATTCACGTAACCAAGTAATAGCGTGAATTTTAAACAAACAACGCTGCCGGTTCCCTCGCTGAAGTCCCGGCTGCGTCGGACAGGTGAGTATAGCGATATTTTTTATTTTAATTCTTTCTTTTACACATTTATATGGTTCCCAGGGCCTGAAGGAGAGTTTCCTCTCCTTCAGACCCTGGGAACCATCAGGAATACCGTCCGATACATGAGTCCCATTGACTTGTATTGGTATCGGGTATCGGTATCGGATTGGATCCGATATTTTGCCGGTATCGGCCGATACTTTCCGATACCGATACTTTCAAGTATCGGACGGTATCGCTCAACACTACTCACCTCTCATCTCATTCAGAGGTTCTCATAAGGTACCTTCACACGAAGCGACGCTGCAGCGATAGCGACAACGATGCCGATCGCTGCAGCGTTGCTGTTTGATCGCTGGAGAGCTGTCACACAGACCGCTCTCCAGCGACCAACGATGCCGAGGCCCCCGGGTAACCAGGGTAAACATCGGGTTGCTAAGCGCAGGGCCGCGCTTAGTAACCCGATGTTTACCCTGGTTACCAGCGTAAAAGTAAAACAAACAAACAGTACATGCTCACCTGCGCGTCCCCCAGCGTCTGCTTCCTGACACTGACTGAGCTCCGGCCCTAACAGCACAGCGGTGACGTCACCGCTGTGCTTTCACTTTCGGGCCGGCGCTCAGTCAGTGTCAGGAAGCAGAGGCTGGGGGACGCGCAGGTGAGCATGTACTGTTTGTTTTTTTTACTTTTACGCTGGTAACCAGGGTAAACATCGGGTTACTAAGCACGGCCCTGCGCTTGGTAACCCGATGTTTACCCTGGTTACCAGTGTAAAACATCGCTGGTATCGTTGCTTTTGCTTTCAAACACAACGATACACAGCGATCGGACGACCAAATAAAGTTCTGGACTTTATTCAGCGACCAGCGACATCACAGCAGGATCCTGATCGCTGCTGCGTGTCAAACGAAACGATATCGCTAGCGAGGACGCTGCAACGTCACGGATCGCTAGCGATGTCGTTTCGTGTGAAGGTACCTATAGACATACATACAAGGATTCGCACAGCCTGCCTATTTTTCACTTTGGAATTAACACAACTTATGTAACTACAGCAGTGTCCACTGACACTCTGAGAGTACAAAGGCCAAACAACAGAAATCACAGCCCTATACAAAATACAGCCTCATATGGTGTACTGCCAATCCAAAATGACCAAAACAACAACACTGCACAGAGTCTATCCCAGCTCTGTACTATACAGTACACAACCAGTGTATTTTGCCAGAGCTGTAAATTAAAAGACCACCACATAAAAAGCCTGTCATGGGCAGCCCAATCTCCATATCTGAACCTCATTGAAAACCTCTGGAATGTAATCAAAAGGATGATGGATTGTCAAAAGCCATCAAGCAAAGAAAAATCGCTTACATTTTTGTGCCAGAAGCAGTGTGAAAGACTGGTGGAAAGCATGCCAAGATCCATGAAAGCTGTGATTAAAAATCATGGTTATTCCACAAAATATTTATTTCTGAACTCTTGATGAGTTCAAACATAAGTATTGTTGTTTCTAAATGATTATGATCTTGTTTTCTTTGCATTATTTGAGGTCTGAAAGCCCTGGTTTTTTTTTAAATTTTGACCATTTTTCTTTTTCAGAAAAAAAATACAAAAAATATTGCTTGGAAATTCGAAGACATGTTGTCAAAAGTTTATAGAATAAAAGAAAAATTTACATTTTACTCAAAAATATACTATAAAGAGAAAAATCAGACAAACTGAACATTTTGCAGTGGTCTCTTAATTTTTCCCAGAGCTATATATCTACCTATTCTATTTGTATTTACTGTATGTAATATATCTCTTCTATCCTGTCTATTGATGAGCGACTTTGTTCAGATAATGATCGCCAAGCATAAATTTGGCATGAATATGATACATTTGGATTCATGGTCTTGAACACAAGCAAAATTTTATGAAATTGGAAAAAAAGGGTAACATTCGGTAAAAAGTGAGGGAAAATATTAGCGTTGTCATAAAAGTATTTTCAGCTTTTTAGCAACGATAATGGTGGTGTATGGTGAGCGTTTGGCACCTGTTTGATGAGGGGAGGGGGTTTGCAGAGCTCAGAGGCATTCTTGTAAAAAATAATTTTTCCCCCGAACTTTATGTATGCACATTGTGGCTATCCAATCAGGGAGCAGGAAAAACCCACAATGTCATGACACAATGGCTTGTGTCATTGGCTGCTGAAATCACATGTTCCTCTCCATATAAATAGTGGACATCTTGTTTTAGCACCATTTTAACACTGTAGCATTGCAGAGAAGCTGCTCCTGAGGCTGGTACCAACGTTGGCAAGATTTTAGCCACTTAGCTAGGCGGTTGTATATCAGCCAGATAGTGTAGCTAGCTAGTGTCCAGTGTGGCTGTTAAATTTATCTTCCAGTTTTGTTTTTTTTGCAATTACTGAGGTCCACAGACAAAGCCAGCAGGGCACATTTCCTACAAATGTGTTGTGCACTGCTTCTTTTGTGCTCCATGCACAAGTATAGCATTCTAAATAATATTTTTTTCACTAACTAAATGTGTAAAAACCTGCTGTATCTCAGATTTTAGCTAGTTAGCTAGATGGTTGTATATCAGTCAGATAGTGAAGCTAGCTACTGTCCAGTGTGGCTGTTAAATTTACCTTCCAGCATTTTTTTGTTCCATTACTGAGGTCCACAGACAAAGCCAGCAGGTCACAAGTCCTACAACTGTGTTGTGCATTGCTTCTATTGTGTTCCATGCATGATTATAGCATTCTAAATAATATTTTTTACTAGCTAAATGTGAAGAAGCCTACTGTATCCCACCTTGTCATTGTGTGCTTTGGTGATATTAAACTGTCTGCAGACCTAATGCACATACAAAAAATATTTTTTTCTGTTGCTGAATGTGACTCAGCCCGCCATATCCCATGTTGTCATTTTGTGGCGGTGATCTGAAGCTGTCTGCAGACCTCAAGCACATTAAAATATTTATTTATTTCTGTTGATAAATGTGATACAGCCTGCTATATCCAACCTTTTGATTTAGTGGCATTGAAATTGTTCTATGTTCAGAGCTGTTGCATATTAAAATTAATTAATTTCATTTTTTTTACAAACGTGATACAGCAGCCGAGATCTGAGTTTGAAATTGTTTTGAGCCTACATTCTAAATTATGTGCATTTTTGGCTTCCCTATCTTCTGATGAGCATCAAACGCTCTCTGGTAATTGGTGTTGGGTAAATGAGTAATCGTTGTAGGCTGGATCCTGGATCTCGTACTTCCCATAGACGCCCTGTTATTGATCCTGTTGTATATTTGCATTCCCACCATTGTCATGGCCCTTTTATGGACCAGTTCATGTAATAACACGATTGCCATATTTCTCCAGTAAACCTGCACCTTACCAGCAGCAACTGTTGGAAAGAGGGCGTTCCAACGCCACGGACAATCTTATAGATTATACAGGCCTCAACTACATACAAAAAAAAATTATTTTATGTTACTAACCGAATACAGAAGGAGAGATCTCAGTTTGAAATTTTTATGTCTCTGATGAAGTCTTGACGAAGGACTAAGTTCCAAAATGTGTGTCGGAATGTGCACCGCACTTGAACTGGGAACCACGATCAGACCACCATTATGTAATGCCTATTGTTGCTATTTACACTCACACCCCCTCTTCTCCTATATAGATTGTGCAGTGTATATGCCCCATATATCCCTTTTTATGATTGCTTCTTATATTAAATTTGGGTGATTGATTCACAGCATTAACTATTGGATAAATTAATGTGATTTTTGCATATTCTTTATATATACAGCTCTGGCAAAAATTAAGAGACCACTGCAAAATGTTCAGTGTGTCTGATTTTTCTCTTTTTAGGTATATTTTTGAGTAAAATGTAAATTGCTCTTTTATTCTATAAACTTCTGACATTTCTCTGAATTTCCAAGCAATAATTTTTGTATTTTTTCAGCGATATTGGAGCGGGATTTAAAAAGCGCTTCGCTGATTGGTCACACCTGGCCGGCCATGACCAATCAGCGACAGGCGCAGTCCGGCCGCGAATTGGCATGGGATTTGAACCATTTACAAGAAATGTGGTGTACAAAAATATTTTGGGTTGATATTGTTAACAAATATATTATAGTGTCGATGTACTTCTTTCGTCGTATGATTTATTTAAATACAGTTAGATACTCATGTAATGGTTTACATATTTTGATGATCTGTTTAATAATTTCGTTCAGTTGTATTAAGTTTTATGAGCAATAAAATTTAATGATAATGTATATGTTTTACCTGGAAAATCCTTTGTATTCAGTGAATTATTCTTAAATATTCATAAATAAACTACATACATATTGTAGAATACCCGATGCCTTAGAATCGGGCCACCATTTAGTCACTGAACATAATGTTCTGTGTAAATTGAGGATTCTGTTCCAATTTTTGTTTTGCCCATTTTGCAAATTATGCACGACGATCTATCTAGAAATGAAAATTTGAGCACACAATACTACAATTCTGGGTGCACAGGTCTCCTCAGCAGCTCATCTAATATCCCAAGTCCATAACAAGGAAAGAGGAAGATAGCACTCTAATAGTTTCAGGTGAATAGGTGGGTTTATTCAGACCAACATGGCGTGGTGGCGTTTTGGCTCACACTGAGCCTTTCTGAAGCCTATTTACGTGAAGCTATTGGAGTGCTGCCTTCTTTTTTTTCTTGCTATCTATCTATCCAACTATCTATCTATTTACCTCTCTATCATCTGCTTTAAAATACTTTAGTGGCAACGCAATTATTTTCCTGCTCTTTTACTGAATGTTACCGACTTATTCCAATTTTAAGAAAAATGCTCATTTTACCGATCCGAATCCGAATGTACCATATTTGTGCTGAATTTATGTTTGGCGATCATTTTCCGAACATATTCATTCATCTGTAATCATGAACTCAAAAGTGAAAATAAAGATTAAAAAACAACCACAAGATGGATTTTATCAACCAAGGTATCATTTTTATCAGTATAACGGCGCCAACCTGACTCTGTTTATAGGTAACTGTGCACAATCCTGTTGACAGGTTCCCTCATCAAAAAACATTGGATTATTCTCTATACAGACCCTACATTAAAACAAATGTTTTTGCCCATTCCATCAATTGTAGAATAATGTTCGCACAATCTAGCAGACTATAATACATAGTCCTTATGACCCAAAAAAGACAAGACCAATATGAGAAAAATTATAACTTTGCCTTTTATCCCAGTGGGATTTGTAAAGCATGTGCCAATCTAATCAAAACCAAATATTTTAAAAATCATGATGGCTCTAAAACTTATGAGATCAGAAAAAATATTTCCAGCTCTACGAAAGGGGTCATTTTTCAAGCAGAATGCCCTTGTAGCAAAATATATATACAGCTCTGGCAAAAATTAAGAGATAACTGCAAAATGTTCAGTTTGTCTAATTTTTCTCTTTATAGGTATATTTTTGCATAAAATGTAAGTTGTTCTTTTATTCCATAAACTACTGACAACATGTCTCCGAATTTCCAAGCAATAGCTTTTGTATTTTTTTCTGACAAAGAAAAATGGTCACAATTAAAAAAAAAGTGCTTTCAGACCTCAAATAATGCAAAAAATGTTCATAATCTTTTAGAAACAATAATGTTAATGTTTTAACTCAACAAGAGTTCAGAAATAAATATTTTGTGGAATAACCATGATTTTTAATCACAGCTTTCATGCGTCTTGGCATGCTTTCTACCAGTCTTTCGCACTGCTTCTGGTGCAAAAATGTAAGCAGTTCTTCTTTGCTGCATGGCTTGTGACTATCCATCATCCTCTTGATTACATTCCAGAGGTTTTCAATGGGGCTCAGGTCTGGAGAATGAGTTGCCCATGACAGGGATTAGATGTGTTTGATGTGGTGGTCTCTTTATTTTTGCCAGAGCTATATAGCTATATATATATATATATATACACACAGCACAGACCAAAAGTTTGGACACACCTTCTCATTTATAGATTTTTTCTTTATTTTCATGACTATGAAAATTGTACATTCACACTGAAGGCATCAAAACTATGAATGTTGACACATGTGGAATTATATACTTAACAAAAATGTGTGAAACAACTGAAATTATATCTTAAATTCTAGGTTCTTCAAAGTAGCCACCTTTTGCTTTGATGACTGCTTTGCACACTCTTGGCATTCACTTGATGAGCTTCAAGAGGTAGTCTCCAGGAATGGTCTTCCAACAATCTTGAAGGAGTTCCCAGAGATGCTAAGCATTTGTTGGTCCTTTTGCCTTCACTCTGCGCTCCAGCTCACCCCAAACTTTCTTGATTAGGTTCAGGTCTGGTGACTGTGGAGGCCCACTTATTTTAACATTTATTTGCTTGTTCATGCTGCCTGCTACAGCCGGGTTACTGAAATCTAAAAACTTGCAAATCTACCTTTTTTTCTTGTCCCAGACACGAGATGTGAGTTCGCCAAAAAAAATATATTTTTTTTTTGTGTCATAGCCAACTTGTTGACACAATTTATTTGTGCCCCAACAAATCAAGGCCACATTTATATCAGTCTGTTATCTGAGGCTGACGGCTGGTGTAAAAATCGTAGCATCGCAGGCATAAGTTTCATAGTTCTGTCTGCTAGCCTCGTTCCACTCTTTTTTTGTTATTTTAAAATTCTCCAAACCCCCCCCAAAATTATACAGTCTGTTATGTCAGGCTGAGGCCTGTTGTATCTGTGGTGGAAAAATTGTAGCTTCGCAGGCACAAGTTTCATAGTTCTGTCTGCTAGCCTTGTTCCACTCTTTTTTTGTTATTTTAAAAATTCTCCAACCCCCCAAAAAAATTATACAGTCTGTTATGCCAGGCTGAGGCCTGTTGTATCTGTGGTGGAAAAATTGTAGCTTCGCAGGCATAAGTTTCATAGTTCTGTCTGCTAGCCTTGTTCCATTTTTTTTTTTTTTTAATTATCCAAAAAACAAACAAAAAATTATACAGCCTGTGATGTCACGCTGAGGCCTGTTGTATCTGTGGTGGAAAAATTGTAGCTTCGCAGGCACAAGTTTCATAGTTCTGTCTGCTAGCCTTGTTAAACTCTTTTTTTGTTATTTTAAAAATTCTCCAAACCCCCCCAAAAAATATACAGTCTGTTTATGTCATTCTGAGGCCTGTTGTATCTGTGGTGGAAAAATCGTAGTATCGCAGCATGCATATCATAGTTCTGTGTGCTAGCCTTGGTCTCCTTTTTTTTAAAAAAAAATTTCACTCCCCTAAAAAATATTTTATACAGTCTGTTATGTCTGGCTGAGGCCTTGTGTATCTGTGGTGGAAAAATTGTACCTTCGTAGACATAAGTTTAATAGTTCTGTCTGCTAGCCTTGTTCCACTCTTTTTTGTTATTTTAAGAATTCTCCAACCCCCCAAAAAAATTGTGCAGTCTGTTATGTCAGGCTGAGGCCTGTTGTATCTGTGGAGGAAAAATCATAGTATCTCAGGCATGCATATCATAGTTCTGTGTGCTAGCCTTGGTCTCCTTTTTTTCTTTTTTTTTTTAAATTCACCCCAAATTTTTTTTTATACAGTCTGGTATATCTGGCTGAGGCCTGGTGTATCTGTGGTGGAAAAATCGTAGCTTTGAAGGCATACTGATCAGATATAATTTTGCTCCAAATAAATACATTTGTGTTGAGCTTTTGAAATAGTTCAGTAGTCCATTTAAAATAGGCAAGGCAAGGGGCAAGGGATGGGGAAGTGGACGTGATGCTGATGGTGCATGCAGAGGACGAGGCCGTGGCCAAGCTGAATGTGGGTCACAACGAAGACCCACATCTTCTCGCTCGAGCTTCCTGTCCCAGTTTCTAGGGGATCGCAGCACACTACTATTGAAGCGCGAGCAGTGTGAAACAGTTGTTGGTTGGATAGTGGATAATGTTTCCTGTCACTTAGCCACCACCACCAGCATGTCTTCCACACAGTCAAGCCTGAGTATCCGTGAGTGTGGACTGGATATTCCTCACTCTGATCATCCTTCCTCACACCATGCTGAGTGCCCTGAGACAACTGATACCACATTTGGACACTCCAAAGAGCTGTTCAGCTTTTTCTTTCAAGATCCTGTACTCTCGGGCCGGTCAACTTGAAGTGGGGTGACATGAGATCGCATGTAGCGATGCCTTAAGCTTTGACCAGCCACGGTCACACGAAGGTGATGGTGGGAAAGTGTCACAAAGGGTGGACAATGATGAGACACAATTGCCAGAAAGTCAGGAGGAGGAGCAGGGTGCGGATGTGGAAGACAAGGTGGTGGATGACATAGTGACTGACCAAACCTGGCAGGAGGACATGCAGAGTGAGGACAGCAGCACACATGGGGAAGGAGGCATATCACCCCAACAGGCAGGAAGAAGCAGTGTGGTGGCCACAGACAGAAGGCATGCATCCATTCCCCATAACACCAACATGAGGGTAGTTGCGATTTGAACTGTTAGATCTTCCTGAGTGTGGTTATTTTTTAAAGACTCTGCCGATAACCCCAAACAGGTCATTTGCAGCACCTGCCATGCCGACATCAGCAGGGGAGCAAAACTACCAGCAGTGAAACATAACCTCTAATACATTCTTTTTTTTGAGGAGGTGCACCTCTTCACAACCACACATGGGTATACACTTCCAGATTTGGTCTTTATCTTCCTCCTTATCCTCATCCTCATCATCCACAATGAGTAGAACACCAGGGTGAACAGATTCCGTGATGCCAAAGTCACAATTGTTTTGGTGCAAGAGTGTTTTTATGATGCCCGTTACTAATTGGAAGCCAAAACAAATGTTACTCCCTGTTACGGCTAGCAAAACGCACTGAGTAAATATAGCTCTTTATTATAAATGGTGCGTTCACAGCCCGGGGTCCACCGTGCAGGAGGAACCTGCTGCTAGTGAACGGTGGCACTGTTTGTCGGTATAGACTAGCTCTGTAACTTCACAGAGTAGCCGTGAGAGGAAAGCACTGCGCACTGTTAGCCTCACAGGAGCACAAGCTTGCTGCCGAACTGATAGCAGTCAGTGGTTATGCACAAACGCAATCTCCTCACCGGAGGTGCCGGAATTCTAGGGGTGTATTTCAGCCGGGTCCCTGAATATGTTCATGCAATCTCCTCACCGGAGGTGCCGGTATTCTAGGGGCTTATTTCAGCCGGGTCCCTGAATCCATTCATACATGACCACACTGGCGCAAAGCACATATTTGGATTGATGCTAGCCGTGCGGCCATGCGAGCCTTTTATAGCTGCAGCAAGTATAAGACCTTCCTAGAAGGACCAATGAGAGGCTGTCACAGAGCCTGAGCACCTTCAGGACCTTCCTGGAGAACCAATGGACTTTGCTGTAGTATCCAAGCATGTGACCCTCGATCTCCAATGAGAGATCTTACCCTGGGCATGCTCAGAAGGAGAAAAGCAGGACTTAGTCCCAAAAGTGTCTGCTCGCCGCTGCCCAGCACTGGCTTCAATGGCAGAAGCTGGAAAAGCAGCAGTAACCCTTTGTACAGAGTCAGACTGAGCGAGACGCTAGGACTGACGTCTCCGCTGAGCAGACTCCACTGCAGCAGAAGACAAATGGGAGACCGCAGCGGAGATGGCCCGATATTCCCCCTGTGCAGAGGCAGGAACTTGACCCCTAGCACTCCCACAGGGGGAAATGTCATAAAAAAGAGATGTACGTGTATTATTCCCATTTATTTTTATATTTTCCATTTTCCCTATATCTGGACAGTCCTCTAATGAGGTAGTGTATACCTCTACAATAGAAAAGTATCCAAAGACTTTTATATTATATTTTTATTTGTAGTCCTGTCTCTGAGCTGTTGCTAGGGACAAACTTATCTCATTGGACACATTCTGGCTTCAAGTCTATGAACCTGTGTTCGCCCCTCCCTTTTGTTATTTACTTTCATCAGTGGATTCACATTTTTTACTTATTTGTTTCATTATGATTTATCTTTATGTCTACTCAATCTCCACCACTAGATCAACAGTATATTTTTAAAAATTGTACCCCCCATGGGGATATGTTTGTCAGCCCATATACTTAGTGTATGGACATTACAAGTCTAGAAGAACCGCTCCTTTTATTTGGGCCTAGTTTTTAATGAGGCCTTCAGCAATGTCTCCTCATTCTCCACCACAAGATCACCAGGCTTAACGCCTTCTGTGCTGCTACAGACAGTCAATTTTTTGGCAAGGGTGTCCATGATGCCCATAGTATATACTGTATGTATTCCCCTTGGGGAAATGTTTGTCAGCCCATGAACTGCGTGTATGGGCATTACAAGCGTAGGAGACACACTCCTTTACATTGGGCCTAGTTTTTAATGAGGCCTTCAGCAATGTCTCGTCATTGTCCATACTAGATCACCAGGCTTAACATCTTCTGTGCCGCTACAGGAAGTCCAAATTTTTGCAAGGGTGTCTATGATGCCCATATTATATTTTTTTTAAATGTACCCCCCATGGGGAAGTGTTTGTTAGCCCATGCACTGCGTGTATGGGCATGAGAAGTCTGGGAGACCTGCTCTTTTAAATTGGGCCTAGTTTTTAATGAGGCCTTCAGCAATGTCTCCTCATTCTCCACCACTAGATCACCAGGCTTAATGTCTTCTGTGCCGCTACAGGAAGTCCATTTTTTGGCAAGCGTGTCTATGATGCCCATAGCATAATTTAAAAAAAATGTATCCCCCTTGGGGAAATGTTTGTCAGCCCATGCACTGCATGTATGGGCTTTACAGGTCTAGGAGACCCGCTCCTTTACCTAGGAGTTAGAAATGCTTTTAGGGGCGATCCCCATAATGTTCCCATGTCATTTGAGTAGTGTTTCCATCATTTTCAGACATTTTTAGACCTTAAAAGGACCCCCGGGGGGATCATGGTAAAAATACTTGGGTTTCCCATACCTGAGTATTCCAATTTGCTCGACCCAAGCAACGAGCTCCTGAGCATTTTAGTGCTCTCTCATCACTACTGAAGATTTGTGGACAGATCTGAAGAGCAGTCAGATCTGTGGCTGACACTGGTGAACCTACAGCCAGGCATGGTCATGTGTGACAATGGCCCGAACCTGGTGACTGCTCTGTGACAAGGCGGGCTCACACATGATCCATTCCTGGCCCATGTGCTTAAGCTCAAAGTTCAATGCTTTATGAAAAGTGACATGGAGCTCCCGGATCTACTACGGAAAGTACGACGCCCTGCGTACCCATTTTAGAAAGTCAGCTAGAGCTTTGTCCGCCCTTGCCGTGCTTCATCAGCACTTGCAGCTTCTGGCTCACCAACTGATGTGTGATGTCCTCACGCATTGGAACTCTACACTGCTGATGTTGGAAAGGATTTGTGAGCAGAAGAGAGCAGTTGGTGATGGTGACTACCATCATCAACAAGGCCGTCGATATTCAGTTCGGACTTCACACATAAGATCTCTATAGTGGACATGGATGCCAGATATATGTACCATCCTCCAAAATTTTGAGGAATCCAGTAAGATGGTGAGCATCAATGACACCATAATTAATAACTTCATCCTGCATCTCTGTAATCTAATTATAATATTTATTTATGTAGCGCCAACATATATACATTTTAACATTTTCAAACCCAACAGTCCGAAGTTAAACTCTAACAAAAATACAATAATTAAACCAAAATAAAAAGACCCTGCTTGTGACAGCTTACAATTAGTGTTGAGCATTCCGATACTGCAAATATCGGGTATCGCCCGATATTCGCTGTATCAGAATTCCGATACCGAGTTCCGATATTTTTGGGATATCGGAAATCTGAATCGGGATCCATATTCATGTAAAAAATAAAGAATAAAAATAAAAAATATGGATATACTCACCCACCGACGGCCCCTGGCACTCAGCGGTGCAACCGGCAGCCTCCGTTCCTAAGAATGCAGTGAGTGTAGGACCTGCGATGACGTCGCGGTCTTGTGATTGGTCGCGTGACCGCTCATGTGACCGCTCACGTGACCGCGACGTCATCGAAGGTCCTTCACTCTCTGCATTCTTAGGAACGGAGGCAGACGCTTGCAGCGGTGACAGCCAGGGTTCGTCGGAGGGGTGAGTATATCCATATTTTTTATTTTTATTCTTTATTTTTTACATGAATATGGATCCCAGGGCCCGAAGGAGAGTTTCCTCTCCTTCAGACCCTGGGAACCATCCAGGATCGCTCCCTATCACGTTCCGATATTTGTGTCCCATTGACTTGTATTGGTATCGGGTATCGGTATCGGCGATATACGACATTTTTGGGATATCGGCCGATCCAATCCGATTCTGATACTTTCAAATATCGGAAGGTATTGCTCAACACTACTTACAATCTACAGTAAGTAATAACAATAACAATAATTAAACAAAAAAAATCCTGCTCATGACAACTTACAATCTACAATGAGGTGGGGGAGATAAAAACTACAGGAGTGTATTTACAATGATGATGTATTTACAAAGATAGTTCTGAGGTAAGTGGAAAGTTGTGGAGGCTTGAGAACAAGGAGGAGAGCATGGTCACACGTCCTCTTAGTAAGGAAACAGAAGTATTGCCTGATACCAGTCTTGCATGCATGAATGAGTTTATGTTACGCTGCCTTTCTCATCACCCTTGTGTTCTCCAAATTTTTGATGACAAGCAATACTGATTGGTGACACTTCTAGACCCACATTACAAGGAGAATTTTAAATCTCTTATTCCAGAGGCAGACAGGTGTACTAAAGTGTTGGAGGACCAGAGGCTTTTCTTGTGAAATTATTAAAATAATTCACAACTGAAAAGCCTGGCAGCAGAGGTCAAAGACAAAGTTCTTTGGCAAAGCAAGGATTACAGGAGAGACAGAAACAACTCCAATCCAGCAGAGGCAATGGCACACTGGCAAAGTTCTGAGAGAGTTTTCTTAGACACCTCCATCGCCCAGGCCCTGAGGAGTGGGAGACTCATCCAAGGAGAGCAAAGTGTGGTAGATGCTGAGGGAGTACCTTGCTGACCGAACCAATGTCCTCTGTCATTTCTCTGTGCCTTTTAATTATTGGTTTGCAAAGCTGAACACGTAGCATGAACTGGTTCGCTCTACTGCGCACGTGTGCTGTACTCACGGTCATGGAGAGCAAGGCACCTCGCTCTTTGGCAGTACCGCTTTTATTTGAGGGAGCCAACGGTAACAGTTCTTTGCAATGCCAGTGCTCAACGGATGGAGCACACTGCTCAGCCTCCTATGCGATGCTTTGCTTGTCCATGCCAAAAATCTCTGCTGTCATACCCACTTTCTCTTAAGCTGCCCCCCCTGTCTCTACGTCACCGGGTCTGTCTGCTGCAGTTCATTGCAGCGCCGGCACTTTGGGTGCGTTGTGAACTGCCCCCCATGCTGCTCACATACTGACAGCTGGGGACTCACTCCTGCTTTCCTTTTTCTTCAATCAGCTTCTGGCCAGGTTCCCTGTCTAAACATGCTCCCTCTTCCTCAGTAATGGGGTCTGTCCATTCCCTTATTCCTTCCCCTGGGTAACAAGGGACACAGCCTTGACATTTCCAGCGCAGCACAGGTACCCGCAGCCTGGTCATCCCGATTCCGTACATATCTGGCCAATCTGTTGTTTAATGCAAGCATCATTGAAGGCATGTTCTAATTTTCAAGAGCAAATTGTACATTACACCCAGAACAGTTTCACTTTGAAGGACTTTGTGGCTGATATCAATCCACAAGATGACACTAGGCTCACACTTCAATATTTCGGTGGTAGATCATTTCTCCACAGATAGGCTGTGTATGTTCTGACTTCTTTAACATCATTTGGGTGTAAATTGTTCATACCTATTTGCTTGACAATATACTCATCTTCTTCAAGGTTTTGGAATGTAATGTAAAAGTGAAAGCAAGTAGGTAAAGTGTGTGTTAACTGAAATGTGAAAATAATTGACATATTTACTATTTCTCCATTGCGTGTGCGGCTAACCACCTCATTGATCTTATTTTGTTTCTTTTGAAAGAAAACAACAGCTCCATGAATACCACATGCTTTTTCTATAAATTCATCATGCTGGTAAGGTAGAGGTGAGATTAAGGATCTACATAACATCTGTGGACTGTAGTCAGCATGACACTGTGACAAGACCCAGTGGGCTTTAGCTACCAATTTGACATAGTTTGTGCACAGATGAACAGACTTGCGAGGCCAAAAAATGTGGGATTTAATAACATGTTCGATGGATTGTGTAGTGGAAATACCCATATAGTATAAGTCACATCTACGACTACCAAGCTCTTCAATTGACACCTCTTGCAATACAGTCGAAATGTTAAAATCTGTAGCTTCTGTTCTAGAAAATGCAGGGGCTACTTTTTAAAATTCTTGATTCCTTGTCAAATACATTCAGAATTAGTAGGTGATGGATTGTCAGAATCCGGCCTAGGAACACAAGGCTTCTGTAGTTGCGAGTCCTGGCCCCATGCTCACTACCTGGCTCTAGGCAGAAGATTATGATGGTGGTAGTAGCTACACCACCATCATAAGCTACAGATTATTTGGTCAGCAAAATGGGTGTCAAAAAATGTTGTAGGACACTCCATAAATACTACAGTACCAAAAAAAGGCCAACATTTTCTGCGCACTCACATCTGATGCCTGGGACAATTTTTTTTTTAAATTGCTAGATTTTCATGCTCTTGTATTGAATGACCTGGCTGTAGTCTGCAAGGTGACCAAGCAAATAAATATAAAAAAATGGGGCTATGGATTGCTTTGTAATAAAATTAGCAGGTATAAGGTGCAAAAAAAAAAATCCTAGCCACGGATACCTGCAGCTACGTATATATAAAATACGCAGAAGCAGACAGTAATTGAGCCTTTTGATGTATGCAGTGAGATCTATATACTCACATACAGTGCCTGCATGCCTTGCACTGATGTGGATATGTGCATATAGACTCCCCTGCCTACCTAGCGCTGCAATCTATGTACCCCCGAATTAGCTTTAAAAAGGACTGTTGGTTTATCAGGATTTGTGGATTGAACACTAGTAGACCCACACTAACTAAAAAAAGAAAGAATCTGACCCTATCTCAGCAGCAGCTCTCCCTACACTAGCTGAGTCCAGAGCAGAATGCGGCGAGCAGGGCGACGCCAGGTCTCTTATAGACCTGATGACGCTCTGTGTCCAGTCAATCCCTGTAATACCACAACAAAGATTGTTGTGGTATGACAGTGCATGGCAGACAATCCCTGCATGTTGATTGGCACTCTAAAAAGTGCCAAAATTAAAAGGAGGAGACCTGACCTCCCACTGAATAATCCTGGAAATGCTCGGTGCTCTCCAAGTACACTGAGCACAGTGATACTTGAGCGAGTTCGCTCACACTAGACCTCCCCCTAAGATACACCACTTTTTTCTTTTACTTCTGCTGGTGTTTTTTGGGAGAAAAAAAATAACAACTTTCGTAGAAGTGGTAGTCAAAGCATGCAGATGGGAGCGTTAGGGGACCTGTTACCTTGGTCTCTAGCCCTTTACTTTACTTGGGGTTGAAGCATTCATTCGTGGGAGGGGGGAAGTTGCAATCGGTCTAGGACCCCAAAATACCTTGCCCAGGCCCTGACTGTGGGTATGGAATAGAAGACATAGTGTTCCACCAGGACAATGACTCAAAGCGTACATAGAAATTGATGAAGAAATGATTTAATGACAATGAAGTGGAGGTACTGGATTGGCACCCACAATCCCAGAGTTGAAGAAAAAGCTGTATACATACCCAAATAAATTCAATAGTATGCATCAACTCTGAGAATGTATACAAACCCTGGCAAAAATTATGGAATCACCGGCCTTGGAAAATGTGCATTCAGTTGTTTAATTTGTAGAAAAAAAGCAGATCACAGACATGGCACAAAACTAAAGTAATTTCAAATGGCAACTTTCTGGCTTTAAGAAACACTAAAAGAAATCAAGAACAAAAAATGTGGCAGTCAGTAATGGTTACTTTTTTTTAACCAAGCATAGGGGAAAAATTATGGAATCACTCAATTTTGAGGAAAAAATTATGGAATCACCCTGCAAATTTTTATACCCCAAAATAACACCTGCATCTGCATCAAATTAGATCTGCTCATTAGTCTGCATCTAAAAAGGAGCGCTGTTGCACCAAGTGGACTGACATGAATCATGGTTTCAACATGAGAGATGTTAATTGAAACAAAGGAGAGGATTATCAAACTCTTATAAGAGGGTAAATCATCACGCAATGTTGCAAAAGATGTTGGTTGTTCACAGTCAGCTGTGTCTAAAATCTAGACCAAATGCAAACAACAAGGGAAGGGTGTTAAAGGCAAACTTACTGGTAGACCAAGGAAGACATCAAAGCGTCAAGACCAGAAACTTAAAGCAATATGTCTCCAAAACAGGAAATGCACAACAAAACAAATGAGGAATGAATGGGTGGAAAATGGAGTCAATGTCTGTGACCGAACTGTAAGAAACCGCCTAAAGGAAATGTGAATAAAAGCTAAACGAAAGCCATCATTAACACCTAAACAGAAAAAAACAAGGTTACAATGGGCTAAGGAAAAAAGCAATCGTGGACTGTGGATGACTGGATGAAAGTCATATTCAGTGATGAATCACGAATCTGCATTGGGCAAGGTGATGATTCTGGAACTTTTGTTTGGTGCTGTTCCAATGAGATTTATAAAGATGACTGCCTGAAGAGAACATGCAAATTTCCACAGTCATTGATGATATGGGGCTGCATGTCAGGTAAACTGGGGAGATGGCTTTCATTACATTACATAAATGCACAAGTTTATGTTGATATTTTGGACCTTTTCTTATCCCATCAATTGAAAGGATGTTTGGGGATGATGAAATCATTTTTCAAGATGATAATGCATCCTGCCATAGGTAAAAATTGTGAAAACATTCCTTGAAAAAAGACACATAAGGTCAATGTCAAATTGAAAATCTTTGGTGGAAGTTGAAGAAAATGGTCCATGACATGGCTCCAACCTGCAAAGCTGATCTGGCAACAGCAATCAGTGAAAGTTGGAGCCAGATTGTTGTAGAGTACTGTTTGACACTCATTAAGTCCATGCCTCAGAGACTGCAAGCTGTTATAAAAGCCAGAGGTGGTGCAACAAAATACTAGTGATGTTTTGAAGTGTTTTTTCTGTTTGTTTGTTTTTCATGATTCCATAATATTTTCCTCAGAATTGAGTGATTCCATAATTTTTCCCCTATGCTTGGTTAAAATAAGTAACCATTACAGACCACCACATTTTTTTGTACTTGATTTCTTTTAGTGTTTCTTAAAGCCAGAAAGTTAGTTGCCATTTGAAATGACTAGTTTTGTGCCATGTCTGTGATCTGCTTTTTTTCTACAAAATTAAACAACTGAATGAACATCCTCCAAGGCCGGTGATTCCATAATTTTTGCCAGGGGTTGTAGAAGAGACTTGGGATCAGACTTCAGATGAAACATAATCAAACACTATGGTACTAAATAAAATATCAAATTTTTATTGAAAGTCAATGATAAAACATATAAAATACATTTACCACATGTTATAGAGGGTACACAAGATCCGCAAAAGAGGGACTATACTGCCTACGATGCACTACCTATCCAGACCACAAATGTGCAAATATGCAATAGACTCTCATATACCTGAGCAGCCTAAGTTCATCACCATACACTGGAGCTATCTATGGTCATATCATAACATCATGGCAATTAAAATGGCCCCAAAGTTACGCTCCATCATTTGACTATGCTGATAGTATGCCCAAGATAGTGAAAAACAATAGTAAATACCTGCTATACAGTCTGGAAGGGTGTCTCGGCGTCCCTCTGCCCCGACGCGCGTTTCGCGTTCGCTTCTTCTGGAGGCGTGTCTGGGCAGGGGGCTTGCCGGTATATGTATAGTAATGTCCGTCGTTCATTGGATGAGACCTGCCTGCTATTGCTAACAGCTGTTTAGGTGTGCGGGACTGGTAACCTGTACGCATGCGTCGGGCTTACCCGATCGTACGGAAGCCGGAAACTAAACATGGATGTACCCTGTACTAGATTCTATGTCATGATCCCTAAGGTTTGTACTGCGCAGATGCTAAATCCAGAGTGTACGGAAACCGGAACTAGATTCTGACTTCTCTGTACTGGGTACGAATGCCGGTAAGATAGTCTTATGACATCAAACTGTACTATTGAAGCTGGAAATAATATTAATATAAATATAACACGCCAGCTTAAATGATATATGGATATCCTTCCATTGTGTGTGGAATCTGATGGTGAATGCTAAAACTACAAATAATAAAAGCTTATCCTATCATTATGTGAATATCTTATAAGGTGTGAAATAATGATAACCTCAAGGCAAAGCGGCGCATGTCACCATGGGGGGCTACCGAATGAAATCGGGTGGTCGGACAGCGGTAAAGGGATCAGCGGCGCAGGGTCGTCCACGGTCCGACCCGACCCCACCGTATCCCCAGGAACCAACGGCCGTCCCTCCCTCGGTCCCCCCATTTAGTTCATGCGCTCAGCCTGGGGATAGGCATAATAATTGTGAACTATATTGTATATAATGTGTAAAAATGTATAATAAAGTGCTATTTGACCCCTCTCTTTATTAAAAGATAGGGAAGTCAACTTGAGGTATTTAATAGCTAAAATACATCAATAAGTGAACATATCTAAACCCTATATTGCTAGAACTATAAATATAAAAGTGATAATATATTATGTATAAAAAAGGTAAAAGTGATAATATATTATGAATAAAAAGTGAATGTGCATATTTTAATTTTTTGTTACCTATAGTAAAATTAGGTGTAACCATATAACCATGGCGCGGACTACATGTAGGCCCACCCATGACTGGCATGTCTGTCATGGTTCCCAATGGCAAGGGAACGTAAGAAACATATAAATAACGAACGAGCTCTCGGGTGATGGAAACTCAAGTTGACCGTGAGCTAAATCTACCACACAACTAATAGTGGCCAGGGAGCATACCTACGACTTCCTAGATGCCACGCGCCAGCCAGAGGACTAACTACACCTGGTAGAGGAAGAAACAGACCTGGCTTACCTCTAGGGAAATACCCCAAAAGATGATAGCAGCCCCCCACATGTAATAACGGTGAATTAAGAGGAAAAAACATACACAGTATGAAAGTAGATTTAGCAAAGAGAGGTCCACTTACTAGATAGCAGAAGGATACAAAAGAGGATTTCACGGTCAACTGAAAACCCTTTCAAAAACCATCCTGAAATTACTTTAAGACTCCTGTGTCAACTCATGACACAGGAGTGGCAATTTCAGCCCGCAAGAGCTTCCAGCTACAGAGAATTACAAAAACTGCAAACTGGACAAAAGATACAAAACAAAAGGACAAAGTCCACTTAGCTGATCAGCAGACTAGTAGCAGGAACATGCAACCGAAGGCTCTGGTTACAATGATGACCGGCAAGGAAATGACTGGAGAGCAAGGCTAAATAGGAAACTCCCAAACACTGATGGAAGCAGGTGAACAGAAGCAGCAAAGGCAAACAAGTCACCAGTACCACCAGCAACCACCAGGGGAGCCCAAAAAGCGGATACACAACAGTACCCTCCCCTTAAGGAGGGGGCACCGAACCCTCACAAGAACCGCCAGGGCGATCTGGATGAGCCCTATGAAAGGCACGAACCAAATCCGAGGCATGAACATCAGAGGCAGTTACCCAAGAATTATCTTCCTGACCATAGCCTTTCCATTTAACCAGATATTGAAGTCTCCGTCTGGAAATACGGGAGTCCAAGATCTTCTCTACGACGTACTCCAATTCACCCTCCACCAGCACAGGAGCAGGAGGTTCAGTAGAAGGAACCACCGGTACCTCATATCTCCGCAACAACGACCGATGGAACACATTATGGATAGCGAAAGATGCCGGGAGGTCCAAACGAAAGGAAACAGGGTTAAGAATCTCCAAAATCCTATAAGGACCGATGAACCGAGGCTTAAATTTGGGAGAAGAAACCCTCATAGGGACAAAACGGGAAGACAACCACACCAAGTCCCCAACGCGAAGGTATGGACCAACACGACGACGACGGTTAGCAAACTGCTGAGTCCTCTCCTGGGACAATTCCAAATTATCCACCACTTGTCCCCAAATCCGATGCAACCGATCCACCACCGCATCCACTCCAGGACAATCCGAAGATTCAACCTGACCAGATGAAAACCGCGGATGAAACCCTGAATTGCAAAAGAAAGGAGAAACCAAAGTGGCAGAACTAGCCCGATTATTAAGAGCAAACTCCGCCAACGGCAGAAAGGAAACCCAATCATCCTGATCCGCAGACACAAAACACCTCAAATAAGTCTCCAAAGTTTGATTAGTTCGCTCCGTCTGGCCATTGGTCTGAGGATGGAATGCAGACGAAAAGGACAAATCAATGCCCAACCTGGCACAGACCGCCCGCCAAAATCTAGACACGAACTGGGTACCCCTGTCAGAAACGATGTTTTCCGGAATACCATGCAAGCGAACCACATTTTGAAAAAACAGAGGGACCAACTCAGATGAGGAAGGCAACTTAGGCAATGGCACCAAATGAACCATTTTAGAAAAACGGTCACACACCACCCAGATGACAGACATCTTCTGAGAAACAGGGAGATCCGAGATAAAGTCCATAGAGATGTGCGTCCAAGGCCTCTTAGGAATAGGCAAGGGCAACAACAACCCACTAGCCCTAGAACAACAAGGCTTGGCCCGAGCACACACATCGCAAGACTGCACAAAAACACGCACATCTCGAGACAGGGAAGGCCACCAGAAGGATCTAGCCACCAAATCTCTGGTGCCAAAAATTCCCGGATGACCTGCCAGAGTAGAAGAATGAACTTCCGAGATGACTCTAGTGGTCCAATCGTCAGGAACAAACAGTCTACCAGACGGACAACGATCCGGTCTATCCGCCTGAAATTCTTGCAAAGCACGTCGCAAATCTGGAGAGACAGCAGACAAAACCACCCCATCCTTAAGGACACCAGCAGGTTCAGAATTCCCAGGAGAGTCAGGTTCAAAACTCCTAGAAAGAGCATCTGCCTTCACATTCCTAGAACCCGGTAAGTACGAGACCACAAAATTAAACCGGGAAAAGAACAACGACCAACGTGCCTGTATAGGATTCAGGCGCCTGGCAGACTCCAAATAAATTAAATTCTTGTGATCAGTCAAAACTACCACCTGATGTCTGAACACCCTCAAGCCAATGACGCCACTCCTCAAATGCCCACTTCATGGCCAAAAGCTCCCGATTACCAACATCATAGTTTCGCTCGGCGGCCGAAAATGTTCGCGAAAAGAACGCACAAGGTCTCATCACTGAGCAGTCGGAACTTCTCTGCGACAAAACCGCCCCCGCTCCGATCTCGGAAGCATCGACCTCAACCTGAAAGGGAAGAGAAACATCAGGCTGGCGCAACACAGGGGCAGACAAAAAGCGGCGCTTAAGCTCCCGAAAGGCCTCCACAGCAGCAGGGGACCAATTGGCAACATCAGCACCCTTTTTAGTCAAATCCGTCAGAGGTTTAGCAACGCCAGAAAAACCAGCTATAAGTCGACGATAAAAATTAGCAAAGCCCAAGAATTTCTGAAGACTCTTCAGAGAAGTAGGCTGCGTCCAGTCGTAAATAGCCCGAACCTTGACAGGGTCCATCTCAATAGAAGAAGGGGAAAAAATGTACCCCAAAAAGGAAATTTTTTGAACCCCAAAAACACACTTTGAACCCTTTACACACAAAGAATTCTCCCGCAAAACCTGAAAAACCCTCCTGACCTGCTGAACATGAGACTCCCAGTCATCAGAAAAAATCAAAATATCATCCAAGTACACAATCATAAATTTATCCAAATATTCACGGAAAATATCATGCATTAAGGACTGAAAGACAGAAGGTGCATTAGAAAGGCCGAAAGGCATTACCAAATACTCAAAATGGCCCTCAGGCGTATTAAATGCGGTTTTCCACTCATCCCCCTGCTTAATTCGCACCAAATTATACGCCCCACGAAGATCAATCTTAGAGAACCACTTAGCCCCCCTTATGCGAGCAAACAAATCAGTCAGTAAAGGCAACGGATACTGATATTTGACTGTAATTTTATTCAGGAGTCGATAATCAATACAAGGCCTCAGAGAGCCATCCTTTTTAGAGACAAAGAAAAAACCGGCTCCTAAAGGTGATGAAGAAGGACGAATATGTCCCTTTTCCAGGGACTCCTTAATATACTCGCGCATAGCAGCATGTTCGGGTACAGATAGGTTAAACAAACGACCCTTTGGAAATTTACTGCCAGGAATCAGATCTATGGCGCAATCACAATCCCTGTAAGGAGGGAGTGAACCAATGTTAGGCTCTTCAAAAATATCACGATAATCAGACAAAAATGCCGGAATCTCAGATGGAATAGATGACAAAATGGACACCAAAGGAGTGTCCCCATGAGCCCCCCGACATCCCCAGCTTAACACAGACATAGCTTTCCAGTCAAGGACTGGGTTATGAGACTGTAGCCATGGTAATCCAAGCACCAAAACATCATGTAAATTGTACAACACAAGGAAGCGAATCACCTCCTGATGGTCTGGAGTCATACGCATAGTCACTTGCGTCCAGAACTGTGGTTTATTACAAGCCAAAGGTGTAGAATCAATACCCTTCAGAGGTATAGGGACTTCCAGAGGCTCTAAATCAAACCCACAGCGCCTGGCAAAGGACCAGTCCATAAGACTCAGAGCGGCGCCAGAGTCCACATAGGCATCCACGGTAATAACTGATAATGAACAAATCAAGGTTACAGACAAAATAAATTTGGACGGTAAAGTGACAATTGAAATAGACTTGTCAACCTTCCTAGTACGTTTAGAGCATGCCGATATAACATGAGCAGAATCACCACAATAGAAGCATAACCCATTTTTACGCCTATAATTCTGCCGCTCGCTTCTGGACATAATTCTGTCACATTGCATTTTCTCTGGCGTCTCTTCAGAAGATACCGCCAAATGGTGCACGGGTTTGCGCTCCCGCAAACGCCGATCAATCTGAATTGCCATTGTCATGGACTCATTCAGACCTGTAGGTGCAGGGAACCCGACCATAACATCTTTAACGGCATCAGAAAGGCCCTCTCTGAAATTTGCCGCTAAGGCGCACTCATTCCACTGAGTAAGCACAGACCATTTACGAAATTTTTGGCAGTATATCTCTGCTTCATCTTGCCCTTGAGATAGGGCTATCAAAGCTTTTTCAGCTTGAATCTCCAAATTAGGTTCCTCATAAAGCAACCCTAAAGCCAAGAAAAACGCATCCACATTGAGCAGCGCAGGATCCCCTGGTGCCAATGAAAATGCCCAATTTTGAGGGTCACCTCGCAGCAAAGAAATTACAATCTTGACCTGCTGGACAGGATCTCCTGAGGACTGAGGTCTGAGAGAAAGGAATAATTTACAATTATATTTGAAATTCAGAAACCGAGATCTATCTCCGGAAAATACCTCTGGTGTAGGGATTTTAGGTTCAGAAATAGGAGTATGCATAACAAAATCTTGTAAATTTTGAACCTTCGTAGCAAGATTATTTAAACCTGCAGCCAAACTCTGAGGATCCATCTTTAAACAGGTGAGCTCAGAGCCATTCAAGGATTATAAGGAGAGAAAGGCAAAGGCAGTAATTAGAGCTGAAATACAACTGATCCAACTATGGAGCAAGCATAGGGAAAAAGAAAAAAAAAAAAAAATTTACAGACTTCTTTTTTCTCTCCTTTCTTCTGCCAATAAGTTTAACACTGGCCGGTCATACTGTCATGGTTCCCAATGGCAAGGGAACGTAAGAAACATATAAATAACGAACGAGCTCTCGGGTGATGGAAACTCAAGTTGACCGTGAGCTAAATCTACCACACAACTAATAGTGGCCAGGGAGCATACCTACGACTTCCTAGATGCCACGCGCCAGCCGGAGGACTAACTACACCTGGTAGAGGAAGAAACAGACCTGGCTTACCTCTAGGGAAATACCCCAAAAGATGATAGCAGCCCCCCACATGTAATAACGGTGAATTAAGAGGAAAAAACATACACAGTATGAAAGTAGATTTAGCAAAGAGAGGTCCACTTACTAGATAGCAGAAGGATACAAAAGAGGACTTCACGGTCAACTGAAAACTCTTTCAAAAACCATCCTGAAATTACTTTAAGACTCCTGTGTCAACTCATGACACAGGAGTGGCAATTTCAGCCCGCAAGAGCTTCCAGCTACAGAGAATTACAAAAACTGCAAACTGGACAAAAGATACAAAACAAAAGGACAAAGTCCACTTAGCTGATCAGCAGACTAGTAGCAGGAACATGCAACCGAAGGCTCTGGTTACAATGATGACCGGCAAGGAAATGACTGGAGAGCAAGGCTAAATAGGAAACTCCCAAACACTGATGGAAGCAGGTGAACAGAAGCAGCAAAGGCAAACAAGTCACCAGTACCACCAGCAACCACCAGGGGAGCCCAAAAAGCGGATACACAACACATGTCATACACTATTGACTAATAAAGCCTAAATCACAAGGTGCAGATTAGTATACTAGAAGGGACACATAATTAAAAATGATATTATGTATGAAAATACCACATAGAGTTCCCATACCAATACAACATGACAATATGTCAGGATGTTAATCCGATAGGGGAGTGTGTTCTCATGTTCTCATAATACATATAGGTCCATTCCAATCTTCCCAGGATATTCATCTCCCTGAGGACAATATTTCAGACACGGCATTCCCATGTGAAGATCTTCCTGGTAACTTCCTTAGAAAAATACCGCACACCAATTCAGCAATAGCATATAGGTGGTCAACTGCAGCAAAGCATAAAAATAAAATGAATAAAACCAACATACAACTAACAATGTAAATAATACTGACAATTCTAAAAGCAACCTCCCCACTCATTTTATCCTACTACTTCCTACTATTTTACAAAAATGCCCCAAAACCAAAACTTTCATTGAGGCCCTGGGGAGCCAAGGTTCCCAACCTATAGATCCACTGGCATTCCTTTTTGGCCAGTCTCTTACCCATATCACCCCCCCTAAAGCCTAAGTCAAGGGTGTCAATGCCCTTCACAATGAGCCCCCGAGAGTTGCATTGATGGAACCTCTTAAAGTGCTTTGGGAGGGTTTTCAACGTAGTGTCATCCGTAATCTTTCTGGCCTTTTCAATGTCTCCACAGTGTTCACGGACACGGACCTTAAGTTCGCGACTAGTCATGCCAATATATACTTTATTACATGGGCATGCGGCATAGTAAATTACGCCCTTCGATGAACATGTAATATGCGCCCTGATGTCAAAGGTCCTGGTGTTATCATAATTATGAAAGGTGGTGCTTTTCCTCATATTCCCACATCCCTTGCATATACCACACGGAAAAAATCCCCTTCTGCCTATGCCCTTTTTGTTCTTAGATATTCTTTTAGGGTCATAAGTGCTATGAACCAAGATATCCCGTAAGCTAGGAGCTCTCTTGGCTACCATTAAAGGTTTTTCTGGTAAATTTTTTTTAAGCACTGGATCTGTGAATAGGATCTTCCAATGTTTTTCAATTATCCCACGGAGATCGTACCATTCACTGCTATAGTTGGTGATAAATCTTACCTGGATATCCTGTTCAGCTTGTATAGGGACTGTTTGATTTTTATGTAGGAGTTGTTGCCTCGTCGTTTTTTTGGCTCTCCAATATCCCTTCTGTATAACTTGTCGGTTATATCCGCGCTCCAGGAATCTGTTTTTCAATATCTTTGCTTGTGCTTCGAACTGATCATCATCTGAGCAGATTCTTTTTATGCGAAGATATTGGCCGATTGGTATACTGTTGATAGTTGATTTTGGATGTAATGAAGATGCATGCAGCAGCGAATTTGTCGCCGTCGGCTTCCGAAATACTGTGGTTGTCAACATCCCATCTGATGACGCTATGATGGATAAATCCAAAAAGTCAATTTTACGGCCATAGGTGTATGTGAGCTTGATGTTTTTATCATTTTGGTTTAATCTGGTCATTAAATTATCAAGATCCTCTACCGGGCCCTCCCAGATAAACATGATATCGTCTATGAAGCGAATCCAGTTATGGACTCGCTCCATGCCCTGTATCTCACACTCTTGAAATATGGACCACTCCCAAGCCCCCATAAAAAGATTGGCATATGAGGGGGCACAAGAGGCCCCCATCGCAGTACCCTGTTGTTGTAGATAGACCCTCCCGGCAAATGAAAACGCGTTATGCGTAAGAATAAATCTGAGTAGAGTCAAAATTAAGGAGGCCATATTTTTCTCCATACTGCTGTGGGTGAGATATTTCTCCACTGCCCCTAGACCATCGGTATGCCTGATGCTTGAGTACAACGCTTCAACATCGGCAGTGACCAAAATCATGTCTTCGGTAAGTTGTATATTTTCTAGATGGCCCAAGGCCGCAGTGGTGTCTTTGATGTATGAGGGTAGTTGTGTGACTATAGGTTTTAAATAGTATTCTATAACATCACATACGATTTCGCACAACCCCTCATTAGCCGCCACAATAGGTCTGCCGGGAGGGTCTATCGGGTTCTTATGGATCTTAGGTACCAGGTAGAATGTGGCCAACCTAGGATGCATTTTGATGTGTATGTCCAGAAACTTTTTCGGAATGACGTTGTTCTCATACGCAGTAGTGAGGATGGCAACTAATTCATCCTTGAACTTTGTCATTGGATTATACGTTAATAATTTGTATTCAATGGTGTTATGAAGTAATTTTTCTGCTTGTATTTCATACAGTTGATTTGACCATATGACCACATTGCCACCCTTATCCGCGATTTTGAAAACAACGTCACCCCAACTTTCCAATTCCCTAAGGGCCACACTCTCCTCCCTTGTTAAATTAAATTGGTGGACTCTATTGGGTCTAGATTTAATTTTTTCAATATCATTGGTGACCATTTTGGTGAATGTATCCACTGCCGGTGAGATTGTTAGTGGTGGGAATTTAGTAGATTTATTTATGAGGCCCATAGGGAACTTACTTGTATTACTGGAATTTTCTTCCAATAAGGATACCAATGCCTCCAGGGCTTGTTGTTCACCATCAGCATCAATATCGATTTCCCCCAAGTTTTCTTTGTGATGTAATTTTTTTTAAATAAGTTTTCTCGCAAATAGATGGAGGTCCTTCACTGCGGTAAACGTGTCTAGGGTAGAAGATGGTGAGAAATTAAGTCCCTTCTGTAAGACCCTCTCCTGTGCATTAGTAAGGATATGATTAGAGAGATTAATCACCTTAACGGAATCATCCTTTCGATTGTGGTTTCCATGGGAGAATCCCTTTTTAGTGAATTGGCGTGTTCTGGGTCCATTGTATGTATTATAACTGGGTTCTCCTCCCTCACTCATAGATGAGTTTGACACTATTGAAGAACTTCTGGAAGTGTTTCTCCGTGCATTCATTTTTGGAATTTGCCATTTAAAGATTTTGTTGGTTTCAAAGTCCACTAAATCCCTCTCATATTTCTTCTGTTTGTTAGAGGATATAGCTCCCTCCCATTTTTCAATTTATTTATCCAGCTTCTCAATCATTTCCTGAAAGGAATCAGCTTTTAGATCCTGCTGTATTATTTTTTGGAGGGAGTCAATTTCTGTTTCAATACTTTTTAAAGTGGACGCATTGTTCTCAATTATAATATTTAAAAATTCTAATGAGCACGTATTTGCTGCTTTAATCCATCTGTTTTTAAGGTACTCATTGCTGAGATCAAAAGTGGGGAACAGGTGTATTCTAAGGCCCCTTGGTATAATTTGTTGAGCCACATAATTTTCTAATGTGGTTTTAGTCCACCAAATTTTGATTTTTTTGTGCACCATATTTTTGTATTTTCTCATATTCTCCTGTTGATTGGAGTTAAAGGAAGTAGATATAGGACCTGTACCCTTCTTAAACATGTTGGAGGCTTTCGCCTGCCAAGAGCTTTCCTTTGCTCTGAAATCCATTTTTTGAGCTCTGTTAAACAACAGTTTTACAATGTTATATATTCACGTTTAGTTGCTCATAATCATAAATATCCCCTTTCCATATGTGGGTAAAGTACCTTAACATATATAGCTCACGACTAGTGTGATCCGATAGTAAATTAATCAAACACTATGGTACTAAATAAAATATCAAATTTTTATTGAAAGTCAATGATAAAACATATAAAATACATTTACTACATGTTATAGAGGGTACACAAGATCCGCAAAAGAGGGACTATACTGCCTACGAAACGCGCGTCGGGGCAGAGGGACGCCGAGACACCCTTCCAGACTGTATAGCAGGTATTTACTATTGTTTTTCACTATCTTGGGCATACTATCAGCATAGTCAAATGATGGAGCGTAACTTTGGGGCCATTTTAATTGCCATGATGTTATGATATGACCATAGATAGCTCCAGTGTATGGTGATGAACTTAGGCTGCTCAGGTATATGAGAGTCTATTGCATATTTGCACATTTGTGGTCTGGATAGGTAGTGCATCGTAGGCAGTATAGTCCCTCTTTTGCGGATCTTGTGTATGTTTTATCATTGACTTTCAATAAAAATTTGATATTTTATTTAGTACCATAGTGTTTGATTAATTTACTATCGGATCACACTAGTCGTGAGCTATATATGTTAAGGTACTTTACCCACATATGGAAAGGGGGTATTTATGATTATGAGCAACTAAACGTGAATATATTCAGATGAAACATGTTCGAATCTGATCGAGAGCATGTCCAGAAGGATTTGAGCCGTGTTGAAAGGTGGATTTACAAAGTACTAACAAAATAATAATAACTAAAATTTAGATTTTTAGGAGTAAAATAGTACCAATGCAGTGACATGACATGAATCTGCATAATTAATCATATGCTAAATAGTTGTAAGTCAAATTCATGTATGAAATAGCCAAGATGATTGTTTATAAAATGGTGGCAGTCTCATATTCAAAGCAGAAGTAGATGGTAAGATATAGACCTGAAAGTCAAAAGATGAAAACATTGTTACTCTTTTGCTCGTCAGTGTAGATTTATTGAAAATAAAATAGAAAGAGCAAAAAAGAATAATCGCCTGATAATTTTCCCAGTAATTGAAATGGATTTGGAATTCTCCCCATTCAAATATTACTTTTTACAAACTTTTCAATTCCTCTTACTTTTGACAAATTATAGAAATCCAACCTTCACAAATGTCCTGCCCTTCACCTTTTTGTTTGAAAAGGGACACTACTATTGTTATGGCTTTTTCTACTTAAAGAACATGAGCTTGATCTTCTCAAATGTACATTTAAAATTCTTGCTTTTAGAATTTAGAACAGCGTAAAGCTAATTGCTTGAGAAACATGTCAGCCTTTGCAGTGAGGCTGCTTATGTCTCTGTGGTTATGCCAACTTGCAGTCAGGGTGTCTGACTTGTAGCCTAGGGGCTTTTGATGAGTGATAGGTCCTTGAGAACTTCTTTGGTTTGTTTATAGCTGATAACGTGCTCCACAGAGACATATTTTTGTTGGATTTTACCTTTTTAGGAATCTCTATTATAACTGTTTTTAGATTTCAATAATAAATGCAAGGCAATATGTAGAATTCACAAACACAACTATTTTAGTTTTAAGCATTACAACTATGGAACTTACTTTAACTAGTAAAACATAGTTAAATGCATACATACATCTTATTACAGTATTTGATTTAGTAACAATTAATGATGAGCGAATAGTGAAATATTCTGATTAGGGGAAAATCTGCACGTCAATGGGAAAGCCGAACATTTTTCTGCTGGACCATCAAACAGGTCTGAGGGCATAGGAGAAAAGCTGAAATGGATGGGATAGATAGTAGATAGATAGATAGATAGATAGATAGATAGATAGATAGATAGACAGATAGATATGAAAAGACAGCAATTCATCTGCCGCATACAGTAAAATCACAGCGTGACAGGTTAGAATAGAAAAGATAGAATAGATATATGCACATAGAATAGATAGATATATAGATGTCAGTGACACATGCATATATATGTGTATATATATTATATCTATCTATCTATGTATGAGAAAATTCTCATGTAAAGTCACTGAGCTTGAACTGCGGTGACCTCATCAGTAACTTTTCCCATGGTGCTGAGGTCACTGCAGTTCAGCCCAGCTGGGAATGCAGCCTCAGTGGCCGGAGGTAACCTCAATGACGTCACCGCTTGTCACTGAGGCAGCTCATTCACTGGCGGTTCTCAGCCTGGATGGTAGCATACTGACACCGTCCAGGTTGAAACCTGTTTATCTCCCAGACATGGATTAAGGCGTGGGGCAGAATGATGGATAGGTCAGGGATTTTGTTGTTTTTTATTTTTGTTTTCTTACAGGAGCCAATGGATTCAGTTGAATTAGGTGCTAGGTGAGTATAACTGTGTTTGTTATTTTTAACTAAAAATGGAAAAGTGTGTTTTATTTTATTTGTAATAAAGGACTAAATACTTGATGTGGGGCTGCACGGTGGCTCAGTGGTTAGCACTGCAGCCTTGCAGCGCTGGGGTCCCGTAATCAAATCCCACCAAGGACAACATCTACAAGGAGTATGTATGTTCTTGCTGTGTTTGCTTGGATTTCTTCTGGGTACTCTGGTTTCCTCACACACGCCAAATACATACTGGTAGGGATTCAAGATTGTGAGCCCCAATGGGGACAGTGTCAATGTTTGTAAAGCTCTGTGGAATTAATGGCGCTATATAAATGAGTAAAATAAATAAATAAATGTGTCTTCAATTACCATGTAAGTATAGGATTAGTAACTACTACGCTGTGGGCTTGATGTCACCTGGCAACACAAAGGTGACATCAACCCCACAAATATGAACCCTGTCAAGATCCAGTCCGGGTTTGAGTCCTGTCTGCTCTTATCCGGACTGATCATGTCAAGGGTTAACTTTGCTCTGCCTCATTCTGGGTTCAGGTTTGCTATTTAGCCCTGCTGCATCATGCAGGCAGTGTCAGTTATATTTTCTGCCTACTGCATGTGTGTCTGGCTCTGGTAGTACCCTGATTGGTCCAGCTCTGCTCTGCTTTCTGACCTTGCCCTTGTCTATTCATCTTTCCCTGCCCATCCTGTCTTTGTGTTTTCCTGATTGCTGTTGGATTTCCCTGTGTTTGACTCAGTTTTGACTCTGACTTAACTTTGCTTCTGGCCCCTGGTTCATCTGGTATTGACCCTTTGGCTCTTCATTGACCCTGTGCTTGTTTTTTCCATTTGCACTGCATGACAGTCTAGGTCTTAACTTGGCTTGTTTGACTATTCTGCTGCCACCTGCAGGTCTGCTCTTGCAGACTTGTTACTTTCCTTCCACTCTATTGTCATCTTGTGGAAGTGGCAGTTACCTGCATAGCTGCAGTGTGACATTATACCTGACCATTGACAGTTTTTTTCTCTACTCCTCTCTTTATGGATCCGTTTTGCACGCTGGTGGATCAGATGTCTATCCTGACTCAGATGATACAGGATTTGTCTGTTGAACATAGGTCCCTCACCACTTCTAATCATCAGCTTCAAAAGGAGCTCTCTGAGACGGTTAGGTCTGTTCAGGGTTCGATTTCCCAATATGTCTGCAGGCACTTTTACCCCATAGATGTCTTGTTCCAAGCTCCTGAACCTATGATCAGGCTCGCAAATACTTTTTCTGGAAAGAAGGATAAGTTCTGTACATTCAGGGAAAATTGTAAGATACTTTTCTCTCTGAGACCCCTATCCTTTGGGGATGAGAGTCAATGGGTGGGGATAACTATTCCGTTGCTCCCGGAGTGTCCCTGCCCCTGAATGTGTGCCTGTGGATAGGTTCTTTGAGGCCTCAGGACCGATTTTTGATGAACCAGACCGGGTTACTGTGGCAGAGGCCACTATCATGGGTCTCTTCCAGGGTAAACGCATCGACGAATAGTATTGCTCTAAGTTCCGGCGGTGGGCCACTGAAGTAACCTGGAATTACTCTGCACTTAGATGTCAGTTCAGGAGAGGACTGTCTGATCATCTTAAGAATGTTCTGGCTCTCCATCTGCCACCTAGCTTCTTGGAGTAGGCTATGACTCTGGTTATTCATATGGATCAGAGGTTGTGAGAGAGAGGTGTAAGGCAACATGAGACTCCTTTACGTCTGGCTAATTCTGATGTGCGCCCTATATTGAACCAATGGAGGTAGGGGCCACCAACCTGAAGGAGAAGGAGAGGAGGCGACAACGAGACAGGAGATTGATTTTTCTGTGGAAAACCTAGACATTGGAAATAGGACTGCCCCTCTTACCCACCGACAAACAAGCTGTCGAGTCTGGGTGATTGTCGAGGAGGTTACCCAGACTCTCAGATACCTTTTTCCTCATGTCAAAAAAATGTTGTTGGAGGTGGAACTTTCTTATGGAGATTGTTTCACACCCACTTCAGCTTTCGTGGACTATGGGTCATCCACGAACTTTATTGACTTATGTTTGATGTCTAAGTGTCAGATAGGGGCAGTTAGGCTTGAAACACCAATTCATATAATTGCTTTTGATAAGACTCAGCTGGGTAAGAATGTTGTTAATTTTGTCTCAGATGAGTTCCTCCTCAGGGTGGGTTCCTTGCATCAGTAATGGATCTCATGTTATATTCTGGACAATCTTCCAGCGGGACTGGTGTTGGGATTCCCCTGGTTACGATTACATAATTCTGTTATTAACTGAGAATCTTGGGATATTGTAAAATGGGGGCCTAATTGTTCCAAAGTTTGTCAGTCTACTGTACTGGTGTTGTCCATTGATCTGGAGGGTATACTGGAGTACCTGAAGGATTTTAAGGACATATTTTCCAAAAAAGAGGCTGAGGTTTTACCACCACATCGCTGCAATGATTGTACTATTAATCTTGTTCTAGGTGCTAAATTGCCCAAGGTCCATCTGTACAATCTTTCTGGCCCAGAACGATCCATTATGAAGGAATATGTCTCTGAAATTTTGCATAAAGAACCCGTCTGTTCCTCTGTCTCTCCCGTGGCTGCTGGATTTTTTTTTGTTCAGAAAAAGGATGGTGGTTTGCGCCCTTACCTCGATTTTCGTGAACTTAATAAGAGTACAGTGAGAAATACTTACCTCTCCCGTTTATCCCTGTTCTTTTCAACCAATAGTCAGGGGCTAAGTGGTTTTCCAAGTTAGACCTCAGGAGAGCATATAATCTTATTAGTATTCGGGAGGGGGATGAGTGGAAAATGGCATTTCTCAACTTTGAGGGTTTGCTTGAAAACATGGTTATGCCCTTTGCTTTCACCAATGTGTCAGCTGTGTTTCAGGATTTCATTAATAATGTTTTTTCTGACTTCATCGGGTGTTTGTGATGATATATTTAGATGACATTCTGGCATTTTCATCCAGCAAAGAATCTCACTTGGATCATCTGTGTGCAGTTCTCCAGAGTCTACGGGAGAATTTGCTGTTTGCTAAACCAGAGAAGTGTGTATTTTTTGTCCAAGAGCTGTCCTTTCTTGGGGTCATTCTGTCTGCTAAGGGTTTCGCAGGTAAGGTACAGACTATTGTTGATTGGGTGCAACCCAAAGACCTGAGAGGTCGTCAGCGTTTTTTGGGGTTTGCTAATTATTATCGGAGATTTATTAAAGGGTTTCCTAAGGTGGTTAAGCCTCTCACTGATCTCACTCGTAAGGGGGCTGATCTTAAAAACTGGTCAGTCTCAGAAGTTACAGCATATTCTTCTTTAAAAAAATGATTTATGTCTGCTCATGTGTTGGTTCAGCCCGATCCCTCTGAGCCATTCAATGTCGAGGTAGACGCATCGGAGGTGGGAGTGAGGGGCAGTGTTATCTCAGAGATCAGTCACTTTGACTAACTTGAGACCTTGAGCATTTTTCTCCAAGATATTTTCTCGTGCTGAGAGAAATTATGATGTCGGGAATTGGGAGTTATTAGCCATAAAACTGTTTTTTGAAGAATGGAGGCACTGTCTGGAGGGAGCTGTTCACTGGATTATGGTGATTATGGACCAAAAGAACCTGTCCTACATTGAGTCAACTAAATGCTTGACTCCTAAGCAGGCAAAGTGGTCACTTTTTTTTTCATGGTTCCATTTTTCTATCACCTTTCGGCCTGGTTCCATGAATGTCAAGGCCTATGCCTTGTCTCGCAGTTTTGATCCGGTATCACCTCCCAAACCTCCTTCTTCCATTCTTCAGGTGGTCATTTCTGGGGTGTCCACCGAGTTGGAATGGGAGATTTGTGAGGCTAAGTTTCTTGCTCCTCCATCATTGCCTGAGAACAAGCTCTTAGTCCCTGTTCAGTATCGGTTTAGAGTTCTCTGGGAGTTTCATGACTTTGCTCTCAGTGAGCATCCAGATGTCTCAGCAACCTGGAGAGCTATGGCTAGACTGTTCTTGTGGTCCTCCATGTCTTCTGACTTTGCCAGGTTTGTGTCTGATTGTGGTACATGTGCCCATGCTACAAGCTCCCATAACCGGCCGGCCGGGGAATTGGTGCCATTGCCAATTAAGGATAGACCTTGGACTCATTTGTCCATGGATTTTATCACTGATCTCCCTCCTTCCAATTGCAAAACTGTGGTCTGGATAACGGTTGACAGATTTAGTAAACAAGTGCATTTTGTACCTTTGGCAGGACTACCTAACGCAGAAACTTTATCCAAGTTATTTATTGAGCATGTTGTGCGGTTGCATGGCATGCCTCTGAATTTGGTGTCTGATAGAGGGGTTCAATTTGTGTCCAAGTTCTGGAGGGCTTTCTGTAAGAGACTGGGTAATGATTTGACCTTCTCCTCGGCCTACCATCCGGAAACCAACAGGCAGACTGAGAGAACCAACCAGTCAATTTAACAAATTTTGCAGTGTCTTGCCACATCTCGGCAAGATGATTGGTGCTCCTAAATGGCGGTGGCTGAATTTGCATTCAATAATCAGGCTAATAGTCCACTGGTACTTCTCAGTTTTTTTATAATTATAGTTTTGACCCCCATTTTGGTGAATTTTCCAGGCTGGATTCGGGGTGTCCAGGGGCTGATTGGGCGGTTCAACGGTTGGAGGAGGTGTGGAGGGAGATTAAGAAAAGAATTGTGGTGGCTCAGGGCAAACAAAAACATTTTGCTGATAAGCGACGATCTGTGGTTCCTAAGTTGCTGATGGGAGACAAGGTGTGGTTGTCTACCAGGAACATACATCTGAAGATTCCTCCTGCTAGGCTGGGTCCTAAGTTTATTGGTACTTATGAGGTCATTGATGTTGTCAACTCAGTTGCCTTCTGTTTATGATTACCTCTGTCGCTTCCGATCCCCAATGTATTCCATAAGTCTCTTCTTAAGCCCTTCTTAAGCCATGTGTACCTTCCTCTGCTAGGTTGCCATCCCCTTCGCCTCCTGTCTCAGTGGATGGTCAGACTGAGAACGAATTTGAACAGTTTGTTGATTCTCAGAGGATTCGCAGTTCACTTCAGTTCTTGGTCCACTGGAGGAGTTACAGTCCTGAGGAGCGATCTTGGGTTCTGGCAGGTTCCATCCATGCTTATCGTCTGGTTCGAGCGTTTCATGCATGTTATCCTGGAAAACTTGGAGGTCCGGTGGCCCCCCTTGAGAGGAGGGTACTGTCATGATCCAGTCTGGGTTTTGAGACCTGTTTGCTCTTTTCCTGGACTGATTTTGTCAAGGGTTAACTTTGCACTGCCTCATTCTGGGTTCAGGCTTGCTATTTAACCCCACTGCATCCTGCAGGCAGTGTCAGTTATATTTTCTTCCTACGGCGTGTGTATCTGGCTCTGGTAGTATGCTGATTGGTTCTGCTGTCCTTTCTGACCTTGACCTTGTCTATTCGTCCGTCCCTGCCCATCCTGTCTTTGTGTTTTCCTGATTGCTGTTGGATTTCCCGGTGTTTGACTCGGCTTTGACTCTGACTTGATTTAGCCTCTGGTCCCTGGTGCTTCTGCCCTTTATCTGGTATTGACCCTTTGGCTCTCCACTGACTCTGTGCTTGTTTTTTCCCTTTGTACTGTGTGATGGTCTAGGTTTTGACTCGGCTTGTTTGACTATTTTGATGTCACCTGGTGGTAGCTTTGCTGCAGCACTGCAGGTCTGCTCTTGCAGACTTGATACTATCCTTCAACTCTATTGCCATCTAGTAGTAGTTGCAGTTACCTGCATAGCTGCAGCATGACAAACCCCACTTGCCACTGCTACAAGGCAATTGGGAAGAGACGGGCAAAGCACCAGAATTGGCACACCTTATAAATGCCTTTTCTGGGCAGCTGGGGGCTGCTACTTTTAGACTGGGGGGAAATATCCATGGCCCCTTACTAGCCTGAGAATACCAGCCCTCAGTTGTCTGTTTTAGCAAGGCTGGCTGTCAAATATGGAGGGGATTCCAAGCCGTTTTTTTAAATTATTTATTTAAATAATTAAAAAATAAGACTTGGGGACCCATCTGTTCTTGATAACCAGCCTTGCTGAAGCTGACAGCTGAGGGTTGCAGCCCCCAGCAGTGAGTTTTACCTGGCTGGTTATCAAAAATAGAGGGGAACTCACACCGGTATTTTTTAAATTTTTTATTTACAGCGCAGGAGCTGGCTGATGAATACACCCATTATCCGCTCTTGCTCTCACTGTTATTAGGGGCAGCAGGCGTCGGCTGATAGGAGCTGTAGTTGCATCTGCTGACACCAGTGACCGGAGGTAAACTTTATACCTCCGATCACAGCTGCATGCTCACACTGTCTTTTGACAGCATGAGAACCGTGGCTGTCTGACCAGCGGGGATGATTTCACTGCCAATCTTAAGCGGTGTTTGTAGCACTGTAATGCACATGACAGCTTGACAAACAGCAGGTGTTCGGGCAGTCAATCACAGTAATGCCACACCAAAGATGGTGCCAGCATTACTGTGATAGGCAAGCAAGTAAAGCACCAAACATGCTAAGTGGGTCACCCGAATATACTGAGGCAAATACCAAATTGCTTGTTGAGTATCTAATAGCCCGAAAAGCGTACTATTCATGCGAGTAACGAACAATTCCGAATGTATTCGCTTATCACTAGTGTTGAGCGATACCGTCCGATACTTGAAAGTATCGGTATCGGAAAGTATCGGCCGATACCGGCAAAGTATCGGATCTAATCCAATACCGATACCCGATACCAATACAAGTCAATGGGACTCAAGTATTGGACGGTATCCCTGATGGTTCCCAGGGTCTGAAGGAGAGGAAACTCTCCTTCAGGCCCTGGGATCCATATCAATGTGTAAAATAAAGAATTAAAATAAAAAATATTGCTATACTCACCTCTCCGACGCAGCCTGGACCTCACCGAGGGAACCGGCAGCGTTCTTTGCTTAAAATGCGCGCGTTTACTTCCTTCCGTGATGTCATGGCTTCTGATTGGTCGCGTGCCGCCCATGTGGCCGCGACGCGACCAATCACAGCAAGCCGTGACGTAATTTTCAGGTCCTCAATGCCTAATTCTAGGCATTCAGGATTTTAAAATTACGTTCCGGGTTGTGATTGGTCGCGTCGCCCATGTGACCGCGACGCGACCAATCACAGCAAGCCGTGATGTAATTTCAGGTCCTGAATGCAGAATTAGGCATTCAGGACCTGAAATTACGTCACGGCTTGCTGTGATTGGTCGCGTCGCGGTCACATGGGCGGCACGCAACCAATCACAAGCCGTGACGTAATTTTAAAATGCGCGCATTTCCTGCCTCCCGTGACGTCACGGCTTGTGAGTGGTCGCGTCACCCATGTGACCGCGACGCGACCAATCACAACCCGGAACGTAATATTAAAATCCTGAATGCCTAGAATTAGGCATTGAGGACCTGAAAATTACGTCACGGCTTGCTGTGATTGGTTGCATCGCGGCCACATGGGCGGCACGCGACCAATCAGAAGCCGTGACGTCACGGAAGGAAGTAAACGCTCGCATTTTAAGCAAAGAACGCTGCCGGTTCCCTCGGTGAGGTCCAGGCTGCGTCGGAGAGGTGAGTATAGCAATATTTTTTATTTTAATTCTTTATTTTACACATTAATGTTGTTTCGATACTGATACCCGATACCACAAAAGTATCGGATCTCGGTATCGGAATTCCGATACCCGCAAGTATCTGCCGATACCCGATACTTGCGGTATCGGAATGCTCAACACTACTTATCAGTTATCACTAATAACAATAAGAAAAGGCATCATAGGTAGGGTTGAGCGAAACGGATCGTTCATTTTCATAAGTCGCCGACTTTTGGCAAAGTCGGCGTCTCATGAAACCGAGCCGATCCCTGTGTGGGGTCTGCCATGCGGTACGCGACTTTCGCGCCAAAGTTGCGTTTCAATGACGCTAAAAGCGCCATTTCTCAGCCAATGAAGGTGGACGCAGAGTGTGGGCAGTGTGATGACATAGATCTCAGTCCCCACCATCTTAGAGAAGGGCATTGCAGTGATTGGCTTGCTTTCTGTGGCGTCACAGGGGCTATAAAGGGGCGTTCCCGCCGACCTCCATCTTACTGCTGCTGATCTGAGCATAGGGAGAGGTTGCTGCAGCTTCTTCAGAAGCAGGGATAGTGATAGGCAGGGTACATAAAGCTACAAACCGCTTGTGCTGTAGCGATTTCCACTGTCCAACACCACCTTTTGATTGCAGGGACAGTGGAAGCTACATTTTTTGTTCCTCAGCACTGTAGCTCATTGGGCTGCCCTAGAAGGCTCCCTGATAGCTGCGTTGCTTTGTGTGTACGCCGCTGTGCAAACCAACTGCTTTTTTCAAAGCACAAATCCTGTTTTTCCTTCCTTTCTGAACAGCTATCTTGTGTGTTTGTCCACACTTTTGTGTGCAGCAGTCCTTTTTATAGCTGCCTGCCATACTTTTCTGAGATAACTGCAGGGATATAAATATTGGCAAGTCTGCCTCCGTGCCATTGCTGTGTGTGGCATCTGTCTCTCATTGTGTGCCACCGAAAACACTGTGTAATACTTGGCCATTTTTTTTTTTTGGGTACATTCTCCCTTTTCAAAAAAAAATTAGTGGGAGATAAATATTGGCAAGTCTGCCTCCGTGCCATTGCTGTGTGTGGCATCTGTCTCTCATTGTGTGCCACCGAAAATACTGTGTAATACTTGGCCATTTTTTTTTTTTTGGGTACATTCTCCCTTTTCAAAAAAAAAAATTAGTGGGAGATAAATATTGTCAAGTCTGCCTCCGTGCCATTGCTGTGTGTGGCATCTGTCTCTCATTGTGTGCCACCGAAAACACTGTGTAATACTTGGCCATTTTTTTTTTGGGGTACATTCTCCCTTTTCAAAAAAAAAATTAGTGGGAGATAAATATTGGCAAGTCTGCCTCCGTGCCATTGCTGTGTGTGGCATCTGTCTCTCATTGTGTGCCACCGAAAACACTGTGTAATACTTGGCCTTTTTTTTTTTTTGGGTACATTCTCCCTTTTCAAAAAAAAAAAAAATCAGTGGGAGATAAATATTGGCAAGTCTGCCTCCGTGCCATTGCTGTGTGTGGCATCTGTCTCTCATTGTGTGCCACCGAAAACACTGTGTAATACTTGGCCATTTTTTTGGGGGGGGTGTTATGACCCCAATGGCGAGGGTCTCAGAGGAACGTGGAAGTCTGCAGAATACAAAAATCCAGCTCATAGGGTAGTGGTAACTGGGTTGACCATATATCTACTCCTAACGCCAACACTAGAAGTAGCCGGGGATCATTCCTACGTTGATTCTAGATGACACGCGCCAGCCGGAGAATCTAGCTACCCCTAGTAGAGGAAAACAAAGACCTTTCTTGCCTCCAGAGAAGGGGACCCCAAAGCTGGATAGAAGCCCCCCACAAATAATGACGGTGAGGTAAGAGGAAATGACAAACACAGAAATGAACCAGGTTTAGCACAGAGAGGCCCGCTTACTGATAGCAGAATAAAGAAAGGTAACTTATATGGTCAACAAAAACCCTATCAAAATCCACACTGGAAATTCAAGAACCCCCGAACCGTCTAACGGTCCGGGGGGAGAACACCAGCCCCCCTAGAGCTTCCAGCAAAGGTCAGGATATAGATTTGGAACAAGCTGGACAAAAATACAAAACCAAAACAAATAGCAAAAAGCAAAAGGCAGACTTAGCTGATATAACTGGAACCAGGATCAGTAGACAAGAGCACAGCAGACTAGCTCTGATAACTACGTTGCCAGGCATAGAACTGAAGGTCCAGGGAGCTTATATAGCAACACCCCTAACTAACGACCCAGGTGCGGATAAAAGGAATGACAGAAAAACCAGAGTCAAAAAACTAGTAACCACTAGAGGGAGCAAAAAGCAAATTCACAACAGGGGGGTACATTCTCCCTTTTCAGAAAAAAAAATAGTGGGCGATAAATATTGTCAAGTCTGCCTCCGTGCCATTGCTGTGTGTGGCATCTGTCTCTCATTGTGTGCCACCGAAAACACTGTGTAATACTTGGCCTTTTTTTGGGGGGGGGGTAAATTATCCCTTTTAAAAAAAAAAAATAATAGTGGGAGATTAAGATTGGCATTTCTGCTTGAGTGCTGGTCCTGTGTGTGCCATCTGTCTCAAATTATTGGGGCACAGAAAACCTAGTGTGTAACATTGGGCCTGATTTTCATTTCAGTGTCAGGCACCTATAAAGGTATATATAAATCCTACAGAAGTTTGAGTTCACCTTATAAGTTGTTTTACAGTAACAAATAGCGTTACTTTGGTTACGTTTTGCAAACAATGAGGAAGTCTAGTGGAAGAGGTCGTGGCCGTGGGCGGTCATTGTCAGCTGGTAATGATGGTAGTGGTGGTGGAGCATCAGGTGGTCATGGTAAAAGCAGTACAGCACCTAAGTCTCGAGTTGTTGAGCCAGGTTCGTTGTCTGGCTACACAAGGCCTCGAACGCTCTCTTTTCTGGGAGTAGGAAAACCACTTTTGAAGCCGGAGCAGGAGGAACAAGTATTGGCTTTCATTGCTGACTCTGCCTCTAGCTCTTTCGCCTCCTCCTCGGAAAGTGCCAAATGTCAGAGCAGTGCATCGTCAGTGTATGCTCCCGGTCGGGAACAAGTCGCTTCCTTGTGTCCTTCACTAAAAACAACAGTTAAGGATGCGTCAGTCGACAAAACAGGTTACTCCATGGAGCTCTTTACACATACCGTTCCTGGGTTAGACAGTGAAACAGTTAACCGGCCATGCCCATTAGAAGTTGAATCGGACATGGAGTGCACAGATGCACAGCCACAGCCTGATTACTATGCTGTTCCTTTGACTCAGACCAGAACATTGCCCTCGCAGTGTACTGAGGCAGAATCAAACCCAGCGGAGACTATGGTGCCCTGTCACGAACGCTATACCACCGGCTTACACGGTGACACAGACGAAATTGCACACGACATAGAAGAGGAGGTCATAGATGACCCAGTTGTGGACCCCGATTGGCAGCCATTGGGGGAACAGGGTGCAGGCGGCAGTAGTTCTGAAGCGGAGGAGGAGGAGCCGCAGCAGGCATCAACATCACAACAGGTTCCATCTACCGGGCCGGTATCTTGCCAAAAACGCGTGGCAAAAACAAAACCAGTTGGAGGACAGCGTGGCCATCCGGTTAAAGAAGCTCAGTCTGCAATGCCTGAAAAGGTATCCGATAGTAGAAAGAGTGCAGTCTGGCATTTTTTTAAACAACATCCAAATGATCAGCGCAAAGTCATCTGTCAAAAATGTTCAACAACCTTAAGCAGAGGTCAGAATCTTAAAAGTCTAAATACAAGTTGCATGCATAGACATTTATCCACCATGCATTTGCAAGTCTGGACTAACTACCAAACGTCCCTAAAGTTTGCAGCACCCTCGGCCAATGAAGCTAGTCAGCAACGCTACATCCCTTCCCTCCCTGTAAGCCGACCATTTCCCACACCACCGGCAGTATCTGTGCAGCTTTCGTCGCCAGGCCAAAGCAGTCAGGGAATCACCAGGTTAGTAGTAGGAAACACTGCATGTAGGGCACCGGCAAGAATACCATCTCCAACCCTCTCTCAGTCACCCATGTCCACCGGCACCACCGCCAGTTCCACGATCTCCAGCTCTCCAGTCCAGCTCACCCTACATGAGACTCTTGTTAGGAAAAGGAAGTACTCATCCTCGCATCCGCGTACACAGGGTTTGAATGCCCACATTGCTAGACTAATCTCATTAGAGATGATGCCCTACCGGTTAGTTGAAAGCGAAGCTTTCAAAGCGCTGATGGACTACGCTGTACCACGCTACGAGCTACCCAGTCGACACTTCTTTTCTAGAAAAGCCATCCCAGCCCTCCAACAGCATGTTAAAGACCGCATCGTCCATGCACTCAGGCAGTCTGTGACTACAAAGGTGCACCTGACAACAGATGCATGGACCAGTAGGCATGGCCAGGGACGTTACGTGTCCATCACGGCACACTGGGTGAATGTGGTGGATGCAGGGTCCACAGGGGACAGCAATATTAGGACAGTTCTGCCTAGCCCACGGTCAAGGAAAGAGTTGGCTGTAGGCATTCGCCCCCCCTCCTCCTCTTCCTCCTCCTCATGCAGAAGCGAGAGCTCGTCCACAGACTGCAGTCGCACGTCCACTTCATCCGCAGCTGCCACTGTTGCACACCAGGTGTGCCATTATGGGACAGCTAGTGGCAAGCGTCAGCAGGCTGTATTGGCAATGAAGTGTTTGGGCGACAACAGACACACCTCGGATGTTCTGTCCGAGTTCTTGCAGAATGAAACTCAGTCATGGCTGGGCACTGTACATCTTGAGGCAGGCAAGGTAGTGAGTGATAACGGAAGGAATTTCATGGCTGCCATAGCCCTTTCCCAACTGAAACACATTCCTTGCCTGGCTCACACCTTAAACCTGGTGGTGCAGTGCTTCCTGAAAAGTTACCCGGGGCTACCCGACCTGCTCCTCAAAGTGCGCAGACTTTGCTCGCATATCCGCCGTTCGCCCATACACTCCAGCCGTATGCAGAACTATCAGCGGTCTTTGAACCTTCCCCAGCATCGCCTAATCATCGACGTTGCAACAAGGTGGAACTCCACACTGCACATGCTTCAGAGACTGTGCGAACAGAGGCGTGCTGTTATGTTTTTGTGGGAGGATACACATACACGGGCAGGCAGTTGGATGGCAGACATGGAGTTGTCAGGTGTGCAGTGGTCGAAGCTACAAGACCTGTGTCAAGTCCTTCAGTGTTTTGAGGAATGCACACGGCTGGTTAGTGCAGACAACGCCATAATAAGCATGAGCATCCCCCTAATGCGTCTGCTGATGCAAAGTTTGACGCACATAAGGAGCAGGCGTCTGCAGCCGAGGAAGAGGAAAGCCTTGATGACAGTCAGCCATTGTCTGGTCAGGGCCGTGTAGAGGACGCTGTAGCGGGCGAAGAGGAGGAGGAGGATGAGGAGGATGATGGGGATGAGTACTTTTTGAATGAGGAGGCTTCTCCTGGGCCAACAGAAATTAGTGGTGTTGCAAGGCCGGGTTCTGTTTTTTTAAGGGAGACAAGTGACGTAGATTTGCCTGTAACTGCCCCTCCAACAAGCACAACCGCAGATTTGACAACTGGAACTTTGGCCCACATGGCGGATTATGCCTTACGTATCCTCAAAAGGGACACACGCATTATTAAAATGATGAGCGATGACGATTACTGGTTGGCCTGCATCCTTGACCCTCGCTATAAAGGCAAATTGCAAAATATTATGCCACATGAGAACCTCGAACAAATCTTAGCAACCAAACAAGCTACTCTTGTAGACCGTTTGATTCAGGCATTCCCATCACACAGCGCCGGTGATGGTTCTCACACATGCTGCAGGGGGCTACATGGCAGAGGTGTTAGAGGTGCACAGATCAGAAGTGGCGTTGGACAGAGGGGTTTTCTGACCAGGTTGTGGAGTGATTTCGCAATGACCGCAGACAGAACAGGTACTGCAGCATCTATTCAAAGTGACAGGAGACAACATTTGTCCAGTATGGTTACTAACTATTTTTCAGCCCTTATTGATGTTCTCCCTCAACCGTCATTCCCATTTGATTACTGGGCATCCAAATTAGACACCTGGCCTGAATTGGCAGAATATGCGTTGCAGGAGCTTGCTTGCCCAGCAGCTAGTGTGCTATCAGAAAGAGTATTCAGTGCTGCTGGTTCAATATTAACCGAAAAAAGGACTCGTCTGGCTACCCAAAATGTGGATGATCTCACCTTCATTAAAATGAACCACTCCTGGATTTCAAATTATTTTGCCCCACCTTTCCCGGCTGACACCTAGCTTTCCTATAAAAAGGTCTTGCTTGTGGAGTGGTCTTACTGAGTGTTCAAATCTCTTAATTTGCAGCAGCTGTTTGAACAGCATACGACATGTTTACACATCCCCCAATGGGAAAACTCCCCCCACGGGGCCGTTGTCTCACTCTCGACACTTGGCGCAAGCACCCGTTAGTTACAGTGCTGTTTGTCAGAAGAGGTGGGTTTGCTCGCTTTTGGTCGACGGCACTGCCACTGGGTCCCTCATAGTACAATGTAGTGTCTCTGGCGGTGGTGGTGCGCACCCAACGTCAGACACACCGTTGTAACATGAGGGGCCCTGGGGCGGTACCGCCGGCCACAAGAGAGTTCCCCCCCAGCTCAAACTGTGCTCTACCACGTGCAAAATTATCTCGCACAGCTCCACCAATGTTTAGTCTATGCGCTGACATCATTCAATGCCTGGCACTGACAAACAATACCAATTTGTTGACATCTATGATGCTAGTTAAAGTAGTCTGGGTCAGTGTCCTATATTGACACCAGTAAATACTAATTTACTGCCAAATTACTTTGTCATAAACTCTGCAAATGAGCCCACCCCTGTACCTAAGCATGCCACTCTTTTTTTATTTATAGTTGTTTTGCGAGACATTAACATCTATTTATTTTTTGGGAGTACTAACTGTGTCAGACACTTCTTGCAATACTCCTCCACTGTCCACAATGCTGCCTGCCTGTGTATCCATGTAACCGATTTAAAACTGCCATGAGCCTATTGTTTGTTATTTTAGGCCTTTGATAGCTTGTCTGCGGCCCCTACTTGCAATACTCCTCCACTGACCACAATGCTGCCTGGAGTGCCTGCCTGTGTATCCATGTAACCGATTTAAAACTGCCATGAGCCTATTGTTTGTTATTTTAGGCCTTTGATAGCCTGTCTGCGGCTCCTACTTGCAATACTCCTCCACTGACCACACTGCTGCCTGGAGTGCCTGCCTGTGTATCCATGTAACCGATTTAAAACTGCCATGAGCCTATTGTTTGTTATTTTAGGCCTTTGATAGCCTGTCTGCGGCCCCTACTTGCAATACTCCTCCACTGACCACAATGCTGCCTGGAGTGCCTGCCTGTGTATCCATGTAACCGATTTAAAACTGCCATGAGCCTATTGTTTGTTATTTTAGGCCTTTGATAGCCTGTCTGCGGCCCCTACTTGCAATACTCCTCCACTGACCACAATGCTGCCTGGAGTGCCTGCCTGTGTATCCATGTAACCGATTTAAAACTGCCATGAGCCTATTGTTTGTTATTTTAGGCCTTTGATAGCCTGTCTGCGGCCCCTACTTGCAATACTCCTCCACTGATCACAATGCTGCCTGGAGTGCCTGCCTGTGTATCCATGTAACCGATTTAAAACTGCCATGAGCCTATTGTTTGTTATTTTAGGCCTTTGATAGCCTGTCTGCGACCCCTACTTGCAATACTCCTCCACTGACCACACCAATGCTGCCCGTGTACCCCTGGAACCTATTTAAAAGTTCATAGAGCCTAGTTATATATTTTATTTACTATTAATAAGGCCATGATGGACTACGCTGTACCATGCTACAAGCTAACCAGTCGACACTTCTTTTGCGAGAAAAGCCATCCCAACCCTCCACCAGCATGTAAAAGACCGCATTGTCCATGCACTCTGGCAATCTGTGAGTACAAAGGTGCACCTGACAACAGACGCATGGACCTGTAGGCATGGCCACGGAAGATTACGTGTCCATTACGGCGCAATGGGTTAATGTGGTGGATGCATGGTCCACAGGGGACAGCCTACTAAGTCTGTCTGCAGTCCCTAATTCAAATTGTCCTCCACTGTCTAAATCGGAGCTTCAACCTTCTGGCTTTCGGCCTATAGTATCAGAAATTAAACTGCATTTGGCCTTCAACTTTGGTTACGGCCTACTAACGGTGTCTGCCGCTCCCTGGTGTTTGCCCTCAACTGAATAAAGCTGAGCTTCCACCTTCTGGCTTTCGGCCTATAGTATCAGATATTAAACTGCATTTGGCCTTCAACTTTGGTTACGGCCTACTAACGGTGTCTGCCGCTCCCTGGTGTTTGCCCTCAACTGAATAAAGCTGAGCTTCAACCTTCTGGCTCTCATTAAGTGCTGTTTTTTAAAAACTTGGTGGTTACGGCCTACTAACGGTGTCTGCCCCTCCCTGGTGTTTGCCCTCAACTGAATAAAGCTGAGCTTCCACCTTCTGGCTTTCGGCCTTTAGTATCAGATATTAAACTGCATTTGGTCTTCAACTTTGGTTACGGCCTACTAACGGTGTCTGCCCCTCCCTGGTGTTTGCCCTCAACTGAATAAAGCTGAGCTTCCACCTTCTGGCTTTCGGCCTATAGTATCAGATATTAAACTGCATTTGGCCTTCAACTTTGGTTATGGCCTACTAACGGTGTCTGCCCCTCCCTGGTGTTTGCCCTCAACTGAATAAAGCTGAGCTTCCACCTTCTGGCTTTCGGCCTATAGTATTAGATATTAAACTGCATTTGGCCTTCAACTTTGGTTACGGCCTACTAACGGTGTCTGCCCCTCCCTGGTGTTTGCCCTCAACTGAATAAAGCTGAGCTTCCACCTTCTGGCTTTCGGCCTATAGTATTAGATATTAAACTGCATTTGGCCTTCAACTTTGGTTACGGCCTACTAACGGTGTCTGCCCCTCCCTGGTGTTTGTCCTCAACTGAATAAAGCTGAGCTTCAACCTTCTGGCTCTCATTAAGTGCTGTTTTTTTAAAAAACTTGGTGGTTACAGCCTACTAACGGTGTCTGCCCCTCCCTGGTGTTTGCCCTCAACTGAATAAAGCTGAGCTTCCACCTTCTGGCTTTTGGCCTATAGTATCAGATATTAAACTGCATTTGGCCTTCAACTTTGGTTACGGCCTACTAACGGTGTCTGCCCCTCCCTGGTGTTTGTCCTCAACTGAATAAAGCTGAGCTTCAACCTTCTGGCTCTCATTAAGTGCTTTTTTAACAAAAAATTGGTGGTTACGGCCTACTAACGGTGTCTGCCGCTCCATGGTGTTGTCCTCCACTGTATAAAGCTGAGCTTCAGTCTTTAGGCTTTTGGCCTATAGTAGCAGATATTAAACTGCATTTGGCCTACTAGTGTGGTTGGGCCCTTAAAACAGTGTCTGCTGCTCCTGGGTTTGCTACTCCACTGAACAAAGCAATGCCGCCTGTTTAGTCCTGTTACCAATTTTGAACTGCATTTAGCCTACTTTATTCTTTGGCCCTATATCTGTTTCCTCCTCATCCTGCCCATTGCCCAGCCACTGCTAGATGAGTCTGCTGGTACATTGACCTAGACCGCTACATTCCCCTTGCACTCTACACAGCCAGAATCTGACCCTGCTGAAAGTAAGGTTCCCCTTCCCGCATGTTATACCACCTTACACAGGGACAAAGAGGAAGGTGCAGCTGAAAGTGCAGGTTCCTTCATCAGGTGGGGGGGCATACTCGTTGGCGACGTCACTGGCACAGGGCCCCTCAGAGTACGCAAAAGTGTCGCTGCTGGTGGGAGGCGCCCCCGCCGTGCAAACACACCGCTGTACTTTGAGGGGCCCTGTGCCAGTGCCAATGCGAACGAGTGGGCCCCCCCTGCTTGCTCAGGATCACAGCACTTGCAACGTTGAAATACTTACCTCTCCCTGCTCCATCGCCGTGACGTAGTCCACGATTCCTGGGCCCACTAAAACCTTGAACCAGCCCTACCCCCCACAACTTTTGCCAAATGACCCCCAAGTTCCAATGAACAACTATTATTATAAAGTTAATTAAGATTGACAAGCTTCAGAAACAAGAATGGATGTTTTTGGCATTAAAATGGGCACTGTAGGTGTTTTCCTGGCCTCCACTCACTGCCGACTATGCTTCCCCATTGACTTGCATTGGGTTTCGTGTTTCGGTCGATCCCCGACTTTTAGCGATAATCGGCCGACTGCCCTCGACTCGACTCTGGACAAAGTCGGGTTTCACAAAACCCGACTCGATCTTTAAAAAATGAAAGTCGCTCAACCCTAGTCATAGGTTTCTCAAGATCATGATGTGTTGTTGTAGTTGTAAAAAAAATGTAAACAGAGGCTTATACTAAAATGTACCTGTTATTTCAAGAGATTTTTTTCAGAATGAGCTGGCATGTGCATACACTATTTCTGCCATTATATGACTTAGAGTAAGTTCGACCTTCTGTGCAATTTTTCCCAATGCAGGCTGCATCTCAAATTTTATATTGTCCCTGAGATGAAGACTAGCTACTATGATGTTTACTTCTCTCAGACATGAGTACTGTATATACTCGTGTATAAGCTGAGATTTTCAGCAAAAGTTCTTTATGCTGAAAACGCCCCCTTCGGCTTATACATGAGTAAATTATCCAGAAAGCTGGTGGGCGGAGGGGGAGCAGACATCATACTCACCTTCCGTTGCTGAATCTCTGTTCCTGCATCTCCATTGTCACGGTGCCAGGCAGCTCTCCTCATCCTGTGCTGAGTGGTCATGTGGTACCACTCATTAATGTAATGAATATGGACGCATCTCCACTCCCATTCATAACCTTAATGATCGGTACCACGTGGCAGCTGAGCAGAGGAGATGAGACCTGCCGGCGCCGGACAACAGGCGGAGATGCAGGGATGGAAATGCAGGCGCGAGGAGGGTGAGTATGACAGGGAGGGGGGTGCAATGAGAGCCATTCATACAACCAGGGGAAGGGGGAAGCTGAGCGATGGGGGACAGGGGAGCTGAGCCATACGGACCGGGGAAGCTAAGCAATGCGGGATCGGGGGGAACTAAGCAATGCGGGACCGGGGGAGCTGAGCAATGCGGCACAAGGGGAGCTGAGCCATGTGGGATCGGGGGAACTGAACAATGCGGGATCAGGGGAGCTGAGCAATGCAGGACCAGGGAGCTGAGCAATGCATGAACGGGGGAGCTGAGCAGTTCGGGAACGGGGGAGCCATGCATAAAACAGGGGGAGCCACACATACCAGGACAGGACAAGGGGAGCCACATACCAGGACAGGATGAGGGGAGCCACATACCAGGACAGGATGGGGAGCCACACATACGAGGACAGGACAGGGGGAGTCACACATACCAGGACAGGACAGTGGGAGCCATGCATAGCAGGACAGGACAGGGGGAGTAACACATAGCAGGACAGGACAGAGGGAGCCACATTCAAGGAAAGGAGGAGCCACATACTAGGACAGGACAGGGGGAGCCAGACATATCAGGACAGGTATGATGGGGGCAATGCATACCCAGCTTATACTCGAGTCAGTAAGCTTACCCAGTTTTCTGTCCAAAAGTAGGTGCCTCGGGTTGGCTTATACTCGAGTATCTAAGGTAATTATTTTCTTAGCATAGCTCCAAAAGCAGCAGAAACAGGAGATTATATAACAGTATGTGTGTCTGTGAATCCAGCACAGTGGTGAAATAAAATACTTTAGAATGCAGCAGCCTTCTTTCTGTGTGTCTATGCTCACCCCATCTCTCACCTTAGACTTCTGATTCCTCATTGAACTGAAATTCTCCCTTCTCTCTCAAGTGAGATGATTACAGTATTTCCAAATAAAGGATGAGTTCTTGAATCTGTAAATGGGGTAGAAGTTGTTGATAAATGATGAAAAACCATATCTATTTTTTTTTCTAGTAATATTGATTAGTTTGAACAATAGTAACCATATACATTTATTATGTGAATAATACATTGTCAATAGCCAACCATTCTTCTGTTCAAATTTGATTGTCAAACTTTCAGCAATCTTTCTTAAGGTCTCTGGTAAGGATAAAAATGCAGATGGTACAGATGCTTTCACTGTACACTGGTAGTAGATTATTACTTGAATGTTGGCAATCTCTCCTTGACCGTTTGGGTTAATGTCATTGTGAAACATTGTCACATTGATGCTAATATTGTCTGGGTTACTGCAGACATTTTTTAAGAGTGTACTGCATAATGATTTCAGTCCACGATTACCTATGAAAATAACAGTTTTTCTGGTGTTACACAAAATACCAAGCTCAAAAAATTACAAATCACAGCTTAACTCCAAGTCAATTACACTTTACGAATATCAATCTGTCCAGTTACCTGGCAAAAGTGATATTCTTTGGTGCAAATGAATATGACAACTTGTGCACTGAATGGAGATGCAACAGAAAAATCCAAAGGTCTCTCCCTGTTTATTCTCGCACAAAGGAGCACATACCTTTGCTGCTGGTGGGTTAATGCCCTTCCATGGTCCTCTCTGACTCACATCATGTAATGACTCATGCATTAGTATCTGTTCCATGCATTTGACACTGTGCTTCGAGAATACTAAATCTTCTTGCGATAGCACTTGCGGAGGTACCGTCCTGGGACTACTGGACTACCTATGCAATGCCAGAGATCTGCAAAATTACATCCAACTGTTGTGCATGTTTTTGACCAGAAACAGACTCATGAGGGTTGCATATGAGCTTGATGTCCTGTCGACCTCACAGTACAGTACATGTAGCTTGATTTGCATTCATCAGAGTACACCAGAATTGTCAGGTACAGTATGAAAAATGCTATAACTGTAGAAAAATCTAACTACTGTTAATACTCAGATCAAACCCTCAATTGCTTTGTCATATCTTACGTTGGTGCATGAGCTGTGGGTTTCTCCTGTTGCAGGACATTGCGTGGGTTCCTCTTGGTGGCCAGAGTTTGCACTCAGTGCTTGGATGATGAAGACATTTATGCCATTAACTGGCACTCATATTCATGGGACTGGAATCCAATTAATAGCCACTGAGGTATTGTGCATCAGTGCATCCAATGCTGCCAAGTACTGCCATAGACTTTCATAATGCTCACTATTACCCAATCCAGGTAAATTAGGAGATTCCCCAGGATACCGTTCACCATTTTGCCAGTTGCTTACTAAGCAAATGCTGTCGTAAGTGCTTATGGGCATATGGAAGTCTTACACATTATTGAGCCACATTATGCGATGCCGTGATGGAATTCACAGAAATTGGATACTACTATTTCATTTTTTATTTTGATTTTTTGGGTGATTCAGAATTCTGCCCTTTAAGTTAATGATTTTGGTTCCCATTCACCATTGATATTTCATATTGTTCTCAACAAATTGCGCAATTTAGATCAATAAACATTTTCTACTTGAATATCTTGGTTATCGAGATCCAATATGTGATGTAAGTTTGCCCTTAATTTTCTTGAGAAGTGTATGCTTGCTGTAAAAATCACATGGACTGTTATCGACAGACCAGGGCTGTTTGGTTACTTTATATTTACCTTGTGTGACAGGGTCACTAGCGCTGTAAATGAGGGGAGATATGTGTCTCAAAGGTTGCTATCCTGCATTATGTGAAAACCATGAGTTTTCCTCCAGCATAATATGTGCTGAGAGCAATCCAGTTGCTATATGGGTCTGGCATTCATGGTGGGTTGGTCAGAGATGGGTGGGACACCTATCCATCATACCTCCACCACCATATCTCCACCTCCAGGGTGTGGCTGGAGGGAGACAATTGTCCAGCTATTTTTTTTTTCTCTGTCTGTGGTTTGGAGTAAGGAAGTCTCAAGACTGAAGCTCCTGTGAGATATGTCGCATTTGTTGTCCCAGAAGGCGGGAACCATACTGGAAAAAGACTATATATGAACTTTTGCCTTTCATTTGAGCCAGAAAGTATGTTTTTTTGTTACTGGTTTGGGTTTATTGGTTTATGATGTAATTAACCACCCAGAGACTTTAACCAAACATGTTCCTGTGTCTACCTTGGGGAGACGACCTTCCACACTTCTTTTTTATCTACATCTTCTGGTATTACTACTGAATTTCTGTCTATTCTTCCAGCTATTTCCGTCTTGATTCTGATTCAAACTGTGCTACATATCTTATTGCATCCACTGTCTTGCTGTTACTTCGTACGGTGGCTATTATAGTTCTGAGAACCATTGTATAAATTCCTTATTGAATCCATAATATTGTTGTCACCTTATACAGCAGCTACCACAGTTCAGGGATCAGTTGTCTAAACTTCTCATTGCTTTTCTTACCTTGCCGTTATCTTGTATGTGAGGTTACTTCTAAACCCATTACCTAAATTCATTTGCAGAAAAGTCCAAAACTTCTTAAGGATGTTAAAAGGAACCATAAAACTACATACATTTAAGTTTGTTTTTTCGATCTCTACTGGCCTCCAATTTGCAATGTTGTGCTGTTGCCATTGGCTTCCATTTTGCAAAGCTATTCTTTCCCCAGGAGGAAAAAAAAGATTCTGTGAAAATCAGTTTTACACAATGTAGGATCTGATTTCTAATTTACAAAAAAGGCATGCAAGAACAAAACTTACATTGTCATTTAACCTTCAAATCTAAAAGTAAATCAGTGCTTCATATTTTGTTATTTAAACCTGAAAATTATTACTTTTCTTCAGTGAAGAACTTTGAGGACTCAAAAAAATAAATAGCTGAATGTGTTACAGAAGATGGATGACACAACTGAAGTGGAGCAGGTTCCTACTGTGCCAAGTGATTTTCACTGTCAGGTAAATGGTAAAGGCAGTGATTCATGAACTACACGCACATAACACTTTAATTTTTGCACTTCTTAAATAAAGACAATAATATCCAGCCCAGTACAGGAATCCAAAGTCAAAGGATTTCTATAGTGTTATAGTGAATGGCAAATTGGGTTATTATATTTTCAGGTAGATGAATATATAAAAAAAGCAGTAAGGCTGAGTTTGTCAGTGCAGCGGGGGTGAGTTTTACATGTGACAGACAAAATCATGTAACATAATACATGAAGAAGCTTGCTTTTGCCCATGTTATTCAGAGGGTCAGTCAACCAGCTAAGAACAACATATGCTTGTCCACTTTTAATTGCCTTGCAGACGTTTCAACATTGATGGATCTTAAATCTGCTTTACTGCTATTTGTTATTTGAGAAATAGACGTAAGAGCAGAAAAATGCTTCTGCATTAGTATTCATCCCTGTGCTGTGGAATAGCCGAGTTTTTTATTATCCAAACTATTGGCTTCTACTTATATCATTATAAAATGGTCAATTTTCTAATGGAAAGTGTACAATGGACCATGCCAATGAATTACTTCCTGACAGATCCAAATTCATTTTTGTGCTTTTCACATTCACCTTTTTAACATGGTATAATTATATCATGTCACTCACTATTAAATACAGTTTGGGGTTTTTATTCTCGTGTATGATTTAATCTTTCTTATTTCAACATCACACTATTGCATGTGTTTTTATAATTTTGGTGTGTGACTTTATTTATATATAATTTTTTCACCTGCACAGTGGAAAAATTCATGGACACTAATAATTTGTAGTTTTATGATGTCATTCCAGTATTTGCTACATCACTTGCTATATGTAACACCCAATTGTTAAGTGAATTAAGAACATCTGTATTATACCTTGTATAAGAATATATAAATGACTGCATGTTATCTGACCATTAGTCATGAGTAAAGGTACCTTCACACTGAACAACTTTACAACGATAACGATAGTGATCCGTGACGTTGCAGCGTCCTGGATAGTGATATCGTTGTGTTTGACACGCAGCAGCGATCAGGATCCTGCTGTGATATCGTTGGTCGGAGCTAGAAGGCCAGCACCTTATTTCGTCGCTGGATCACCCGCTGACATCGCTGAGTCGGCGTGTGTGATGCCGACTCAGCGATGTCTTCACTGGTAACCAGGGTAAACATCGGTTTACTAAGCGCAGGGCCGCGCTTAGTAACCCGATATTTACCCTGGTTACCATTGTAAATGTAAAAGAAACCAAACACTACATACTTACATTCCGGTGTCTGTCGCGTCCCCCGGCGTCCGCTTCCCTGCACTGTGTCAGGGCCGGCCGGCTGGCCGTAAAACAGAGCACAGCGGTGACGTCACCGCTCTGCTTTCCGGCGGTGCTTACACAGGATGCAGGAGGAGTGCAGGGAAGCGGACGCCGGGGGACATGACAGGCATCGGAATGTAAGTATGTAGTGTTTTTTTTTTTTACATTTACAATGGTAACCAGGGTAAACATTGGGTTACTAAGCGCGGCCCTGCGCTTAGTAACCCGATGTTTACCCTGGTTACCTGGGGACTTCGGCATCGTTGGTCGCTGGAGAGCTGTCTGTGTGACAGCTCTCCAGTGACCACAAAACGACGAAACAGCGACGCTGCAGCGATCGGCATCGTTGTCTATATCGCTGCAGTGTTGCTTAATGTGACGGTACCTTAAGACTGCCTAGTGCGGTCGGAATACGTCAACTGGGTTATGTCGACCATGTACATGTTTCTTTTGTATGCACTATAATTTCTTTTGAAAAATAAAAAGAGAAGGAAAATCCAGTCCTGTTGTGCCAGACTCCAATTTTTTCTATTTTCCTTGATGTGAGGCCAGGGTGAGGCAGGTGTCTGAGCCCCAGGTGGATGAGCATAGAGCAACTAGGTGAGCTGGAATCAAGTTTATATAAAACACAATTCCGACATGGATATTTTGGGGCTTTTACTTTCATTGTAATCCATTACACTGTAAAGAAAAACCTGTACCATGATTCTCCAAGTCAGCAGGATATTAGTGACAACAAACATGCATATATACACAGTGTATATATTTTACAACTTTTAAGAAATTCAGAATTTTGAAAAAATGCGGTTTGTGTCACTATTTTCTAACACCAACAACATTTTTTAAATTTTCCAATGATGCAACTATAGGATGGGTTGCTTTCTGTATGGCACATTGTAGCCTTTAGTGTCAACATTTTGGTGTACTTACTTTTTGATATGATAGTGCTGACATCATAGTCATTAGTGATTAGAAGTGGGCAAATGCAGTGCCCCAGGGTCCTGGTCATTGCAGTAATGTCATTTTCCTCTAGGGGAGAGTGATGTTACGTTTGGAGGCAAAGAAGGACAACTGCATCCAGGTATCACAAACATGCAAAACATTTCACACTCCAGATCACCAGGAGGAGCTCTTGCTCCTATTTATTAGGTCACTCCCCACATTGGTAAAACTGGTGACCTGTAGGGAAAGTTAGTTAGTTGCTGGCTGAGCTTCGCTCAGGTAGTTGGTCCCTGGCAGGGGTTGGATCCTGTCAGAGATTGAAGGAGAAGGACACAGAGCTGTGAATGCCCTCTGAGCTGCAGCTCCTAAGAAAGAGACATCAAAGGCAGAATTGTATTACAGCGAGCATGCAAAAGAAGTCAGGCTGCCTCCTTCTGAGGTGCAGAAGACCGGTAGCCAGAACACCGAGGGAGTAATGTTCTTTATGCCTTTCTCCAGAGACCGGCAGGACAGCTAATTTCATGTTACCTGTCTGCCCTACACCCAGGAGGCACGGTGGCACCCCTTAGAGGCTGGGGCATGATAGAGTCCCTATAAACCGCCTCAAGCCACCAGTCATACGGGTTTGTCCTTTCCTATCCGGGCGACAGAGAGAGAGAGACATAACATCTACAACAGTTGTGAGGACCTTTTGAGAAGCTTAGCAGTAAGGGACTACAACATTGCAGCACTAGAGGAAGGCTACTGATTTCCACCTGGACAAGGGAACTCTGGACTTGCCTCCAAACTGGCCGGACTCTGCCAGCCCTGTGATCTGGTGCCCTGGACTGTGAATGCTGAAGTCTTCAGTAAAGGTAAAGAGACTGCAACCTTGTGTCCTCGTTCTTCACTGCGCCTCTCACCATCCAACATCTACACACTGGGAAGCCCTGGGGATACACTTCACCTGTGGGAAGTTATACCATCTAGCTGCCATAACATCACCCCAGCGGACCCCTTAAAGCAACGTCGGTCACCCTGACCGAATACCATAGGTGGCGTCATGAACATGAACTTTAAAGACCTTTCCCTTTTACATGGATGTCCCAGGGCCACGGACCGGGTCACCACCGTGACATCCCCCTATGAACCGAAGGACCCGGTACTGAGTACCCCACGGCCCCATGGGGGCGATCCACAAACCTGAACAGTAAAGTTCAACGTCCGTTCCAAACACCTACTGTTTGGGCATGGACACAGAACACGGAATTCACCAGGAAGTCCACATTACTCTTTGGGTTCGGCTACCCGAACATCAAGTGTTTGTCATGTTGTCATGTGCATGACAGCGTGGCAAACACTGTTTCTGATCAGAGGTAAAATCATTACCGCTGGTCAGACAGCTGCGGTTCCCACGCTGTCAAATGACAGTATGAGCCCATAACTGTGATCTGAGGTAAAAAATTACCTCGGGTCACTCTCTAATAACAGCAAGAGCAGGAGTGGCTTATGAGAGTATTCATAAGACAGCGCCTGCACGCTAAACAAATAATTTTAAAAGAAAAATGGTGTGGGTTCATCTGTATTTTTGATAACCAGCCATTCTTGACAACCAGACTTGCTAAAGCAGACAGCTAGGGGCTGACATTCTCAGGCTGGTAAGGCACCCAAGATACTGACCCCCAGCCTTGTGCTAATTCTGGCACTTGCCCTACAATGGTGACAAGTGGGGTAATATTATTGAGGTTGATCTCACCTCTGTATTGACCAATGACATCAAGCCCATGGCTTAGTAATAGAGATGCATCTGTAACACAACTATCAATTACTAATCCTATAGTTATATTGTAAATAAACAACAGCCAGAATAAAGTCCTTTATTTGAAATAAAAACAAAACACACTTTTCCTTTTTATTTAAAAATAACAAACAGTTATACTCACCTAACATCCACTCCATTGAATCCCTTGTCTCCTGTAATAAAACAAAAATAAAAAAAACAACAATATCCAATGCCTGTCTGTTGCTCTGTCCCATGTCGTTATACATGTCTTGGGTTTACTAGCTTTGAACCTGGATGGTGCCAAGACATGATCATCCAGGCTAGGAATCACTGAGGAATGAGCTGCTGCGAGCACAGCATGAGTGACTAGCGATGACGTCATCAAGGTTACTGCAGGTCACTGAAGCTGCGTTCCCAGCTGACCTCCCACCGGTGAATTTGAACTGAGGTGAATTTGAACTGTTCTGAATTTGCCTCCGCACCATGAGACTTTTTCTCACTGTGCTAAGCTGATCTCACTGGAGGGAGGTCACCGCAGATCATTTGCTATGCTGGGAATGCAACCTCAGTGACCTGCGGTAACCTCAATTAGGTTCATGCACTAGTGGTTCTCAGCCTGGATGGTCACATCTTGGCACGTCCCCAGTTGAAAACTACTAATCTCCAGATATGGATTACGATGTGGGACAGAATGAGGGACAGTTGAGGGATATTGTTGTTTTTTATTTTTGTTTTATTACAGGAGACGAGGGATTCAATGGAATGGAGGTTAGGTGAGTATAGCTGCATTTGTTATTTTTAAATAAAAAGGAAAAATGTGTTTTGTATTTTTTTCAAATTAAAGGACTTTATTCTTACTGTGTGTTTATTTACAATATAGCTATAGGATTAGTAATGGATAGGTGTCTTATAAGATATGTATCTTTGTACCGTGTTAGCTAGAGGATAAAAATATATTTAGATTTGAGCATTCTAAGTAGTTGATACCGTTTAACGGCTTACTGAAAAGAGGGTAACAAATTGAAAGCTTTTGAAACTACTCAGGTCTCTTTATCAGGCTTGGACTGATTTTGGCTAATAATTTAAAATCTATATTAATCAGGGATACCTGTCTATAGTTTGACCACAATGAGTGGTCTGAGCTTGGTTTGGCATCATAGATATAGCTGCCATAAAAAAGGCTACTCCTTACTTTTGTACATCCTTCAGGGAGTTAAAATAGTTAGTGAGATGGGGTAATGCCTCTATTTGTAGATACTTTGATTCTAGCAGAGATGTGGACTCCACTTGGGACAGGTTCTCCTCGCATGCTGAGTGGAATGTGTGCTGTCCAGCTGTTATTATCAGTAGAGCTGTTACTGTAAAGGTACCGTTACACTAAATGACTTACCAACGATCACGACCAGCGATACGACCTGGCCGTGATCGTTGGTAAGTCATTGTGTGGTCGCTGGGGAGCTGTCACACAGACAGTTCTCTCCAGCGACCAACGATCAGGGGAACGACTTCAGCATTGTTGAAACTGTCTTCAACGATGCCAAAGTCCCCCTGCAGCACCTGGGTAACCAGGGTAAGCATCGGGTTACTAAGTGCAGGGCCGCGCTTAGTAACCCGATATTTACCCTGGTTACCATTGTAAAAGTAAAAAAAAAACACTACATACTCACATTCTGATGTCTGTCACGTCCCCCGCCGGCGTCCACAGGGTTAAAACTGCTTTCGGCAAGAGCGTTGCTAATGCACGCGCTGCTGCCGAGAGCTTCCCTGCACTGAATGTGTCAGCACCGGCAGTGATAGCGGTGACGTCACCGCTGTGCTCTGCTTTATGGCCGGCGCTGACAGTCAGTGCAGGGAAGCTCTCGGCAGCGCAGCATTAGCAGCGCTCCTGCCGAAAACAGTTTTAACCCTGTGGGCGCCGGGGGACGTGACAGACATCAGAATGTGAGTATGTACTTTTTTTTAACTTTTACAATGGTAACCAGGGTAAATATTGGGTTACTAAGCGCGGCCCTGCGCTTAGTAACCCGATATTTACCCTGGTTACAAGTGAACACATCGCTGGATCGGCGTCACACATGCCGATCCAGCGATGACAGCGGGTAATAAGCGATGAAATAAAGTTCTGGACTTCTAGCTCTGACCAGCGATATCACAGCGGGATCCAGATCGCTTTTGCGTGTCAAACACAACGAGATCGCTATCCAGGACTCTGCAACGTCACGGATTGTTGTCGTTCTCGTTGTAAAGTTGCTGAGTGTGAAAGTACCTTAAGAAATGCTTCTATTTGCCAGCCAATTACTAAATTCAGTCAGCAGAAAGATCAGAGGATGAGTATTGCAGTCTATGGTGGGGGGCACATGGCACGTTACTTACATTGCTAATAGAAACTCTCACTTTGCCAGTTATTGTAAACTTTTGTAAAAAGATGGTTAGATGTGTTGTCTTGATCACAGGTCACCACCAATTTAGGGATATGACTCCCTTAACCTTGTGTTGTACTTTTATATAAGAAAGTTAAATTGCTAGTTTGGCTGTGAAATTACAGATACCTATGATTATAAATGGTAGAGTAAGGGTTGAGAGCTTGGAGACTAAAGCCCCGATTCATCAAGACTGGCGATTTTCTCGATGAAGGTATGGTGGAGTCAGAGGTTCCAGAGTCATGTTGAAGTGCACACATCTTCATGAATTGGAAGCATCTGAGGAGTGGTGTGCATGGAGTAAGATTTCTGGCATAAATGATGCCACAGCTTGTCATGAATTAGATGACCTGTGGCATCATGCCCTGATGCACCCCATCCCACATTAGTTCCTCCCATCTTGGTGTAGCTGGGTGAAAATGGAGCTGCATCTAAATTTTTAAACTTTTAAAGCAATTTATGCCTGAATTCTGGAGAAGTTGCTTTGATAATTTAAGGCCTAAGTATATAGTCTGAACTTTGGTTCAAGTTAAAGGTGTTGGCGACCATTTGAAGAGCTCTCTCAGGTTGACATCTCTGTTATTGGAGTGGGCTATGGACATCTGGTCCACTCATTCTTCCTATTGTTATTGCCTAACCTGTGCTATCAATAAAAAAGTTATCCTTGGACCTGTAAGCAGAATGGCTAGTGAAAAGTTAATCATCAGATCTGTTTGATACTCAATGTATTTTTGTTGGGTCAGCAATTTTGAACCTCTGTTGTAAAAAAAAAAGCTATTAAAATCTTAATCCAAAGATTAGAACAGTTTTTTTTAAATACCCCTTCTATTGTAATTTCTGATATACAGTGGGGCAAAAAAGTATTTAGTCAGTCAGCAATAGTGCAAGTTCCACCACTTAAAAAGATGAGAGGCGTCTGTAATTTACATCATAGGTAGACCTCAACTATGGGAGACAAACTGAGAAAAAAAAATCCAGAAAATCACATTGTCTGTTTTTTTATCATTTTATTTGCATATTATGGTGGAAAATAAGTATTTGGTCAGAAACAAAATTTCATCTCAATACTTTGTAATACATCCTTTTTTGGCAATGACAGAGGTCAAACGTTTTCTGTAGGTCTTCACAAGGTTGCCACACACTGTTGTTGGTATGTTGGCCCATTCCTCCATGCAGATCTCCTCTAGAGCAGTGATGTTTTTGGCTTTTCGCTTGGCAACACGAACTTTCAACTCCCTCCAAAGGTTTTCTATAGGGTTGAGATCTGGAGGCTGGCTAGGCCACTCCAGGACCTTGAAATGCTTCTTACGAAGCCACTCCTTCGTTGCCCTGGCGGTGTGCTTTGGATCATTGTCATGTTGAAAGACCCAGCCACGTTTCATCTTCAATGCCCTTGCTGATGGAAGGAGGTTTGCACTCAAAATCTCACGATACATGGCCCCATTCATTCTTTCATGTACCCGGATCAGTCGTCCTGGCCCCTTTGCAGAGAAACAGCCCCAAAGCATGATGTTTCCACCACCATGCTTTACAGTAGGTATGGTGTTTGATGGATGCAACTCAGTATTCTTTTTCCTCCAAACACGACAAGTTGTGTTTCTACCAAACAGTTCCAGTTTGGTTTCATCAGACCATAGGACATTCTCCCAAAACTCCTCTGGATCATCCAAATGCTCTCTAGCAAACTTCAGACGGGCCCGGACATGTACTGGCTTAAGCAGTGGGACACGTCTGGCACTGCAGGATCTGAGTCCATGGTGGCGTAGTGTGTTACTTATGGTAGGCCTTGTTACATTGGTCCCAGCTCTCTGCAGTTCATTCACTAGGTCCCCCCGCATGGTTCTGGGATTTTTGCTCACCGTTCTTGTGATCATTCTGACCCCACGGGGTGGGATTTTGCGTGGAGCCCCAGATCGAGGGAGATTATCAGTGGTCTTGAATGTCTTCCATTTTCTAATTATTGCTCCCACTGTTGATTTCTTCACTCCAAGTTGGTTGGCTATTGCAGATTCAGTCTTCCCAGCCTGGTGCAGGGCTACAATTTTGTTTCTGGTGTCCTTTGACAGCTCTTTGGTCTTCACCATAGTGGAGTTTGGAGTCAGACTGTTTGAGGGTGTGCACAGGTGTCTTTTTATACTGATAACAAGTTTAAACAGGTGCCATTACTACAGGTAATGAGTAGAGGAAAGAGGAGACTCTTAAAGAAGAAGTTACAGGTCTGTGAGAGCCAGAAATCTTGATTGTTTGTTTCTGACCAAATACTTATTTTCCACCAGAATATGCAAATAAAATGATAAAAAAACAGACAATGTGATTTTCTGCAATTTTTTTTCTCAGTTTGTCTCCCATAGTTGATGTCTACCTATGATGTAAATTACAGACGCCTCTCATCTTTTTAAGTGGTGGAACTTGCACTATTGCTGACTGACTAAATACTTTTTTGCCCCACTGTATGTAACAGCCTAATAACACAGAGTTATGAACTGCAGCACTAATTTAACTGACACCTGTTCATGACATGCAAATTAAGTGTTATGCTGGAAAAAAATAGAGCTTCTAATAAGCAACATGAATTCTTAAACAGTTTGTATTAATTTGAAGAGGCACGACTTTGTAAAAATAGGTATTATAATATAATTATTAGCATTACACTCACATGCTTTAATTATTAAATCAAGAACTGAATGTCTCTTAACCCCTTAAGCCCCGAGGGTGGTTTGCACGTTAATGACCAGGCCAATTTTTACAATTCTGACCACTGTCCCTTTATGAGGTTATAACTCTGGAACGCTTCAACGGATCTTGGCGATTCTGACATGGTTTTCTCATGACATATTGTACTTCATGATAGTGGTAAAATTTCTTCGATATAACTTGCGTTTATTTGTGAAAAAAATGAATATTTGGCGAAAATTTTGAAAATTTCGCAATTTTCCAACTTTGAATTTTTATGCCCTTAAATCACAGACATATGTCACACAAAGTACTTAATAAATAACATTTCCCACATGTCTACTTTACATCAGCACAATTTTGGAACCAAATTTTTTTTTTGTGACGGAGTTATAAGGGTTAAAAGTTGACCAGCAATTTCTCATTTTTACAACACCATTTTTTTTTAGGGACCACATCTCATTTGAAGTCATTTTGACGGGTCTATATGATAGAAAATACCCAAGTGTGACACCATTCTAAAAACTGCACCCCTCAAGGTACTCAAAACCACTTTCAAGAAGTTTATTAACCCTTCAGGTGTTTCACAGGAATTTTTGGAATGTTTAAATAAAAATGAACATTTAACTTTTTTTCACACAAAATTTATTTCAGCTCCAATTTGTTTTATTTTACCAAGGGTAACAGGAGAAAATAGACCCCAAAAGTTGTTGTACAATTTGTCCTGAGTACGATGATACCCCATATGTGGGGGTAAACCACAGTTTGGGCGCATGGCAGAGCTTGGAAGCAAAGGAGCGCCATTTGACTTTTCAATGCAAAATTGACTGGAATTGAGATGGGACGCCATGTTGCATTTGGAGAGCCCCTGATGTGCCTAAACATTGAAACCCCTAACAAGTGACACCATTTTGGAAAGTAGACCCCCTAAGGAACTTATCTAGATGTGTGGTGAGCACTTTGACCCAACAAGTGCTTTACAGAAGTTTATAATGCAGAGCCGTAAAAATAAAAAATCATATTTTTTCACAAAAATGATCTTTTCACCCCAAATTTTTTATTTTCCCAAGGGTGAGAGAAGAAATTGGACCCCAAAAATTGTTGTGCAATTTGTCCTGAGTACGCTGATACCCCATATGTGGGTGTAAACCATTGTTTGGGCGCAGGGCAGAGCTCGGAAGGGAAGGAGCGCCATTTGACTTTTCAATGCAAAATTGACTGGAATTGAGATGGGACGCCATGTTGCATTTAGAGAGCCCTTGATGTGCCTAAACATTGAAACCCCTAACAAGTGACACCATTTTGGAAAGTAGACCCCCTAAGGAACTTATCTAGATGTGTGGTGAGCACTTTGACCCAACAAGTGCTTTACAGAAGTTTATAATGCAGAGCCGTAAAAATAAAAAATCATATTTTTTCACAAAAATGATCTTTTCACCCCCAATTTTTTATTTTCCCAAGGGTAAGAGAAGAAATTGGACCCCAAAAATTGTTGTGCAATTTGTCCTGAGTACGCTGATACCCCATATGTGGGTGTAAACCATTGTTTGGGCGCAGGGCAGAGCTCAGAAGGGAAGGAACGCCATTTGACTTTTCAATGCAAAATTGACTGGAATTGAGATGGGACGCCATGTTGCGTTTGGAGAGCCCCTAATGTGCCTAAACATTGAAACCCCCCACGAGTGACACCATTTTGGAAAGTAGACCCCTTAAGGAACTTATCTAGATGTGTGTTGAGCACTTTGACCCAACAAGTGCTTCACAGAAGTTTATAATGCAGAGCCGTAATAATAAAAAATCATATTTTTTCACAAAAATGATCTTTTCACCCCCATTTTTTTATTTCCCCAAGGGTAAGAGAAGAAATTAGACCATAAAAGTTGTTGTGCAATTTATCCTGAGTACGACGATACCCCATATGTGGGTGTAAACCATTGTTTGGGCGCATAGCAGAGCTCAGAAGGGAAGAAGCGCTATTTTACTTTTCAATGCAAAATTGACTGGAATTAAGATGGGATGCCATGTTGCGTTTGGAGAGCCCCTGATGTGCCTAAACATTAAACCCCCCCACAAGTGACACCATTTTGGAAAGTAGACCCCCTAAGGAACTTATCTAGATGTGTTTTGAGAGCTTTGAACCCCCAAGTGTTTCACTACAGTTTATAACGCAGAGCCGTGAAAATAATTTTTTTTTTTTTTTCACAAAAATGAAATTTAGCCCCCAGTTTTGTATTTTCACAAGGGTATCAGGATAAATTGGACCCTAAAAGTTGTTGTCCAATTTGTCCTGAGTACGCTGATACCCCCTATTTGGGGGGGAACCACTGTTTGGGCGCATGACAGAGCTCAGAAGGGAAGGAGCGCCATTTGGAATGCAGACTTAAATGGATTGGTCTGCAGGCGTCACGTTGCATTTGCAGAGCCCCTGATGTACCCAAACAGTACAAACCCCCCACAAGTGACCCCATATTGGAAACTAGACCCCCCAAGGAACTTATCTAGATGTGTTGTGAGAACTTTGAACCCCCAAGTGTTTCACTACAGTTTATAACGCAGAGCCGTGAAAATAAAATTTTATTTTTTTTTTCACAAAAATGATTTTTTAGCCCCCAGTTTTGTATTTTCACAAGGGTATCAGGATAAATTGGACCCTAAAAGTTGTTGTCCAATTTGTCCTGAGTACGCTGATACCCCCTATGTGGGGGGGAACCACTGTTTGGGCGCATGACAGAGCTCGGAAGGGAAGGAGCGCCATTTGGAATGCAGACTTAAATGGATTGGTCTGCAGGCGTCACGTTGCATTTGCAGAGCCCCTGATGTACCCAAATAGTACAAACCCCCCACAAGTGACCCCATATTGGAAACTAGACCTCCCAAGGAACTTATCTAGATGTGTTGTGAGAACTTTGAACCCCCAAGTGTTTCACTACAGTTTACAACGCAGAGCCGTGAAAATAAAACATATTTTTTTTCCCACAAAAATGATTTTTAGCCCCCCAAATTTTTATTTTCCCAAGGATAACAAGAGAACTTGGACCCCAGAAGTTGTTGTTCAATTTGTCCCTAGTACGCTGATACCCCATATGTTGGGGTAAACCCCTTTTTGGACGCACGGGAGAGCTCGGAAGGGAAGGAGCACTGTTTTACTTTTTCAACGCAGAATTGGCTGGAATTGAGATTGGACGCCATGTCGCGTTTGGAGAGCCCCTGATATGCCTGAACAGTGGAAACTCCCCAATTCTACCTGAAACCCTACCCCTAACCTCACCCCTAACCGTTTACTGAACATTTTCTGACAGTCATAAGTGCCACGTATATAAGTGCCACGTATATAAGTGCCACGTATTTAAAAGCCACGTATTTAAGTGCCACGTATTTAAGTGCCACGTATTTAAGTGCCACGTATTTAAGTGCCACGTATTTCAGTGCCACGATATTTCAGTGCCACGTATTTCAGTGCCACATATTTCAGTGCCACGTATTTCAGGCGCTGAAAAATACGTGGCACGTAAATACTTCAGTGCCACGATATTTCAGTGCCACGATATTTCAGTGCCACGATATTTCAGTGCCACGTATTTCAGTGCCACGTATTTCAGGCACTGAAAAATATGTGGCACGTAAATACGTGGCACGTAAATACGTGGCACGTAAATACGTGGCACTGAAATACGTGGCACTTAAATACGTGGCACTTAAATACGTGGCACTTAAATACGTGGCACTTAAATACGTGGCCACTGAAATATCGTGGCACTTATATATGTATATACGTATATAAACGTATATTTCAGTGCCACGTATTTCAGTGCCACGTATTTCAGGTTAGGGGTAGGGTTAGGGGTAGGGTTAGGGTTTTTTGTTTTTTTCTTGTTTTCTTGTGTTTTTCTATAAAAACGCATGCGTTTTACCGCGTTTACATGCATTTTTTCACACATGCGTTTTTTTTAAAAAACGCATGCAGATAAAAACGCAAGTGTGAAACCAGACTAAAAGACGCTTTTTATAGCAAAAAAGTTTTTGCGTCTCCACATTTTGAGACCTATAATTTTTCCACATTTTGGTCCACAGAGTCATGTGAGGTCTTGTTTTTTGCGGGACGAGTTGACGTTTTTATTGGTAACATTTTCGGACACGTGACCATTTTTTATCACTTTTTATTCCGATTTTTGTGAGGCAGAATAACCAAAAACCAGCTATTCATGAATTTCTTTTGGGAGAGGCGTTTATACCGTTCTGCGCTTGGTAAAATTGATAAAGCAGTTTTATTCGTCGGGTCAGTACGATTGCAGCGATACCTCATTTATATCATTTTTTTATGTTTTGACGCTTTTATACGATAAAAACTACTTTATAGAAAAAATAATTATTTTGGCATCGCTTTATTCTGAGGACTATAACTTTTTGTATTTTTTTGCTGATGATGCTGTATGGCGGCTCGTTTTTTGCGGGACAAGATGACATTTTCAGCGGTAATATGGTTATTTATATCCGTCTTTTTGATCGCGTGTTATTCCACTTTTTGTTCGGCGGTATGGTAATAAAGCGTTGTTTTTTGCCTCGTTTTTTTTTTTTTTTTCTTACGGTGTTTACTGAAGGGGTTAACTAGTGGGCCAGTTTTATAGGTTGGGTCGTTACGGACGTGGCGATACTAAATATGTGTACTTTTATTGTTTTTGTTTTGTTTTTTTAGATAAAGAAATGTACAGGTCCTTCTCAAAAAATTAGCATATAGTGTTAAATTTCATTATTTACCATAATGTAATGATTACAATTAAACTTTCATATATTATAGATTCATTATCCACCAACTGAAATTTGTCAGGTCTTTTATTGTTTTAATACTGATGATTTTGGCCTACAACTCCTAATAACCCAAAAAACCTGTCTCAATAAATTAGCATATCAAGAAAAGGTTCTCTAAACGACCTATTACCCTAATCTTCTGAATCAACTAATTAACTCTAAACACATGCAAAAGATACCTGAGGCTTTTAAAAACTCCCTGCCTGGTTCATTACTCAAAACCCCCATCATGGGTAAGACTAGCGACCTGACAGATGTCAAGAAGGCCATCATTGACACCCTCAAGCAAGAGGGTAAGACCCAGAAATAAATTTCTCAACAAATAGGCTGTTCCCAGAGTGCTGTATCAAGGCACCTCAATGGTAAGTCTGTTGGAAGGAAACAATGTGGCAGAAAACGCTGTACAACGAGAAGAGGTGACCGGACCCTGAGGAAGATTGTGGAGAAGGACCGATTCCAGACCTTGGGGAACCTGAGGAAACAGTGGACTGAGTCTGGTGTGGAAACATCCAGAGCCACCGTGCACAGGCGTGTGCAGGAAATGGGCTACAGGTGCCGCATTCCCCAGGTAAAGCCACTTTTGAACCATAAGCAGCGGCAGAAGCGCCTGACCTGGGCTACAGAGAAGCAGCACTGGACTGTTGCTAAGTGGTCCCAAGTACTTTTTTCTGATGAAAGCAAATTTTGCATGTCATTCGGAAATCAAGGTGCCAGAGTCTGGAGGAAGACTGGGGAGAAGGAAATGCCAAAATGCCTGAAGTCCAGTGTCAAGTACCCAGTCAGTGATGGTGTGGGGTGCCATGTCAGCTGCTGGTGTTGGTCCACTGTGTTTCATCAAGGGCAGGGTCAATGCAGCTAGCTATCAGGAGATTTTGGAGCACTTCATGCTTCCTGGCACCTGCTCACAGTGCCAAAACTACTGGTAAATGGTTTACTGACCATGGTATTACTGTGCTCAATTGGCCTGCCAACTCTCCTGACCTGAACCCCATAGAGAATCTGTGGGATATTGTGAAGAGAAAGTTGAGAGACGCAAGACCCAACACTCTGGATGAGCTTAAGGCCGCTATTGAAGCATCCTGGGCCTCCATAACATCTCAGCAGTGTCACAGGCTGATTGCCTCCATGCCACGCCGCATTGAAGCAGTCATTTCTGCCAAAGGATTCCCGACCAACTATTGAGTGCATAACTGAACATTATTATTTGATGGTTTTTTTGTTTGTTATTAAAAAACACTTTTATTTGATTGGACGGTTGAAATATGCTAATTTATTGAGACAGGTTTTTTGGGTTATCAGGAGTTGTATGCCAAAATCATCAGTATTAAAACAATAAAAGACCTGACAAATTTCAGTTGGTGGATAATGAATCTATAATATATGAAAGTTTAATTGTAATCATTACATTATGGTAAATAATGAAATTTAACACTATATGCTAATTTTTTGAGAAGGACCTGTATTTATGGGAATAATATTTTTTTATTATTATTATTTATTTAGGATTTTTTTTTTTTTTTTTTTTACACACGTGGAAATTTTTTTAATTTACTTTTTTACTTTGTCCCGGGGGGGACATCACAGATCGCAGATCTGATAGTGTGCACAGCACTCTGTCAGATCGGCGATCATACTTTCATCGGAGCAGGCTGCAGCTTTCATCTGCAGCCTGCTCCGACCCGGAAGTGCTCCCTGCAGGACCCGGATACAGCCCCTCGGCCATTTTGGATCCGGGGCCTGCAGGGAGAAGACGTTCGGTACGAGGTGAGTACATCACCTTGTACCGATCATCTCAGGGAAGCACGCAGGGAGCCCCCTCCCTGCGCGATGCTTCCCTGTACCGCCGGTACACCGCGATCATGTTTGATCGCGGTGTGCCGGGGGTTAATGTGCCGGGGGCGGTCCGTGACCACTCCTGGCACATAGTGCCGGATGTCAGCTGCGATATGCAGCTGACACCCGGCCGCGATCGGCCGCGCTCCCCCCGTGAGCGCGGCCGATCGCGTATGACGTACTATCCCGTCACCGGGAATTAAGGCCCACCCCACCTCGACGGTATAGTACGTCATACGGGCTTAAGGGGTTAATGAAATTTAGACGAAAAGTTGAAAGAAAATCTGTCAATTAATAAAACATAATCTTTACAACTTTAGCTGTAACATTAACGTATACAGAATCCAAACAAATATAAATGTAATAGACGGTGGCCCATTCTAACGCATTGGGTATTCTAGAATATGCATGTCCACGTAGTATATAGCACAGCCACATAGTATATTGCCCAGTCACGTAGTATATTGGCCAGTTATGTACTATATTGCCCAGTCACGTAGTATATTGGCCAGTTACGTAGTATATTGCCCAGTCACGTAGTATATTGCCCAGTCACGTAGTATATTGCCCAGTCACGTAGTATATTGCCCAGCCACGTAGTATATTGGCCAGTTATGTAGTATATTGCCCAGCCACGTAGTATATTGCCCAGTCACGTAGTATATTGCCCAGTCACGTAGTATACAGCACAGAGCCACGTAGTATATTGCCCAGCCACGTAGTATGTAGTATATTGCCAAGCCACATAGTATATTGCCCAGCCACATAGTATATTGCCCAGTAACGTAGTATATTGCCTAGCCACGTAGTATATAGCACAGCCCATGTAGTATATTGCCCAACCACGTAGTATATAGCACAGCCCATGTAGCAAAAAGGCCCAGCCACGTAGTATATAGCACAGCCCATGTAGTATGTTGCCCAGCCACGTAGTATATAGCACAGCCCATGTAGTATATAGCACAGCCCATGTAGTATATTGCCGAGCCACGTATTATATAGCACAGCCGATGGACGGTGAGTTTATAACGATTTTTTATTTTTTTAATTATTTTTAACATTAGATCGCTTTACTATTGATGCTGCATAGGCAGCATGAATAGTAAAAGTTGGTCACACAGGGTTAATAGCAGCGGTAACGGAGTGCATTACACCGTGGCATAACGCGGTCTGTTACCGCTGCCATTAACCCGTGTGTGAGCGCAGACTGTAGGAGAGTACGGAGCGGGCACTGACTGCGGGGAGGAAGGAGCGGCCATTTTTCCGCCGGACTGTGCCCATCGCTGATTGGTCGTGGCTGTTTTGCCACGACCAATCAGCGACTTGGATTACATGACAGACAGAGGCCGCGACCAATGAATATCTGTGACAGACAGACAGACAGAAGGACAAGAGGACAGAAGTGACCCTTAGACAATGATATAGTAGATATGTATTTCAGTGTTTTAGAATTAACAATAAGGAAAAATTCAAGTAAAATTGTGTTACATTTATTTAGAGCCTTTAATATAATATAAAAAAATGAATAATGATTAAAGTTAAAATCATCATTTGTGAATTTGACGTTAATAGCGCCAGCTGAATGACTCATGAACATTTATGTAGCTTTACGTTGTAGCTTTTTAGGAAATGCTGAAATGCTCAGAGAAGCAAAATTCTCACAGTATGCGAAATGCTAACAAATATTGAAATATTGGTTCAAAATAAAAAACCTGTCATTTAAAAAAAATACCATCAATCTGTAGATATGGGGTTAATCTGCAGGTAAATAGCATTCTTAAGCTGCCAGGTGCGGTTAGAGCCCCATCGCCAGGAGGAAATGAGCTGTATTCCTCCTGGCAGGCTCAGGATTTCCATCATAGGGGTGGGCCGATGCAGTTTCAGCCAACTCTCAGTGTATAGTGTATGGCACATGAAACCACAACTTGGGGTGTACTTGCAACTGATGCTCACTCTGCAAAAAGTAGTGACTGAAGCCACATTGCTTGCACCCTTTTGAATCCCGAGCCAAGGTTAGTTCTATTTTCTACTAAATTCTCTTGCATACCTCTACATTTTCCAGAGCTATAACACAGCACTTTAAAGACTCCTATGTATCCCTATAGTACCTCAATATGACATGTATTTTAAAATTTGGCATGGCCCATCTGACACTGTTTTATGGAGCCATTTTTCCATTGCTTTAAAGCATCATACAGCAGCACTTGCTGAACCCACAGCTCCGTATTAAAAAGATACAGAAAAATGGAAGCAACAGAACGTACTGAATGGGGATTTTTTAGATAAATGTAGAGCAGCAGGTTCAAAATATTATATAATCAAGCATGGTGGCTTAGTGGATATAACTACAGTCTTGCAGAGCTGGGGTCCTGGGTTCAAACATCACCAAGGACAACATCTGCATGGATTTTGTTTGTTCTCCCCAAATTAGTGTGGGTTTCCTCCGGGTTCTCTAGTTTCCTTCCACATTCCAAAGACAATAGCGAGAGGGAATTTATTGTGGGCCCCATCAGGGACAGCAATGATAATGTCTATTAATTGTCCTTCCCCCACTAAACTTTCCCCTCTCCAGTCCATCCTTAACCCATTACTGCCATCGGATGGAAGAGTACATCCAATGTCAGTACCCTCATTTTTATGTGGGCTCCGGCGGTAAGCCCACATCAAAACCAGGACATGTCAGCTGTTTTGAACAGCTGACATGTGCCAACAATAGGCGTAGGTGTAATTGCAATCCATCCACGCCTACTAAGTAGTTAAAGGCCGCAGTCAAACTCTGACAGCGGCATTTAACAAGCGCTTCCAGCGACCCGGCTGGAAATGCGCTCTCGGGTGACCTCTGTCACGTGATCGGGAATCATCAGTGCATCTGTATGACAACTAGAGGTCTCCTTGAGACCTCTATGGTTGTTGATGCCGGATTGCTATGAGCGCCATCCATTGGACGGCGCTCATAGCATGGCTGTAATTCTGCCACATAGAGGCGATCTGAGCATCACTTCTATGTAGCGGAGCCGATCAAGTTGTGGTTAGTGTTGAGTGATACCGTCCGATACTTGAAAGTATCGGTATCGGATAGTATCGGCCGATACCCGAAAAGTATCAGATATCGCCGATACCGATACCCGATACCAATACAAGTCAATGGGACACCAAGTATCGGAAGGTATCCTGATGGTTCCCAGGGTCTGAAGGAGAGGAAACTCTCCTTCAGGCCCTGGGATCCATATTACTGTGTAAAATAAAGAATTAAAATAAAAAATATTGATATACTCACCTCTCCGGAGGCCCCTGGACATCACCGCTGGTAACCGGCAGCCTTCTTTGCTTAAAATGAGCACGTTTAGGGCCTTCCATGACGTCACGGCTTCTGATTGGTCGCGTGCCGCTCATGTGACTGCCACGCGACCAATCACAATCTGCAACGTCATTCTCAGGTCCTAAATTCCTAGAATGAGGAGTTTAGGGCCTGAGAATGATGTCACGGCTTGTGATTGGTCGCGTGGCGGTCACATGAGCGGCACGCGACCAATCAGAAGCCGTGACGTCATGGAAGGCCCTAAACGCACTCATTTTAAGCAAAGAAGGCTGCCGGTTATCAGCGGTCATGTCCAGGGGCCTCCGGAGAGGTGAGTATATCAATATTTTTTATTTTAATTCTTTATTTTACACAGTAATATGGATCCGATACCGATTCCCGATACCACAAAAGTATCGGATCTCGGTATCGGAATTCCGATACCGCAAGTATCGGCCGATACCCGATACTTGTGGTATCGGAATACTCAACACTAGTTGTGGTAGCTTCTAGCCTCCCATTGAGGCTTTTGAAGCCTAAAAGTAAAAAAATAAGCCCTCACAAAACCCCAGATCACGAATAATGGAGACGTTACGGGTATAGGAATATTGCAATTTTTTTTTTTTTTTTTTTTAGCAAAGTTTGGAATTTTTTTTCACCACTTGGACAAAAAAGAACCTAGACATGTTTGATGTCTATGAACTCGTAATGACCTGGAGAATCATAATAGCTGGTAAGTTTTAGTATTTAGTGTACCTAGCAAAAAAGCCAAACAAAAACAATTGTGGGATTGGACTTTTTTTGCAATTTCACTGCATTTTGAATTTTTTTCCCGTTTTCTATTACACAGCATGGTAAAACCAATGATGTCATTCTAAAATGCAACTTGTCCCACAAAAAAATAAGCCCTCACATGGCCATATTGACAGCAAAATAAAAAGTTATGGCTCTGGGAAGGAGGGGAGTGAAAAACGAAAACGCAAAACCGAAAAAAAAGGGGGGTAAAGCGGTTAATGCAGCAGCCAGGGTCGTCCATCTGGCTAATCATTACTTGGAGGCCTTCACTCTGTGCCAGTCATTGCACTTGTTGCCAATACATTATAGGATCAAATTTAGGGTATGTGCACACGTTGCGGATATGCTGCGGATCCGCAGTGTTTTTTGAGGTGCAGAAACGCTGCAGATCCGCAATTGATTTACAGTACAATGTAAATCAATGAAAAAAAAATGCTGTGCACACTTTGTGGAAAATCCGCTGCGGAAACGCTGCAGTTTAAAAGAAATAGCATGTCAATTCTTTGTTGTGAATCTGCAGCGTTTTTGTACCCACTCCATTATAGAAAACTGCAGGGGTAAAAACCACAGCAAATCCGCAAGAAAACCGCAGCAAAACTGCACAAAAAAACGCTGCGGAACTGCACAAAAAAACCGCATGTGCATTTTCTGCCAGGAGAGGCAGAATCTGCCCCAGAAATTCCTAAGCCTAATCCACAACGTATGCACATAGCCTTAGGCCATGTGCACACGCTGCGGTTTTTACTGCGGATCCGCAGCGTTTTTGATGCTGCGGATCCGCAGCAGTTTTCCATGCGGTGAACAGTACCATGTAAACCTATGGAAAATAAAAACCGCTGTGCACTGCATGTGTAAAACCGCACGGGGCTGACGTTTCCACAGGCACACACTGCGTCCAACATGGGTGAGGCCCGGTCTTTTATTTATTGTTAGTCTTTCACCTTAGGCCGGTTTCACACGTCAGTGGCTCCGGTACGTGAGGTGACAGTTTCCTCACGTACCGGAGACACTGACACACGTAGACCCATAAAAATCAATGCATCTGTGCAGATGTCATTGATTTTTTGCGGACCGTGTCTCCGTGTGCCAAACACGGAGACATGTCAGTGTTCGTGGGAGCGCACGTTTTACACGGACCCAATAGAGTCAATGGGTCCGCGTAAAACACGCACCTCACACGGACATTCTCCGTCTGGGGTCCGTGTGCGTGCAGGAGACAGCGCTACAGTAAGCGCTGTCCCCCCCACATGGTGCTGAAGCCGGTATTCATATCTTCCCTGTAGCAGCGTTTGCTATAGAGAAAATATGAAGAATAGTGTTAAAAATAAAGATCCATGTGTCCGCCGCCCCCCCACCCCCTGTGCGCCCCCCCGCTGGTCAGAAAATACTTATCCGGGTCCCCCGTCGGCTGTCGCTCCTTCCTGGTCTGGCCGCGCCTCCTACTGTATGCGGTCACGTGGGGCCGATCAATTACAATCATGAATAGTCGGCTCCGCCCCTATGGGAGGTGGAGCCACATATTCATGACTGTAAATGATCGGGCCCACGTGACCGCATGCAGGAGAAGCCGCGGCAAGACCAAGAAGGAGCGACAGCCGACGGGGGACCCGGATAAGTATTTTCTGACCAGCGGGGGGGCGCACAGGTGGTGGGGGGGCGGCGGACACCTAAATCTTTATTTTTAACACTATTCTTCATATTTTCTCTGCAGCAAACGTTACTGCAGAGAGGATATGAATCGCAGCTTCAGCACCATGCAGAGTGGGTACCACACGCTCCGTGTGGTACCCACTCGCCATACGGGCGGCACACGTGTGCCGCAGGTATGGCCTCCGTGAGTTCCCAGGCACACGGACACGGATAACTCCGGTACCGATTTATTCCGGTACCGGAATTATCTGGACGTGTGGGACAGCCCTTAGATGTACTTTTGGTGGGATTAGTAAGCTGGTATTGCCACTTACTTACTGTGTTTACCTGGGCTTTCAAGGCGTATACTATAGGTGTGACCTGTGGATTCTGTTTACCTGTTTCCATGATTCACAGCATTATTCTATTATGACCCTGAGTATGTACTTTACTATTAGCATTTTAATATAAATGGCTGTTAATAAACCTGTTACTTTGTTATACCTTTAAAGACATCTCTATGACTCCTTTTTTCGGATTAGCTTATATATTGGTGGGGAGTTTTTGTTTTGTCCAGTTTTGGACTTATATGTGGCTGAGATCTAATTCTTTATATCTTTATGTGTAAAACCGCAGTAGAATCCGCACAAAAACCACAGAAAATCTGCAGTAAATTCGCTATAAATGCACAGGAAAAACGCAGTGTTTTTGCCCTGCAGATTTACCAAAATCAGTGTGGAAAAATCCACACACCAGTCCGCAGCGTGCACATAGCCTTAAACTGCTTGTGCTCACCTACATAGCTCTGCACATTGCAGCACCCCCCTACATATTTTCCCTCATTTCTGTTTACCAGCCTACACGCTCGTTACGCTCCGCAAGCGTCTTTCAACCAACATCTGCACTAATCAGTACCTCCCATGCCCGGCTGCAAGACTTCTTTCGAGTTGCACCAATCCTCTAGAATGCTCTACCCCAAGAAATTAGGACTAAACACAACTTTTTTAGGTGCTCCCTAAAAATGCATCTGTTTAGGATAGCCTATCACGTTCCATAATCAAAGTCCTTTTACATAGTCCATTCTCTACATCTCTGAAAATAATTCTCCATCAAACTCCATTGCTTGCAAATGCACTACAAATATTGGCTGGTGACAAGCTCGTGCATCCTTTATCTACCCCCCATTCTCTCAAGATGACCATCACTGTAAATAAGCATCTATACTTTGTGTCTCCCCAACCTTATTGTAGATTGTAAGCACTTACGAGCAGGGTCTTCAATATCTTTGCATTAATTACTGTATTATCGTTAACTTTGTTACTTATGACTGTTGTATATGAACTGTTGAATTGTAAAGTGCTGTGGAATATTTTGGCGCTATATAAATAAAGATTATTATAATGTAAGTAAAATGCTGTGGAGTATGATAGCGCTATATAAGCAATGCATAATAAAAAATAAATAAAAAATAGATTACAGATTAGTGGTTGTTAAAGATGAATTAAGCTTTGAGAGTCAGGATCATAATTGGAATTTATTTGGCATGTAATAGTTCCTATAATCACTTACTGTTCATGACACATTGGTGCAATTGTGCATGAGTTACTACTCAAAGAAAGCCAGGAACAATCATAGTCATATGTGTAAGCAGAATCAAGTTCTCCATGGAAAATCTACTGCATGAATAGAGGATTCACCTCCTTTGTTCTGTTATAATTAACCTTGGAGCTAATGAAGTGAATCCAGATATTCAGTATCACCTGACTGGACACCCATCAGATACTTGCAGTCTAATGAGAACATTATGGGTTGCTCTGCTCTCTTGTTGTTATATTATCCTAATTTGGACTTAATATAGATTTATTGGTGCTGCTTAGCCTTCAAGAAGAGACTAGCAAATATCAGAAAATTTATTTCAGGACTATAAATGCAGCAATACGAGCTCTCTGCATCACTTTATGACATATCAGAAAGATCACTGGTTAGAAAATGACCAAGAAAGAAAATGACAGAAGCATAAGCTGCAATCATTCCTAACAAAAAGTGACAATTGCATAGTTCTTGACAACAAAATATTAAACTGCTATAGTACTAGAACAAATAGAAATGATGGAGCACCTGCCAGGGCCGTGGGGTACTCGGGCCGGGTCGGACGATTCTTCCAGAGGGGGTTGTCACGGCAGCAATGACCCAGTCCGTCGCCCTGGGCATCCAATAGTATTATGATTAAAGGGGAAATAAAGTTTATAGGGGATATATTCGTGATGCCACCCGTGGTGTTCGGCACTAGGGAAATGGATGACACTGCGGTTCAGGTCCACGGGGGCAGTTGGTGACGCAGCAGATATGTTTCAGCTCTCCACGGGGAGAGCTAGGCCCCAGGGCAGTCAAAGAGTTAAAGTCAATGATGGTGAATGTTGTAGTGCAGGCCAGGTGATGCAGTGAATAATTCTGAGGACACAGCAGGGTGCAGTTTTTACACTTTACTCACAGTTCTTAGGTACAGTCTCCTCCGGGTCTGTGGTCCAGCCAGCTCTCAGGTAATTTGGGGTCCACTTTCCCGAGACTCCCTTGCTTATGTTCCTTCCCTGACCATCTCTCTGCACTGGCTTCACCCTCCTGCCCTGCGCCTCACACACAGTGTCCCAAGCCAGCAGTCTTGGATTATGTCGGGCGATGTCCTCTTGGTCCCCTTAATCCTATGTGGCTGCCTTTTCAGTGATTGTGTGTGGATGTGGCTGTGCCATATACATACAGATACCACAGCCTCTGGCTTGCTAGCTGAGTCTTGCAGTTCTCCACTAGTCTGGGGCCAATCCCCCCCACTGCGACCTGGTCCTTCCACCCGACTATGGTTGGCGTGGATTCATGTGCCCAGGGTGGATTCCACACTTCCTTGGCCCCTAGGACCCCTTCTTTCCTCCTCTCAGGAGCTTTTCTCTCTACGTCTGCTCTCCTCCACTCCTCCCCAGCAACCATTTACCTACTCACTAACTAAGGGTACCGTCACACAGTGAAATTTCCATCGCTACGACGGTACGATTCGTGACGTTCTAGTGATATCGTTACGATATCGCAGTGTCTGACACGCAGCAGCGATCAGGGACCCTGCTGAGAATCGTACGTCGTAGCACATCGTTTGGAACTTTCTTTCGTCGCTTGATCACCCGCTGACATCGCTGGATCGTTGTGTGTGACAGCGATCCAGCGATGTGTTTGCTTGTAACCAGGGTAAACATTGGGTAACTAAGCGCAGGGCCGCGCTTAGTAACCCGATGTTTACCCTGGTTACCAGCGTTAACGTAAAAAAAACAAACAGTACATACTTACATTCCGGTGTCTGTCCTCCGGCGTCTCAGCTTCTCTCCACTGTGTGTGCGCCTGCTGGCCGGAAAGCGAGCACAGCGGTGACGTCACCGCTCTGCTTTCCGGCTATGGCGCTTACACAGTGGAGAGAAGCAGAACGCCGGGGGACAGACACCGGAATGTAAGTATGTACTGTTTGTTTTTTTTACGTTAACGCTGGTAACCAGGGTAAACATCGGGTTACTAAGCGCGGCCCTGCGCTTAGTAACCCGATGTTTACCCTGGTTACCCGGGGACTTCGGCATCGCTCCAGCGCCGTGATTGCAAAGTGTGACCGCAGTCTACGACGCTGGAGCGATATTCATACGACGCTGCGACGTCACGAATCGTGCCGTCGCAGCGATGGAAATTTCACTGTGTGACGGTACCCTAACTCCTCTCTCTATCTGTCACTCCCTCCACCCACACCCTCTACCTAGTTCACCCCCCATGTTAAACACAGCATGTCCACGGGCTGGAACACAGTAAACAAATGTTATAAAAACATGCAAATATTTTTTGAATTGCAATTCAACAAGTAAAACAAGTAAAACAGTCAAACATGTAACTATTTCTTCCCTTTATAGGAGGTACTTTGTACTTGAACGTTGCATATAAATAACAGATCATAAAACACAGCATTACTTAATAAACATTTCTCAATCGAGTTCAGCAGGTTATAGTGAGATCCCGAGCCGGTTATTCTCCTCATTGTCATTAGTGCAATATGGGGTAACCCGTCTCAAACCCCCAACGTATGCCTGGACATGGCTACAGGGCATAGCCGGTCCACTAGTGGACCACTTTTTGGCCACACCAGACGGTTTGTGTTCTTTGGTCTTTATTAAAGGTAAAGTGTCCCACTCGCACTCTTAAGGTTTACTCTAAAACCAACAAGGAGCACATTAAGTGCTAACTTTGTACAATAAAAGTTGTGACCATTCACTGTCCATGACCACATTGTCTTTAAACAGCACAAACACTCATTTTAAGTAAACACTCAGTGTAACTTTTCTTAGTAGTCACTCTGTACTTTCTGTTCCAAGGTAGAACTTGGCGCCTGTGTCCCTCTGTCTGGCAAAGTTCTTTGTCAGGCATCACAATGGGTGATTCAAACTGTGCAAATCCGGCAGCCGGGGTCTGCGCTCCCTGTGCTCACACTGCCATGCTTGCTGTAGCTGCAGGGACTGGTGCAGTGAACGGGGTATGAGCTGCCAGTTGATTTTTTGGCACTGCATCCGTCGGTTTGGTAGTATCACGTCCCCTGTTATGATCTGGTGGCCTAAGAGCAGCATGAGACGTACTCTGGAGAAGGTGGTACCTGTACTGACCGCAGACTCTGAACTTAACACCGCAACTAGAAGTAGCCGTGGAATGTACCTAGCGCTCCCTAGACATCTCGACACAGCCGGAGGACTAATTACCCCTAGAGATAGAAAAAGGGAAAACTATCTTGCCTCAGAGAAAATCCCCAAAAGATAGGCAGCCCCCCACAAATATTGACTGTGAGATGAGAGGGACAAAACATACACAGACGGAAATGAGAATTTAGCGGCCACTTTAGGAGGCCACTTCTAGCTAAATAGAAAGGATAGGACAGAGTACTATGCGGTCAGCATTAAAACACTAGAAAATATCCACCACAGAAAATACAAAATCTTCACAGCTAACTAAAGATATGGAGAGTATATCTGCATCTCCAGAGATACCAGCTTGGCTAAACAAATCCTTATACAGACCAAGCTGGACAAGACAAAAACATGGAAAAGAACTGAACAATAAGGCCACAACATGTGGACAGCAAAAATCAAGGCCAGAACTTATCTTTGTTGAAATGAACTGCAAAGCAGAAATGACCAGGCAGGGATGTGAATCCTCCAGGAACAATGGACAACTGGCACTGACTAAAGTGTGAAGCAAGAGTAAATAGCCCAGTCAAAATTGCAAAAAGTGAACACACCTGATAACTGCTGCGATTCAGAGACAGCAGCGCTACCACTTACAACCACCGGAGGGAGCCCAAGAGCAGAATTCACAACAGTACCCCCCCCCTTGAGGAGGGGTCACCAAACCCTCACCAGAGCCCCCAGGCCGATCCGGACGAGCAAAATGAAAGGCACGAACCAAATCATCAGCATGAACATCGGAGGCAACAACCCAAGAATTATCCTCCTGGCCATAACCCTTCCATTTGACAAGATACTGAAGCTTCTGCCTCGAAAAACGAGAATCCAAAATCTTCTCCAGCACATACTCCAACTCCCCATCAATCAACACCGGGGCAGGAGGATCAACAGAGGGAACAACGGGCACCACATATTTCCGCAACAAAGATCTATGAAAAACATTATGGATGGAAAAAGAGGCTGCAAGGGCCAAAAGAAAAGACACTGGATTGATAATCTCAGAAATTCTATAAGGGCCAATAAACCGAGGCTTAAACTTAGGTGAAGAAACCTTCATAGGGACATGACGGGAAGACAACGAGACCAAATCCCCAACCCGAAGCCGGGAACCAACACACCGTCGACGGTTAGCAAAACGTTGAGCCCCCTCCTGAGACAACACCAAATTGTCAACAACATGAGCCCAAATTTGCTGCAACCTGTCAACCACAGAGTCCACCCCAGGACAATCAGAAGGCTCAACCTGCCCCGAAGAAAAACGAGGATGAAAACCAGAGTTACAAAAGAAGGGTGAAACCAAGGTAGCAGAACTAGCCCGATTATTAAGGGCAAACTCGGCCAATGGCAAGAAAGACACCCAATCATCCTGATCAGCAGACACAGAGCATCTCAAATAAGTTTCCAAAGTCTGATTAGTTTGCTCGGTTTGGCCATTTGTCTGAGGATGAAATGCGGAAGAAAAAGACAAATCAATGCCCAGCCTAGCACAAAAGGCACGCCAAAACCTAGAAACAAACTGGGAACCTCTATCGGACACAATATTCTCCGGAATGCCATGCAAACGAACCACATGCTGAAAAAACATCGTAACCAAATCAGAAGAGGAAGGCAATTTAGGCAAAGGTACCAAATGAAACATCTTAGAACACCGGTCACAAACCACCCAGATAACTGACATCCTCTGGGAGACCGGAAGATCCGAAATAAAATCCATAGAAATATGCGTCCAAGCCTCTCAGGGACCGGCAAAGGCAAAAGCAACCCACTAGCGCGGGAACAGCAAGGCTTGGCCCGCACACAAGTCCCACAGGACTGCACAAAAGAACGCACATCCCGTGACAAAGAAGGCCACCAAAAGGACCTACCAACCAAATCTCTGGTACCAAAAATCCCAGGATGACCAGCTAACACAGAACAATGAACCTCCGAAATCACTTTACTAGTCCATCTGTCAGGAACAAACAATTTCCCCACTGGACAGCGGTCAGGTTTATCAGCCTGAAATTCCTGAAGAACCCGTCGTAAATCAGGGGAGATGGCAGAAAGAATCACCCCTTCCTTGAGAATACCGACCGGCTCAAGGACCCAAAAAGAAAATCAGGCAAAAAACTCCTAGAGAGGGCATCAGCCTTAACACTCTTAGAACCCGTAAGATACGAGACCACAAAATCAAAACGGGAGAAAAACAGGGACCATCGGGCCTGTCTAGGATTCAGCCGTTTGGCAGACTCGAGATAAATCAGATTCTTATGATCGGTCAAGACCACAATACGGTGCTTGTCCCCCTCAAGCCAATGTCGCCACTCCTCAAATGCCCACTTCATAGCCTACAACTCCCGATTGCCGACATCATAATTGCGTTCCGCAGGCGAAAACTTTCAAGAAAAGAAGGCACACGGTTTCATCAAGGAACCATCAGAATTCCTCTGAGACAAAACGGCCCCTGCCCCAATCTCAGTAGCGTCCACCTCAACCTGAAAAGGAAGAGAAACATCCGGCTGATGCAACACAGGGGCAGAAGTAAATCGGCGTTTAAGCTCCTGAAAGGCAGAAACAGCCGCAGAGGACCAATTCATCACATCAGCGCCTTTCTTCATCAAATCTGTCAGGGGTTTAACCACACTGGAGAAGTTGGCAATGAAACGGCGATAAAAATTAGCAAAGCCCAAAAATTTCTGAAGGCTCTTCATGGATGTGGGCTGGATCCAATCATGAATGGCCTGAACCTTAACCGGATCCATTTCTATAGATGAGGGAGAAAAAATGAAGCCCAAAAAAGAAATCTTCTGTACTCCAAAGAGGCACTTAGACCCCTTCACAAACAAGGCATTATCACGAAGGATCTGAAATACCATCCTGACTTGTTTCACATGAGACTCACAATCATCTGAAAAAATCAAAATATCATCCAAATATACAATCATGAATTTATCAAGATAATTCCGAAATATATCATGCATGAAGGACTGAAACACAGATGGAGCATTAGAGAGTCCGAATGGCATCACAAGGTATTCAAAATGGCCTTTGGGCGTATTAAACGCAGTTTTCCATTCGTCACCCTGCTTAATACGAACAAGATTATATGCCCCTCGAAGGTCAATCTTAGTAAACCAACTAGCCCCCTTAATCCTAGCAAACATCAGAAAGCCAAGGCAAAGGGGTATTGGAATTTGACCGTGATCTTATTCAAGAGGCGATAATCAATACAGGGTTTCAAGGAGCCATCTTTTTTGGCAACAGAAAAAAACCTGCTCCCAATGGTGAAGAAGATGGCCGAATATGCCCCTTCTCCAAGGACTCCTTAACATAGCTCCGCATGGCGGTATGTTCTGGCACAGACAGATTGAAAAGTCGGCCCTTAGGGAACTTACAGCCTTGAATCAAGTCAATAGCACAATCACAGTCCCTATGCGGTGGAAAGGAACTGGACTTGGGCTCACTGAATACATCCTGGAAAACTGACAAAAACTCAGGAATTTCAGAAGAGGGGGAGGAGGCAATTGACATCAAAGGAATGTCACCATGAACCCCCTGACAACCCCAACTAGTCACAGACATAGATTTCCAATCTAATACCGGATTATGCACCTGTAACCATGGGAAACCCAGCACAACAGCATCATGCAAATTATGCAACACCAGAAAACGACAATTTTCCTGATGGGCTGGCGCCATGCACATGGTCAGTTGTGTCCAAAACTGAGGTTTATTTTTAGCCAACGGTGTAGCATCAATACCCCTCAAAGGAATAGGACTCTGCAAAGGCTGCAAGGGGAAACCACAACGTCTGGCAAATTCTAAGTCCATTAAGTTTAGAGCAGCGCCTGAATCCACAAATGCCATGACAGAAAATGACGATAATGAGCAGATCAGGGTCACAGATAACAGAAATTTAGGTTGTACAGTACTGATGGTAGCAGAACTAGCGATTCTCTTGGTACGCTTAGGGCAATCAGAAATAACATGAGCAGAATCGCCGCAGTAAAAACACAACCTATTCTGACGTCTGAATCCTTGTCGTTCAGCTCTAGACACAATCCTATCACACTGCATAGGCTCAGGACTCCGCTCGGAAGACAATGCCATAGTGTGCACATCTCTGCGCTCGCGCAAGCGCCGATCAATCAGAATGGCCAGAGACATAGAATCACTCAGACCAGCAGGCGTGGGGAACCCCACCATAACATCTTTAACGGATTCAGAAAGACCCTTTCTAAAGATTGCTGCCAAGGCATCCTCATTCCATTTAGTCAGTACAGACCATTTTCTAAACTTCTGGCAATATGATTCTGCCGCTTCTTGACCCAGAGACAGGGCCAACAAGGTCTTCTCAGCATGATCCACTGAATTAGGTTGGTCATACAATAACCCAAGTGCCTAAAAAAAGGTGTCTACATTAAGCAACGCTGGATTCCCAGGTTCCAGGGCAAATGCCCAATCCTGGGGGTCACCACGCAGCAGAGATATAACAATTTTAACCTGCTGGATGGAATCACCAGAGGAACGGGGTTTCAGAGCAAAAAACAGTTTACAGTTATTTTTAAAGCTCAGAAATTTGGACCTATCCCCAAAAAACAAATCAGGAGTTGGAATTCTAGGCTCTAAAACTGGAGTCTGAACGATATAATCGGAAATACTCTGTACTCTAGCAGTAAGTTGATCCACACGAGAAGCCAATCCCTGAACATCCGTATCAGCGCTGAACTCCTGAGCCACCCAGAGGTAAAGAGGGAAGAAAAAAAAAACACAACAGACTACAGAAAAAAAATGGCTCAGCACTTTCCTTCCCTTCTTCTGATATGCGGTTAACTCATTGTTGGCCAGTTGTACTGTTATGATCTGGTGGCCTAAGAGCAGCATGAGACGTACTCTGGAGAAGGTGGTACCTGTACTGACCGCAGACCCTGAACTTAACACCGCAACTAGAAGTAGCCGGGGAATGTACCTAGCGCTCCCTAGACATCTCGACACAGCCGGAGGACTAATTACCCCTAGAGATAGAAAAGGGAAAACTATCTTGCCTCAGAGAAAATCCCCAAAAGATAGGCAGCCCCCCACAAATATTGACTGTGAGAGGAGAGGGACAAAACATACACAGACGGAAATGAGAATTTAGCAAAGGAGGCCACTTCTAGCTAAATAGAAAGGATAGGACAGAGTACTATGCGGTCAGTATTAAAACACTAGAAAATATCCACCACAGAAAATACAAAATCTCCACAGCTAACTAAAGATATGGAGGGTATATCTGCATCTCCAGAGATACCAGCTTGGCTAAACAAATCCTTATACAGACCAAGCTGGACAAGACAAAAACATGGAAAAGAACTGAACAATAAGGCCACAACATGTGGACAGCAAAAATCAAGGCCAGAACTTATCTTTGCTGAAATGAACTGCAAAGCAGAAGAGACCAGGCAGGGTTGTGAATCCTCCAGGAACAATGGACAACTGGCACTGACTAAAGGGTGAAGCAAGACTAAATAGCCCAGTCAAAATTGCAAAAAGTGAACACACCTGATAACTGCTGCGATTCAGAGACAGCAGCGCTACCACTTACAACCACCGGAGGGAGCCCAAGAGCAGAATTCACATCAGTCCCCATGTGCACTTTTTCACATTGAGGACGTACCACCCCTTTTCACCCACATGCCGGGTGTAGGTCACTAGGTCTCTCGGGTGTAAGTCACGATAAGGGTGGCCCTCTAACAGGTGTGACTCCACATCCCGGTGGGTGACAAATAGTTCTGAGGTCTCCCCAAGCTCTTTGATGAACCCCCAGCCTTTTTATAAGTCAAATGAGACTACTGTCCCCTGCCTCAGCGGACCCCAGTCAGCGTGTCTAGCCCTGTGGGCCTGGCACTTGGTCTTCATGATCCACTCTTCTATTTCTTTCCATTGTGCCTTTAGCTCCTGCTCCTCTGCCTCCCACCTGTGCACCTGCTGCCGGCGGTGGTCCTCCCAACTATGGGTCTCCACTCGGTTATATCCCACTTGGGCCTCCCCTGTGAACCCCATTAAATCATTCTCCTAGTGCTCCCAATGGATAACCACTCTTTCCCTTTGCAACTCCCGGGCATGGGCTCAGGCCGTAGTGGAGCGGCCAGTCTTTCTCCGGTGTCTGCTGTTCGGTCCCAGGCTAGATTTTTAAACGCCCGGCAAGGTTTTGGGGCAGGCGGCATTTTAAGGGCCCAACCTGAGTTTCCTTGGCCACCGGGGCAAGGTTAGTACCTGTTTCCTCTCTGGTGCCAGACTTCTCCCCCTTCTCCACTGCTGGTCATGAGGCCACCCTCCTCTCAGACAGTTTTTTCAGCAGGGCCTTTTTCCACTTGGTGACCGCAGTTAGCTGCGTCTTCAGGAACTGGCAACTTAGTTCTGCTACCTAGACTTCAAGGACCTCTGGGTCCACATCTGGCAGCTGGTCTGAGTCCTCCTGTCAGCTGGGGGAGTCCACCGCTTCCACCCCACACTCCAGAGCTCTCCATCCACCGCTCGCCATAGTGCTCACTAGGTAACTTGTCGCTAGTGTTGAGCATTCCGATACCGCAAGTATCGGGTATCGGCCGATACTAGCGGTATCGGAATTCCGATACCGGGATTCCGATACTTGGCGCGTATCGGATACCGGAATCGGAAGTTCCATGATTCAAAATTCAGAAATTCAGCCAATGAGAAAGATTCCAAGTGTGGGCACATCCTGTTTAGCATGGAGGGCATGAAAGTACTGGCAAGGCTGTGATTGGCTGCTGAAATGATGTCATGATGCAGTTTAAAAGTCGCTGGCGCCATTTTGCGATCACTCTGCTGTGAATTCAGTTAGTGACAGGACGCTGTTTGCTGACTGAGGGACAGTTTAGAGATAGCGATTTGCTTCTTTGTGCTTTCCAAAGGCTAATTTAGCAACCGCTGTGTTCACCTACTATTCACCTTGCTTTTGCCTTGTAGCGCTGTTTTCACAGCGATCTGCAAGGTCTCTCTGTGTGTGTGTGTGTGAGTGCAGCCCACTCTCTAGTCTGAGTGCAGCCACATAGGCCATCCATAGCTGGTTGTATTCAGTTCAGGGAGGGTGGTTCATTGCCTCATACTGTCCTTTTTTTTTTTTTTTTTTGAAGTAGTGCAGGCTGCTGCACATTTTTTCAAATAATTCCTATTAGTGTCTTTCCACCCGTCTCCATCTAATTTGTGGAAAAACACTACATAGGATAAAGTAGAGGAGGGTTTTTGGGCCTTGCAGCGCCGTTTACGGCTGTCTGCACGGTCTCCGTGTGACTGCAGCTCGCCCTGTAGTCTGTGAGCAGCCGTAGCTTGGTTGTCTCCAGCTCAGGGTTGTTCACTGCGTCATACCGCCAAATCAATTTTAATTTTTTTTCAAGTACTGTAGTCTGCTGTTAATTAATTTAAAAAAATCCTATTAGTGTCTTTCCACCCGTCTCCAGCTAATTTGTGGAAAAACACTACATAGGATAAAGTAGAGGAGGGTTTTTGGGCCTTGCAGCGCCGTTTACGGCTGTCTGCACGGTCTCCGTGTGACTGCAGCTCGCCCTGTAGTCTGTGAGCAGCTATAGCCTGGTTGTCTCCAGCTCAGGGTTGTTCACTGCGTCATACCGCCAAATCAATTTTAATTTTTTTTCAAGTACTGTAGTCTGCTGCTAATTAATTTAAAAAAATCCTATTAGTGTCTTTCCACCCGTCTCCAGCTAATTTGTGGAAAAACACTACATAGGATAAAGTAGAGGAGGGTTTTTGGGCCTTGCAGCGCCGTTTACGGCTGTCTGCACGGTCTCCGTGTGACTGCAGCTCGCCCTGTAGTCTGTGAGCAGCCGTAGCTTGGTTGTCTCCAGCTCAGGGTTGTTAACTGCGTCATACCGCCAAATCAATTTTAATTTTTTTTCAAGTACTGTAGTCTGCTGCTAATTAATTTAAAAAAATCCTATTAGTGTCTTTCCACCCGTCTCCAGCTAATTTGTGGAAAAACACTACATAGGATAAAGTAGAGGAGGGTTTTTGGGCCTTACAGCGCCGTTAACGTCTGTCTGCACGGTCTCCGTGTGACTGCAGCTCTATCCGTTGTCAGTTCAGCCCCCAAAAAAGAAATAAATAATAAAGTTCACCAAACACACCAGTTACACCACTTTACATTTGTGTAGGCCACATTAACTCATATTAAAGTCTAGTCCACACTTTAGCTAATTAGTGTTTCTTATACCTGTTAGGAGGAGTTTTTCAGGAATAAGCACACAAAGCCGTTAGTACTTTTCTGCTTTTCTTTATCAGTCAACCACGATGAAGAAGGCAGTGAGTAAGGCACGTGGGCGTGGGCGCGGAGCAGGGAGGGGACGTGGGGATTCTGTGCCCGCTGCGGGCACCGGTGACTCATCAGCACCCACTTTCACGAGGGAACAGTCGTTCATGCGCAGCTTTGTCGCCGAGCGCCGTACACCGCTGCTGCGTGAAGACCAAATTGAAGCCGTTGTGGGATGGATGGCAGCTAATGCATCAACTTCCATTAGTGCCACATCCTCTCAGACACAGAGCACTGGAGAGCAGCCATCTGTCTCTTCACCACCTGCCAAATTGCCCAGGCAGACAGAGAGCCCAGGACAGGAGCCGTCTCTACTTCTGTTCTCTGAATCTCTTGGCTTGGAAACAGGGGGCCAGCCAAGCAGCATTGGAGAAATGGAAGAAGAGGCAGGGTGCAGTGATGCCCAACAGCTTTTTCTCTCTGAGTCTGAAGAGGCGGGTGGGCCAGTGGCTCCGTTCACCACATCGCAGGCCGCATCAGCTGATGATGACACTCAGGTGCCACTTACTGGTGCGTGCTCTGCTGCTGAGACTACCCGGGAGGAGCAGTTGGGGGCAGAGGGTAGTGTGGATGACGAGGTCCTTGACCCATCTTGGCGTCAGGGACAGGAAGGTGGTGGGAGCAGCTCTGAGGAAGAGATTCCCCGTACGGTCCAAAGAGGGAGAGGGAGGGGGAAGACTGCGGATCCTGCAGCCTCCGCTTTGGCACCCGTAAGGAGCATGTCTCTTCCAAAAGTCAAAAGGGGGGCTCCCAAGACTTGCAGTGCCTGGTCCTTTTTTGACACAGTTGCAGATGACATTTGCTATGTCAGATGCAAGGTGTGTCATCAAAAAATCAAAAGAGGTCAAAAAGTCGCCAACCTCAATACCTCCAACATGTGGAAACATGTGCGCAACAGGCACCCGGCGGAGTTAGACAAACACACTGAAGAGCTAGGCCAACCAACAGCGGCAGCTACCACCTCTTCAGCTCGTGTTGCCTCTTCCTCTAGCTCACACGCAGCTGGTTCGGCTTCCTCCCAGGATCGCCGTGGAAGAACCTCTGGCCCTGTTGTCCAGAGACCCGCTGTAATTCCACCCGCAGCACCACTTTCCCAGTCAACCACACACTCCCAGCCCAGTCTACAGCCATCGGTAGTACAGGCATGGGAGAAAAGGCGGCCTTTCTCGTCAAACCACCCACGAGCACAGGCTCTGACTGCAGGCATTGCCAAACTTCTGTCACTGGAAATGCTGTCATTCAGGCTGGTGGAGACTGACAGCTTCCGTGACTTGATGTCATTGGCAGTCCCACAGTACAGTGTGCCCAGCCGCTTTTACTTCAGCAGGCAAGCCGTCCCTGCCCTGCACAAGCATGTGGAGGGACACATAAAACACGCGCTACTGAACGCCGTCAGTAGCAAGGTCCACCTCACCACCGATGCGTGGACCAGTCAACATGGACAGGGGCGATACCTTTCCCTCACTGCCCATTGGGTTAATGTAGTTGAGCCGGGTACAGACCGTGCGAGTGGCGCAGGACGTGTCCTGCCCACTCCAAGGATTGCAGGAATCCATTCTGTACGCATTGACTCCTCCTCTTACACCAGTTCCTCAGAATCATCGCTGCAGGAGCCGTCACAGTCCACCTCCACATGGACCCGTGATGAACGTGTACCTGTTACGACCGACATGAGCACAGCCGTGGCCAAACGTCAACAGGCCGTCTTGAAATTAATTTTTTTGGGGAATCGTAGCCACACAGCGCAGGAGCTCTGGAATGCCATCAAGCAGGAGAGCGATGTGTGGTTTGAGCCAGCGAATCTCCAGCCAGGCATGGTAGTGTGTGATAATGGCCGAAATCTGGTGGCAGCCCTGGGCCTCGGCAACCTCACTCACATCCCATGTCTGGCACATGTGCTCAATTTGGTCGTGCAGAGTTTTTTGAGGGACTATCCGGATCTTGATGCACTGCTGCACAAGGTCCGCCTAGAGTGTGCTCACTTGCGGCGTTCCAGCACGGCAAAAGCGCGCATTGCGGCTCTGCAGCGCCGACACCGCCTGCCGGAACATCGCATCATATGTGACCTACCTACCAGGTGGAATTCCACGTTACATATGTTGGAGCGGTTGTGTGAGCAGCAGCAAGCTGTAATGGAGTACCAGCTGTATCAGGCGCACAAAAGTCGCAGTCAGCGCCGTACAGACTTCACAACCACAGAGTGGGCCACTATGAAGGATGTCTGCCAGGTTTTGCGTCCCTTCGATTATTCCACGCGGATGGCGAGTGCAGATGATGCACTAGTCAGCATGACTGTCCCCCTTATCTGCCTGCTTGAAAAATCACTGCAAGCGCTAAGGGATGATGTTGTGGAAGAGGTGGAGGATGAGGATTCACCACTTCCATCATCTTCTGGACAGTCAGCGCCACGTGGTTCCTCACAAACGCGTAGGCAGGGGACAGTTTGTGAGGAGGATGAGGAGGAGTCAATGGAGGAGGAAGACATCCGTCCAGAGGAGGGAGTTACACAATTGTCCAGTACTCAGTGTGTACAGCGAGGGTGGGGTGATGACGAGCGGGCAGAGATCACGCCTCCAGCTGGGGACAGCGTTTCTTGGGCAGTTGGCAGTCTGCAGCACATGGTGGATTACATGCTGCAGTGCCTGAGAAACGACCGCCGCATCGACCACATTCTCAACATGTCTGATTACTGGGTGTTCACCCTCCTCGATCCTCGCTACCGGGACAACGTAGAAAGCCTCATCACACCGTTGAACCGGGAGCGAAAAATGCGGGAGTACCAAGACACACTGGTCAGTTCCATCATCTTCTCCATTCCAACTGAGAGAAGTGCTGCTAGTGCATTCCAAAGCAGCTCAGTGCGTCCAGGCAGTGGTGGAGGCTCTGCACAAAGAGGGAGCAGAAGCAGTGCCTCTGCCCAAGGCAAGACCAGTATGGCCCAACTGTGGCACAGTTTTGTGTGCCCCCCACAAAAGTCTACACCATCACAGACGGCTCCAGTCAGCAGGAGGCAACGGTTCCGTCAGATGGTGACAGACTACATGTCTTGCCCTCTTGCTGTACTCCCAGACGGCTCTTCCCCTTTCAAGTTTTGGGTCTCAAAGCTGGATACATGGCCAGAGCTAAGCCAGTATGCATTGGAGGTGCTGTCTTGCCCTGCGGCCAGTGTATTATCGGAACGTGTCTTTAGTGCTGCAGGTGGTGTACTAACTGACCGTCGCATGCGACTATCCTCCGATAACGTTGACCGGCTTACTTTCCTGAAAATGAACAAGGCCTGGATCTCGCAGGAATTTGCCACTCCTCCTCCTGATTAAATAATTAGGTCACTGTATACGTTATCCAGGTCTCCTGTTGTGTTCATCTTTCAACCACCTGAACTTACATTCCTGGGCTCCAACAACGCCAGTTGAGGCTCAGAAGTGCCATCTGCACAGTCAAAACATACGACCCAGTGTTATTGGGTTTCAGTAACGTCAGCTGATCCCCAGCTGTGTAGCCGGCAATGTGTCCTGCGACCGCCACGCTGACACAACTGAAATGTAAGGGAACCTGTCCCCCCCCCCCCCCAAGGCGTTTGTTACTGAAAGAGCCACCTTGTGCAGCAGTAATGCTGCACAAGGAAAAGGTAGCTATTTTCATTATGCTCCTTGCACACGCAGAACTTAACACTTATAAAATGTGTCCACTGATACCGTAAAACCGTCCCGGAGGTGGGACTTTCCTTCGTAATATGACGCAGCACAGCTGTCATTCCTACCCCCTCGGCGCCGTGCCCCGGCTCCTCATCGTTGTTTGATTCCGTCCCGGAGCCTGCGCTGTTATGTTATCCCTTGGCCAGGCACACTTAGCGCTGCCCATCTTCTGACATCATTTGGTGTCAGGCTGGCTGCGCCTGTGCGGCCGCGCTGTCCGAGAGCCCGCCTCGCAGTGTGGTCTAATGTAATCCCACCGCGGGCCTGGGATCAGTGGCCATGCGCAGTGCATATCCTCGCCTCTCGCTCCACTCCCTACGGCTTCTTCAGACTGTGCGGTGCCAGCTGATCCGTAATAGCATGCCACGGCCGTGGCAGCGCACAGTCTGAAAAAGCCGTAGGGAGGGGAGCGAGAGGCGAGGATATGCACTGCGCATGGCCACTGATCCCAGGCCCGCGGTGGGATTACATTAGACCACACTGCGAGGCGGGCTCTCGGACAGCGCGGCCGCACAAGCGCAGCCAGCCTGACACCAAATGATGTCAGAAGATGGGCAGCGCTAAGTGTGCCTGGCCAAGGGATAACCTAACAGCGCAGGCTCCGGGACGGAATCAAACAACGATGAGGAGCCGGGGCACGGCGCCGAGGGGGTAGGAATGACAGCTGTGCTGCGTCATATTACGAAGGAAAGTCCCACCTCCGGGACAGTTTCACGGTTTCAGGGGACACATTTTATAAGTGTTTAGTTCTGTGCTTGCAAGGAGCATAATTAAAAGAGCCACCTTTTCCTTTTGCATCTTTTGAGCTGCACAAGCTGGCTCTTTCAGCTACAAATGCCTTGGGGGGGGGGGTTAAAGGTTCCCTTTCTCCAATCAGGCTTCGGCCTACATTGTGTTCCTCTGCTTCTACTGCTGTCCCTGGGCTCCAACACCGCTAGTTGTTGCCTGGTAGTGCTGTACGCACAGTCAACAGTCGCTCCTCTGTTATTGGGGTTCAGTAACGTCAGCTGTTCCCCTGCTGTGTGTGTGGCAATCCCTCCAACCTCCTCCAACCTCATCCAAACTCCTCCTCCTCCACCTGTCCCTGGGCTCCAACACCGCTAGTTGCCGTCCAGAAGTGCTGTACGCACAGTCAACAGTCGCTCCTCTGTTATTGGGGTTCAGTAACGTCAGCTGTTCCCCTGCTGTGTGTGTGGCAATCCCTCCTACCTCCTCCAACCTCCTCCTACCTCCTCCTCCTCCACCTGTCCCTGGGCTCCAACACCGCCAGTTGCCGTCCAGAAGTGCTGTACGCACAGTCAACAGTCCCTCCTCTGTTATTGGGGTTCAGTAACGTCAGCTGTTCCCCTGCTGTGTGTGTGGCAATCCCTCCTACCTCCTCCAACCTCCTCCTACCTCCTCCTCCACCTGTCCCTGGGCTCCAACACCGCCAGTTGCCGTCCAGAAGTGCTGTACGCACAGTCAACAGTCCCTCCTCTGTTATTGGGGTTCAGTAACGTCAGCTGTTCCCCTGCTGTGTGTGTGGCAATCCCTCCTACCTCCTCCTTCCTCCTCCACCTGTCCCTGGGCTCCAACACCGCCAGTTGCCGTCCAGAAGTGCTGTACGCACAGTCAACAGTCCCTCCTCTGTTATTGGGGTTCAGTAACGTCAGCTGTTCCCCTGCTGTGTGTGTGGCAATCCCTCCTACCTCCTCCAACCTCCTCCAACCTCCTCCTCCTCCACCTGTCCCTGGGCTCCAACACCGCTAGTTGCCGTCCAGAAGTGCTGTACGCACAGTCAACAGTCGCTCCTCTGTTATTGGGGTTCAGTAACGTCAGCTGTTCCCCTGCTGTGTGTGTGGCAATCCCTCCTACCTCCTCCAACCTCCTCCTACCTCCTCCTCCTCCACCTGTCCCTGGGCTCCAACACCGCCAGTTGCCGTCCAGAAGTGCTGTACGCACAGTCAACAGTCCCTCCTCTGTTATTGGGGTTCAGTAACGTCAGCTGTTCCCCTGCTGTGTGTGTGGCAATCCCTCCTACCTCCTCCTACCTCCTCCTCCTCCACCTGTCCCTGGGCTCCAACACCGCCAGTTGCCGTCCAGAAGTGCTGTACGCACAGTCAACAGTCCCTCCTCTGTTATTGGGGTTCAGTAACGTCAGCTGTTCCCCTGCTGTGTGTGTGGCAATCCCTCCTACCTCCTCCTTCCTCCTCCACCTGTCCCTGGGCTCCAACACCGCCAGTTGCCGTCCAGAAGTGCTGTACGCACAGTCAACAGTCCCTCCTCTGTTATTGGGGTTCAGTAACGTCAGCTGTTCCCCTGCTGTGTGTGTGGCAATCCCTCCTACCTCCTCCAACCTCCTCCAACCTCCTCCTCCTCCACCTGTCCCTGGGCTCCAACACCGCTAGTTGCCGTCCAGAAGTGCTGTACGCACAGTCAACAGTCGCTCCTCTGTTATTGGGGTTCAGTAACGTCAGCTGTTCCCCTGCTGTGTGTGTGGCAATCCCTCCTACCTCCTCCAACCTCCTCCTACCTCCTCCTCCTCCACCTGTCCCTGGGCTCCAACACCGCCAGTTGCCGTCCAGAAGTGCTGTACGCACAGTCAACAGTCCCTCCTCTGTTATTGGGGTTCAGTAACGTCAGCTGTTCCCCTGCTGTGTGTGTGGCAATCCCTCCTACCTCCTCCTACCTCCTCCACCTGTCCCTGGGCTCCAACACCGCCAGTTGCCGTCCAGAAGTGCTGTACGCACAGTCAACAGTCCCTCCTCTGTTATTGGGGTTCAGTAACGTCAGCTGTTCCCCTGCTGTGTGTGTGGCAATCCCTCCAACCTCCTCCAACCTCATCCAAACTCCTCCTCCTCCACCTGTCCCTGGGCTCCAACACCGCTAGTTGCCGTCCAGAAGTGCTGTACGCACAGTCAACAGTCGCTCCTCTGTTATTGGGGTTCAGTAACGTCAGCTGTTCCCCTGCTGTGTGTGTGGCAATCCCTCCTACCTCCTCCAACCTCCTCCTACCTCCTCCTCCTCCACCTGTCCCTGGGCTCCAACACCGCCAGTTGCCGTCCAGAAGTGCTGTACGCACAGTCAACAGTCCCTCCTCTGTTATTGGGGTTCAGTAACGTCAGCTGTTCCCCTGCTGTGTGTGTGGCAATCCCTCCTACCTCCTCCTACCTCCTCCACCTGTCCCTGGGCTCCAACACCGCCAGTTGCCGTCCAGAAGTGCTGTACGCACAGTCAACAGTCCCTCCTCTGTTATTGGGGTTCAGTAACGTCAGCTGTTCCCCTGCTGTGTGTGTGGCAATCCCTCCAACCTCCTCCAACCTCATCCAAACTCCTCCTCCTCCACCTGTCCCTGGGCTCCAACACCGCTAGTTGCCGTCCAGAAGTGCTGTACGCACAGTCAACAGTCGCTCCTCTGTTATTGGGGTTCAGTAACGTCAGCTGTTCCCCTGCTGTGTGTGTGGCAATCCCTCCTACCTCCTCCAACCTCCTCCTACCTCCTCCTCCTCCACCTGTCCCTGGGCTCCAACACCGCCAGTTGCCGTCCAGAAGTGCTGTACGCACAGTCAACAGTCCCTCCTCTGTTATTGGGGTTCAGTAACGTCAGCTGTTCCCCTGCTGTGTGTGTGGCAATCCCTCCTACCTCCTCCTACCTCCTCCACCTGTCCCTGGGCTCCAACACCGCCAGTTGCCGTCCAGAAGTGCTGTACGCACAGTCAACAGTCCCTCCTCTGTTATTGGGGTTCAGTAACGTCAGCTGTTCCCCTGCTGTGTGTGTGGCAATCCCTCCAACCTCCTCCAACCTCATCCAAACTCCTCCTCCTCCACCTGTCCCTGGGCTCCAACACCGCTAGTTGCCGTCCAGAAGTGCTGTACGCACAGTCAACAGTCGCTCCTCTGTTATTGGGGTTCAGTAACGTCAGCTGTTCCCCTGCTGTGTGTGTGGCAATCCCTCCTACCTCCTCCAACCTCCTCCTACCTCCTCCTCCTCCACCTGTCCCTGGGCTCCAACACCGCCAGTTGCCGTCCAGAAGTGCTGTACGCACAGTCAACAGTCCCTCCTCTGTTATTGGGGTTCAGTAACGTCAGCTGTTCCCCTGCTGTGTGTGTGGCAATCCCTCCTACCTCCTCCTACCTCCTCCTCCTCCACCTGTCCCTGGGCTCCAACACCGCCAGTTGCCGTCCAGAAGTGCTGTACGCACAGTCAACAGTCCCTCCTCTGTTATTGGGGTTCAGTAACGTCAGCTGTTCCCCTGCTGTGTGTGTGGCAATCCCTCCTACCTCCTCCAACCTCCTCCAACCTCCTCCTCCTCCACCTGTCCCTGGGCTCCAACACCGCTAGTTGCCGTCCAGAAGTGCTGTACGCACAGAGCCAAACACCTCGCCAATGTGTTAGTGGGGTTCAGCACCGCCAGCTGTTCCCCTGCTGTGTATACGGCAACGTGTACTGCGACCGCCACGCAGACACAACAAGTTAAATGTAAGGGAACCTGACCCCCCCCCCCCCCAGGCGTTTGTTACTGAAGGAGCCACCTTGTGCAGCAGTAATAATGCAAAGGGAAAAAGTGCCTCTTTTCGTGATGCTCCTTGCACATGCTGAACCTAACACTTATGAAATGTGTCCCCACACAGCGTTAAACCGTCCGGTAGGTGGAACTTTCCTTTGTCGTGTGACGCAGCACAGCCATCATTTTTACCCCCTTGG